>NC_084481.1:146548608-147193067 GCF_030035675.1 Rhineura floridana | reverse complement strand
TGTAGCCAATAAGTGAAGTCAGGTTTGTGATTGACAAGGCAGTACTGAGACCCCATTGCAAGGTCAGAAAATGTATTTTTCTTCCTTCTTTTCTGAAAATCTCATAAACTGAGTAAATACCTAGCTTTCGGTCTTTTTCTCTCTTGTGGGCAGGAGTCAAACAAGTTTAAATTTTCCTGGGCCGTTGAAGAGGGCAGTGTTTTGAAAACCTTCCCAATATAAAGTGTTATACCTATACTCGCTTTTCTGGGAGTAAAGCTGCAATGTTAACCCCACATACCCAGAGTAAACCCCATTCAATTTAATAGGACTTACTTTTGAGTAGACATGTTTAGGATTGTGCTGCAAATTAATGGGATATTTGAGTGAACATAGCAAAGAATTGTGTTTGTGCTGTAAATCTTTCTCTCCCCCTCCAATCCTAATTTTTAAAACAATTAGGCAGGGCTTACACAGGTATCACAGTTTTTATTTTGTAGGAAACTAATATTGATTTTATTTTAAAAAATGTTTTGCAATGACCAATTGGTTTTAACAATAAACGATTATATGGAGTGTATGTATTTTAGGCTAAACAAAAATGTTTTCAGAAGGTGCTGAAAAGAGTACAATGAAGGCTTCTGCCTAGTGTCAATAGGCAGGGAGTTCCAAAGCATAAGTGATGCCACACTAAAGGAATCGTTGCTGATTTGCTACCAGGCCAAGTTCAAGGTGTGCTTTCCATGTAATGGATTCCACATAGTACTTGTTCTGCACTTGCAAGAAATTGATCCTTTAGTGTGGCAGTCCATACACTTTGGAACTGCCTGCCTATTTACATTAGGCAGGCACTTCATTGTACCTGCTAAAACATTTTTTTAGGCAAGCCTACTCAGACATGTACAAGCTATTATGTTTTTTATCTGTTTTTAACTCATTGTTGGTTTTATTATTTTGAATGTTTTTAAATACCTGTCTTTAACTGTTTTTGCCAATAATTGTACTGTTTTAATTTCTTCTATAAACTGCTTTGAGGTTTCTTACAATAAAGTGGTATATAAATGTTGTAAATAAAATACATAAATAAATTAAGAGTCACTGTGGCCCTTGGGTCTCTTTCCTCTGTTAGGCACAAAGGAATCTGCCTTATACTGACTTAGGCCATTTGATACTACCTAGCCCAATACTGATGGTATGGACTGGTATTGGCTCTCCAGGATTCCAGGCAATAGTCTCTTCCAGAGTTTGAATTTTGGACCTCTGCAAGCAAAGCATGTGCCCTACCAGTGAGCTACAGCCCTGTTTTAAAAAGTATCTTTTAAAATTGTTCTTTTCAATTCACTAATGAATGCACAGCATATTAGGGCAGATCCACATCATGCATTTAAAGCTCATTCAACATACATTTGAAGCACATGAATCTCACTACAGAATCATGAGTACTGTAGTTTGTTAAGGGTGGTGGAAATTGTAATTGTGAGGGGGAAACTACACTTCCTGGGATTCTTTGGGGAAGTCGTGTGCTTTAATTGCGAACTGGATGTGCTTTAAATGTATTACGTGGATCTACATTACTTCATAAACTTTGCCTGCACATAAATCATTCTAATTAAATTTTAAAATGGAAATAAGCTACAAAGTTTACTGGGTGACCATGGGCTACGCACCATCTCTCAGCCTAATCTGCCCCTCAGGGTGAATACAACAGAGGGGGACCATGACCACCACAAAGAAGGTCACACTTAAAATCTAGAGGAAATAATAATATAATTCACTAATAGGCAAAAAACCTTGTGGTTTAAGAACATACCTATAGCCCACAGAGATTTCTATTAAACTTTAAAAAGCAGGAAAATTTGGCAGCTATAGTGAATGCACCAGGGGAACAGGAGACCTAACCTCCCCTCTGAGATATTGTACTGTCCTACAAATCTGTCAAAATGCAAACACAATTTGGGTTGGTCTTTCACAGTCCAATTCACTTGCTGTGTAGCTTGGACAAATTTGGTAACTTGTGCCTCTGAGCATATGCTGACCAACCCAAATTGTGTTTGCATTGTGTTTGCCCAAAGTCACCCAGTGAGTTTCATGGCTGTGTGGGGATTCGAACCCTGGTCTCCCAGGTCCTAGTCGAACACTGACCCAGGGAGGGGAGGAAGAGGAGGAGGGAAGGAGGACTTCCGGGAAGGGTGATTTCGCTTGTGCCTGCTTTTGGGACGGGCTCCCGCCTCAAAAGAAGCTTATTCAGATATAAATCAGTCAGAACATTTTTTTTTTGACTGATGAAATTTCTCCCGGGCAGGGAGAAACGTAGAGATCAACCTCAAAAGCCTGTTTTTGTTGGGAGGACTGGATTTCATTAATTTATGAGATAAGGTCCAGCCAACAATGCCGGACGGACTTTCGAACAAGCTCTATCTGCTTAAGCGATACGTTTATCTTTTCTTTAAAGAGAGAACGGACTAACAGGCAAGCACCCTTCTTTCTATTATTTTTTTTACTTGGTTTAAATTGTTGCAGCAAAAGGAGATTTGTCAGATTGATCGGCTTTGGACAGCTTCTGGGTGAGCTATAACTCTTCTCTGTTATCCACGAAATTAACAGCTTATCTCTGTTTCTGTCGCAAAAAGCTGTCCTGGAAGTGCATTCTAAAGATATACACAGAAGAGGGATTTCTATTCCTGATTTCTGTTTCAAGGAATATTATATTGTCTGGGACTATTCTCTTTTTGGTCTATTTTATTTTGACGAATCTGCTTCTTCACGACGCCACTAACTGTTTTGATGCTGGGAACTAAATTTGTTTTGCATTCTTGAACATAGAGAGATAAGGCAGGTTGCTCTGTTTATACTGTGATGTCATCAAGCCTGGAATATTAACCCAATTGTTGCTGAAATAAGAAGTGGTTTTTCTTTATTTTTGTTTTGCTTTGTTTTCGTGGTTTTAAAAATGGCAATCAAGAAAGTGGCTGAGAATCTGGAAGTAACTATGTTTCAGAAAATAATGGATGAGATTGAGATAACGAAACAAACCCTGCGACAGGGTAATAAGGAGCTGAAAATTGAACTGAGCAAAATGACGCAGGAGTTTAAAGAAATAGGGGATCCTGTGAGAGAGGAGAATGAGATCAGAGATGAGAAAAGAAAAAATAAAGGGAAGATACAAGCCCTGGAGATTGGAACAAATGTGGAATTGGAAAAAGATCTGGAGTTTATGGATTTTAGAAATAAAATCTATTGTTTGGAATTTAACGTTATCTCTGAAGAAATTAATGAAGATATTAGAGATAAAGTTATCAATGGCTTGGATAATCTTCTGGACTGGAATGATGTGATGGAGCTTGATATAGAGAAAATCTATGGAATTAACTGCAGCCATGTGACAATGGAAAAACTCTTAAGAGATGAGCCAGTGCATTTTGTAAAAAAGAAGAACACAGATATGACTTTACAACAGTATTTCAGCAACTTATTCAGAATGGATGGCAAGAAAATATTTGGGATAGAGGAAATTCCCATCAGACTCTTCTTATATGACTATGGCTACAACAGCAAGATTATTATGGAATACTGATAATGGAAGATTGGACACTGAAATTACTGGACTTAACAGGACTATTGAAGATGGAAGATGGAACTAATAGGGATAATGGAATAATGGCTATTGAAATTATTGGATCTAACAGATTCTGATGAGATGGATTAATCGAAATGTTTATTTGGACTATGGTTATGACAATAAGATTATTATAATTATTAACGAGATGGATTAATTGACATGTTTATTTGGAGAAAAATTGATAGATATATTTCTTAAAGAATTGAAACCTCTCTTTGACTTTTTGTGGAAAGAATAAAGTAATGTTTATGAGATTTGATGATTAATTAAGATAACTACTGGAGGAAAGTGATTTTATAATATGATTTAAGAGACAGGATTGTTATATATTGTAGACCTATAACTGATTTGATCTGCAACAAATGGGAAGTCAACATTTTATTTTTTTTTGTTTAATCATTTTTGTTTTGTTTTGTTTTTTGTCTTTGAATGTTTTATGATTTTGTTTTCTATGTTTTATGAAAATTTGAATAAAAATTATTGTAAAAAAAAAAAAGAAGAGGAGGAGGGAAGGAGATTGGGTGGGTCGGTGGGCACTAGGCAAAGGGGAAGCCCCTTTCCTTCTAAAAGGAAAACATTGCAAGCAGTATCATTGCTTTTCACCGTTTCCCCCACCTTTCTATTCCACACCAGGCACATGCAGCTTCCCACCCAAATTTAAACCAAAGCTGTCCCTGGCCACATCCACACCAGGCCTTTATTTCACTTTGGACAGTCATGGCTTCTCTCAAAGAATCCTGGGAAGTGTAGTTAGCGAAGGGTGCTGAGAGTTGCTAGGAGACGCCCTGCTCCTCTCACAGAGCTTTAATCAGAGTGGCTGACTGTTAAACCAGTCTGGCCACTGAAGCTCTGTCAGTGGAATAGCAGTCTCCTCTCAGCACCCTTCACAAACTACACTTCCCAGGATTATCTGGGGGAAGCCGTGGCTGTATCAGGTGAAATCAAAGTCTGGTGTGGGTGTGGCCCAGGGATTAGCCAAGCCCAGCTGCTGTGAGTCTGGCTTTTGGAACACTAACAGTTGGTTCTTACTGAACATGCCCGACCCTATCATTCAGTTCAATTCAAAATTTCTTAAATTAATTAAAAATCAGGCAGGCAGTTTTTAGACTTTTAAACTACAGAAGATAAAGGTCAGAGTATGGGGCAAGGTCAGTAAATTACAGGTACTCTGTGAGCATGGCTTTTTTTTTAATGAATTTCAACAGATTATGAGAACTCTGACAGAAAAAAAGTCCAAAAGGGGTCAGGTTTTCTCTCTCTCTCCTTTCACACTTTGAACTCTTGATTCTCTCTGACAGTTTTGTGTATTGCCAGGAAAATTTAGAGGGTTGTTAAGTAAGCATTTCTGAGTTCAGGACTATATGTTTTGTAAGGTTTTGTTTTGAAATGAGCTTATGGGAAGGATCAGAATGGCATTGGGGCGTATTTTCAATTTAACATTGCAGAATGGGAAAAATCCATGCTGGCTATAGCATACAGCCACTCTTGTGGCTGTATAATAACCACAGTGTGAAATCAGGTACAAATCAAGACATAGCATGAATAAATATTTATATAAGCATGACTGTCAAATATATTTATTATTTACACAACCTGTAACAATATTTATAGTGCAATCCTATGCATGTTTACTCAGAAGCAAGTCCCAATGTATTCAACGGGGCTTACTCAAACAGGGAAGCATGCACAGGACTGCAATTCAGTGATAATGAACTTTACCCATCCAATCCAAAATTCAGAATCATACCATGTTAAGCTGTTTTGCAGCTGTTTTATGGTTTTTGGATTTTAAAGGGATTTATTTCTTGCTGTGAGCTGTCTTGGTTTCCAACCCTAACTCACAGGTTTGTTGGAAATATTGCATAGACACACACACTAGAGATGTAAAGATACATACACCTCATATAATAGTTTATTGTCAAAACCAGTTGGCCATTGCAGAACATTTTTTAAAGTATTAGTGTCCTGACAAATTAAAGCAGTGACACCTAAGTAAGCCCTGCCTAACTGCTTTAAAAAAAGGATTGGAGGGGGAGAGACAGATTTACAACACAATCTTTTTCTATGTTCACTGAGAAGTCCCACTGATTTTCAGCACAGTCCTAACCGTGTCAACTCAAAAGCGAGTCCTACTGAATTCAATGTGTTTAACTCCCAGGTATGTGGAATTATCATTGCAGCTTTACTCCCAGAAAAGCTTCATATTGGGAAGGATTTCAAAACAGGTTATGAATAAGACAAATAAACTGCCCTCTTCAACAGTTCAGTAAAATTTAAAGTTGATTCCTTAATTAGAAAAGCATAACACTCAGCATGTACACTTTTTAAAACTTCTGTTCAAAAATTAATTGAAAGATAAAACATATGCCATTTTTGCAAGTAATTAAAAAACTTGCATGCAAACTTTTATTATAATTATAACTAAAAATGTTTTCTGTGTATGTGCACCAAGATCCTGCTGTTATCTTCTGTTGTAGTGCAATCCTATGCATGTTTACTCAGAAACAAGTCCCAGTCCTGTACAGAGAAAGTACTCTTCATGCTGCTGAAAGCTATATATATTTACTGAATTCCTGATTTGAGACAAGCTGGAAAAGGAGAGTGTTTTCAGAACTTGAAATGGAGTTTAGGTATTGCCTGGGGGGTCAACAAATCATGTCGATCACAACCCTGACTTCACTTATTGGCTAAAAACCTGAAAGGCAGGGATTAGAGCAGCCAGTACTAGCTGAAGTTGTGAGGGGGTGTGACATTTTGGCTTGTATCGTTTGAGCCAGACCATCTAGAAACAGTCCAGAGATTAAGGTGACTCACCCAGAGACCCAGGGAGGCCCCTCAAAAACCAGGGTTTCCCAGCAAAAACCAGACACCTGGCAACCCTATCAAGTACCCATTAACTGGGCCAGGGAGCTCATCATCATCATCATTTATTATTATGGTCATAGACCCATATACATAAAACTAATATTACATAAATTGGAACAGAAATACAAGGAAAATCAACAGGATAAAACATCAGACTATTGTGGTCTATATTATATTAAAACATGAAATACTTCAAATGTCCTAAACATCAAGTGAAGGACAACCCTTACGAATTCGTTGGGCAATGAAAAGAAATTTAGCTACAGACAAAGTAATATCACTGTTAAAACCAGATAGCAAAAGGGTAAGTAACCTGTTATCTGGTTTATGAGGAAACTTGTTTGTTATTGGCAGAATAATTTTTTTGCGTTCCTCCTTATATAGAACACAATCGAAGATAACATGAAAAAGAGTTTCAATCACATCAGCTTTACATGGGCAAATCCGGTTAGCAAAAGGGATCCCCTGAAATCTCCCCTCCAGTAATGCCGAGGCTAGACAGTTAAATCTAGCCTTAGTGTAGACTGTATGATATTTAGGGATAGTGAGGAAGTCCAAATAGTGGGAGTAACTCAGTAGATCATAATGTAGGTCAAAATAAATCAGAGAACAAGTAGAGGAGGCTGCAGAAATTGCATGTTGATAGTCTATATCTCTAAGCCGAGTTCGAATAAGATGTTTTCTCGAAGTTGGCTCTTGAGATGTTAAATATTCTGGTGATAAACCTATGCTTGTAAGATGTGAGCTAAAAGTTTTTGCCCAGAGTGAATTATATGAATCTTTCCATAATAAAGAGTAACTAGGGGTGTTTTCATATACCACTTTACACCAATAATTGGAAGCAATAGACCATGCATGGGATTGTAGCGAGATTAAACCAGATTCTAATCTAAGGGCCGCTGTTGGGGCGCATTTGGGTAGACCGTAAATTTGTCTCAGAAAGGATGATAAAACTACCTCTACAGATGAGTTATATGCTCCGATCCAAAGCGGGATTCCATATAACAATTGGGGAATTATTTTAGAACTGAAAGCTTTCAGAGCAGCTGGTATAAATTGACCTCCTTTGGTATAAAAAAATCTTAGAATACCTGTGACAGAATTTCTTGCTGTTGCTATGGCCGCCTGAATATGGGATATCCAAGATAGTGATGTGTGAAAAAGGATACCCAGATATTTAAATTTGTTTACTTGTACAATTTTCTGTCCATTTATATTCCACACTGAGGGCCGGAAATGATTAGTGAATACTAAAATTTTGGTTTTGGTGTAATTTGTTGTCCTGACAGTACTGCATAAAAGCTTGAAATAGCCGTTTTAGTCCTACTTTAGATAGAGATAGGAGTACGGCGTCGTCTGCATATGAAAGTAGTGGGCATCGTTTATCAGCTAATTTAGGAGCATGAAAGGTCAATGATTGGCAATAAGATGACAGATCATTTGAAAAAAGATTAAATAGGAGAGGAGATAGTATGCATCCTTGCCTAACTCCCGTGTTTGTTTTAATTGAATTTGTTAGTTCCCCTCCCCTGCCACATTTCACTCAAAAGGAAGTCTGTTGGTACAACTGAGTTATTAAGAATAGGAGTCTTTTATCCATCGTGGTTTTGTCAAGTTTTGCCCAAAGTATTTCCCTAGGTACAGAATCAAATGCTGATCTTAGATCAACAAAAGCGGCAAAAGGGCCATTCCCGCAGCGTTTTTTGTATTTTTCGGCCAGGTGATTTAGGATAACGCAATGATCAGTCGTAGACCTGCCCTTTCTAAAGCCAGCTTGTTCCCATCCAAGGATATCTTCTTCACTCTGAGAGTCTCCTATTCAGATAACTGGCACATAATTTGCCAATAACAGAGAGGAGACTTATAGGCCTATAATTTGCTGGCTCCTCTCTGTTCCCTTTTTTAAAGATAGGGACAACTATGGCTTCACGCCAAGATTCAGGTATACATCCGGAGGCATTTATCAGTGTGAAGAGATTTGCCAATATCGGTGACCACCAGTTTGAATGTTCTTTCAATATTTCTGGCATAATGTTATCAAAACCAGGGGCTGTCCCTGTCTTCATCTTAGTAATCAAGTCAGTTATTTCTGACTGAGATACTGGCGGCCAATCCTGAATATTTGTCATGTTTTGGGGAAAGGGGCGCAAGGTTGAATTAATCTGAATATCGTTAAAGTATTGTTCCCATATTTGAGAATGGATACAACATGGGGCAATATTTGAGGGTCCAGAAGATCCATTAACAATCTCCCAAATTTTTTTGGAATTTTTGGTTCTTGAGGCATGTATTAGCAAATCCCAGTTCTTATGTAACTCATGTTTTTTTGTTAATTATTATTTGTTTATAGTTCTTTTTAGCTTTGTAATACTCAGGCCGAAGTATATTTATGTTTGATTGGCGGTATTGGAGATATATCTGTCTAAGTTGTTTCTTGGCCTCCTGACATTCTTTGTCAAACCATCTTGGGTGGCTCATATTAGTAGTTGTCCTACGTATGGTAGGTGGGGAAACTAATGTTTTTAAATTTGAAGTCAAAGAAGTATAAATGTTTATAGACAAAAGGGGGTTTGTGGCATTCATGATTCTTCCCCTTATTGACAAGGCCAAATCAGAGGAAAGAAATGTGGTCACATTTAAAGCTGTTTGTGGAGACCAGATGATTCTTTTATGAGTAAGATGTGATGAGTATGATATTTGGGTATGCGTATTTAGCAGACGTCCCTTTTCTGGTAGACAGATTGTAAAAATTACTGGTAGATGGTCCCTATCTTGTCTATTACCGATGTCAAAGTTTAGAATATATCCCAGTAGATATTGGGAATTAGGGCATAGTCTATGATGCTACTTCCTAATCCGGAAATATACGTATATTCCACACATCTATCTAGCCCACTTAAACAGTTTAACAAAGTAAGATTTCTGCTGCCAATAAATCTTGTTAAGCATATACCTCCATAATTGATCTTGGTATCCTTCGAGGATCTATCCAAAATAGAGTTATTATAGTCAATGGACTCTCCCCCCCATAATTTTGAGGCAAACAATTTAGGGAGCTCCTATTGTTACTGAAACTCTTCAGGAGACCCCCCCCCCACTCCTGGGGCCTAAGAGAGGCTTGTGTTTTTAGTTAGTCTGAGGAAAGGCTGGGAACTAGAGACAGGCAGAGAGGCTGGCTCCCTGCACCATGGCTTTAGGGTGCCTCTTGTAAGCCTGATGACTGCTAATGCTTTGAACCCCTCCATCTTAAGCTCAGGTTGTAATGTGTGTAAATAAATCAACCATATTTCATAAAGACACTACAGACTCTGCTGACCTTCTTTCCAAGGAAACCAACTCTGGGAAAGTGCAGGGATCCCTGGAGACTTCTCACCACTCAGAGTTTGGGGTGGCGTGCAGCAAAATACTCTGAATGTGCAAAATGCTTTTTAATTGTTTATTTCATTTCAACTGACACCTGCAGATAACCTATGAAACAAGTTCTTTATTGACTCAATTTTTAAACCACCCATCATCAGTTAAGATCTCATGGTGGTTTACAAAAAAGCCATTAAAAGAACAAAAATCCATTTACAAGCATGAAAACAAATAACTAAACTGCTGCCAAAATTTCTTAAAATAATAATACAACCATTAAATAAATACTGCAGTGTTCCTCATAATAGCATCGGCCTGAATAATCAATTCTCTCCAAAAGCCTGGGTAAAAAAAAAAAAAAAAACTTTACATGATGCTGGAAACTCATAGTGAAAAGTCTTCATCACCTGAGGAGGGAATTCCAAGTTATTTCTGATTGTAATGATAAAGAAATACTGACTTTCTCCTCTGGTCTATAGCAATGTTTCTCCCTAACGTGGGAGAATATGTTCCGTAAAGCCAAAGTTCCATCCTCTTGGGTCATCACATCCACTGACATGCATACAAACATGGCAACTATTGGGACAATCAACTGAAACATCCGTTAACACTTGACTGTATTTATTGTTCTGAGAGCATGAAATAAGTGTGGTTAGACATGAATGGAGAGACCATTCTGTACCTGTAAGTCTCTGTGCATTCACAGACAAATATATATTGAGAGGGAGGGGATGATCAACTGAGTTCTTATTCCTGCAAGGTCCTAGCTATTTTTTTTAATTCACCCCCCCCCAAAAAAAACCCTTGTAAATTGGATAGGATTCTTTATCTACATAAATTTTGCTCAAGTTCTGTTACTGAAAAAAAAGAAGTTCTGATCTATCACTTTTTTTATTTTTCTTTGTGGTTCAAACTACTTTCTGCCTCCTCTAATGAGAAAGAAGCTTATTCTTGCATCTAAATATGGTAACCATACTGTGATCATAGTGACTCACTTCCTACAGCTAAGCAGACCTGCAGATGTGATGAAAAAGCAGGCACTATAGAAAAACAGCTGGAATCCGTTAATGAGGACAGACAGCAGAAGGTCAGGACATACTAATGGAAAAGTTTTTTGCTCCAGTGAAGTATATAGAAGGATGAGGTGGAACCAAACTGGCATGAAATCTCTTCAAAGGGAGCCACCTACAATTATAATTAAACTCACTTTCTACTTACATGAAATATGCTACCCTTTACAGGGATCCTAATCCTGTTAGGTACATCATTGTCCATGCACTTTCTCAGTGCAGAATGCGATAATGTACAGCACTCATCAACTAAATAGAAGCTAGAATGAATGATACAAAGAAAACAAGCAGCAACAACAAAAAGCTGATATCAGCTTTTGTGAGTCCCATAGTAGTTTGCTTCAGATTAAAGTTTAATGAGCCCCCCCAAAATTTCCAGTTTACTAAATCAGGACAGTTATAACTGGAACCTTTTGACATACGATTGTGATCTAGGGTAGCCAGGTCAGAAGCATCCCAAACCCTGAAATTTCATGGGTAGGCCTGAGTGATGTCACAGGGGCAAGCCCGAGTGATGTCATTAAGCATGATACATTAAGCATCAACCACAGTTGCTTGGCACATACAATTCAAACAAAAACATTTCTCTGATTGGAAATTAAGATAGAAATCTTAACTAAAAGATAGAGCCCGGGCAGGGAACATTTAATCTAGCCTACTTGCTTCTGGCAAGATGGGTTTAAGTTCCTTCAGGCCAGGCCAGTCACCAGAAGGCATTGTAGGATGAAAGGAGCCTAGTGTTGTAGAGATGTTAGATGTAAGTAAAAATGGATGCCCCCGAAAGCTGCAGTTCTAAACACACTTACTAAGGGGACTTATTTCTCAGTAGATAAGGTTTGGATTGTGCTGTTGGTAAGGCTTGACTAGGGATCCTCTGCAAAGATATCCCTATCCAAGCAGGTTTGGCAACACCCTGCCTGGAATGCCCTGCCCCTAACCTTTAAAAAAATTTCTTTACAGATGTGACTCTTAACTTCAGAAAGAAGTTTGAGAAATGAGTAAGAATATTCTCTACTCATTTCTGTCTATACCCTGTGGGCTGCTATAAACTTACTTTGACAGCCACCCCAATTCCTGTGAATAAAAATTGACAGAGAGAAATCACACATGGTTTGGTATACCTTCACAGGCAGCAGCTTGGGAACAACAATTACAGCCGCACTTCCTAGTATGTGAATTATCTTTAACCAATATTTGGCAAGAAACAAACTGTCATGCAAACAACAAGGTGCATCATCAGTGGGTGTAAGGGGGTTGAGCTGAGTGCATGAAACCACAGTTGCTGCTTCTATGGCTGTAAGGGAGTGAGGTTAAAGGTAAATGAAATGCAAATAGAAAAAGAAAAGACAGTGATGATTTCTTAAATGCGATACCATACCAAACACAACAATATTCCTATGAGTAAGATAAAAAACTCAGCATTCCACAACCAGTCAGGGCAGGGCCGGCTCCAGGTTTCTGGAGGCCCACGGGCAAAAGCTATCAGGGGTCCCCTTGCCCTCTTGCTTTCTTCCTCAAACCACATTCCTCCTCCCTCTTGGCCTCACCCTTTTAAATTAAAACAAAACCTGAACAGAGAGACTGGGGTGACAGAGGAATCAGGCAGGAGAGAGAGAGAGAGAGAGGAGGAATGCCAAACCTCTGCCTTTAAGTGCATTGGGGGCATTTGCAGCCCAGGGGTGAAATAAGACACAGGCACAATATATATTTGGGTTAAATAACGGGCCATTTTATTAACCAAATTCACATTGTATAATGAACCTGCAGAGGGGAACATAAGTGCAGGATTCTCCTGGTGAGTCAGGCAAAGCCTGCTTGCAGCTATTGGGGCGATTCAACCCCTGCCGGGCAAGGGGCTGCCAATCTGCCAACCCCTTGCCCTGACCACACCATAGGGTGTGTAGGAAGGCCAACCTGCGTCACTACCTGCCCCCGGTGCCCTGAAACTCCAAGTGGATGAGACATGTTGGCCCCAAAGGCAACCCGTATCCTGCCCTCAGGCCATATAACCCAGAGCTGCAGGCCTCCGGAACCGCCAATCACCTCCAAAGGTGCCTAAAGGTGTCACCTAGCTGCCTTTCACCTTTAACCTTTCCCGCACTTCCTTGCCACCAAAGAGCGGACAAACCTCAGTTTAGTCCCAACTTACCCCACAGCTGAGCAGCTCACGTAAACCCCCCTGCAGGTCCCCCAAAAGGATGTCATTACCCATATCTGTCATATGGACTCCATCTGACCTATATAGTTCTAACCTACTGTGTCTTATCTCTGGATGGTGTATAACTGACCCACCAGAGCCCAAAAGAGCCAGCCTGAGCTGCCTATTGACTTTCTTACGGGTCCTATTTATGCCCCTAGGGTCACCTATGCAATTCCACTGCCTAAGGGGTAAAATATCAGACCACACCAAGCGTATTCCCGGCCAGCGTCCTTCGATGGCCCGGAAGTCAGCACACGCCTGCTCAATAAGAGCCCTGCCTCTCAGCATCCCCAGGTCATTACCGCCCAGGTGAATGACCAAAAACTGTGGTACCTCACGAATCGCTGCAGAACGGAAAAGCGTAGGAAGGAGCCCGTCCCCTCGCATCCCTCGGCGGCCCAGCCACTGCACTGTGGCCCACTGGCTAAGCCCCAGCTGTGTGCCAACACATGAGTTTGCCGCCCTGCGGCCTGCCCAAAAGACCATACTATGGCCGCAAAGAAGGATGCGCGCTCTTCCGTCTCCCCTCCAGTGGCCTGCCAAAACAAACAGTAGAACTTGTAAAAACAATAACAAAACTTCAAGGCTGAGTGTTTCGAATCCCTTGGAATGGCCTAACATAAGACCTTGAAGAGTGAATGTCTGTAAGTATATTTTGAGATTATTTTAAGTTAAAAGCAATATTGTTGTAGAAGCATCTCTGTAACTGTTTTTCTTATGCTAAAAAAATCATTTAAATAAGATGTACATATAATTTTGACTGTATAATTATGATTTTGACTGTGTGTTTAAAATGTCTGAATATTTTTAAAGCAAGTTCAAAAAATCTTTTATGTATTTTAGCCCCTGATGAAGGCTTGAATCCACAAGCTGAAATGCGTTGGGCTCTTGCATTTCCAAAAGGAACGTTTTTATAAAGGAATTTTTTTTACTATAGTGCCTTGGTGCACAGAATAAAATTTCATCCCTTGAGCATTCTGGGTTTTTGACCTCTTACTTTTCTCTCTCCAGTGAATGCTTCACACTTTTGTTTTGCCTAACATAAGACCTATAAGCATTGGAACGCCACCTCCCCAGTGCCTGCAGTTGCTCTTGTGAAAAGCCCAGGCATGTGGCTGTAGAAGCCGCACCAATACGGAAGGAGTGAGTCCCGAATAACTGAGGGTCAAGCCCCAAATTAGCAAGGGCCATCCTAGTCAATACCCAGAATTGGAATTTAGAGAGGGGTGTGCGATCCTGACGAATGAAAAGATATCCAGGCTGTTGGCCCCTCATGGCCACGAAAATCTGCAAGGCAGCCACTGGGCAAATGCCACTATTCAGTGTCAGAGAAAGCAAAACCACCTGTCCCTTCCTATGCTGGTCAGTCTTTGACCATCGTAGTCGTAGTAGGGCCCGCTCATTCCGCCAACTGAGGTCAGATATCAACAGAGCCCAGAAGGAAGAATCAGCCTTGGACCTGGCCACCACCTCGCTGATCCGGAATGCTACAAAGAAAATGGTGAGTGTGGTAGCATGGAATAACCGTGCCTCAAAAGTGGAAGCACATAGAACCTCCCACTGCAGCTGAAGTCCCTGAATAACTTCTGGGTGAATAGGGGAGCGGGCATCCGGAGCCACGATGTGCCCCCGGGTCCAACCTTCCAACATCCTACATATGCAAAAGTCATTTGAGAAATCCTGAAATCCCCGAGACTTGGCTAAAAAGGAAAGGCCGGAAAGCTTACCTCTAATATTTATTTATTTAATTTAATTTATATACCGCCCTAAGCCAAAAAGACTCTCTGGGCGGTGTACATAAAAGATAAAACAAGCAAAATATATAAATATAGTAAATATAACAGAATCAAAAGTCAAAACAACAAACAGCAACAACCAAGCAACATCAAAATATAATGATAATAAGATACTGTTTAAAATACACGATAAAAACAATTATTAAGATACATTTTAAAATGCCTGGGAGTATAAAAAGGTTTTCACCTGGCGCCGAAAAGATAGCAGCGTCGGCACCAGGCGTACCTCATCGGGGAGACTATTCCACAATTCGGGGGCCACCACCGAGAAGGCCCTAGTTCTGGTCACCACCCTCCGAGCTTCTCGATGGGATGGCACTCAGAGGAGGGCCTTAGATGTCGAGCGCAGTGTACGGGTAGGTTCGTATTGGGAGAGGCGTTCCACCAGGTATTGCGGTCCCATGCCGTGTAGGGCTTTATAGGTCAAAACCAGCACTTTGAATTTAGCCCGGAAACAAATAGGAAGCCAGTGCAGACAGGCCAGAACGGGTGTTATATGAACGGACCTTCTGGTCCGTGTCAGTAGTCTCGCCGCTGCATTCTGGACTAGCTGTAGTTTCCGAACTATCTTCAAGGGCAGCCCAACGTAGAGCGCATTGCAGTAGTCCAACCTAGAAGTTACCAGAGCGTGAACAACTGAGGCGAGGTCATCACTGTCCAGATAGGGACGTAGCTGGGCTACCAGTCGAAGATGGTAGAAAGCATTCCGTGCCACCGAGGCCACCTGGGTCTCAAGAGACAAGGAAGGATTGAAAAGAACTCCCAAGCTACGAACCTGTTCCTTCAAGGGGAGTGTAACCCCATCAAGAACAGGATAAACATCCTCCATCTGGGCAGTGAAGGCACTCACCAACAGCGTCTCGGTCTTGTCTGGATTGAGCTTCAGTTTGTTAGCCCGCATCCAGTCCATTATCGCGGTCAGGCAATGGTTTAGCACGTTAACAGCCTCACCTGAAGAGGATGAAAAGGAGAAATAGAGTTGCATGTCATCAGCATACTGATGACAACGCACCCCAAAACTCCTGATGACCGCACCCAGCGGCTGCATGTAGATGTTGAAAAGCATGGGGGACAGTACCGATCCCTGCGGGACTCCACAATGGAGAGTCCAGGGTGTCGAGCAGTGTTCCCCAAGCATTACCTTCTGGTGACGACCCACCAAGTAGGAGCGGAGCCACTGCCAAGCAGTACCCCCGACTCCCAACTCCGTGAGTCTCCCCAGAAGGATACCATGGTCGATGGTATCAAAAGCAGCTGAGAGATCAAGGAGAATCAACAGAGTCACACTCCCCCAGTCCCTCTCCCGACAAAGGTCATCATACAGGGCGACCAAGGCTGTTTCGGTGCCAAAACCGGGCCTAAAACCAGATTGAAATGGATCAAGATAATCAATGTCATCCAGGAGCCCCTGGAGTTGGCCGGCAACCACCCGTTCCAGAACCTTGCCCAGGAACGGAACATTCACCACAGGTCTATAGTTGTTCAAGTTATCTGGGTCCAAGGAGGGTTTCTTCAGGAGTGGTCTCACCACCGCCTCTTTTAGGCAGTCAGGGACCACTCCCTCTCTTAAAGAGGCATTTATTACCTCCTTGGCCCAGCCGGCAGTTCCGGTCCTGCCAGCTTTCACCAGCCAAGAGGGGCAAGGATCTAGAATAGACGTGGTCGCCCGCACCAGTCCAAGGATCTTGTCAACATCCTCGAGCTGCATCGACTGAAACGTATCCAATAAATGAGGACAAGACCATGATCTGGATGCTTCATTAGGACCAGCTGCTATAATATTGGAGTCTAAGTCCCGACGAATGCATCCGATCTTATCTTGGAAGTGCCTGGTGAACTCTTCACAGCGGGCTACAGATGAGTCTATAATATCCCGAGGGCCAGAATGTAAAAGCCCTCGTACAGTTTTAAAGAGCTCCGCTGGGCAGGAAAGAGATGCCTTAATTGTGGCAGCAAAATATCTCTTTTTTGCTGCCCTCACCGCTACTGTGTACTGCTTAGAACAGGCACTTGCCAAGGCATAATTGCATTCGTCGGGAGTTCGCCTCCATCTGCACTCAAGCCTCCTCCTCTCTTGCTTCATCGCTCTCAGCTCCAGGGTATACCCTGGAGCTGTATGAGCTCTACATAGGAGGGGGCGCATGGGAGCAATCATGTCAACCGCCCGGGTCATCTCCGTATTCCACAATTCAACCAGGGCTTCAACAGGAGCGTCAGTCTTCTCAGTCGGAAAACCCCCCAGAGCCCTTTGGAAACCCTCAGGATCCATTAGTCTCCGGGGGCGGACCAATTTAATAGGTCCCCCACCCTTGCAGAGGGAAAGGGTCACTGTGAGCCTAAACTTCAGCAAGCAGTGATCTGTCCATGACAATGGGGTAGATGAAAAACTCCCAACCACCAGATCACCATCTCCATGCACAGTGGCAAAGATCAAATCAAGAGTATGTCCCGACACATGCGTTGGGCCAGTAACAACCTGAGACAGCCCCATGGTTGTCATGGAGGCTGTGAAGTCCTGAGCTGCCCCAGATAAAGCAGTCTCGGCATGGACGTTGAAGTCCCCCAGTACCAATAGTCTAGGGGACCGCAACAATACCTCCGAGACTACCTCTGTCAGCTCAGTTAGGGAATACATTGGGCAGCAGGGAGGGCGGTACACCAACAAAATTCCCAGTCTGTCTCTCTGGCCCAGCACAAGGTGAAGACACTCCAGACCAGTCGTCACCTGGACAGGGTGCTTGGTGAGTGAGAAAGAACTCCTATAGACCACAGCAATCCCACCTCCCCGTCCTTTGGTTCTACCATGATGCTGAACCGTATACCCAGGTGGGCAGAGCTGGGAAAGAGCAATTCCTCCCTGATTGCCCACCCAGGTCTCAGTTATACACGCCAGGTCGGCAGCCTCCTCCACAATTAAATCATGAACAAGGGAGATCTTATGGTGAACCGACCTGGTGTTTAACAACAGCACATGGAGATCCGAAGGCTGACTGATGGAACAACCAGCAGTCCTGGGGATGTGAGGAGAACCGGAACAAGTCACAGACACTACTTGTCTGGGACGAGTTCCCCTTACCTGGCACGTTCTCCTCACAACACCGTACCTCCCATTACCCGTCACTACGCTAATTGGGGCCCCCAAAAGTCTCCCCGGTCGATGTATAATACTCTCTCCCAGGCACATATTAAAACAAATAAAACTCACATATACACACACACCAAGTCACATTCATCCACACAATGCACATTCACACCAATACACACAAAAATTCACACACAAACACACATGCACTTAATCAATCACACACTACAATAAGCATACATATAATACAACCAAACAATATTAAAATAACTACAAAACTTCCAAATAAAAACTCACATACACCACCAACTCAATCATTCATACATAATACACATTCAACCATATTAGTTGCATCCAGGTGGTATGCGCACAAACGCCAACTCTGAGCCTCTCTTCTTTCCACGAGGAGCGTCATCAGATGTTAACAGTGGAGAAGAAGCGAGGACTGCCAGGCAGGACACAGACCGCAGCGGCAAGGATGGAGCACCAGCACAACAGAAGGGAGTGCAGCAACAGCAGCAGCAGGGCACAGCCACGCCCACAATGGAGGACACACCAGCCGCAGCAATGACAGCGGGAAAGAACCCGCCACCCAGCAACGACCGGCCACAGCCCCAGTGAGCGACAAGGCGGCCCAAGCCACGGAGCCAGAAGCGAAACCCAGCAACAGAGACAGAGACAGCGACGACAGGAGAGTGACAGGAACACAGCGCCGACGACAGCACAACAGCGAATAATGCCGCGGCAACAGCGACGAAGGCCACAGAAAGAAACACAGTGCTGGAAGCAGCAGAGCCGCGCAGGCAGCCTGGCAGGCAGCGGCGGCCTCAGCAGCACCCGCCCAAGCCGCGATGGAAACAGCAACCGGCAGCAACCGGAGGCACAGCGAGGCACAGCAGCAACACCAACCGAAGGTAAAGGCCCTGCAAGGCCCTTCCTCCTGCCTTCTACACAAAACTCAATGAGGTGTTCCACTGGGACTGGCCATTGCTGTACATATCCCCTTTCAGCCCTGAAAGCCAAAAGCTCCCTACCTGATCTTTGGTAGCTGGCCATAGTGCTGGGCGCAATGGACAGGCTTATTGCCTGTTCAGATTCAAGACACCAATCTCCCATAGTTCTGGCGGTACCACATCTGGCTGAGCCCTGGCCCACGGTGCCAGCTGTTGAAATCTCTCCATCTGGTTCCGTGACAGAGCATCAGCAATACTATTATCAATACCAGGGACGTGGCGTGCCAGGAACAATATATTAAATCGGAGACAGTGTAAAACAAAGTCGCGCACCAGGTGCATGACCCTAGGATTCCTTGATGACAACGAATTGATAACGTGCACCGTGGCCAAGTTATCGCACCAAAAATGGACTGTGGTATCCTGAAACCTATCTGGCCAAAGATACACTGCTGCCACTATTGGAAAGAATTCCAGGAGGGTCAAATCCCTAACTAAACCCTCTTGTACCCAGGCCAGCTACCACGGCACCATAATTCATTTAAAATAACCCCAAATCCAAAAGATCCAGAAGCGTCTGAGTGCACCTGCAGTTCAGCCTCCAGGAGGCGGTCCTGCCTCCAAAAAGAAACCCCATTAAACTCCTGCAAAAACGTAGACCAGACTGTCAGGTCCGCTTTGAGGGCTGCTGAAACCCTAACATGGTGACGGGGATGAGATAGTCCTGACATAGCCTCATATACCCGTCGAAGGAAGGCGTGCCCAGGTGCTACTACTCTGCAAGCAAAGTTCAATGAACCGGCTAGCTCTTGAAGAGAAAGCAGGGATGCCTTTCTGGAGGCAAGAACTTGTGCTACCTTTCTTTTTAACAAGTCTAACTTCTCCAGTGGGAGCCTGCAGCATTGGGCCAAAGTATCTATTTCAATGCCTAAAAACGTAATAATAGGGGATGGGGCCTCAGTTTTTTCTTCCACCAGCGGGACTCCTAGGTCTTCAGATAACCCAGCGAAGTGATCCACAAGATCCTTACAATCGCCAGTGTATGCACGGCCAGGAAACAGAAAATCATCTAAATAATGAATCACTGATTTAGAACCAGACCGCCTCCTGACAGCCCATTCCAGGAAAGAACTGAAACGCTCAAATACTGAGCAAGAAATCGAACAGCCCATGGGCAATGCTCGGTCCACATAAAATTTGTTCGCAAAAGCAAACCCTAACAATTCAAAATCCTCAGGATGGACAGGGAGGAGGCGGAATGCTGATTTTATATCACATTTCCCCATCAGGGCACCGATCCCACAGCCCCTGACCATGGTAACTGCACAATCAAATGGGGTGTAGCGCACCGAACAGAGGTGATGTGGGATAAAATCATTTGCTGACCGGCCGTGGGGATAGGAGAGATGATGGATTAGACGGAACTCACCAGGTGTTTTCTTTGGAACAATGTCCAGAGGAGAGACACGTAGGGAGGCAGTGGGTGGTAAAGGGAAGAGGCCTAAAACCCTGCCAGCCTTCCTTTCCTTGTCTATCTTCTCCTGGACTACCTGTTCCATGCCCAAGACAGACTTAAGGTTCTTGGACCAGAATGCGTGCCTAGGTCCAGTGTAAGGGATCCAAAACCGCAAAGTAAAACCTTCCAAGAGAAACTGAGCATCTTTAACTGAGGGGTAAAACTCCAACAAACGCTGTAACTCTGGCAACTTAACTGGGCTAGGGCCCTTTTCCGCAAATTGTCCCTTGAGGCCCTTGCCTCCTGGGGCCGGGGGGATCTCTATTCCCACCCCTAAAGAAACATCTCCTGGGGCAGGCAGTGCAGGCATGTTGTCCACCACACATAGAACACTCGTAACTAAACAGGCATGAGCTGCGACTGCAGGAACCACGGGAGCTGAACTTCCAGCAGAGCAGGCAAGATTGAACCCCCTGGCCCGCGGTCCCGTGGGCAGGGGGGTATGGTGATTGCCTGGTCAGAAGGTGGCCGCTATTGGTTCTGTCACCGGGTGATGGCCTTGAATGAGACATGAACTGTAACCACAGGTCAGCCTCCTTCTTGTCCCAGGGGAGGGAAGTGTCATATGCAGCCCTCATACGAAAAGCTTCATCATATGAAAGCCAAGCCACACCCTGGTACTCTGTGTATGCTCTATAAATGATGTCAAGATATTTAATCATGACAGAACACTTCTGTGGCTGCTTTTGCAAGACTACCCCCAGATAAGTCAAGAAAGCAGGAAGCCAGTTGGCCCAATTACGTTCTACCCTGCGCCTTTTAGGCTTGTCCCCTTCCATGTCTTCCCCTTTCTCCTTTTCTTTCCTCACAGGCTCCCTATACAACAGGGAAAATAGATCAATGTAGTCACCTGTCCATATACTTTCCCTGGTTGCCAGCAGCAAGTGAAACCCTAAGGGGGCAGAAGTCTCTCCAAAAGGAAGAGCTCCTTCACTAATATGCCCCAGGGGGTCAGTTGAAGTTGCCATTGGGTTAACACCAGATGGAGGAGCGGGACGCGGGAAAACTGATTCCCCTGCCGCAGTTTCAATCGGTGAGGATCCCCACACCTGGTCACAAGCCTGTAGTGAGGTGGGTTGCTGGCCTTGATAGCCCACCTCTGTGGGTTCCGATACAGCCTGTCCCTCATCAGCCCCAACCGGTGCTGAGAAGGGCCAAGCCTGCCCTGGCCCCCAATATGGGTAACCCCATGTAGGCCAACCCCACACGGGACCTGGTCCTTGTGAGCTGGCCTTGGCACACTCACCCGAGCTATCCCCAGATCCAGCATCCTGCGACGACTGTTGAGTCGTAGCCCCTGCTTGGTCAGAATTAGTTGCCACCCCAGCCAGCCTGCTGGGCCCCGCCTCAAGGGCATCCAAATGAGCTAGAATCAAATTCAAAGCATGGTTAGTGTCATCCGCAGCAGAAACCAAATGGTCACTGACTCCTGAGTTTGGCTGTTGTTGACCCTTCCCCCTAACCCGCTTAGCAAGGGGATTAGCCAGAATAGCAGCCACCTGATCAAGGGTGGCTTGCGGAGAGGAAGATACCAGGGGTATGTGGACGGTAACAGCGGGGGGCACATTCTGCTGGCGCCTGCCCATAAACTGTTTAGCATAGGGGTTGTGGGCCACGGCAGCAGCCACCCGAATGGCGGTGGTTTGGTGAGAGGAAGAGGCCGTGGTGGTATGGGCATTAGATTCCACGCCGAACATTTGTGGACCCCTCCCCCTAGCCCGCTTTGCAGGGGGGATGTGAGCTGTGGCAGCAACTAAATGATCAGTGGCAGGATGCCATGAGGGATCCCCTTCCAATGCTTCCAGGCGTGCCAGGATGGCAGCCCAAGGTGGCTCTTCATCCCCTGCACTAGCAGCCCTGGGAGGGGGCACCATGACATCCCCTCTAGGGGCCCTGCCCTTCCCCTTCGCCCCCCCTGCCCTTTTTTAGGTGGCATTATTGCGAAAGCGCTCTGCCTAGGCCCAAAGCAGCCATGCAAGGCCACCAAGCCCACCCGAGGGGGGGGAACTGACCAAGAGACCCAGAAAGAGGCCTACTCAAGGCCGGGCTATCTGTTGAATGCTCCCTAGTGGGGAGAAATGGCCGATAACCCCCCTACTGGGTATGGGGATGGGCTGAAAGGCCCGGTAGATGGGCCTCGTGAAGGAGCAGGTGGGCCTTGTAAGAGGAAGGCCCAAGGCCCCAGCCTCCGCCTGGCTAACAGCCCAAAACCTGGGCCATGTGAAGGAGCGGGCCTTGTAAGGGAAGGCCAGGCCGCAGCCTCCGCCTGGCTAAAGGGCCCGAAAAACTCCTTCAGAAGATCCTCCCTGCTGAAATAAGTCCTGGAGCTGCAAAAACAAATTGGCACCCGCCATGCCGCGATCACGCCGTCTAAAATGGCACCCTTCAATCCGCAGCCTGATGCTCTCCAATGAAGCTCAGGCTGCCGAAGAAGAGAAGAGGTGGCTGAGGGGCCGGCGCGAGCTTAAATAGGCTTGGCCGCCCATTATCCGTGGATTCTAGTGAATATCGGTATAGCAGAGCCCAGATGCACAGGGTGGCTGACCACCCAGGGCGCACCTAGCAAGGAGGGGTGGATTTATCCACATCCTTTCCTGGGTGGCTGCAGACTATGGCTGTTTACATGCCCAGGGATTTGGCGGGGATGTTATTATTATTATTATTATTATTATTATTATTATTATTATTATCATTATTATTATTATTATTATTTATTACATTTGTATACCACCCCATAGCTGAAGCTCTCTGGGTGGTTTACAACAATTAAAAACATTAAAAACAAATATACAAATTTAAAAACACATCATTAAAAAACAATTTAAAAACACATGCTAAAAAGATATAGGTAGAGTGAGCCTCACCTGCCCGAACAGGTTTAATTTGATTAATTTGGTCTGCAGGTTCTCCAAAATTGAGTGAGATTTATCAGTGAGATTTAAAATGCAGGAAGGTGATCCCTACCAAGTGGTACAGGTTTTAGCCATGTACCTTAGGACATTATTAATGGTTCCCATTACCTCTTTTCAGAGGGGTCAGACGGGGTAAGCCTGAACCAAGTCAAACAGATTAGGCAGCCTGGAATTATGAACATATTCCCCAGCAGATTCATCTTGTTTCATTTATGTACCTTTATGCACATTTATGTACATTTCATTTATGTACCTTTATGTACATTATAATAATAAAATTATTGGCCCAGAAAAGGGGTTTGCAGAGGTTTCGATGTCCTAAACACCTCATAAGACCAACAGTTTTTGAAAAGCTAAAACATTTGTAAGATGCCAAGATATCCAAATCTTTTATACCTAGGGCATACTTATTCTGATATGGGCTCTTGGTCTATATGTACTGCATAGCAGTAAGTATGTACTGCACAGTTCACTTGGAGGCAAGTGTGCTTGGTATACAAATCACTGTCGGCCACAGTACCCTTTGTCTAGGTATTTTCACCTCTATTTTGTGTTGCTGTTGTGGCTTAAATGCTAAAATAAGTTTTTCAATTATGTATTACATTGGGGAGTTGGGATTGGCCATAGCTTTTGCTATCACCTTATGTTGCCCTGAGAATATATGTATACTGTGTAGGAATGGACAAACAAGGGTGTAGTCGTGCAGGGTCTTAGTGGGTCTTAGACCCTTTACTTTTTTGAGAGCAGGGTCCCTATGTCTCCAACATCCTACAAGCCAATCAGCATGAACGGGGAGTGTATTAGCCCCTGAGAAGAGTCTTCTAACATCCTTCCTTGTCCTTTCCTGCTGATTGGAGCAAATCGAAGTAAAAGGAGATGAGTCAAACACTGAGAAGACTGTTCTCAGTGCTAACACTCTCCTCTTTCATGCTGATTGGCTCCTAGGCATTAACAAGGATCTCCTTCTCAACCCAGCAGCAAACAAAGCATGGGTATGATTAACATATAGGCCAGAGCTTGGAAAAGTTACTTTTTTGAACTACAACTCCCATTAGCCCAATCCAGTGGCCATGCTGGCTGGGGCTGATGGGAGTTGTAGATTTAAAAAGTAGCTTTTCCAAGCACTGATATAGGCACTTCTGAATTTGCTACTATACTTCTGTGAGCAAATCACTGTATTTCCAGTTTGAATCACTCTCATAGTTATGCACTCATATGTCCATTCCATCCTGTTTCTTAAAAAAAAGACTATATAAAATTTGCATCTAAATATGTACAGTGTTTCTGAACACATTTTTTCCTCAAAATATACATTCTGAAATGCTTTGTTACAACATTCAAAGAAGTGCAAAAACCAGTGGATAGGTAGGTTCTGATCTGCATGTTTATCTGAGAGGTACAGGATAGGTCAGTTCACCCTTCTCAGCAGGATGCTTTGTGCCACTAGTGCAGCAAGCAGGGAGGAGCCAATAAGGATCCTCCATTGGAATTATCCAGTGGGAGTGGGAGGTAATCGCAGGCACCAACCGAGTGCAGGAGGCATTACCTAGGAGTGGAATGGAGTGAGAACTCTCTTCCTTTGGTTTGCTCTGTAGATATAAATTCAGCCAAAGCTGCATCAGTTTTCACAGCAACTTCAGCTGAAATGGCCACACCTCCAGCATATTCAAGCAAACTACCTAGAAATGACCCAAAATGTCTGAAGAGACAGCCAGGTCTCCACACTAGGAGCCAGGGAAGGTAGAACCCTCTTTATCTATGGGCAGTACCTATTATATTTATAAGGAAACATACAAAGTGCTGATACTTTATCATTGTTTAATAGCTGGAATGTGCATCCTGCCTTTGAAAAAAACCCATTTGCACAAATATGTCATCCAAGTGTCAGAGAAAGCTAAGTAACTAAAAGCAAACATCATACTGATTTCAATTGTCCCTTGCAAGTGTTTACCATGAAGAAAAGAAGAATGAAACCTCTTTCTTTCAAGGGGCTCCTAGTTGTTGCTTAGATGTATTCTTATATACCGAACTGTCCCCTCAGCTTGCTGAATGTCCTCCTAGCAGTAAGGTCGGTTCCTATGGAAAGGATCTCAAACAGAAGCAAGGCAGAAAGACTGTAGATGGTACAGTGTCCCTGCATGCTACCCATCTGAGGACCAAAAGAAAAGCAGTCTGCTATACACACAAAAAAGACAAAGTCGGTGACTCTGATTCAAGTTATATTTTTAGATAGCATGGGACAGGGCTATGGTGATTTTCAAATATGCTTTGAAGTGCTTATTTCTTCCATTGCTTCTTCCTCTGCATGTTTTGTTTTCTGAAGATGAGCCATTCATATGAATAACTTAGAAATCAGAAGAAATAGCACACTGGAGCATGCTGATGTTGGCAATACCCATGAGCTGCTCTTGCAATGCTCTTGAACTGCCCCTGCAATCTCTGTCTATTAACTTTGTTAGAAACTTCTGTAAAAGAACCAAAAGGTATATTTGAGATATCCTTTAATAAGAGGAGATATCTTTCTCCAAATGTGCATTGACACTGGAATAGAATTGTACTTTCAGCACAGTGCTACACACGGCTACTCAGAGGTTTGGCTGCAATCCTAACCTCGCTTGCCTGAGAGTAAGCCTCACTGAATTCAGTAGAACTTACTTCAGAGTAGACATGGTTAGGATTGCACTGTTAGTCCCTTTAAATTCAGTGTGGCTTATTCACAGATGTGGGTATAGGATTGCAGCCTTAAGGGACCAAAATAATGTATTGCTGTGGTTTCACTTCTGACTGCAGGGTTGTAACCAGAAAGCAGTAGTAGGAAATTGTTGCTCAGCCCCAAGGCTGTTGAGCTTTAAGGATCCCGCAAGGGTCCATTCTATCTCCTATGGTATTTCACATGCATATGAAGCCTTTGGAGATGTCGTCCATGGATCTGGAGCACAATCTCATATGTATGCTGATGACATGCAGCTCTATTTCTCCATTCCATTGGAATCAAGAGAGGCTGTGGACTGGTGTTGGAAAGATTGGATGGGGGGCTAATAAACTGAGGCTGAATCCTGATAACACAGAGGTGCTGTGGATGGGTAGTTCCCATGTCTGAGAAATAGTGGTACAACCTGTCCTGGGAGAGTTGCACTCCCCCTGAAGGAACAGGTTCATAGTCTGGGAGTACTGGATTACAATTTATAACTGGAGTCTCAAGTGGCTTCTGTGGCTAGGAGTGCTTATGGCCAGCTTAGGATAGTTTGCCAGATACAGCCATTTCTGGACTGGGATAGCCTGCCCTCAGTTATTCATGCTCTAGTGACCTACTGCTTGGATTACTGTAATGCACTCTACATGGGGCTGCCCTTGAAGACAGTACGAAAGCTGCAGCTAGTGCAGAATGTGGCTGCTAGGTTGGTCAGTGGGGCAGCCCGATGGGACTGCATGTCACTAGTCCTGAAAGCTCTAAACTGGCTTCCAGTGAGCTACTGAGGCCGCTTCAAGGTGTTAGTAGTAGCATACAAAGCCCTAAATGGCTTAGGACCCAAGTCACTAAAGGAGTGACTCCCCCAATACAAATCAAATTTGGTTGTACAATGTTGATGGTGCCACCTTTGGCTGCTGCTCAGCTGGCATTTACCTGTGATAGGGCCTTTTCGATGATGGTTCCCCCTCCTTGGTGAGGTGCATTTGTCTCCCTCATTATTGATTTTCAGGAGAAATTTTAAAACATTCATGTTTACCCAGGCATGTGATGTCTGAGAGATGCTGGCTGTCCTAGCTCCATCTTAAAACACAGCAACAGAGGCTCTTACATTGAAGTAAGGAGGAGATATTGAAGTAAAGTAATAGTACAGATTCAGCAGCAGGCACAGAGTTATAGCATCCCCAGATCTCTTACTAGGAGATGGGAAGGTGGGACCAGCCAGGCTGGGAGCAGGAGACAAAATTCAGGGGTCCAAGAACAAAGCAAGAAGTTCAAAACCACACAAGAGCTATGGAGTCATCCCAACGAATTCCCACGCCCACCTGCCGAGATGAGGTGTGGCGTGCTTACTTATGAGATTCCCAAGCCCTGCAGGAATGTCGAGCTTGCAGGCATGCACTATGTCTAAATGGGTGGGTCTGTTCCCATTTTCGGGCAAGCTATTTTATATGTAATAAGTAAAGCTTATCTGCTGGTTTATATACAAAATCTTCTATTTGGTGCTATTTTCTTTCCTTGTTAGATTATGTCAAACATGTACCTCATTTTCCCTTCATATTCTGGACTTCTTTGACTGCTAGGTTGTGAAAAACCTCAACGTGAAGATTATTGGAAGGATTGAATACAGATTTGGGTGGGAAAGCCTTTGACACTTTATGCGGGTAACTATTGGTATCTAGGGATGGGAAAATGTCAGTGTTTCAGTTTCTCATTGTTCCAATCTTAAGTATGGTTCTCCATATTTCCACATCACTTTGCATTTTTTTTAAAAAAAGTCATCAAGAAAATTTGTCGTAATCTTAATGCAAATTTGTCTTAATATGCACATTGTTGCATGCAATTTTGCCTAATATATACATTATTGCAAAAATGTTCTGAAATATAATGTATTTTTGTATGCTACTTTCACTAATTCATGCATCTTTATGCACACTTTAGTATATGCATTTTTGTACACATTACTTGGCTGGAGAACTGCATTGCAAAATTTGGAAAAGCACAATTTTGAAGAAAGGCTTTTTTTAAAGTTTGTGTTCTTTCAGAATGTGCAAATTAGGCAGCTTTGCCTTTAAATACAAATTTAATTTAATCCCCCCTTCCCAGTGCCTATCTGTATTTCTTAAAAAAATATGCTAATCTGATGTTTGTATATCATTGTCATTCTTTCATTGCCTGAAAGAGTGAGCAAGAGTGGTTTTGCAAATGTTGAGGATGGAAATGTGGCATATCCTCTTTCCTCTTTCAACAAGCCTTTTAAGTTGAGACCTATCCCAGTCTGCATCTGTGTCAGAATTGTTTAATATGTTTTTTAATAATGTGTTTAACCCTTTTTAAAGTTGTTTTAAAATGTTTTTAATGCTGTCTTATTTTAATGTATTTTAAGATTTGTTTTTATGATGTTTTAAAGTGTTTTAGTGCTTTGTTTGCTGCCCTGGGCTCCTGCTGGGAGGAAGGGCGGGATATAAAATAAATAAATAAATAAATAAATAAATAAATAAATAAATGTGATGCCAATGGGCATCTGCATGTTGCATTGATGCTGGCTGTAGGGGGAGCTTTAGAAAGTATAGAAGCCCACCCTGTGACTCACCAGGACTCTTTTTTCCCACATAGCTCCCACCCTTCCTCCTTCCTTCGACTGCAGTGTGGGCTTATCACACCTCCTTTTTGGGCTGAGTACTAGTAGGAGTGTTCTATTACTCAAGCAGATTGGTCAAGCTTGTGTTTTGTTTTGTTTTGTTAACCTAGTCCACTGAGGGCTGGGAAAGTTGAGCCATTTGGTTTCAATTAATACTGGTGGTGCTGTTTCTTAAGTATGAATGTAGTTGGTTATTATAATTCTGTAGGGCTGTGCAGAAGGAGAGAGAGAGAGAGAGAGAGAGAGAGAAATCTGGTGAGCATCTGGAGACTTTTTAAAGGTGTTTTGGGGTTCCAGAAGCTTGCTATTCCAGGCTGTAGGAGGTGGGGATAGTAGGGTACAGATTTGCTTCCCAGAGCTCTGAGGCCTGGGGGAGAATATTTCAGGCTGTCTTCTCTCAAAACCTAAACAGACATAGCTAATGAAAAGGGGTACAGTGGCTGCCTTCTCTCCAGCCCAATGGCTGAGCAAGCTTGTCTTAACCAAGTGAATTGACTCGCTAGATGTCTCCTGAGTTTAGTTAAGCCTCACACAGATTTTCAGTTGCAGATCTTGCTTAATTTAAGTTAACCAGAGCTTGGAAAAGTTACTTTTTTTGAACTACAACTCCCATCAGCCCCAGCCAGCATGGCCACTGGATTGGGCTGATGGGAGTTGTAGTTCAAAAAATGTAACTCTGAACCTCTGAACATCCCTTACCATGAAAACCCTATTCATAGGGTTGGCCATAAGTCAGAATCGACTTGAAGGCAGTCCATTATTATCCCATATACAAATGTAAGGTGTGGACTATTGCGGAAACAAAACAGCTGGAAAAAGCATTAGTAAATTTGTGTCTTTGGTATTGGCTGGGTGGGGGAAGTCTGGGGAGTTGCCTTTTTTTTCTTTGTAGCAATGAAAATATGAATATGTACATCAGGGAAAGCCATAGAAATTATATGGGTAACTGATGCATAGCATAAATATTGAGAGAGAGAATTTTGTAAGAAGATATGACTCATGTTCAGCAGTGACAAGATACCTCTTGTAGATTTAATCCATCACCTTGGAAAGTTTTTTTAAAATATCCAGAACATGATAGGCATTACTGGAACAAGACCTGATGACAAAAATGTTAGCACAATATATAACATACAGTACAACTTAGCTTGTACAGTACAACAATGCCAACACCTTCTGGTTAGCTGAATAAAAAAGTGTGTGTGTGTGTGTGTGTGTTGCCTAGAGAGGAGGAGGAATCACAATTTCCCAAGAAAAGTCAGTTTGGGTTTGGGGGGGATGGAGGGGAGACTTTTGTTCCTGAGAAAACTTTGCACCAGCCAAATGTTGCCCTTCACTGCAGAACATGATTATACTCTTTTTAAATTATTATTGTGCTACCTATGCTAAGCTGGTCCCCTGTTCAGACTAGCAGGAATCAACATAAGGATCACCAGAGTCCTCCCTTGTCTTAAAGGTGTCAGGTGTGTACTGAGGTAGCAAAAAAGCCTCAGCCTAGAAAAGCCTATCTACTTTACTGTGGCATGGATTTTCAAAGACTGCAGTCTACTTCATCAGGTGCGTGACAGGAAAAACAGAGGGTGTGGATTAGAATACAGACAGAGAAAAGCAGTTATTGTTGCCAGTCATTTGAGTATCTCTTATAGAGCTATATGGAATAGTTTGTTAGTATAGAAAGCATTTAGTTTTATGTCAAAACCATGTCAGCGTTTCCCGATAACAACATGAAGATTGTCATTGACCTTATTCTTCACAGGACTGTTGCTGATACTTCAAAGTCTTTACTTGAAGGGAAAGTGTTGGTAAATACTATGCACTTTCTCACAATCCTAGCACAAAGTTCATGTATACTAAAATGGTATTTCCTAAATCTTGGTACTGATATGATGGTAACTGTAATTTAATATATACATATCTCTGCTCCTCCTCCTCCTGCTACTCCTACTCCTATTATGGTGTCAGACTGTGGTAATAGACTGGATGTGACCCAATAACTGAAGACAAAGAGATACTGTTAGTAAGTAGCTCCTCAGTCCAGATGGGTAAGGTGCCATCTGGATGGGGCTGCACTTCCCCTAAAGGAGCAGGAAAGTATTTTGGGGTACTCCTGGGTCCATCACTGGAGGCACAAGCAGCCTCTGCAGTGTGGAGTGTCTTCCATCAGGTTTGGCTGGTGGTCCAATTGCAACCCTATTTGGATGAGGATATCCCGGCTTCAATGGTCTATACTTGAGTAACTTCTAGACTAGATTATTGCAATACATTATATGCTGGGCTTCTTTTGAAGACAGTTCAGAAACTGCAACTAATGCAGAATTCAATATCCAGATTATTAACAGAAAGAAGGCAGTTCAAACATGTAACATCTTTTGTGGCCTGACTGTATTGGCTGCCAATTTGTTTCTGAGCCCAATTCAAAGTACTGGTTTTAACTTATAAAACCTTACATGACCCAGGTCTTCAATACCTAACAGGCCACCTTTCCCAATACAAGCCTACACAGATCCTAAGTTCATCATTTGAGGTCCTTCTCTGCATTACCTCTACAGGAGAAACCCAGAGGATGGGCAGGAAATGACAGGCCTTTTCAGTGGGTGTCTGCCTCTTGTAGAATGTTCATCCCAGGGACCTTTGCCCAGCACTGAAGCAATTTGTTCTGGAATTGATTATTGTGTATTGTTGTTGTTAATTGGGGTGTTTGATATGAGCTGTATTTCTATGTATTTTATTGTAAGTTGCTTTGAGACTTTTTTGTAGGATGATGATGATGATGATTTTGAGGAACACCTGGTTTTGAAACATGATTGCTAATTGACTGGGCGGGGGGGGGAAACACAAGCAATTTAAATGAAAAATGCCATCAGAATTTGTTCAAGCTATTAACAAGCTTCAACAATTCAACCTTTATTCCCCACTGAATGGTGTTATATAATCCAGGTCTGGAAGATGTGGCCAATGAGTTTAATCAAACCCATGCTGTGTGGTACCTTTGTGATAGAAAGTAAGTCTGGGGGTGGTGCCTGGCATTAGTTAAATAATTTGTTCGCAAAATTACCATCAAATAATGGCTATATATAATCCACCCCAATTTATGTGTGCTTCTATATTAGGTTCCTTTGAGTGGAGCTCTGCTCACAGGCTACTCCCACTTGGCAAAGGAGGGAGAGAGGTGGTTTTCATTGACTCCGTTTCCTCTCTGCAGCCGCATGTGTCCCTGAAAATGTGCTCCAGAAATTTACAGAACCATTTTGAGCGGTGGGGAGTTGGTGTTTCAGGTTTCAGGAGAAAGAGGGAGATCAGCAAAAACTGGTTCCCCCAACCCCATGCAAACCCAGCTTCATCAGTGGGGTACTCCATTAGATCAAATTTCCTTCTAAGAATATGAATACAAGATCCAAGGCATAGAGGAGCCCTGCTGGCTGCTTCTCACTTGTATGCCTGCATTAATACCTACCCCTTTGTTTCCAGGGCTAGTAAATATTGAAATCTTTGTTCCCTGGCTTGGTGAGAGTTTTATAGGTCACTGGGCCTGTAAATAAGTCTGAAATTATAGTGGGATGGTATATTGGCTGCTGCTGACACAAGGGCGCTGATTGGGCTTAGAGGTTTTACTACAATCAAGCGTCATATACATTTTGTTAAATAAAATAAAGCAGATGAAAATATGGATGGCTTCTGTAAAATTTTGGAGGGGGCAATATTCCAGGGGCTTCCTACCAGCTGCACTGTTGGAGATTCTTCAACCACAATCTGATACCGTCACTTTCCTCTCAGCTCTGCCATGGTCCCACCCATGCTAACAAACAACTCAGCTTGCTTGCCCACCTTAAGAGGTGCAGTTTATTGTTCTAGATATCCCAAATGCCTTCCACATGTCTCTGAGAGGAAGAGGGAAGAGCAGACTTCCCTCTTTTCGTCTCCCTATTTATTTCCACTGCCACCACCGGTTATGTCTTTAAAGACAGAGAATATGGTTTGGAAATCTGGAAAGACTGCTGGAAGAAGAAACAAATTGGCTCATTTCCTATTCAGATCAATGTAAGCAGAAAGGAGCTCGCTTAATCATAATCATCATGCTGCCATCAAAGCATGTAGGGCAGTAGTTCCCAAACTTTTTTTTCCCCGTGGACCACTTGAAAATAGCTAAAGGTCTTGGTGGACCACTTAGTGGTTTTTCTGCCTGCTGTAGCAATTGTAATTCCATAGAATTCAAACTGTAATACAATAAAGTACAAAGTAAGAAATAAAAGAAGCAATAAAAATACAGTTAAAAAACAATATGAATCTGTCACGGGAGAGTGGTAAAAATATGTCTGGAACTTGTCCTGCTTTAACAAATAAGCCAATAAAAAGATCAGAGATGCAGGCATGGATTAATCAGGAACTATTGTGATTCTCCCCAATACAAATCCTAGTTTTGGAATGTCTAGAAGATATGTAGCAGGAGCATATCAGACCTCGGGCATGACCTTTAACTGAACCAGACGGTCATATCCTCCCCCCCCCGCCCGAAGGGTTGATGTGTTAAGAAATATAAAAAAACAGCTTCAGAAACTCCAGATTTTATAGGAAATAATGTGATCTGGCTTAAGGTAGCAACTTTTTAGAAAAGCAGGAAACAGCTGGTTTTGTATTATGCTAGCTTTATGCTGGAACCACAAGATGAACTTTGAATATGAGCAAACTGCTTGACCGCACTATAAGGAATAGAACCTTTTTAATCTTCGTGGTTTGATGGCGTATTAGGTAAAGAAACCAATGTCTTATTAACCACTTTTTGTAGGAATATCATTAGCACTTTGTAGTGACAAGTTATTATGTTGAGGTGGCTTTTAGACAGGGTAGCAGAGTATATAAGGAGCTTTTTAGACTGTAAGGGTGCTCGCTCTCTAACTTGGCTGCGAGATCGAGACCCAGGCTTGGCAAAGTATACTTTTATATTGCAAGACCTGATCAATGCTTTTTTAATCATTCTGAGGGAAAGTATTTTCTGTATTAGGGATAGATCAATGAAATAGAGTTGTATTATTCATGGTTGTTCTTGCTGGCTCTTCTTCAAAATAAATTGTCTCTCCTATAATACTAAGAAAGGTATTGGAGGCTCTTTTATAAGTCCTTGCTTACTCACAAAAGGAACAATTGTTTCTAGGAACAGTAATGCAATTTGGGATACATGTGCCTGAAGAAGAGGTTACTATGACAAATATTCATTATGATAAATGTGCCATCTCCCATTTTCAGTTACAAATCCACAGATATGCCATGGGCCACCTGAATGAAGCTTGTGGACCACTGGTGGTTCACAGACCACAGGAAACCCATGATATAGGGTTTAGGTGTGAAACTGAAATTATGTAAGAAAGAGTTTCTGGCCACAAATAAAGTATTTAAGAATACCTTTGTTGTTATGTGCTTTCAAGTTGCCAGCATGGAAATAACCTAAAATTCTGACTTCAGGCTTTGGACAATTCCCCATTCTGGCAATCAGCCACTAAAGTTTCAAAAACTTTCAGTATGGGGTGGAGATGAGTGTAGTAAGAGGCCTACAGCAGCCTTTCCCAACCAGTGTGCCTCGAGATGATGTTGGACCACAACTCCCATCAGCCTCAGCCAGCATTGCCAATGGTCAGGAAAGATGGGAACTGTGGTCCAACAACATCTGGTTGGGAAAGGCTTGCCTAGAGACTCATTCACATACCTATGATTATATATAACATAGGCGTTTGAGGAATACTAATGGGCATCTTAAGTGATTCTTTGGACTCAATTTCACATTCACCGGGGATGGGTGGGGTATCTTAGCAAACAATGGGATTGGGAACCCCATTTCTAGATCAAAGGCTACTTTCCTTGCATGTAATATAAGGCTCTTCAGTATGGCATGTGAGCGTCTAGCAGCAGAAAAGACAATACGCCAGATGCTTCTCACACATGGCCAGCATCTGCATCTGATATTACCATACATTCACTGTGTTTGTATTAAAGAGCCTAGTAATTCAGCTACATTATTGACATTGATCCTAGACCTCCAAGCCAACCCTTAGGTTAATGGAATGATTTAATCCAAAGAGGCGCTCAGAATCGCAACATACAAACACAACAGCTAGCAGCATCAGTAGTACTCTTGTAGCCTGAAATTGCTTTGTTTTGTCTTTTTTATGACACAGCAACACAAGGCCTTTGTGTCCTCACTTTGATAAACATGGCAAACTGCCTACTGGTACAAAAGGCCCTCCAGGCTAAGCATGTAGGTGACTTCTCAAACAGTGCTAATTAAAATACGTTCCTTGGAAAATGAAAATTTGACACACCGTTAAATATATTTCTTGAACATATTCAAGAAGAGAACTTAAGGTATGCATTTCAGACTGAACAACAACAAAAATACTTCTTTGATATATTTTACCACTGCCTTAATACGTGGGCAGTCCCTGCATAGTCTTGTAGGGAATTGCTCTCAGGTCACTTCATTTACAAAAGCACCGTCACGCTATTGACTTACTGACTGCATGTAGAAGAAGAGCTACGTCTTGTCACTAACATTTTGAGAGGATTCTTCACCGTATATTTTACCACCTGAAGTTATGTTTTGCTTTTAAGTGTTTTTAGATGCTCTTAATTGTTTTTAAATGCTTTAGATATGGTTCTGTGTTTGTTTTTCGTTGCATTGTTCTGCTGGTTTGTTGTTTGCTACCCTGGACACCTTTGGGAGGAAGGGAGGGATAGAAATTTAAGAAGTGAAGAATGAATAATAATAATTAATAACAATGTATGAATTGCTTTTTACATGGTGATATACAAACATACTACAACAAGCTAAAAATTAGGCAGCCACAAGATTTATACAGCCAGCATGGATTGTTCACATTCCACAATGTTAAATGGAAAATATCCCCCCATGCCATTCTGATGCTTCCCATAAGCTCATTTCAAAACAAAACCTTACAAAACTTAGAGTCCTGAACTCAGAAACGCTTGCTTAACAACCATCTCAATTTTCATGGCAATACACAAAAGCTTGCCTGAGTTGGATTGCTCTGTTACTGCCTAATAATAAATAACCCTCTAGTAATCACAAACAGACCAGTAGTGACTGTGTGGGATAAGTGGAGAGAGGTGTGTGTGTGGGAAGAGACTGCAACATCACCTTTTTTCTTCAATTGAAATGAAACCATAATGCTTTATATTGTAAAGATAACATACCTGGGGAGTGAATGGAAGCATGTGGTCCTGGAGGAAAGAGACCAAGACTTGCCACCAATGCTGAAACCGACTTAAAGCAAGCAAGCAAATAGTCCAGCTGGTGGAGAAGGTTAGCAGAGGCTTATCTTTGCACCTGCCAGGCAGCTGGAGCTCCAACTACCCAGCAGGCACATAGGAAAACAATGTTGGAATAGGCAAATGTTGCATGGTCACTTTAAGTGATATTTGTGGAATATCCCATGTACCTGTTTACCATGATGTAACTTGCTAATGGGTGGGGTTTAGTTACCTGACTTCCTCCTCCTTTGTCCTGGGGGATTTATGGATAATCTCCATTGCTGATCTTCCTACCTTTGAGAAAGGCCGCATGGCAAGATGCTTTCTGCTGAGTGCTTTTGTAAATGAAGTGACCTGAGAGCAATTCCCTACAAGACTATGCAGGGACTGCCCACGTATTAAGGCAGTGGTAAAATATATCAAAGACTAAGATGGACTGAGATTCCTATTTTTCTTTCTTCCAAGCTAGAGCCTATGTTCTTCTAAACATATGAGGTCGTAAGGAAACATTATTTTTCTTTTACCTAAAGGATTGTGTCTGTTGTTATTTATATAGAGAAAGGTGGGGCTGGTTTATTCTCATTCTGCTGCTTGTATTTTTACAACTCTGCTAAGAAATAGGAGCAACCAAATTAGTTCCTATTTCTGTGTGTATTTTTATAATACCGAACAAATAAGACACCTTTGAGGAGCATCTTCAGGAAGTTTCATCCAATGTTCCACTCCATTTGGTCTATCTCAAGGGAAAGGAAGTGTTTGCTGTTGAGTGCCACATTCCAGAGATGCATAGAGCACCTTCAAGCAGTGGCATTCAATTCTATTGCCCCACTTACTCTTTCCTTAGAGGAAGGTGGGGGGTGAAAACATGGACTTTTGGGCACTGCTGCCCAAAGACATGGGACCACCATAACCATAGCAGTCTGGATAAAATTCAGCCATGTGGTGAATCCAGCCCATGGACTCCCCTCCCTAGGCTAAAACAGAGAAACTGAAACATGCAGTGAGAAATGACGCCCCGCTCGCCGTGCAGCTGACGAGCGGGGCAAGGTTGCAGGTGGGGGTGAAGACGCTGCCTCCATCTTTAAAGGGCGCAGTGTTGCGCATCGCGCTTGTGACATAAGCGTGACGTGCAGCATGGGGGCGGAGCCTGCAGGACTATTTAAGTCCAGCCGCCCCTCCTATAGGCTGCATGCAGCCAAATTTGGCAACATGTAGGCAGCAGACAGGTGATAACATCAGCTGTGTCACCTGAGGGGCCAGTTCCAACAGCCATTTTGGCCGCTGAACAGCTGCAGCCAACCGCGGCAACGAGTCAGGGAATTCTTTCAGACCCTTTCGGGTCGGTGGCAGTTAATGCTATTCCTTTTCGGAATACATCTGTCACCTTGGGTTTCCACCTGCTCCCTTCGACAAAAGAAAAAATTTGGCGAGGGGAGTATGTTGATGTCTTTTCGCTCCTTTATCGGGAGCACCCCAAAAGGGACAAAGACAAGGAGGCAGAGGGTGACATAGACCGGCCCAGGCGCAGGAGAGTGGATCGCACCTGGGCCAATTGGCTGCCAGCATACTTGATATACGCTGGTGTGCTGATGGAGAGGCAGCCTCAAAGGGGACTGTCTCTCTTGAAGTACTTGGACATAATATACAGGGCTTATGTAGAGTTCACGGGACTGGCATGGCTGTCTTATCAAGAGGCATTTCGTATGCGGGCAGCATGCAATGTGTCCCTGCCATGGGACAAGAAGGAACCTGAGCTATGGCTGCAGTTTATGACTGCGGCCCGAGCCATGACAGGGGATAGATGTGATAGTGGGCATCTTCTGAGCAGGCAGTCGACCGCCACCCTTCCCCGTGTTAATGCGGGGCAAGGGGTTCAACAACAGCTGCTGTGCTGGGATTTCAATGCCCGGGGAGCCTGCGCACGCAACCCGTGTCGTTTCAGACACGAGTGCGCAATTTGTGGAGCCGCACACCCTTCCACTGCCTGCAACAGAGGCAGGCCATACAGGGGAGGTGGCAGGGACCAGCAATGGGGCAGAAAACAACCCCCACCTGGTGCTAATCAAGGAAAAGGGCCCCTCCCCAATTAAGTTACAGGTTTTACAGGGCTTGCTAACCGGTTACCCAGTGGCTGGGGATGCACGTTTTCTTTTCAAAGGGTTTTTGTTGGGCTTCCGAATTCCCTACAACGGTCCTAGGGTTTCCTTCATGTCCCCAAATCTAAAATCTGTTATAGGCATGGAGGCAATAGTGCGAATGAAAATCAACAAAGAAGTGCAGGCTGGGTGGGTGCTTGGCCTGTTCCAATCACCCCCTCTCCCTAAGCTTCGAGTATCCCCATTAGGGATTGTACCCAAGAAGGTGGCAGGGGAGTATAGGCTTATTCACCACTTGTCCCACCCGCGTGGACAGTCAGTTAATGATTTCATTCCTGACAGTCTATGTACAGTCCACTACACCTCATTCGACGCTGCAGTGCGCATGGTTCGGGCATGTGGCCATGGTGCATTAATGGGCAAGTGTGACATTAAGTCTGCTTTCCGCCTACTGCCTGTCCACCCAACAGATTTTGATCTGTTGGGTTTTACTTTTGCCGACAAATTCTATGTGGACCGCGCATTGCCTATGGGATGCTCGATCTCGTGCGCAGTTTTTGAGCGCTTCAGCACTTTTTTAGAATGGGCAATCAAATGTAGGACGGGCATGAATTATGTTGTTCATTATTTGGACGATTTTCTATTTGCGGGTGGGGCTGGCACAGGTGAATGCCTACATTTAATGGCCCAGTTTCAGGACTTGAAAGAGGAACTGGGGGTTCCTCTTGCCGTGGAAAAGACGGAAGGACCAGCACCAGTTTTGACTTTTTTAGGCATTGAAATTGATTCTGGGAAGCAATGCTGTAGGCTACCCCAGAACAAGCTTCTAATCCTCCACAATAAGATAAAGGAAGTTACAGGTGCGAAGAAAGTTTTCCTCTCCACCCTCCAGGAGTTAGCAGGGCACCTTAATTTTGCATGCAGGGTCATAGCACCTGGCAGAGCATTTTTGAGGCGTGTATATGAGGCCATGGTGGGGCTCTTACGACCCCGCCATCGGTTTCGGGTTACAGCGGCTTTACGCGCCGACCTGGCTGTGTGGTCCTCCTTTTTACAGGATTTCAATGGCATATCCTTTTGGAGGCAGGACTGACTCCTGGAGGCCGAGTTACAGGTCCACTCTGATGCGTCTGGGGGTTATGGCTTTGGGGTAGTCTTTGGGTCTTCCTGATGTAAGGGACAATGGCCACAGATGTGGGTTCAAGATGGTCTAGACAAGGATCTGACCTTTTTGGAATTTTTCCCTATAGTGGTGGCAGTCTATTTGTGGGCTGTGGAGTTGAAGAACTCCACAGTCCACTTCTGGTGTGATAACATGGCTACAGTACATGTTATCAATTCTCTCACATCCAGGAATGCCAGGGTTATGGGTCTTGTCCATTCTTTTGTTCTCCAGTGCCTGCGCTTTAATGTTCTTTTTCAGGCACGGCATGATCCTGGCATTGACAATAGTGTCGCTGATGCTCTGTCACGGAACCAGATGGACCGTTTCCGTCAGCTGGCGCCGCTGGCCAGGGCTCAGCCGGAAGCCGTGCCCCCTGCGATATGGGAGATTGGAGAGCAGAGTCGGAGAGGGCCATAAGCCTTTCCATTGCCCCCAGTACGCTCACCAGTTACCAGAGAGCAGGTAGGGACATGCAGGACTTCTGGGCCTTCAAAGGCTATGCACCAGAGTGGCCTATTCCGGTAAGTCACCTGCTTGAATTCCTGGTGGATGGCAGAAAACAGGGCCTGTCAGTCCGAACGCTGTAAGGTAAGCTGGTGGGGCTTTCCTTTTTAGCAAAGGCAGGTGGTTTTCTGGATCATACCAGGGACTTTAGGGTCCGCCGCATGTTGGCTGGGTGGGCTAAAGAACACCCTGCCATACCCGATTCTCGTCGACCTTTCTCACTGGATATTATACTAGGAATGGTTCATCAGTGGGAAACTGTCTGTTCTTCTAATTATGAAGCCATACTATTCCAGGCAGTGGCCTTTACGCTATTTTGGGGGGCTTTCAGGATAGGTGAGGTGGTGGCTGGCTCTAAGCAAGACCTGTCTCAACGTGCTCTCCAGTTTTCCGATGTCTCCATAGAAGGAGGCTGTGCTTGCATAACTTTGAGACGGTATAAAACGGACCAAAAATTTAAGGGGAGACAGGTGTGCCTCGCCCCATCATCAGAGCCTCACCTCTGCCCAGTGCGGGCTCTAAATAATTTCCTACGAGCCAGGGGATCAGCTGAAGGATATTTATTTACCCATGTAAATTTGGATCCTCTTTCTATTTACCAGTTTTGGGCATTAACAAAATTAGCATTGCATAGGATGGGGTATGACGCCTCACAATTCGGAACACATTCATTTAGAATTGGAGCTGCTTCTATGGCAGCAGGTTTTGGTTTCCCCCAGGCAACAGTACAGGCCATTGGACGTTGGCCCTTTGATGCGTATAAGGGCTACATTCGTCCCTTCTAGAGGGCAGGGAATGCGGAAGCCTAACAATTTTCAGTTGTTTTGACAGGTTGCTGGACAGGGATGGAGCAGACGCAGATCCTTATATGCGGCCACAGCATGGTCTTCTGGGCAGCCCGGAGGGTAGCGAAGTCGAGCATGGGCTCGCAGTTGGGCCTCAGTAGATGGGCTGCAGTACAGTGGCTTGGCTGGCGAGGAATGCGTTGGGAGGGGCTCCTACCTGCTCTGTTCCGGCAAGGTTTGGTGCGGACAATTCCGCAAGTGCTGGTCATCCACCTCGGTGGCAATGACCTTGGTTTGATGAAGGGCAAGGCCCTCAGCGTGCAGGCATGTAAGGACATGCAAGCAATAAGGCAGCGTTGGCCTTGCATACATCTGATGTGGTCAGACCTGCTTCCACGCATGGTATGGCATGACGTTTGGGACCCGGTGGGGATTGATCGAGCAAGGAAGGTCAACCAGCAGATTTGGTTGGCTCTTCTCGGGCAAGGGGGGTTAGTCATTCCACATCCCCAAATTCAGCAACAGAAGGGTGAACTGTACAGGGCCGATGGCATTCACCTGTCAGACACAGGTAACGACTTATTTTTGGGAGACCTGCAGAGATGTCTGCGAGAGGTGCTTCTCGGCAGTGGGGTAAAGGGGGACTAAATAGAGATTTGTCCCCCTTTTGTGGCGGGAAGGTGCAGGATAGGGAAATAGGTAAGGACAGCTAGGTGGCCCCCTTAGGCACCTTTGGAGGTGATTGGCGGTTCCAGAGGCCTGTCTCTCAGGGCTTTACGGCTCGAGGGCAGGATATGGGCTGCTTCTGGGGCCAACTTATCCTCATCTACCCAGGGGTTATCCGGCCCCAGGTGGGGATGATGTGGGAAGGCCACCCTACTCACCTGCAAGGTGTGGCTGGGGTAAAGGGTAAGCAGATGGGCTTGCCCTTGCCCCAGCAGGGGCTGGTCGCCCGAGAGCTGTGTGGCAAGCTACTTGCTTATAGACAGTTCCCGCACCTAGGTTTCCCTCTGCAGGACACTTTAAATTGGGTTTTTGTTTACTGTAATTTAAATAAAGTGGCCCTTGTTCAACCCAAGCTGATGTCTCTGTTTTTTATTTCACCCCTCAACTGCAATTATGTAACAGGAAGTGAAGTAAGGTTGGTTCCCTATAGTCACCTGTTCCTGGATTCAAGAGAGTTCTGAATAGATGCTCTTGTGAGGAGGCTCAAAGTGTCTGCCGTTCTTACCTGTGAGCAGTTCCCCAGTTGTGGAGTAGTTAGGGCAGAGGGTGCCAAACGTTTAGAGCCCTTGGGCATATTTGTAAATCGGAGAAACTGTTGTGGATACCATACACACACAAATAGAGAGAGAGAGAGAGAGAGAGAGAGAGAGAGATCATGAAACCAGGGAAGGCCTCTACAGGCACATGTCCACACACAGGCACCATGTTAATGAACTCTGAGTTAAGAAATCAGTGTATCCAGTGCTCCAAGTTTGAGCTCTATGTGCTATATGTCAACTACATGAGGGAATTAAACTATTTCATTATACATTATTTAAAATGCACAAAAAACGAAGAGGAATGCAATTGTGTCATCAATTGCTGGTGAATGTTTACCCTAGAAAAGGGTGCACCAGGAACTCACTGGCTGTACCAGCAATACTCACAAAACAGGAGACAAAAAGAAAAGCCCAAACAATCTGAACACAACACATATAGAGGGACTATTATGGTATTTCTGTTTGGTCACTTGTGAAAACACCTTGGATACCCCCTGGCTTCTTTCCTACACCAATTCTGAGAAGTTATGGGATGTCTCTTCATCTCTTTGAAACAGTAGCTGGAGAAAAACAAAAATCTTAAAATCCTAAATCTGCCTTTAGTATTGACTCGAAAATGGGCAATACCTTTTGTAAATGAAAAAGGGACTCCATTTGATGGAATATAAATCTCTCTAGGAAACATGGAAAAGAGTCAAGGTAAAAGCATTTTATTTTGTAGAATTCTTGTTCTGCCTTTTATAGGGCTAAGTAAAACCTGCATAAAGATGTTTTCAGAACTGTATACTGCTGTATCTCTTTGAAGAGTGTTGTAGAGGTGAAAAAGCATCTCATATAATCAAATGCAGTAAAGCCCCTGGATTGAAAATGACCTTGGGAGTTCTCTCTTTTGCTCTCTATTTCTATCTTGTTCTGCCTCATTCTAGTTTCACACCCTGAAATAGGCATTGAGAGTATCAGAGTTATTCTTTCAGTCCATAAGATTCCACCACTCCACTCAGCCTCACCCCACACACATACACACATATAGGACACATTCTGAAACCACACCAGTCCTGTCTATATTGCAAATGTCGGAATTATGCCACAAATACACATATCTTGGTTTCTGCATATCTGCCTCGCTGGCAGGTAGGGATGTTTGTGCAATTCAATTTCTGTTAATTCTAAGGTGCACTCATTTGAACTGTACGTCCCAGACTAATGCATAGGGATTGAAATGCAATTATCCTTCAGATTTTGCACTTCTCTGAAATTTGCAGTATAGGCATCTGCTGTAAAAAAAATACCAAAATGCTTTAAAAATGCATATTTTATGATAAAATACACACATATTATTGTTTTGTGCTCTTTTTTTGCAGGTAGCAATCTTTCTCTAGCGATTTTTAGTGTGCACATGTTTTTTAGAAATGGAAAAGTCTGTCTATTTCTGTTCTGTATCATGTTGGCATGTGTTCATCCATACATCCATTGCATTCCTATTTCCATGTTAATCAGTTTTTTTAAAAAAAATATCTGCACACACGTTTGCATTTGAAATAAATGCATGGAAAGTGAGAATGTACCCTGGAGTCTTTGCTGATAAGTGCAGTCACACACACACACAAAACTTATCAATATTCATAAGCATCTTGTTTTGGAACATGATGATCAACTTCTCTCTAGTTCTGAATTAATTGACAAGAACATGAAATGTTCAGACATGAAATCTGTGAAAATAATTTAATGTAGCTGAAGTGTTCTGTATGAGATTAAATTTCCTGACTTGCTGTTTCTTGTTGCTTCACCTGTCAAGGAAATAAGAACTTCTGTACATTTGATAAATGGTTTGAAAGTTGAGCTTTCTCAGCCACTTCTTGGAGTTCTTCACAGCCCTCTATTGAAATGTTGGCTGTTGCTCCTTTGAGAAATGTCCCCATATTGAATCAAAAGAGATAATACTTCAATAGACACTGTTTAAAGCCTTTAAGGAGATATTTTTCCTGTGGCAGAATAATTTCACTGTCACAAAAAATAGTTCAGTTCTGGGGGAAGGGACATAGCTCAGTGGTAGAGCATCTGTCTGGCATGCAGAAGGTCCCAGGTTCAATGCCAGCATCTCTAGTTAAGGCTGGGAGAAACCCTGGAGAGCAGCTGCCAGTCAGTGTAGATAATACTGAGCTAGATGGACCATTTGTCTGACTCAGTATAAGGCAGCTTCCTATGTTCCTATGAATGTTATCACAATTTCTTACAAAAAGCCAAAATGTGAGATAAATTCCTCATGCAGGCCACATTTATTTATTTTATTATTTATTGTTACATCTATATCCACCTTTCTCCCAAGCAGCTCAGGGTGGCATCCAAATATGATTCTCCCCCTCCCGATTTTATCATCACAACAACCCTGTGAGGTAGGTTAGGCTGAAAGACAGTGACTAGCCAAGGTCACTCAGTAAGTTTCTATCAAAGCAGAGATTTGATCCCTGGTCTCCCAGGTTCCAATGCAACACTCTAACCGCTACACCATTCATGGAGTTATTTGTGAAGAAAGATACTGTATCAGTGTCGATGGGTTCCAATCAGTGTGTCTCCATTGGTTAGATTTGGTGGGATGAACCCAAACGTTGCACAGTATTCTAGATCTCGTACTGTATTTGAACAGGTATTGGGCTATGAGTGTTGAAAGTGCACCAAGGATAAAATGAAATCACTCACACTCACAAACTCATTGTTCGGCCAGTTCCAGTGCATTTCCACCTTTTCTGTTCTGAAAACAGGGGCACACCACGTTAGTCAAACCCCACTCCTCTTTACTGTAAAACTTGGTGGGAGCAGCTTGAGTGCATTTTTTTAAAAATTCATCTTCAGAGATTTCACAACTGATTGGCAGATCAACCCGTTCCCTCTCTAGGTGCAGCTAATGAAAATGTTTTGATCTGGAGACTAGTGAGCAGCCTTAGAAAGAGATGGGGAGGTTGTTAGAGGAAGGAAAAGGTTTGGATAGTGATTTGGGGGGGGGCTTTGTGAAAGATTTCAGGGCAAGAGACAGAAGAAAGCAATTGGGCAACTTGCGAGAATACCTCAAGAATGGGCTGAGAATAAATGTTCAGTTTCTGCAAAAGAGCTGTAGTGGGTGGCTATGGGTAGTGAGAAAAGGAGAATATGAGATTTTCAGGATGAGACAGCCAAGGAAGAAGAAAAGAGCAGAGCACAGGGGAGACAGAGAGTAGGTCTCCTCAAGAAAGAGCAACGTGATCGGGCTTGAAAGCAGAAGATGAGAGAGAGGAGGGGTGGCCACCTGAGAGTGAGGGTATGCCAGAGAGGAAGGGGAAGGGAGGTTAGTTTTTGTCCTTATTCTGTGACACTGATGTGGGGAAGGTAAAGGTATCTCTCCAGCAACAGAAAATAATATAGAAGAAGAAAAGAAGAGGGAAAGAAAATCCACAGGGAACTTCTTGGCAAGGAATCGAGGTCTCTTTGGAATCCAGGTAAAAATGAACTGTGATCATGCCTGTTGATTATTGGCAACTTAATTTTCCAATTTATTATGCAATCCAAGAAGGACCAGAGGAAGCTAAACATTAAGTTGGAAACAAACAATAACTATGTGTTGACAATGTGTCTTGTACGCAGCAATGCATGTAAGAACATAAGAACATAAGAAGAGCCTGCTGGATCAGGCCAGTGGCCCATCTAGTCCAGCATCCTGTTCTCACAGTGGCCAACCAGGTGCCTGGGGGAAGCCCGCAAGCAGGACCCGAGTGAAAGAACACTCTCCCCTCCTGAGGCTTCCGTCAACTGGTTTTCAGAAGCATGCTGCCTCTGACTAGGATGGCAGAGCACAGCCATCACGGCTAGTAGCCATTGATAGCCCTGTCCTCCATGAAGTTGTCTAATCTTTTAAAGCCATCCAAGCTGGTGGCCATTACTGCGTCTTGTGGGAGCAAATTCCATAGTTTAACTATGCGCTGAGTAAAGAAGTACTTCCTTTTGTCTGTCCTGAATCTTCTAACATTCAGCTTCTTTGAATGTCCATGAGTTCTAGTATTATGAGGGAGAAGAACTTTTCTCTATCCACTTTCTCAATGCCATGCATAATTTTATACACTTCTATCATGTCTCCTCTGACCCGCCTTTTCTCTAAACTAAAAAGACCCAAATGCTGCAACCTTTCGTCACAAGGGAGTTGCTCCATCCCCTTGATCATTCTGGTTGCCCTCTTCTGAACCTTTTCCAACTCTATAATATCCTTTTGAGATGAGGCGACCAGAACTGTACACAGTATTCCAAATGCGGCCGCACCATAGGTTTATACAATGGCATTATGATATCGGCTGTTTTATTTTCAATACCTTTCCTAATTATCGCTAGCATGGAATTTGCCTTTTTCACAGCTGCCACACACTGGGTCGACATTTTCATCGTGCTGTCCACTACAACCCCGAGGTCTCTCTCCTGGTCAGTCACCGCCAGTTCAGACCCCATGAGCATATATGTGAAATTCAGATTTTTTGCTCCAATATGCATAATTTTACACTTGTTTATATTGAATTGCATTTGCCATTTTCCCACCCATTCACTCACTTTGGAGAGGTCTTTTTGGAGCCCTTCGCAATCTCTTTTTGTTTTAACAACCCTGAACAATTTAGTGTCGTCAGCAAACTTGGCCACTTCACTGCTCACTCCTAATTCTAGGTCATTAATGAACAAGTTGAAAAGTACAGGTCCCAATACCGATCCTTGAGGGACTCCACTTTCTACAGCCCTCCATTGGGAGAACTGTCCGTTTATTCCTACTCTCTGCTTTCTGCTTCTTAACCAATTCCTTATCCACAAGAGGACCTCTCCTCTTATTCCATGACTGCTAAGCTTCCTCAGAAGTCTTTGGTGAGGTACCTTGTCAAACGCTTTTTGAAAGTCTAAGTACACTATGTCCACTGGATCACCTCTATCTATATGCTTGTTGACACTCTCAAAGAATTCTAATCGGTTACTGAGACAGGACTTTCCCTTGCAGAAGCCATGCTGGCTCTGCTTCAGCAAGGCTTGTTCTCCTATGTGCTTAGTTAATCTAGCTTTAATCATACTTTCTACCAGTTTTCCAGGGACAGAAGTTAAGCTAACTGGCCTGTAATTTCCGGGATCCCCCCTGGATCCCTTTTTGAAGATTGGCGTTACATTTGCCACTTTCCAGTCCTCAGGCACGGAGAAGGACCTGAGGGACAAGTTACATATTTTAGTTAGCAGATCAGCAATTTCACATTTGAGTTCTTTGAGAACTCTCGGGTGGATGCCATCTGGGCCCGGTGATTTGTCCATTTTTATATTGTCTATTAAGCCTAGAACTTCCTCTCTCATTACTACTATTTGTCTTAGTTCCTCAGAATCCCTTCCTGCAAATGTTAGTTCAGGTTCAGGGATCTGCCCTATATCTTCCATTGTGAAGACAGATGCAAAAAATTCATTTAGCTTCTCTGCAATCTCCTTATCGTTCTTTAGTACACCTTTGACTCCCTTATCATTCAAGGGTCCAATCGCCTCCCTAGATGGTCTCCTGCTTTGAATGTATTTATAGAATTTTTTGTTGTTGGTTTGTATGTTCTTAGCAATGTGCTCCTCAAATTCTTTTTTAGCATCCCTTATTGTCTTCTTGCATTTCTTTTGCCAGAGTTTGTGTTCCTTTTTATTTTCTTCATTCGGACAAGACTTCCATTTTCTGAAGGAAGACTTTTTGCCTCTAAGAGCTTCCTTGACTTTGCTCGTTAACCATGCTGGCATCTTCTTGGCCCTGGCGGTACCTTTTCTGATCTGCGGTATGCACTCCAGTTGAGCTTCTAATATAGTGTTTTTAAACAACTTCCAAGCATTTTCAAGTGATGTGACCCTCTGGACTTTGTTTTTCAGCTTTCATTTTACCAATCCCCTCATTTTTGTGAAGTTTCCTCTTTTGAAGTCAAATGTGACCGTGTTGGATTTTCTTGGCAATTGGCCATTTACATGTATGTTTAATTTAATAGCACTATGGTCACTGCTCCCAATCGGTTCGACAACACTTACATCTCTCAGCAGGTTCCAGTCCCCACTGAAGATTAAGTCCAGGGTTGCTGTCCCTCTGGTCGGTTCCATGACCAACTGGTCTAGGGCATAGTCATTTAGAATATCTAGAAATTTTGCTTCTTTGTCATGACTGGAACACATATGCGGCCAGTCTATGTCTGGGTAGTTGAAGTCACCCATTACTACCACATTTCCTAGTTTGGATGCTTCCTCAATTTCATATCTCATCTCCAGGTCTCCCTGAGCATTTTGATCAGGGGGACGATAGATCGTTCCCAGTATTAAGTCCCTCCTGGGGCATGGTATCACCACCCACAACGATTCTGTGGAGGAGTCCGCCTCTTTGGGGGTTTTGAGCTTGCTGGATTCAATGCCTTCTTTCACGTATAGAGCGACTCTGCCACCAATACGCCCTTCCCTGTCCTTCCGATATAGTTTATATCCAGGGATAACCGTATCCCACTGGTTTTCTCCATTCCACCAGGTCTCCGTTATGCTCACTATATCAATGCTCTCCTCTAAGACCAAGCACTCCAGTTCTCCCATCTTGGTTCGCAGGCTCCTAACATTAGCGTACAGGCACTTGTAAGCAGTGTCCCTCTTCAAGTGTCTTTGGCACTTGTGGTTTGGCCCGTGGTAATTTTGCCCTTCTGAATTGATATTCTGTGCCCCTGCTCTCACAATGCCTACTTCTAGGCCTACCCCTTTTAAAAATTCATCATTTCTTTGGTTTTTATCCCAGGGGGGAGGTTTATTCCGAACCGGACCTTCCTCAGCTCCTGTCGGGTTTCCCCCCTCAGTCAGTTTAAAAGCTGCTCTGCTACCTTTTTAATTTTAAGTGCCAGCAGTCTGGTTCCATTCTGGTTCAAGTGGAGCCCGTCCCTTTTGTACAGGCCCAGCTTGTCCCAAAATGTTCCCCAGTGCCTAACAAATCCAAACCCTTCCACCCGACACCATCATCTCATCCACGCATTGAGACTACAAAGCATGTGTTCCACTTCGATTTTGGTTAAGGCTCAAGTTGCTTCTATGTCTTTCATTTCAGCCTCCATTCCCTGCACAGGCTACCCACATCAAAAATAATCAAAATTAAGTTGATCTCATAACAGAAGCAATGGTATATAATATATGCAGAGACAGATATTGGAAGTGCAACAGCAGGGATAATTCCGTTTTTAAATTAATTAATTTTATTCACCTAGGCCTTTGGAGTTTTTCTTTGTTTTTAGTCAGGTAATTAGAAGTTGGATTTTGTTTTCATGTAGTTTAAGTATTTTATTATGTTTTTTATTTGTTTTTAATGAAAGTCGCTTTGAGTTTTCAATTTTTTAAAAAGTGGCAATAATAATAATAATAATAATAATAATAATAATAATAATAATAATAATAATAATAATAATAATAATAATAATAATATGTTAGTGTTAAAGTCAGCTAGCCAACAGGGGGACAGGTAAAGTTGTGTTGCTTAGCAACCAGGCAAAATGGCATGATCTTCGGTGAGGTAGCATGTGCTCTGATTTGCTGGGTGATTCTGATGGAGTTTTCCCCCGTATGTTTGGTTATTTGTCTCCCTGATACACACTGAAATTACTCACTTTTTTGTTCAATTTGCTCAGTAAAGTGTTATCACTATGTGTTATTTAAATAACTTTGCTAACAACAGATACAGTAGATAAACTTTTTTTAAAAAAGCCTATCTGAAAAAGCCTGCCTAAACAAAAAAGCTGCCCTAAGCTTTTGGAAGAACAGAATACAAATATGGGCATTTTTTTTTAAAAAAAAATACATTCTTATTTAGTGTAAGGCCTCAGTTTATCTCCAAATCGAAGTTCTCCCACATCTGATTATAACAATTCTTTTGTTCCTCTCAATTTTTAAAAAATGGTGAATACCCAACAACTGGCCCAAATTACCTAGCAAGACATTGACAGACCTAGCAGAGGAAGGCAAGAGTTTGGCATTCCAGTCTTCATCTCAGACCAACAGAGCACCAACAAAGTGAAAGACAAGCCAGAAAGCAAAGCCTATTATTGTCTGTCTTGCACACACTTTACTGAGCACTGCATTTTAAAGGGCAGGCATGTCAGACTTCACGGCCTTTTCCAATCCCTAAGATGTTTTCTTTGTTCTCACATATTTGGCACCTAAGTCTCTTGATGAGAAATTGTAGGGAGACCAGAAAATAGCAGCATGCAACTCCATTCTTGTCAGAAAGGCTGTAACAGAGAAAAGCCAATGGCACAATCCAAAACAATTTCTCATGTAATCTCCAAAACATGTAATTTTGTGCTACCTGCTCCGAAGACATTGCCCACACTGGTTACCTCACCCATGAACTGGGAATGGAGATTGACTGACATCTCATTTCCCATCAGGCCAAAAAGTCCCCTAAGGAAAAAAATGTCCAATTGTTTCCAAGTCTATTGAATGGTTCTGATGAACACTTATGAAACAAGTGCTTCAGTGTCTTTCTTTGAAAATATATTTATTTTTTCTGGCCTTTTCTGTGATTTTGAATCTTCCCCTTACTCAAAGAAGTAAGACAAAGATCTTAAGTTGTTGTAATGGTGGACATCTCATAATATCAGAGCTTGGAAAAGTTACTTTTTTGAACTACAACTCCCATCCACCCAATCCATGGCCATGCTCTGCATAATATGCTATTCAGTTGGCAATCTAAAAATGCTACTGGAGTGTCCATTCCTGTTTAAACACAGGGCATCCTAGAATTGTGTAGAATCCAAAATCCAAACATTTCCTTGGCACACATAAGTAAGGATGATCTGAGCAGCTAATTTCATACTTCCTGATGTCCAGTCATAGGTATGTTTCATGGATTTTTTCAAAGCATGGACAAAAGTCCAAATTTAAATTGTGCATATTTTGTACACACTTCTTGTATAAAAGACACACTTGTAAACTGTAAAATACACACTGTTGTGCACATATTCATAAAATACACATTTTGTATACATCTTTTTGGATGTATTTTGGGCACCATAACTCAATCATGAAATACAAAGAAGTGCATAGGAGTTAGATTATAACTGGAAAATAATTTGAAGTCAGAAAATAAGTTCAGTAAGACTAGCAAAAATTCTCAGGAATGATCTGTCTACCCAAGGCCATCAAGTTTCAGTGTGAAAATGAAGGTTACTTTTCAGGCCAAAACAAAAAAAAAAGTGAAACATATGGAGCCAAACATATTATATAGCCACAAGAGTGGCTGTATGCTATAGCCAGCGTGGATTTTTCACATTCCGCAACATTAAAATGAAAATACCCCCATGCCATTCTGATGCTTCCCATAATCTTATTTCAAAACAAAACCTTACAAACCTTATAGTCCTGTACTCAGAAATGCTTGCTAAACAGCCCCCTAAATTTTCATGGTGATACACAAAACAGTCAGAGTGAATAGAGAGTTCAAAGTCTAAAAAGAGAAAAAATCCCAGAGCCCTTTTGGACTGTTTTCTCTCAGAGTTCTCATAATCTGTTGAAATTCATTAAAAATCAGCCATGTTCACAGAGTACCTGGAATCCTATTACTAACCTTGCCCCATACTCTGACCTTCATCTTCTGCTGTTTAAAAGTTAAAGAAATGCCTGGCTGATTTTTAATTAATTTAAGAAAGTTTGCATTGAGCTGAATGATAGTGTCAGGCATGCTCAGTAAGAACCAACTGTCAGTGTTTTACAGCTGCTTGGCTCATCAGGGGGCCACACCTACACCAGACTTTGATTTTACCTGAGACAGTCATGGCTTCCCCCAGAAAATCCTGGGAAGTGTAGTTTCTGAAGGGTGCTGAGAGGAGACTCCTATTCCACTGACAGAGCTCCAGTAGCCAGACTGGTTTAACAGTCAGCCACTCTGATTGAAGCTCTGTGAGGGGAACAGGGCTTCTCCTAGCAACTTTCAGCACTAACTACACTTCCCAGGATTCTTAGAAAGAAGCCATCACTGTCTAAAGTGAAATAAAGGTCTGGTGTAGATGTGGCCAGGGACAGCTTTGTTTTAAATTTGGGTGGGAGGCTACACGTGCCTGCTGTAGAATAAAAAGGTGGGGGAACTGTGAAAAGCAATGATACTGTTCACAATGTTTTCCTTTTGGAAAGAAAAGGGGCTTCCCCTCTGCGCAGTGCCCATCCATCTAATCTCCTCCCTTCCCCCTCCTCCTACCCCCACCCCCACCCCCACCCCTCCCCTGGGTCAGTGTTGGACTATGACCTGGGAGACCAGGGTTCGAAACCCCACACAGCCATGAAGTTCACTGGGTGACCTTGGGCCAGTCACTGCCTCTCAGCCTCAGAGGAAGGCAATGGTAAAACCACCTTTGAATACTGTTTACCATTAAAATACTATTCATAGGGTCACCATAAGTCAGGATCGACTTGAAGGCAGTCCATTTCCATTTTCAAACATCATTGCACATAAATAAATCCCATTGAACTCAAAAAGTATACAAATGATCAAACCCACCCTCCCTTCTCCTCCCTCCTATCCCCTCCCTCTTGCCCCTTCCCTCCCCCTTCTTTTGCCCCTCCCTCCCCATCCCCATCCCCATCCCCATCCCCTTCCAATCCCCTCCTTCCCCTTCCCCCTCCTCCCCCCCTTCCTCTTTCCCATGGTCAGTTTTACCTATCTGAAGCATGATTGCATGGTAGTAAATTCCACTGAACTGTATAAGCATGCAAATGATCAAACATGCCCTCCCCTCCCCCTTCCTTTGCCCCCTCCAATCCACTCCTTCCCCCTCCCCCTCCCCCATGGTCAGTTTTACCTATCCTAACCATGATCGCATAGGATTAAATCCCATTGAACTCAATAAGCATGCAAATGATCAATCCATTCTCAGCAAACTTACACAGCATCCCATTTCTAACCTCCCGAATTAAAAATCAGAGAAATTAACTAATAGGCAAAAAAACCTTGCTGTTTAAGAACGTACCTATAGCCCACAGATATTTCTATCAAACTTTAAAAAGCAGGGAAATTGGACAGCTATAGTGAATGTACCAGGGGAGCAGGAGACCTGACCTTCTCTCTCAGATATTGTACTGCACTGAATTTGTCAAAATGCCAACACACTTTGGGTTGGTCTTTCACAGTCCAATCCACTTGCTGTGTAGCTTGGAAGAATTTGGTAACATGTGTCTCTGAGCATATGGTGAGTGGTGGCAACACCTGCAATCAGCCCAATAGAAAGAAGACATGTGCTGTGCTGATCTTGTTTTAGCAGGGAGGAAGCAACATCATTAAGACAGCTGATATAGTTCAGATGGTCACTTTGAATATGTCTGATTTACTTTGCAATTTTAGTGAAGTTTCCTATAGGAAATCATTTTCTTTTGTTTCTGTGAATATGTGTACAGCAACACATTGCAAAATTTACACTAAAAAAACTCTAAAAATAATTGTGGAATAATGGCACTGACTATTCTGCAGAATAGTCTCCAGTGGATATCAGGAGTGTCTCAGTTTGCACAAGATAAACAGTGGGAGGTGAAATATATTCCAGCAAAATTCTAGGTGTACTCTATGTTTTAACTGACCATGCCCACCTTGCCTTAAATGAAATGGTTTAAACGTAGCAGGCTGAAAACATGCATCCTCTTTTTTCCAACAGCTAGAGTCCTTGCTGAAGTAGCAACATATTGTAATTAGTCTGATTTTACATCAAACTGCAGTTTCAGACTCAACTGTTAATGCACCCAAAATAGGAATAGAACATATCCTCCAATTTGAAACACAAAAGGCCGTCTTCACCATCATATGACATTGACCAATAAAAAGGCTTTGAAATTAATAAAAATAAATTTGACACAGAGTTGTAGGATGAATAATGAGGGAAATAAAATTTTCTAGATTAGTTTATCTGTAGAAACAGTAGTAACACAGAAAGAAGCAAACATACAAAACATACAAAAATGTAATTCTCCATCCTTGGAGATGGCAGGTGTTGCCACCCCATATGCTCAGTGGCACATGTTACCAAATTCTTGCAAGCTACACAGCAAGTGGATTGGACTGTGAAAGACCAACCCAAATTGTGTTTGCATTTTGACCAATTTGTAGGGCAGTCCAATATCTCAGAGAGGAGGTCAGGTCTCCTGCTCCCCTGGTGCATTCACTATAGCTGCCCAATTTCCCTGCTTTTAAAAGTTTGATAGAAATATCTGTGGGCTATATGTACATTCTTAAACCACAAGGTTTTTTGTCTATTAGTGAATTTTAATAAGATTGGCATGATTTCTCCAAGGGTTTCACATCAGGCCTGGCATCAAGAGTTAGCATAGTCAGGCATCTGATGAGCCCCAGAACCCACTAAAGGGGCCACTTCTAATCCAGGTAGTCTCCTGATCCTGTTGCACCTTCTTGATATGCTTTTGAAGGAAGCAATGCAGGGAACAGTCATGAATGAAGAGAAGGAACAGTAATCTAAAAATGCCTTGTCTTCTTCTTCAACCTTGGGTCCCCAGATGTTGTTGGATTACAACTCCCATCACTCTTGGCCATTGGCAAAGATGGCTGGGGTTGAAGGGAGTTGGAGTTTGACAACATCTGGGGATTTAAGGTTGACGAACAGTTTTCTAGGACATAAAACATAAGCAGAGCCCTGCTGGCTCAGACAAAAGGCTCATCTAGTCCAGCATCGTTTTCTCACAGTGGTCAACCAGATGCCTATGAGAAGCCCAAAAGCAGGATTTGGGTGGAATAGCACTGTCCCCACTTGTGATTCCCAGTAACTGGTATACAGAGACATATTGACTCTGACAGTGGAGGAAGAACATAGCTATTGAAGCTAGTAACCAGTGACAGTCTTCCCTGGTCTTTTCCTTGGTATACAGTCTTCTCTGACTTGATGGCCTGGTTGGGACTGAGTGGAGTTGTAGGACAAAACATATGGAGGGCACCCAGTTGGGGAGGGATGATCTAGGAGATAGCACCAACTGGGTCCAGACAGAGAGGCAAGCAAATGGACCATGGTATCACAAATGAGGAGGAGGAGGAGGCAGCAGGTAGACACGCTTAGGGAGAAATCTGTCTATGATCTAATCTGGGGTTTCTGGATTAGGCTTGTGTCTGCAAACAAGAGAAACATATTTCTTGATACGCTATAAAATGTGCCAAGTTCATCCTTCAGAGCAGGAGTGGGGGAGGAGTAAGAGAATGAGAACCGCATCTTGTCATCTTGAAAGGGTTGAGTGAGAGCCAGTGCCACAGAGTGAATCAGAAGCCAAGAACCAGGAGGCAGGCCTAAGGGACAATTAAGATGAGAAGGCAAACTGTGGCACAGCTCAGATAGACCTATACCTTGTTGGTTCAGCAATGTTTCAGTGAGACCTGAAAGTTTCAATGAGACAAGCCTTCTTATATTCCTTCCTGCCCATGAGGACTAAATGGCTAGCCTGGGTGGAGTCAATTCAGAAGGTTCTTCAGTGAAAAGTTTGTCTTCAGTTCCTGGTAAAAGATAACAACTCTTAATTAACAGGGAGTTAACAGAGTGAGGGGACAAATGCAAGTATGCTATTTATAGAGATTGAAATAGCAATTCCTGGGCCTATGAAATAATTGGCTCATCAGTGCTGTAAAACAATATAAAAGTGTACCTTTCCTGCACCCTGCCAATAAAAAAAAAGTTTGCAAACAAAGAGCAATGGTAAATCAGTCATAAAGACTACAGTGAAATTTTCCTGTTGATGTATTTTTAAAAAAACGAGAATAAGATGTGGAAGATTTCCCCATATATGCTCAGTAATAGGGAATAAAAGATGTTTTGTTACGGATGCTTTGAATTATCTGTGTCTTTATCTTTACTGTTCACCCCTCTTTTTCATGCTTCATTCACTCTTCCTCCTAAGAAAGAAGCATCAATCGAGAGTTTGAAGAATTACACTGCTGCTGGCTTGTCGCTGAGTGTCTAATGATGACGCTGACATGAGACACCTATTAAACGTTTAAGTGCATTGAGATGAGCAATAGAGGACCAGATTCTGCTTCAGAGATTTTAATGTAATCACGGAGCTGCCAAATTGAACACTATATTCATTAGAAGGGTTAAGTAGTGTATGCCATGCAAGTCAGGAACAGTTTGAAGACATTTGTACTGTTTATAGCTTTCGTAGGTACACAATTCAGAGAGGAATTCAGGCAAAATGCCATACCCAAGTTCTCTACTTAGACCAGCTTTGCTCAGCCTTGTGCCCTCCAGATGTTGTAGACTACAGCTCCCATCATTTCTGACCACTGATCATGCTGGCTTGAGTTGATGGAATTTGTTGTTCAAAACATTTGGGCACCAGGTTGAGTAAGGCTGACCTAGAATAATGGTAGTCAACCTTTTTTTGGCAAGTGTCCCACAAGTCAAGTTTAATGTATTTAAGCACTTATATTTGATGCCCTCAGCATAAAAAAAATTCCATAGAGGTCATTAAAATAAAATAAGGGTTTTCTGTTTTTAAAATGTCAATACAATAAAACAAAGCAACAATGAAAACAGCAGTGGCATCAAAATAATACAGCAACAGCAAAAACAAGTGTGAAAATTGATTTAAAAAAGCTCAATATTTTTAAAAGGCCTGTACATATCCTTTTTTTTCATCTTGTGCCAAAAACATAATAATAAATCTCTTACTGATTAATTATTTCTAGGCTGCCTTTTAGGGCAAAGCCCTCACAAGACTGCCTACTACACAAAAGCAACTTTATTTTTTGTTCCATTAAAAAAGACAAATAAATCCTGCTGGAAAAGTCTTGCTGCTGTTGATGCCTAGTGAAATATATAAATATTCTAATTTGAATTTTTGGAAGCTTAGCTGTGATGACAGCTTTGGGGGGGGGAAATCTTGCTAATATTTAGTTGAAACCTCCTTACTTGCAATTTGAACCCCTTGTTTTGTTTCCTACTCTCTGGAGTAACAGGAGCAATGACAAACACTATATTATCAGGGTTCCTGACCACAAGGAGGCTTTAAATGTCTTCAGGGGTGGCAAATGTGTTTACATTTACTTTCAACATGGGAAAGTCAGGTATGGTGTGGGCATGCCCAGAATGTGCGGGAAATCCAGGTTAGGGCTTGTGTGTGTATGCTCGCTCTCCCTTTCCAGTTTGAGCCTTCACACATTCTTCAGAATGCATGAATAGGGCTATGATACTGCCAATGTGGTGTAGTGGTTAAGGTGCTGGACTACAACCTGGGAGACCAGGCTTTGAATACCCACACAGCCATGAAGCTCACTGGGTGACCTTGGGCCAGTCACTGCCTCTCAGCCTCAGAGGAAGGCAATGGTAACCCCCCTCTGAATAGCACTTACCATGAAAACCCTATTCATAGGGTCACCATAAGTCGGAATCGACTTGAAGACAGTCCATTTCCATTTTCACTGCTCTATACTGTCTTCAGTTTTGGTCACCACAGTTTCAAAAGGATAGTGACAAACAGGGACATGTCCAGAGGAGGGTGACAAAGATGGTGCGGGACCTGGAGACCAAGTTCTTTGAGGAAAGGTTGAAGGAGTTGGGCATGATTAGCCTGGAGAAGCGACAGTTAAGAGGTATCATCATCACCATCAATTACATTTCTGTCCCACCCTTCCTCCCAGAAGGAGCCCAGGGTGACAAACAAGCGACAAAACACTAAAAACATCTGAAAACATCTTTAAAACAAAACATCTTTAAAAAAAATCTTACATCCTTAAAAGCATGCTAAAAAGCAATTCCAACACAGAAAGAGATGTATGATAGCCACCTTCAAAAGGATGTGACATAGATGATGGAGAAAATTTGTTTTCTGTTATACCAGAGGGTATGGCACAAAACAACAGTTTCAAATTACAAGGGGATTTCAGCTAAATGTTAGGAAGAACTTCCTCATGGTATGAACTGTTCAACAGCGGAACAAACTGCCTTGGAAGGAGGTAGACTTTCCTTCATTAGTGGTTTTTAAGCAGAGGGTATGACAGAGGCTGTAGGAGTGGATCTCCTGCATCAGCAGCACCTATGTGATTTTACCTGTCTTCAGAGGAGGCTGTATATTGCACCTTGAATTTTATATAGGTTGCACACTTTCCTCGACAGATGGAACTCTTACTACCCTCATATGACTTGATTGCTGTAACGATGTGCTCTACTTGGGGCTGTCTTTCAACATGAAAGTTTCATCCAGTGTAGACTGTAGCTGCTCATCTCCTTGTGGTTTGGGGAAAATATGAACATAAGCAGCCTGTATTATATTGTTATGAACATGGGGATTGGGATGGATGATTCTTGTGGGTCCCCTTTCCAGCCTCTGATTTGGAATCATGTGCCTTGGAATGAGGAACTCGCTCTGCTGGTCAAATGAGTCTCTTTTGTTAAGATAATGGAGTGGCCAGGTAGGATACTGGGTCTATCAGTTGCACAGCAACTTCTGAATGGGCCAGGAAGATCCTTTTGTCATTGAAACTCTTCAGGAGAGCCTTCCCCCCCCTTCCTGGCCACTAGCAGAAGTTTGTGCTTTAAGTGCTTTTAGAGAATGACTGGGGCTGGAGACAGGCAGAGAGGCTATCCCTCTGCACCATGGCATTTGGGGTGCCTCCTGCAACCCAGATGGAAAAGCTGGATATTGGACTGCTGATGCCTTCAACCCTTTCCATCTTAAGCTCAGGTTGGAATGTGTGTAAATAAATAAACCATATTTCATAAAGACACCGCAGTCTCCGCTGACCTTCTTCGCAAAGGAAACCAAACCCTGGATGAGCACAGGGACCCCTGAGATCTCACCGCTCGGAGACTGGGGAGGCACACAACAATATCAACTGTGCAGCTACCAGCATTCTTTTGGGCCCAATTCAAGGAGCTGGTTTTGACTTTTAAAGATCTTTAAGGGTTGAGACTCACATATATTAAATATGACCTCTCCCTATATGAGAATCTGCATTCTTGTAATCAGATTCTACCTCCAGCAGTGTGTGAAGTGAGAAGAGAACTGTATCTGCAAGAAGCAAGGCCTTTAGAGTGATTAGTCCAAAGTTGTGGAATATTCTTCCCTCTGAAGTTCAAATATTATTCTGCCTTAATTGTATTAGAAAGAAGCTATGAGGCACATCTATTTTTTCTTTCTTACTTTTTGGGCTGGTTTTTGAAATAGCAACCAAAAAATTTGATAATTTGATAATTTTTTTAAGGAATAGTTTTAACTGGCTATTATCAAGAATGCCTGGTTCTAAAATGGCTCTGAGGCAAAGAGTTGTGGGGGAAAACATCTTGCCTGAGAAGCATGAGTTTGCAGCTCTCACAGCTGAAGTTAGTTAATTAGGCTGCAAGCAAGAACACCTGCTTATCAGTGGAGACTGGTATTCAAGGCCATTTGGCCTGGGAAGGTTGGGGCATCCATGATCATTAGGCATGAAAAGTCCAGAATATTTCATCAGAGAAAGTCCCCTGATTGGCTAATTAATTTCTGGCTGTTGCTAGGCATTTCCCCATAAGTATAGGATTCAAACCTTCACTTTTGTTTCCCACTGTTCCTTTATGGTTGCTGTGTGTGGGGGTTCCATCTTCCATCTGCTATGCAGGCTATACATCTCTGGGGAGGTTTGGAACCATGAAGTTATTTTGCTGTTTACTTCTTTGTAAGTATAGACTAGGCTAGACAGTTTTGTTATTTTGTTTTGTGACTGTAACTCTGTATTTTATCTAGTCTTCAGGGGTGTGGGTTTTAAGGAACCATTTTGCTGAGGTAATTGTGCACTTATATTTTATTTAATTAAGCTATTTCCTATTTACAAGGGTGTGTACATTTCAATAGGGGATTTGGCTCTGAATCTAGTACCTTGGCCAATTAACCATGGACTACAGGATATTTGGATATTTTGCCTAAGGGTCCAAGACAAGGAGCGTAGTTTGGTTCTTGTCTGTTGGAATCCTTGTCTGTTGGAATCGATTTCTAGCACTTTGGGTTTTCCCTTGGCCCAGAGTGGGTGGCCAGTTAGTTACTGCTGCTCCATTCTTGTCTCCCTCCAGTGAAGAGTACAGTGATTCATGTAGAAGTGCAGGGGGCTCCTCTGATGGAGTGTAGATCTTGCTTTTATGCACTATAAAACTAAACCTTTAGGATTGTGAGAATAAAATGTGTATCCAATATTAACTTGGGGAGAAAAGGCTGCATCACCCATCAGAAGTTTGAAAACCTGGGCTAAAGCCTTTTCAATGATACTGGAGTTTAGATGTCTCTTTTTTCTGTTCAGCATATGACATTGCAATTGCTTCTAGCTCTTTCCTCAGCATATCTTCACACTGACATTGCACCTTTATCTTACACAACTGTCCATCAGTGTCCTATCTCACACATTAAGAAACTCTGGATTTTAATCACCTTCAAAGTTTTTTTAAAAAAACTGTTAATTGCAGTTCCAGAGAAACTAATAATTTTCACAATTCTCAATTTTTCTACTTACCAGGGGAGTGTGTGTGTGTGTGTGGGGGGGTAACATAATTTGAATTGTACAGGTAAAAGTATTTTGATGTTTTCCACACTGGGAACACCATGATTAAAGCACTTCCCATAAGACTTGGTCAAACAAATGAACCCAGAGAAGGCCAGAAATCAGATTTTTACCAGCAGTTTAAAAAGAAAAGAAAAAGAAATTGTCACCAAAGACTTAGATGGGCTTTGTACACCATTAAAAAGGGTATGTGCATAGAACAAATAATGAAAGCGATTAAAGGGAAAGATGGCTGACTCAACATGAGATGAGCCCTTCTGAAAAGCTCTGAAACCCTGTGATACACATGTCTGATCTCCTTAGCAGTTGGTATTCATTTTTCCCGCAGTATCCATCCCAGGAAGAAAAGATCAAAATAAAAAACATTTTTCTTCTCAACTTAAATTTGAAATTGTTAACAGAGAGAGTGTCTTAGAATTCTAAATGATACGGGATATAACAGTGATATTGTAAAGGGCAAAGCATTTTTAAAAATCAGTTGATGATGCATCTATAGCACCTCATTAATTTATACATACTCCAATCCTCCAATGTGTTATTCTGGTCTTTTTTCAATTGATTTATTTCTGCCTATCTATGGCCAACATGGAAGGGGGGGCACTAATATACATTTAAATAGTTACTAAGGGAACTATATCGGCTTCATATGTTACCTTCAGCAGGCACAGCAGTGAAGTAGTGGGTTTTCATAACATGGCAGGGTATTATACCCTTTAAAATGTCCCTAAATTAAAATTATCCATGAGACAAACATGGTGTTATGATATCCTTGTTTGTATACTGATTTAATTGTAATCAAGGGAAACATAGCACTATTAATAGCAATACGCTTTTGAAACATGCGGAGCTATTTCACAACAGAGCAGCCTTTCTTTGCAAAACAATAGCCGGGAGACATATCAAAATAGCCAACATTCATCTGTTGATAGTTTCCAATTTCAGTTAAGGCCTGATTATGAAAAACTAGTTTTTATCTTACTGTTCCAGCTAAACCCTTAACAAAGAATACAACACTTTGCTGCCCAATGGAGCTTCTCATTGCAATTTCACTAGTAGATATTATTATTATTTATTACATTTGTATACCGCCCCATAGCCGAAGCTCTCTGGGCAGTTTACAACCATTAAAAACATTAAAAACAAATATACAAATTTAAAAACACTTAAAAAAACAATTTACATATCTGTAAAGATATATGTAAAGCTGCCTTATATCAAGTCAGATCATTGGTCTGTTTTGACTTTATATGGACAGGTGGTAAGTCTTCAAGATCTAAGTTGGATGTCTTTTCCTAACTCTTCTACTCTAGATCCTTTATCATTGGACCATGGGATTTTCTGCATGCAAAGCATGCGCTCTGTCAATGAGCTATGGCCCACCCCCATAAGATGATACTGCCCTACTTGCCAAGGTTAACTGCTGTTATGAAGCTACTATACATGCTACCAGAGCAAAAGCAAATTTATAAGATCAGTCTGTAAGAGACTTGGCACTGGTTATCTCCTGTTTTTACTGCTGTGTATACAGGAGTGTACGCTGGATGATTATGTAAAATATCACAAAGATGTCAGTTTTGCATTTGTTTATCTAAAATAGTGGTGTTCTTAAGGAAACAGTTGTCTACATGATATGAATGCTATGTCTCATGTATGATTAATTTCATCATCTTGTAGGCAGCTGCATGTAGGTCAACATGAAAGCTGAAAATATGAGCTTTGGAGCATCTGTCTCCCAGGAAGTTGTTGCAAGATCAAAAATCGTATCTCAGAGATAAAAAAAATCCAAAAAGATCCATCTTCAGACACATTTAATTTTTGAAACAAACAAAACAGGCTAGGATTTAGGGGTTAGATTTTGGGATCTCAGCAGTTCATTTCCTTGATTTGTCTTGGTCTTCCTGCCTTGGATTTGTTGCCTGGTAAAATCAGGCAAGATGATTACCAAGACCGTGTAAGCTGTGTGTGAGGCAAGACCACATAAGCTGTATGTAGAGCAGACCAACTGGGAACCATGTATAAGTCACTCGGGGCTTCTGGTAGGTTGGGCAGAGTATCAAATATGTAAAGGCATGCATGTATGTGCCCATAGGGTGAACGTTTGAAAGGACCCATTTTTCTGAGTGTGCATATTACAGGCTTAGAAACCCATATACAATTTGTAATATATGAATCTGCCCTAAGGAATTTGAATAATTCAGAATGCCTGAAATTGATCTGCAATAATATGCATAGTCATCCATGCCCTTACCAAAAGGCAACTTGAGGCTAAGTTAGTACTTTGAAGAAGCAACAATCAAAATCCAAACATTGCTTTTTAAAGAGGGACCTGTTGATGACCAATTTGAAAATGGGATAGTATCCCACTTTCACAAAATAAGGTACACTGAGTGTCTCCTGTGACGCTTGTTAATTGAAAAATAAACTCAGTTATACGTTCATCAAACAACCAGTCTTTCTCTCCCTCTCCTTCTCCACTGCTGCCCTGAATCCCCCTGCAAAGTGTCTCTAGAGCATTGGTATGGTGAGATTACTATTCAGCAATAGAATATTTTTTAAAAAGATAAAAGCTTCATTTTGGTAGAAGCAACAAAGTTCTTATAGTAACTTTCCCCCCCAGGTTATTTCTTTTCACCCATTCTTCTCCCACCCCACCCCACATGAATATTTTTCACACAAATGTATACATTTTGTATGCATGTTCCTTGCATGGGCATTGAGTCCATCTAAGAAACAGATACGCCATTTTGCTGTTTCAAAACAATAAAACAACTCTGTACAACACAGACATTTAAAAAAAATTACTCAGATGATGAATTACAATTTAAACGGTGACTCATTTATAATCATTGTGTCCAAAACTACTGATGGTGAGCGATCAAGATAAGACCCCACAGAAATACATCATATGCCACTGTGGCAATACTAAAAATGCAAATAGTGACTTGGCTTATCAGTCAAAGCACACTGCCAGAGTGCCTTGGAGACAGATTTCAGTAAAAGTGTATCCTGGCATGTCTTACATTAATAATTTGTGAATATTCCATTTATAGAAACGGAAAAAGGAAAATAGATAGATCACCTGAGCTTTCTTTACTGTGTTTTTTCCTCTCTTGCATCCTGTCTACCCCAGTCTTTTCCCTGCATCTCATGTATTGAGGAGGGTCGAGAGCAAGGGAAATGTATGCATGCAGGAAAGCTGCAGTGAGCAAACTGTCCGTGGAATAGCCACTCCACCACCTCCAGCACTGTCACAGCTCTGCAAAGCACTGCACTCCTCTGTAGGACAGGAAGGGACACACCTGAACCCAGATACAGCTTGCTTAGAGGGGTGGAACCACTAAACCAGCTTTCCGTCAGATGGTTCACTCTTGCTACCCAGGAGGGAGGGGACGCAGTGGAGAATTTGAGACAGTGCAAATCTACTAGCAGAGCCAGTGCTCCTGCTGGTGTGTTTGCACCATGCTGACCTCCCCACTATGTCACTCTTCCCTCTCTCCCTCCTGGTAAGCCACAGCAATCCACCAAATGGGGAAATAGTGCAGTGGCTCTGACCCACCCGACAACCTGCTTCTACCTGAACCACAAGTCCTTTTTCACACTCCATGCTGCTAGTGTACCAGATTTATCTGAAAGTGATGTTTTAGGAGAATTTGCAATACTCTCCTCTGCTGAATATAAGGGAAATTAAAAGAATGTCAGTAATATTAGCAACATTTCTCATTGGAATGTGGGTTCTGCACATCTCCAAAAAGAGGCACAAAACACAGTTTATACCAGACCTATGCATTTGGAATTATCATATGGAACTGTGCCACACCAGAATGAAGATAAGAGTTATTGTAGGGCAGGTGTGGGGAACCTGTGGCCCTCCAGATGTTCCTGAACTACAGATGTTCCAATCAGCCTCAGCAAGCAAGGTCAATGGTGAGGAATAATGAGAGTTGTAGTTCATTAACATCTGGAGGGCCAAAGTTCCTCACATCTGCTGCAGCATGTGCTATTCCAATTCAAGGGGCATTCAAGGTGCAAACTAGTCCATGCTCTGGTAACCTCCAGGTTTGATTAACATTTAATGCTCTACATTTTGCTGCCCTTGAAAAAGGACTGGAAGCTGCAGCTAGTGCAAAATGCTACAGGCAGCAAGTGTATTGAATGGGTTAGCAAGTCAAGCTCATATAACATTGGTGCTGTAGAGACTGCAATGTCTGGCTATATGCTACGAAGCCCATTTCAGAGTTTTAATGTTGACATAAAGCCCTGAATGACTGAGGACCAAGGTACCTGATGAAGCCTTCCTCTGTAATGTCCTAAGATCTGCCAAGAAGACCTTACTGGCTATTCTATCACTGAGTGAGATATTTACTTCTGTGAGGGCCTTCTCAGTGGTGGGTCCCAGGCTGTAGAATGACCTCCACCTGGAAATATGGCTGACACCTACATTTGTTGGATTTTTGCACCTGCCCACCAGCAAAAAACTTATCTCTTTAGCCAAGCTTTTAATATGTCACTGATACTCGAAGAGAGATACTCAAAGAGAGAAGTTGTAATAGTTGTTGACTTTATATTGTTCAGAGCTTGGAAAAGTTACTTTTTTGAACTACAACTCCCATCAGCCCCAGCCAGCACATGCTTTTCCAAGCTCTGATATTGTTTATATGTTTTATTGCTATCTGTTGTATTGTTATTTTTGACTTATAACTGATGTATCCCTCTGACCATGACCAGAGCTTTCCTCTGGCAGTCCCACCACTGGGGCAAGCGTTTCTTTTCTTTTTTACAAAAGGGGTGACAGTAATCTTCCCTTCTCACTTTGCTAAAATGATGCATAACATTTAACCCCGGTCTGAAATAATGTCTCCATATATATATATATATTTGGAAGGGAGGGTTGAGGGGACAAAACTCAGGTGAAACTGAAAGGGGCAAACCCCACTTATCCTCACCATGATGCTTTTTCCGACCTTCCCTCCTTCTCCCTGCGCCCTCAGCTATCCAGTTGGGGCCTAATTTTCTTTTTTTTTATCATTAATTTTTATTCAAATTTTCAAAGACAAAAAACAAAACAAAACAAAAATAATTAAACAATAAAATAAAATGTTGACTTCCGATTTGTCGCAGATCAGTTATAGGTCTACAATATATAACAATCCTGTCTCTTAAATTATATTATAAAATCACTTTCCTCCAGTAGTTACCTTAATTAATCATCAAATCTCATAAACATTACTTTATTCTTTCCACAAAAAGTCAAAGAGAGGTTTCAATTCCTTGAGAGATATATCTTTCAATTTTTCTCCAAATAAACATGTCGATTAATCCATCTCGTTCAAATCTGTTAGGTCCAATAATTTCAATAGCCATTCTTCCATTATCAATGTTAATTCCATCTTCCATCTTCAATAATCCTGTTAAGTCCAATAATTTCAGTAGCCATTCTTCCATTATCAATAATCCTGTTAAATCCAGTAATTTCAGTAGCCATTCTTCCATTATCAGTATCCCATAATAATCTTGTTGTCATAGCCATAGTCCAAATAAACATATAGATTAATCCATCTCATCAAACCTGTTAGATCCAATAATTTCAATAGCCATTCTTCCATTATCAATATTAATTCCATCTTCCATCTTCAATAGTCCTGTTCAGTCCAGTAATTTCAGTATCCATTCTTCCATTATCAGTATCCCATATTAATCTTGCTGTCATAGCCATAGTCATATAATAAGAGTCTGATGGGAATTTCCTTTATCACAAATATTTCCTTGCCATCAATTCTGAATATGTTGCTGAAATATTGTTGTAAAGTCATATCTCTGTTCTTCTTTTTTACAAAATGCACTGGCTCATCTCTTGAGAATTTTTCCATTGTCACATATCTGTAGTTAATTCCATAGATTTTTTCTATGTCAAGCTCCATCACATCATTCCAGTCCAGAAAATTATCCAAGACATTGATAACTTTATCTCTAATATCTTCATTAATTTCTTCAGAGACAGCGTTGAATTCCAAACAGTAAACTTTGTTTCTAATATCCATAAACTCCAGATCTTTTTCCAATTCCACATTTGTTCCAATCTCCAGGGCTTGTATCTTCCCTTTAATTTTTCTTTTCTCATCTCTAATCTCATCAATCTCCTCTCTCACAAGATCCCCTATTTCTTTAAGCTCCTGCGTCATTTTGCCTAATTCAATTTTCATCTCCTGTCTACCCTGTCTCAGGGTTTGTTTCGTTATCTCAATCTCATCCATTATTTTCTGAAACATAATTTCTTCCATGGTCTCAGCCACTTTCCTGATTGCCATTCTTAAAACCATGAAAACAAAAATTATTTCAGCCACAATTGGGTTAATATTCCAGGCTTGATGACATCACAGTGTAGACAGTACAGCCTGCCTTATCTCTTATTTGTTCAGGAATACAAAACAAATTTAGTTCCCAGCTTCAAAACAGTTAGTGGCATCGTGAACAAGCAGATTCGTCAAAATGAAATAGACCAAAAAGAAAATAGTCCCGGACATATAATACTCCAAAGTTTATAAATCAAATTTATTTATTTTTTTCCCTCCTCGAAATAGAAATCCCTCTTCCGTTTGTATCTTTAGAATGCACTTCCAGGCCAGCTTTTTGCAATAAAAACAAAGATAAGCTTTTTCAATTTCTTTCCTCCTTAATTACGTGAATAAAAGAGAAGTTATAACTCACCCAGAAATTCTTTATAGCTGATTCATTGACAAATCTCTTTTTGCTGCAACGATTTAAACCAAGTGAAAAAAAAATAGAAAGAATGATGCTTGCCTGTTAAAGTCCGTTTTTCTTTGAAGAAAAGATAATCGTGTCGCTTAATCAGTTAGAGCTTGTTGGAAGTCAGTCCGGCATTTGCTGGCTGAACCTTCTCTCATAAATTAATGAAATCCAGTCCTCCCAACAAAAACAGGCTTTTGTGGTTAATCTCTACGTTTCTCCCTGCCCGGGAGAAAATCTTTACCAGTCAAAAAGAACGTTCTGACTGATTTTAAAACTGAAAAAGCTTCTTCTGAGACGAGAGCTCATCTCAAAAAGCAGGCACAAGTGAAGTCACCCTTTCCGGAAGTCCAGTTGGGGCCTAATTTTCAAAGGTCAGTACCAGGCAAAATTTCTATACTGACCTGCTGCAAATATTATGGAACGGAAATGGACTGCCTTCAAGTCGATTCCGACATATGGCGACCCTATGAATAGGGTTTTCATGGTGAACGATATTCAGAGATGGTTTACCATTGCCTTCCTCTGAGGTTGAGAGGCAGTGACTGGCCCAAGGTCACCCAGTGAGCTTCATGGCTGTGTGGGGATTTGAACCCTGGTCTCCCAGGTTGTAGTCCAACACTCTAACCCTACGCCACACTGGCTCTCGTAAATATTATGAGAGAGAGTTATATAAACAGCCAACATTGCCATACAGATCCAGTCAAACAGCAAGGGCAAATGGTGGCTCTAGTATAGCAATTCCCCAGTGTTGTTATTACATTTTAGCCATGGTCAAACACTTCTTTGCATGACTGAGCATATCAACAAATTCCAACCTCCTTTTTAAAATGCAATTTAAGATGGAAAATGTGAGTAAGCTGAAATATTACTTTAGTTTTCAATGCGATCTAGGATGTATCTCAATTCCTTGGTAAATTGCTTTGTCAACATGCAGTTCATCCACAAATGGCATTGTTCCCATGCCTCCCAGTTGAGTGATGTGCCCAATTTCACAACCTTTTAGAAACATTGCCCTCACTATATTCTAGTGTGGAATTTGCTTTTTCATAGGAGTTGCACACTAGGTCGACAGCTTCATCGAGCTATCCACTATGACCCCAAGGTCTTGTTCCTAGTCAGTCACTGCCAGTTCAGACCCCATGAGTGTATATGCGAAGTTAAGATTTTTTCCCCCTTAACATGCATCACTTTACAGTTGCTCATATTTAAACTGCATTTGCCATTTTACCTCCAGAACTCCTTTTGGAACTATTCACAATCTCTTTTTGTTTTAATGGCCTTGAACAATTTAGTATCATCAGCAAACTTGGCCATCTAACTGCTCACCTCTAACTCTTAACAAGTCAAATAACATAGGTCCCAGTACTGATCCTTGGGGGACTCCACTTTCTACATCCTTCCATTGGGAGAACTGTCCATTATTCCTGCTCTCTGCTTCCTGTAACAACCAATTTCTGATCCACAGGAGGACCTCTCCTCTTATTCCATGACTGCTAAGCTTAGGAAGGAGTCTTTGATGAGGTACCTTGTCAAAAGCTTTTTGAAAGTCCAAGTACACAATGTCCACTGGATCACCTCTTTCTATATGTTTATTGATGCTCTCTCAGAGGAAGGCAATAGTAAACTCCCTCTGAATACTGCTTACCATGAAAACCCTATTCATAGGGTCGCCATAAGTCGCAATTGACTTGAAGGCAGTCCATCACCATCACTGATTCTCAAAGAATTCTAATAGGTTAGCGAGACAGGACTTACCCTTGCAGAAGCCATGCTATTTCTGCTTCAGCAAGGCTTGTTCTATTATCATGTGGATGCGCAAGCAAGATTCGGCTTTAATCACACACAGTAAATTTCCCCCCTGGAATCACTGCCAATTCAGACCTCAGTGGTTTGTATAGTAGAATTATAGCTTCAGAATGTGCCACTTTGCCATTTTGTTCTTCATTTACCTTGTTTGGAGATATACTTTTGGTCTCTGCTTTTTGTTTTGCATCTGCTTTTGGGGGAGACATACTGAACATACTAAACAAACTCCAGATTATTTATGAATGTGATACAGCATCAGATCCAAATACCCAGTACAGATCCTTGGGAATCTCATTTCTTTCTTCGTTTCATTGTGAGAACTTCCTATTTATTGCTACTCTCCACTTCCTGTATTCTGCATCATTCTACAGTGGTTGTTAAATGGAAACCGTATATTATCACCAGTGCCACAGATGTTATGGAAATATTAGCATTCTACATGAAACAGGAGATGACTGCCAGATAAAGCTTTTCAATGAGCATGAATGAGTGGTGTCCTGCAGTGATTTTTCATCTGCATAATATTTTTTCATAAATTTTCTCTCTATGGAGCATGATGAAGAAATACTAAAATATAAACAGCTAGCAATGGCTGCTTCATACTGCAAATGCTAGCCATTATCCATTCTGTTCATTTTTGAAGAATTCTGCAAGTGCTCACTAATATAAGTGCTTCATCATTCCACTTAATCCACTATTTGATAAGGGAACTTAACTAACCTTTTCCATGTTTCAATATGCTTGCTGGGTATCCCATTTATCTAGTAAGACTGCTGGTGAAGATTTTACAAATGTATAATTTATTTCTTTTTCTGATATGATTAGATTTGGCTGCCTTCTAATTTGTGTGGGGGTGAAACCTCTGCGCTCTAGTGTCAAAGCCAACTAATGGCCTTTTTAAAGTTTAACATATCTGCACTGTCCAGCTATTGGTTCCAATTATTAGAAGATAACATTTTCCTCTTCTACAGATTTGACCATCATTTTAGCCCTTTTCAGGCATTCTGCGCTCATGTGAATCCCCACCTCTGTCATCATGTCCTCTCTGGCCTTGTCCTTCCACTGTTCACAAATTGGGGGGAAACTGTCTGAACCAGGAGCCTACAGTATGTGCATAGGCTCCTTTTGTAATGTAGATTCCTCCACAATCCCCATGCAATTTAGAACACTTTATGTGGAGACTCCCTGCTATGGACATACAGGCCTCCCCACCCAACACATGGATGGCATGGGCGGGGGCAAGAATGCAATGGTGAGGCTGGAGCCAGTGAGTGTGGCCTTCTCTCCATCATATGATTGTAATAATTGTTTACTTGTAACACCTGGTAGGGTTTAGCAGTGCAATGTAATGCATTAACTTGGTTAAAGCAAAGTGCTGTAACAACAGGAGTGTTCACACATTGTATCTGAAAAATGTACAATCTCATATCGTTATTCACATCTAGCATTCAATCAACATACAGCCTGTGTACTCAATCATTGAGCTGTATAAATCAACAAATGTACACTCTTTCACACAAACATTAATGGATATGTAGAGACAGCTTGCACCTGTTTTCAAGGTAATGTGTAAACAAGCCCTGGGCTCCTGTTGGGAGGAAGGGTGGGATATAAATCAAATAATAGATAAATAAGTCTAAGGAGAATACCGTAGCAGTGCTGTAAATGGATAAGCTACAGAGAAGGCCCAAATCTCCCAGAAAACTCACTATAATGTCTGTTGGCTGAAAAATGTAATGCATTAGACATGTCATATACTATTGGTATCAGAGACAAGGCTAAAAACCACCCTACATTATCTTCTTATATCTTTCCCATTCTGCCATTTGTTCGTATTTCTACTAGAGCTGAGTCAGGTTTTTTGTTCTGTCTCCTCTACATATTTTAAATTATTATTATATTGCCCCAAAGAACCCCTAGGCCATTTCAATCCAAGTGCAGATCTACAGGGGCGCCAGCTTCAGTGGAATTTGGTCCCTGTGTTTCAATCCTATTAGAGTATGTATTAGATAGGATTATGACTAAAAAGTGATGCTGTCGGCAAAAGGTTTTAATTATTTTTTGATATTTCTAAATTAGAACTGTTAGACATCTCATCCTGAAATCTCTTCTTGGTTCATACTCAATACCCCTGAGGCATTATCTACGGTATATTTTAGCACTGTGCTTACATATTAGACTAACGGGTGAGCCTGACACTGTTTTTAAGCTTTTTATGCCTAATTTTTATCTTTTTAGTCCTTTTAGTATCATTCCCCATATATGTAAGATATGTAAGATATACATGAATGTATATCTGTATGTGTGTGTATGTGTACGTGTATGTGTGTGTGTATAAATATGATATATACGGTATTTTATGTATTTTAATTGTACATTATGTATTTTAATTTACTGTAATGTTTTGTGTTTTATTGTGTATAATTTTATTACGTGTGTGTGTGTGTTTATTGTGAGCCGCCCTGAGTGCCCTATTGTAGGGTAGAAGGGCGGGTTAGAAATATTTTAAATAAATGAATGAATATTAAACAATTAAAAATAGTTTAATAGAAACATGCTTTTAGTATGGCATAAAATTCCATTGTACAGAATTATGTAGAAAGTATCAGATTTTTTCTTTTGTGATAAGCTATACTGAACTGCAGTTATCATTTGTTACCTTTATATCCAATCATTTTCTTCACCCTTCTTTCAAGCAGTTCAGAAGTGTGTGCATCAAGTTCCTCAGTGATAATACCCAGGGTCAGACCTACATTGTTATTCAGATACCATCAGACCGCTGTCTTCTATAACATCTCCCTCCCTCATAATTAAAATTAAATACTGAAGGACTGTGAAGATACAAGGTATATTGAATGTGTGGATGGACAGCAAGAGTGAGCACACTGGCCCTTCTGCCTGCCTGCTATGCATGTTCAGCATTAAGGCTGGACAAATCTGTCAGTTTGTTTCTCTCAGTTTCTCATTTTTCCACTCTTGCTCAGTTCACTCCATTTCCATACCAATTTTCCAAATATTTTAAAAATGTGTATATATTTTTGTCTGCATTTCTCCTAAAACATGCATTTTTGCAAGAAATTTATAATATTTATTTTTGTTGTCCTTCTCTCACCCGGAATAGGGGTCCCGAGGCGGATTACATAGATTTTAAAATACAAAGCATATATGAAATCATACAGAAACTTAAAAATATTCCATGGGGAGTGCAACCCTGTCCAGAATGGGCCAACAGCTCCAATCCTGGTTAGCATTTCTGCTCACCAACTACACCTCTGTCTTGGCTGGATTTAATTTCAGCTTGTTCACCCACATCCAGACCATTACAACCTGGAACCCCCAATCCAGCATGTGCACTGCATCCTTGGGATGTGATGTGACTGATATGTAAAGCTGGGTATCATCAGCATACTGCTGGCATGATGTCCCTCATACAATGCATCTTTGTACACATTTTTGTTAATGTGCACATTTTTGTACACACTTTTACCTGGTATATGCTTTTAATACATTTTTTGGTTGGAGAAGTACATCACAAAATTCAGAGAAGTAAGAATTTTGAAGGATAACTGCATATTTGTGCACATATCTGACTGTATCCAATGTAGCACTGAGTTATGGTTCTGTCAGCTAGCACACTGGGACATTCCCCCTCTCCTCCCACCAACCCCAAATTTGTTCTATGGCTTCCCCCAATCCTCCAGAGCAGATATGGGGAAGATGCGGGGCACACAAGGGGGGAGAAGAGAGGGGAAAATCCAGTTGTGCTAGTAGTAATCCTTGCGCTGACAGGATGCATTAGCAGAATAATTCCTAGAGTTTCAACAATAGTGGTTTAGACAGATTTGCATTAAGATGTGAACTGGATTTCTTGCCCATTCCTCTTTAGCACAACTTCTGAAAGAGGCTGCACATGTGCATGCATTTGTACACAGTTTCTCTAATATGTGCATTTTTATGCACACTTTTCTCTAATACATGCTTTTTTACATGCATTTTTTGGCTGGAGACTTGCACTGCAAAATGGGAGAAATGTGAATTTCAAAGAACAGATTATTTACATGTTGGTTTGGAAAGTGTAAATAAGATTGATTTGCATTAACATACAGAACAAATTTCTCCTGCATCAATTCTATATGTTCCTATATGTTATTTGTAACTATCAGCTACATGGCTGCATCAGAAATTCAGTTTACAGATTCCAGTACAATTGGCCTGATCCACATCTCCTGAACTAATGGGCAGATGAGAATTTAGACTACAAACCTAACCACACTTACCTGGAAGTAAACCCTACTGAATTCCCATCATATGGAAATGTCTTTTGGTCAAAGGTAAATGAAGTGATTTCTGATGCAGTTAAGCAATTGATACAGCCTGATCCAATATTTGTGCTACTTTAGGTTGTAGATACACATAAACAGATATTTCATGCTAACATTATGGAAGCTTGCAGCTGCTCGTATAGAGATAGCCGAACACTGGAAATTGGGTTCAAACTACATGATGGATGGATGGTTTTTACAGAGTATGACTATGTGAGAGACTGAACCACTATAGCCAGCTGTCAAAAGGATTAGCAAAACAGGATCCATTCATAAATATTTGGTTTCCTTTTCTTTGACTTACACTGATGAGAGAGCAGAGGGAGATTTGTTATCCTGAAGATTGCACTTTCAGTTGGAGGTCCAACTCAATACAAGAGTTTATCCAACAATGTGAAAATGTTATATATGAAATAATGAGTTGGAGGATTTTACTTTCTGTTAAATGAGTTTATAGTTATGAGAAATTATGAGAAAATATATTTCCATATTTAAAAGCATGAATTTTGAAAGAAAATGCTTTTAGAAATGTGTATTTTAAGAGAAAATTCATTTAAGGCTGCAATCCTTTACATCAAAGGTTGCGCCACACACACACACACACACACACACACACACACACTTTTGTTTACATTCTAAATGTTTCTTCTTTTACCTTGAGAGGTGCTGGGCTGGCTAGACAACCAAGCAGGCATCCAACTGCCCCAGCCTCTTCCCTTCCTTTCCCCAGAATGGCTCTGGGACCTAGAAGCTGATGCCTTGCCTTCCACCTGCCTGGTAAAACTTTTGAAATAATTGTTTCAAAAAGAAAAGACTCTGCCACTGCTTGGTAAGCTTGGTGGATGGCACACTTGATTTGGGGTGTTTTGCCTGTTTTGGGGAGTGCTTGCGTGTTTTGTGGTATGCACATGTGATGCCTGTTAGTTGGTGGTGGTGTGCGTATGCTTGGGTGCCTGTTTTTTTGGTGGGGGATCCTTTTGTTAGGTGTGTGAGGTCTCCCCTTTATAGGTATTTTGTCTATTTGGGGGGGTTGCAGCTTTGAGGGGTTCGTTTTTGTGGGATTGGCTTTGCTTGTTTGGAGCTTTTTGTGTGTGGCTTTTTTGGATGGGTGAATTTTGCTGCTTTGTGGTGGATTTTGCCTATTTTGGTATCTTTTGGGGAGTTGTGTGTATGTGTGTGTATTTTTGGTGGCTTTGAGGGATGGTGAGTTTTGGTTGTGGGGGTTAGATGTGTTTCTCTGAACATTACCAGTTTTCTTTTTGTGAAATGGGCAGAGCTTGGAAAAGTTACTTTTTTGAACTACAACTCCTATCAGCCTCAGCCAGCATGTGCAGTTGTAGTTCAAAAAAGTAACTTTTCCAAGCTCTGGAAATGGGTTACTTTGTTTTGCTTTGTGGGAGAAAACATATGTTGTGGCATTTGGAATTCACACCAAATCCGTTTCTTGGAAAATTCTGTTATTTGGCAGGTCCCTCAGCAGCCATTTTGTAATTTGGCACCATTTTGAGATGGTGCTCATTACAGATTTTTATATTTTCATGTATGTCCCCAGACCAATAAATATGGGGGAGGCTTCTGCAGAGCTGCCCCTAGGCACCAGGAAGCGATCTGCTCACCAGTCGGCTCCTCCCTCCCTGCCTGCTTGCCTTCGCCATGCCAGGCAGGGCGCAGCGCTCACTCGCTCTCTTTCTCTCCACCTGGGACAGGGGCTTGCTCGCCTGCCCACCCACCCACCATGCGGAAACCGCCACCGCCGCTCCTGCTGTGGTCAGTGAGCGGTAGCTGCCCCGGGGACAGCAAGCTGGGCCGGCAGTTCCGGGACTGGTGCCTGCACACCTACGGTGACTTGGCCAAGACCAAGACGGTGACCCGGAGCAAATGTGGGGGCCCCCCAACTATACTTTTGCCTGGGCATGCTAAGGGAGGGCCTGCCCTTCTGGACAAACTAGAAAGGGGTGCTCTGCTGTACTCAGCAACTAAACATGTTGCTCTTTTATTCCCATACCCCAGAATAAGATAAGAAATGTGGGTGGAATTTGTGCCACAACTAGTATTAATGTCAAGGCTGATCTGAAAATTAATTAACTACTTCTCTTCCGGTTTTGTCTCCCTTCCACAGTGCAGGTATTCTGTCTGCCAAGGTGGGGACTTGGGGAACACTTCTTCTACTATTTTGGTCAAGTAATCCTAACCTGGCTTCATTGGATAATTTATACCAACAATTCCTTGCTCAGTGTTGCCACACATCTTAAAAGGAGGAGTACTGAGGAGACCTTTTCAGTGCCACCAGTCACCTTTACTGAAAAGCTCGGAATAGGTGTGTGTGTGTGTGTGTGTGTGTGAATGAATCAAGCATTGAGTGCCCTCTGATTTAAGATATCAATCTCAAGTTAGTAATCTGTGAAAGGTTGATTTAGCAAGCCATTTCAAATGTCCTGGGTGCTCACCCCTTTTTTAGATCTTCTGCTTCCTGACCCACAGTGAATCTGCTAGCTGGAAAGCTGGGGAAAAAAACCAAACCAAATTTATCACATCTTAGGTTGGGGCATTTGAAACCCTGGAGACCTGCTGCCAGCCAGAGTAGACAACATTGAGCTAGATGGACCAAGGGTCTGAATAAGGCAGCTTCCTACAATCATATGACACTTTCCCATTTCCAGCTTGCGTGTGTGTGAGATTCAGTGGCCATGCTGGGAATTGCCACTCTGCTCTCCTTGCGAAAACAGCAGCACAGTTTGTGTTACACTGATTTAGCCTGAGTTCTCATATCTCATATAGTTCTCATATAGCTATGATATTTTGTGATATGTCTCATACAGAAGCAAAAGCTTTTTTACTTCTGCTGAGGCCCTTGATTCTTATCTAGTATTTATTTATTATTAAATTTCTGTCCTGCTCTTCCTCCAAAAAAGAGCCCACAGCGGCAAACAGGAAGTGATCAAACAAGAAAAGCACCTTGAAACCATCTTATAAACAATCCCAACACAGATGCAAACTGGGAGGATCTCTACTTAAAAGGCTTGTTGGAAGAGGAACGTCTTCAGTAGGTGCCAAAAAGACAAAACACAGTGCCTGTCTAATATTTCATGGGAGGGAAATCCAAAGGGTAGGTGCCACAACATTAATGGCTTGATTCCTAAATTGTGTGGAACGGACCTCCTGATAAGATGGTATCTGCAGGAGGCCTTCAAATGCAGAGTTCAGTGACTGATTGGGAATATAAGGGGTGAGATGATATTTCAGGTTTCCTGGTCCCAAGCTGTATAGGGCTTTACAGACCAAAGTTCTTGAATATATAGAGGCACCCCTACATGTCTGGCTATTTAGCTGGGAACTAGGATATGTCACCCACCCACCTTGAACCCCACTTTCCTCCTCCAGTTTTTTGTGTGGGGGGTTTTTTTTTTTTGCACTTCAAAATATCCAGGGATAGGGCAACCATTCTGGCACTGTCATGCCTTTTTCATCTTGCATGTGGTGACTCAGGGGATGGGGAATTCTTCTGGGATATCAGATGAGTTTCCCACAGCTTCTCCCTCTAGTCCAGGATGGGTTGGGGGGTCCTGTCCTCAACTGGATTCATTAAATATGGCTAAATGAGGTCAGAAATATCTTTTAAAAACTTTGAATAACTTCACACTCCCAGACAAGGAAAGGCATCACTCTGAAGGGCCCATTTCCATATTGAATGCAGCTATTAACTGTCTACCAGGTGCCCCACTGAGCATAGCAAGAATTTCTCAGCAACACCAAGCTTTGACTTCTGTTTTGCTCAATGGGGGGAGAGAAGAATGCTGAAAGCAGCAATCACTCTGAACGTCCTTGCTTTGTTGGGGGTGGTTGAAAATGTTTTATTGTAGAGATAGTGGGCTGGGTGACCTACCTATAGCTGGTTCTGGTGCTTTTTTAAAAAAAGCCTCCAAACTGATTTTTGAACTTTCATCCAAGCTCTCACAACATTTCAAATATGGTGGCAGCTTCATTGTTTTGTCTGCTCTAACTGAAGTAGTTACCACTTGCTGTTCACAAAATTCATTCTTCCCCCACCATCACCTATTCTCACAGAAGTGATATATTTTGAAATACATTATCTCCCAAGCCAGCACTTGCTGATTCTGCTCTCTCTTCTCACATCAAAACAGCAAAGGGAACAAGGGGTTTGTGTGTGTCTGTTTCCGTGTGTGCATTTACTGGGAAGTAAGCTTTTAGTTCTGATACCTGTGCCTTCCTTCGCAATCTGTTTTCTCTTAGCTCACTGTAAAGATACTTTTTCAATTAAAAAAACAAAAGCACTGGAAGTAGCCTATGCTGAATGCAAAGAGTACAATAATATGCCACAGTAAAAGAACTAACCTGGGAAGGAAGTAAATACTGAGGAACTAAACCAGGGGTTCCCAAACTGTGGTCTGTGAGTTTTGTTCAGGTGGTCCATGCTATGTCTGTAAAAATACAATTAAAAATTATTCAGTGCCTACCGCAGCACGTTACAATTGCTACAACAGGAAGAAAAATAATCAAGTGGTCCACCAAGAACCTTAGCGAGTGGTCTGTGGGGAAAAAAAGGTTTGGGAACCACTGGGCAAAACTAAACCCGAATCAGAAGAAGATGCCAGCATGGTTAACGAGCAAAGTCAAGGAAGCTCTTAGAGGCAAAAAGTCTTCCTTCAGAAAATGGAAGTCTTGTCCGAATGAAGAAAATAAAAAAGAACACAAACTCTGGCAAAAGAAATGCAAGAAGACAATAAGGGATGCTAAAAAAGAATTTGAGGAGCACATTGCTAAGAACATAAAAACCAACAACAAAAACTTCTATAAATACATTCAAAGCAGGAGACCATCTAGGGAGACAATTGGACCCTTGGACGATAAGGGAGTCAAAGGTGTACTAAAGAATGATAAGGAGATTGCAGAGAAGCTAAATGAATTCTTTGCATCTGTCTTCACAGTGGAAGATATAGGGCAGATCCCTGAACCTGAACTAACATTTGCAGGAAGGGATTCTGAGGAACTGAGACAAATAGTGCAGAGCTTGGAAGATTACTTTTAAAAAGTAATAAATTACAGTTACAAAAACTTGGCCCAAAAAAGTAGTAATTACCGTTACAATTACAATTGCTCTGAAAGTAACTGATTACTTTACTTTTTCTCAAAAATAATCACTACAATTACATTTCAGTTACATTTTTTTAAAAATTCCTACAAGGTGCTGGCCTTGGCTGCTGCACATCTAAGAAGCCTAAAACAATATTAAAATAAACACACACACACAGGGGGTAGTAGAATAAAAAAATTTATCCATAAGATTAACATAATGGCATAACAGAATCTCACATCCCCCCCAAGCAATGAAGATACCCCAACTCTTGAAATCAAATTTTACACTTGAAATGCTTTTATAATATGTTTCTGTTATGTCTCAAAAGAACAAGATGCTCAAAGAGCATGTCAGACAAGGAATGTCTTTTTACAGTCATTACATTGCCACCAGTACTGGACAGGCGTTCTACTGTGGTGCTTGAAGGCATGCCTGTGTTGTGCTGCAAAAAACACCGCAGCACACGTGGAAAGCCATGGAGTGATGACACTTCCCTGCTGGGAGACCTCAGGTGCCTCACCAGTTCCTCCTCAGCAGTGTCCACTGCTGACTTCTTGCCCTGGGGCAGAAAGTTAAAGAAGTCATCTTCTAAGTCATCTCCTTCCTGGTCTTTATCTGAAGACTGATCACTGTCCTCATTAAGTACACCCATCTTTATTTCAGCTTTCAACAAGGCTTCCATTGTGTATCTAAGAAAGAGAGAGGATATGTTAACACATATATGTTAGGAAACCATCATCTGCTCTTCATTTCCTGATGCATGTCATGTCCCCTGGTTCAGGGTCTAGCCTGAGCCTGTGGATGATGACATGGAAGGTAGGAAGGTGACCAAGTCACCACACTCATGGGGCAGCACAGCAGACCCTTAAGGATTACCTGCAGCAACCCAAGGTTGTGATGAGGAGCCCCAGGAAGAAAAGGCCCAGCCCCTGCCTACCACCTTAAGCCCTCTGATGCCTCCCTTGAGACAACATTTCCCTTGGAGTAATCCACCCAAAGGGCTTCCCTAATGTTCTTACTTGTTGGTATGGGTGGTGGCCTGACACGATTCCAGCCAATCTAGTTTGAAGCGAGGGTGTAGGCAGGCTGCCAGAAGAAGCCTCTTGTCCTCCCAGATAGCTGCAAACCGCTTTCTTAGGGCTTCGCGCAGACCTCTCAGCAGCTGAAAACAGTATGTGTACCTCTCAGGTTTGTTTTCCAGTCCTTCTAACTTGCGGTCCAGATTGCAGAGCATTGGTAGCAAATACCCCATGAACATGCCGTTCTCCCGTTGCAGGATATCTAGGGACTGGGCTAGTGGCTCCTTAATCTCTGTGTATTCCTGTACCACTTCAATCTCAGAAGCTGTGATCCTGGACAAGGAGCAGCGGTCCATTATGGCATGCATTTTTAGTGGCACAGTTGACAGGAGCTCATGTAGTTGCTTCAACGCATCAAAGGTGGAATTCCACCTGGTCTTATTCGGTACCTTCAGATACACACCATATTGCGCACGGATATACTCAGCAATCTGTGCTGACTGGTTCTGCTTGGACCACAACTTGCTGCACTTTCCCATCAAGGAACGAAACTGTTTCTTGAAAGGACCAAGAAGACTACTTTTGGAGGAGTCAGAAAGCATGGCCTCTATGTCTTGTGTTGCCACAAGGTTGAGGGTGTGGCTAGCACATCTCTGCTGTGGTGGTAAAACAAAATCCTCTCCTGAGTCTGCAGCTTCTTCCTCTGCCTCAGGTCCTGTGTCCAGGATCTCACAGATAAGCACAAACTCCACCTCAGCCTCCTCCTCCTCCTGGTTATCACCATCATCGTCACTGGTGCCTGCAGCTTCCACTGGTTCTTTGGCCATGAAAACTCTGAACGCTTTCACAAAGTTGGAGCCGTTGTCTGTAGTAGTGCACATAACTTTGTTGTGGATCCTGTACTGCACATGTACATCATGCAGTGCTTTTGAAAGGACATCGTATGTATGGCGCCCCTTCAGACGCTTACAAGCCAAGGCCCCGACCTCACGTTTCAGGGTAGTTGGGTTGATCCAGTGGGCTGTTACCCCAAAGTAACTCTTCTTGCCATTGGTCCAACAATCTGCAGTGGTTGCTATATATGCCACAGCACCCATTCGGTTTGCAAGAGTTTCTCTCATGTGGCATGCTCTCTTCTCAATTCTGTCTCTCAGAGTCTTGGCACATATGATGGTGAGATCTTTGGGGAGTCCAATGCGAACCAGATTAATGAATGATGGTTTGTCCACAGTCTGAAGTGGTATTGTCTCCTCTACAATGAAATCAATGATTCTCCTGTCGAGATTGCTCTGGGTGACAGGCTCCCTGCCAGATCCCCACCTCTCAAGGGTTGTCTGCTGCTGCTTCAGCATTTTGGGAGGAGGGGTGTCATGCATTGGTTCAGGAAGGCCACGTCTCCTTGCCTTTATTGCTTCTTCAATTGCTCTCAGCTTCTCAGGGTGTGCCCTCTGAGGAAGAAGAACAAAGCATGAATCCAAGAAAAAATGGAAGAGGAACTTCACAATTTAAACATAAATAGACAATGGACACTCTTTGAGGACCAGCATGACAAAGGCTTACCTCAAAATGTTTCTTCACATTGGATGAGGAGGAAACAGCTGATCTCAGATTTTTGATCCTTGGAAGGCAGTAATTGCATCGTACAACAACATTTTTCCCACTCTGGCTCACAAATGTACAAGCTTTCTCAAAGCCAAACCATGGTACTTGCTGTTCTGCAGATGTGGCTGTGGGCAACTGGCACTGCTTCATGCCCTCCTCCTCCTCATACACAGGGCCTCCTTTCTGAACCTCACTTTCTAGTTTTGCCTCCTCAGGATCAACAAGTTGTGACTCAAGTGGCCGCACTAACTGACTGCTGCTCTCAGCAGCAAAACCTGCAACAGGCGTCTCTGTAATAAACAAGAGATAATGCTCCTATATGGGTGAACTTCAGCTGTGATGTGCCCCCATCTCCTCCCCATGCTGCAAGATGCCCCAGTCAGAGTGGAAGTAAGCAGGTCGATAGCACAATTAAAAGAGATCCTATTTGCATCATTTTTGCTCACTGAATAACCCTGCCTGGGCCAGTCTAACCTACTATCTCACAGGGTTGTTGTGAGAACAAAATGAGACTAGGGTTCAAATCCCCACATAGCCATGAAGCTCACTGGGTGACCTTGGGCCAGTCACTGCCTCTCAGCCTCATGAAAACCCTATTCATAGGGTCACCATAAGTTGGAATCAACTGGAAGGCGGTACATGTATTTTTTATTTTGAATATGATGATTATGATAATAAATATGCAGCATTTCAAATTAATTCTGTATGAGAAGCATTCCATGCCAAGCTTGGAAAACCAAGGATGAGGTATAAAATGTAGACAAAAATACTTTTGACAAAATGCCGTTTATCTTTTATATCTATATCTATAATTAGCAATACAGCTGAATGATGTATGTAAAGTATTTTTTCTTTCCCTTTTCTTTTTTATTAATATTTTAGTACTACTGCTAAAGTTCTGATGAAAGAATAAAGCATTCATTAGCCAAATTCAAATGATTAGAACACATCACATAAATTCCACTGAAGTTGGAGTTTTTGCCATAGAAAATGAAAAAAACATATAACCTATGATAGCCCAATAGACAACCAGAACTAATATAAAACCCTATTGCTTCTCATTTGCAAATCTTGCAAGATCTAAGGTAACTCTAGATCATGTGAGTTCAGGTGATGCATGTTATGTACATTTGTATAGATATTAGCAGAGATTGTCAACAGTCTATCTCTCTCTGGGACTGGGAATCTCTCTCTTTCTCACAGAACATGAGTTTGAGAGCTGGGGGACTGAGAGGAGGAGCTGCAAGAACCCTACTTCTCACCTCATCTCTGCCAAGAACAAAAAAATCAGGCTTAAGCCATTTATTATACGCCTAATGATTTATTATTATTATTATTATTACAGAGACAGTTTTTGTCCCACATACAATTCAGTCTTGTGATTAAACAGGACAAAAATACAAATAAAAAGAAAGATGGAGTTCAAATAAATATACAATAAAAAGCTAGCCGGCATTTTATTTATTTATTATTATTATTTCATTTCATTTCTAGACTGCCCATAGCTAGTAGCTCTCTGGGCGGTGTACAAAACTGGATTAAAATACAATAATATAATAAAATCAATAACACATAGCAGCAAATTATCTAACAAAAAATTAAAAAATTAAAAGGCAGGAGTGCTCTGTCTGGATAAATACAGCACACAGGTATGCATGGGAACAAGGGGGAGAGTTCAAAAAGGGGGGGAAGGAAGAGAAGTAGTCCAGAGCTTGGAAAAGTTACTTTTTTGAACTACAGTTCCCATCAGCCTATTCCAGTGGCCATGTTGCCTAGGACTGATGGGAGTTGTAGTTCAAAAAAGTAACTTTTCCAAGCTCTGAGTAGGCCGAAGTTTCGGAAGCGCCTTGTGATTGATGGAGGGGGCGGCAGAGGCAAGGAGAGGCAGTGGGGGGCAGAACAGTGCCATGGGGCAGGGGGGGCAGAACGGTGCCACAGGGGGGCACGCACACATGCACGCACGCACACACGCATGCACGCACGCACGCACGCACACACACATCATCGTCACTCACCTCCACAGCTCTTCGCTATTCTGCTGCTGCCTTCTCCTCCGTTGTCCTTGCCCTTGCTTTTTCCTCCAGTGTCCATTTTGTCCTCTCAGACGCTAGCAGGCCCTGCCTATTCACCTCTTCCCTCGTGGATCCTAACACAGATCACGAGGGAAGAGAGAGTCTGCGCAGAGGTCCAATCAGTGTGAGGCACATGTCTTGTGTTAACCAATCACAGCCAGGAGCTGTCTTCCCCTTGTTCCCGCCCCCAAGTAACGTGCAACCTAACGTGGAAACGTTAAAGTTGCAGCTGAAAAGTAGGGAAATTACTAGTCGTTCCGTTACTTGCCAAATGTAATGGAATTACCCACTCATTATTTAAAATTGTAACGAATTACAAGTAACTCGTTAAAAATAACGAGTTACTTCCAAGCTCTGAAATAGTGGTAATGAGAGAGGAAGTTCTAGGCTTAATGGACAATATAAAAACTGACAAATCACCAGGTCTGCATGGCATCCACCCAAGAGTTCTCAAAGAACTCAAATGTGAAATTGCTGATCTGCTAACTAAAATATGTAACTTGTCCCTCAGGTCCTCCTCCATGCCTGAGGACTGGAAAGTGGCAAATGTAACGCCAATATTCAAAAAGGGATCCAGAGGGGATCCCCGAAATTACAGGCCAGTTAGCTTAACTTCTGTCCCTGGAAAACTGGTAGAAAGTATGATTAAAGCTAAGCACATAGAAGAACAAGCTTTGCTGAAGCAGAGCCAGCATGGCTTCTGCAAGGGAAAGTCCTGTCTCAGTAACCGATTAGAATTCTTTGAGAGTGTCAACAAGCATATAGATAGAGGTGATCCAGTGGACATAGTGTACTTAGACTTTCAAAAAGCGTTTGACAAGGTACCTCACCAAAGACTTCTGAGGAAGCTTAGCAGTCATGGAATAAGAGGAGAGGTCCTCTTGTGGATAAGAAATTGGTTAAGAAGCAGAAAGCAGAGAGTAGGAATCAACGGAGAGTTCTCCCAATGGAGGGCTGTAGAAAGTGGAGTCCCTCAAGGATCGGTATTGGGACCTGTACTTTTCAACTTGTTCATTAATGACCTAGAATTAGGAGTGAGCAGTGAAGTGGCCAAGTTTGCTGACGACACTAAATTGTTCAGGGTTGTTAAAAAGGGATTGCGAAGAGCTCCAAAAAGACCTCTCCAAACTGAGTGAATGGGCGGAAAAATGGCAAACGCAATTCAATAGAAACAAGTGTAAAATTATGCATATTGGAGCAAAAAATCTGAATTTCACATATATGCCCATGGGGTCTGAACTGGCGGTGACCGACCAGGAGAGATTCCTCGGGGTTGTAGTGGACGGCATGATGAAAATGTCGACCCAGTGTGTGGCAGCTGTGAAAAAGGCAAATTCCATGCTAGGGAAAATTAGGAAAGGTATTGAAAATAAAACAGCCGATATCATAATGCCGTTGTATAAATCTATGGTGTGGCCACATTTGGAATACTGTGTACAGTTCTGGTCACCTCATCTCAAAAAGGATATCATAGAGTTGGAAAAGGTTCAGAAGAGGGCAACCAGAATGATCAAGGGGATGGAGTGGCTCCCTTACGAGGAAAGGTTGCAGCATTTGGGTCTTTTTAGTTTAGAGAAAAGGCGGGTCAGAGGAGACATGATAGAAGTGTATAAAATTATGCATGACATTGAGAAAGTGGATAGAGAAAAGTTCTTCTCCCTCTCTCATAATACTAGAACTCATGGACATTCAAAGAAGCTGAATGTTGGAAGATTCAGGACAGACAAAAGGAAGTACTTCTTTACTCAGCGCATAGTTAAACTATGGAATTTGCTCCCAAGACGCAGTAATGGCCACCAGCTTGGATGGCTTTAAAAGAAGATTAGCCATGATGGCTGTGCTGTGCCACCCTAGTCAGAGGCAGCATGCTTCTGAAAACCAGTTGCTGCAAGCCTCAGGAGGGGAGAGTGTTCTTGCACGTGGGTCCTGCTTGCGGGCTTCCCCCAGGCACCTGGTTGGCCATTGTGAGAACAGGATGCTGGACTAGATGGGCCACTGGCCTGATCCAGCAGGCTCTTCTTATGTTCTTATGTTCAGACCATTGGTCTATCTAACTCGGTATTGTCTACACTGACTGACAGCAGCTCTCCTGGTTTCAGGCAGGGGTCTCTCCCAGCCCTACTTTGAGATACCAGGAATTGACCCTGGGACCTTCTGTGTGCAAGCAGATGCTGTCTCGCTGAGCTACAGCCCTACACCCTCTAAAGCACAGATCTTCCACAATGACATCAAAACAGAGGGTTGGGTCCATTACAACTCTTTACATCTGCTGCTTATTTGACAGATATTATTATGACAGATGCTATTGGACGTCACTGATTCATAGGGTCACCATAAGTCAAAATTGACTTGAAGGCACATAACAACAACAACGAAGTGGCAACACCTACACTTCGGAACTCCTTGCCTATTGACATTATTAAACGCTCCTTTTCAGCACCTGCTAAAATCATTTTTCTTTAGGCAATTGTTACTACAGGTTATTGGCACAACCCACTCAACCCACCATTACATTTAGAATTCTGTGGGGGGGGGGGATAAGAGAGGAGCACCCCCAATAGCATCTGTCATGAACCACCCTGTCCAGATCTTGTAAGTTCAGGTCTGTGGCTTCCTTTATTGAATCAATCCATCTCTTTTTTTGGTCTTCCTCTTTTTCTACTCTCTTCTGTTTTTCTGTATTGTCTTTTCAAATGAATCATGTCTTCTCATTATGTGTCCAAAGTATGATATGTGTCCAAAGTCAGAGGAAGGCAATGGTAAACCACCTCTGAATACCTCTTACCACAAAAACCCTATGAACAGAGTATCCAAAATGCTGCCACTTTACAGGACTGATTTCTTACAAGAGCAGAACAAGTACTATGTGGCACCCGTAACATGGAAAGCACAGCTTGAACTTGGCCTGGTAGCAAATCAGCAACCAATGCAGATTTCTGTTGCAGTTGCCAACCTAACTCAAGATGGCCAAGGCATTTGGATCACTTTTGTTATTGTTGTTATTAAATTTATTACCTGCCCTTCACTAGCAGGTCCCATAAAAGGTTAAAACAGTTTAAAATTGAATATTAAAAACAGTTAAAACAAATTAAAGTCTCAGGAATAGGGTGGATCCTGTAAAACACATCTCAGGTGCCAAAGGCCAAGGTAAAAAGGTGTGTCTTCAGAGAAGATTTATTTATTTATTTATTTTATTTCATTTTTAAACCTCCCATAGCGAGTAGCTCTCTGGGCGGTGAACAAAACAAGATTAAAATACAATATTACAATAAAATTACAATAAAATCAGCAACAAGTTAACGAAAAACATTAAATGAAACACATTGAACATTAAAATGCCTGGGAGTATAGCCAGGTCTTAACCTGGCGCCTAAAAGAAAGTACCGAAGGCGCCAGGCGTATCTCCTCAGGTAGGCTGTTCCACAGTTCGGGGGCCACCACAGAAAAGGCCCTAGATCTAATAACAATCCTCCGGGCATCCTGATGAGTTGGTACCCAGAGGAGGGCCTTGGATACTGAATGAAGTGAACGAGTAGGTTCATAGCGGGAGAGGCGTTCCACAACGTATTGTGGTCCCACACCGTGTAAGGCTTTATAGGTTAAAACCAGCACCTTGAATCTGGCTCGGAAACAAATAGGCAGCCAGTGCAGGCGGGCCAGGACAGGTGTTATATGCGCAGACCAGCGGGTCCTCGTCAACAAACTGGCTGCCGCATTTTGCACTAGCTGAAGTTTCCGAACGGTCTTCAAGGGCAGCCCTACATAGAGCGCATTACAGTAGTCCAGTCTAGAGGTTACCAGAGCGTGAACAACTGAGGCGAGATCGTCACTGTCCAGATAGGGGCGTAGTTGGGCTACTAAGCGAAGATGGTAAAACGCATTCCGTGCCACCGAGGCCACTTGAGCCTCGAGTGACAAGGAAGGGTCAAAAAGGACCCCCAAACTACGAACCTGTTCCTTCAAGGGGAGTGTAACCCCATCTAGAACAGGATGAACATCCACCATCTGGGCAGGTAAAGAGCTCACCAACAGTGTCTCAGTCTTGTCTGGATTAAGTTTCAGTTTATTAGCTCTCATCCAGTCCATTATCGCGATCAGGCAACGGTTCAGCACATCAACAGCCTCACCTGAAGAATGTGAAAAGGAGAAGTAGAGTTGCGTGTCATCAGCGTACTGATGGCAACGCACTCCAAAACTCCTGATGACGGCACCCAGAGGCTGCATGTAGATGTTAAAGAGCATGGGGGACAAGACCGACCCTTGAGGGACTCCACAATGGAGAGTCCAGGGTGTCGAGCAATGTTCCCCAAGCACTACCTTCTGGCGACGATCCGTTAAGTAGGAGCAGAGCCACTGCCAAGCAGTGCCCCCAACTCCCAACTCCACGAGCCTCCCCAGAAGGATACCATGGTTGATGGTATCAAACGCCACTGAGAGATCAAGGAGAATCAACAGAGTCACACTCCCCCTGTCCCTCTCCCGACAAAGGTCATCATACAGGGCGACCAAGGGTGTTTCAGTGTCAAAACCGGGCCTAAAACCGGATTGAAACGGATCCAGATAATCGGTTTCATCCAAGAGTGCCTGGAGCTGGCCGGCGACCACCCGCTCCAAGACCTTGCCCAAAAAAGGGACATTCGCCACCGGTCTATAGTTGTATAGGAGATGCCAAATGCACTTCTGTGGGGAGGGAGATCCACAACTTAGGGGCTGCCACAGAGCATGTCCTCTCCCAGGCCACCACCCTGAACTTTTCAAGGCAGCAGAGCTACCAAGAGAACCCCCTCTGCTGATCTTGACACCTGAGACGGTATGTAGGGTAGGAGGCAGCGTCTCAGATATTTGGGGCCTAAGTTGTTTAGGGCTTTAAACTAATGAATTGGGCCCAGAAATGAGCAGGCAACCAATGCAACTGTTTTAGAACAGGGGTTATACAATTTTTAAAGAGAACCTCAGCCAGTAACCTGGCTGCCGCATTTTGGACCAGAAACAGTATGTCACATTCAAGTCAACAGAGCTTCGAAGTAATTTGTTACAATTACTTGTAATTTATTACTTTTCTGAGGAACGAGTGGGTACTTCCTTTACATTTTGATTGTAATAGAACTAGGAGTACTTTTATTACTTTTGTGGCGTAACTGGAATGTTTCCAGCATTACTTTTGGGCATTACTCGCGGGGGGAAGCAGGGAAAGTCTTCTACTCCTCTGATTTGTGGATGAAAATTATGTGCCTCAAACTGGGCTTCTGTGCATCATTCCTCATGCTCCGTGGGTGGGTAGGAGGCAATGATGGAGGAGGTGGAGAGTGAGACAGGGTGGTGTGGAGAAAATAATTGTTTTTAAAAATGGATGGTGGTGGTGAAGAATGTAGTGGAGGGGAAAAGGAGCCAGAGGGCAAGAACAAGGATAAAGGAGGAGAAGGAGGCAGTAGCGGAATGGAGATAAAGAACAGTGGAGGTGAAAGAAGATGTGTGTGTGTGTGTGTGTGTATACTGTGTTTGCACTTGGCACACAAAGTGGCCTCTACCACCCTCTCTGGCTACTGTGCTGCATTTGCAGTATTTTAACTTTTTTGTATCTCAGGGGAAAATGTTTGCTTGGGTGAGTGTCCCTTAGTTGGTGGCAGGGCAGGGTCTGGCAGGTGGCTAAATGAGTGAGATTATGCTGGCTGGCTGGGGGAGGGAGGTTGCACTTGGTTTCACGTGCAAAGATCTGAGTAGTGGCCTCTGCCTTTCTCCCCACCTCCCTTACCAGTGGAGAGACCACCATTGCTATCTTATGAATAAAAATAATTATTCTACTACCCCTGTATGTGTGTGTTTATTTTTAATGTTGTTTTAGGTTACTTAGATGTGCAGCAGCCAAGGCCAGCACCTTGTAGGCGTTTTTTTAAAAAAGTAACTGAAATGTAATTGTAGTGATTACTTTTGAGAAAAAGTGATCAATTCTTTCAGAGCAATTATAATTGTAATGGTAATTACTACTTTTTTGGGCCATGTAATTGTAACTGTAACTTATTACTTTCTTAAAGTAATCTTCCAAGCTCTGCAAGTCAACTAGCTGAAGTTAACAGCCAGGTTGCTGTTCTGGGCCAGATGGAGGGCCGGATTAAGCTGAGGAGGGCCCCTAGGCTGATTGGTGTTTGGGGCCTTCTTCTCCCTACCTTTCCTCTTTTTTTCACGCAGGTTTGCCATCAATCAAGATGGCGATTGAGGTTTCCCTAAGGGGCTGAAGCCTCTGCCGCCATCTTGGTTGATGGCAGTAGTGCGCGCATGTAGCACGCATGTGCAAACCACAAAAAACAGCAGAGAAAAAGGTAAGTGAAGCAGGGGGATGGTGGGCGGTTCGGAAGCTCTTGTCCCGTGATAATTTATTTTAGCTTATGCACGGGCCCCCCAAGAGCTCCGGGCCCCCACGCTTCAGCCTACTAAGCCTGATGGATAATCCGGCCCTGGCCAGATGGAATTATAAATGTCTCATAAGAGTTGAGATATACCAGCTAGAATATGCTACTTTCTAGCTCAGTATCTCTATAGTTGTTTTAAGTTCTACCATTCCAGTAAAACTCAGGGTGTGTGCCTGAAGCACTTCAGGAGTAAATATGAAAATGTTATTTGGCTGCTATTTCTGTTAGCAGCCAATCTATCCTAGAAAAGCTATTGGGTGATATAACAGTGCTTACAAGAGTCTTTTTGCAGCTTTGGAACTAAGATACTAAATTATTTTTTGTGGGTTTTTTGTTTGTTTGATATTTAGGGTGGTGTAGGGAAGCAAGCATAGTTCCTTTCCTGAAGGTCCTGTAGGTGTTAATTATTTTCCCCACTTTTCTGGTGAATTTACTAATATAATTGGTTAGAGAGACATGTTCCTTTCAAACAATGGCAGTCTCAAGAAAGAATTTATTTCTTTTTTTAAAAACTGTCCCAAACAAGAGAGGTTGTGGGACCACCTCTGGGTGCAATTTTTATTTTTCAAAATGAAAATAATGTTGGAATAACTTGAATGGCTTCCCTCCCCCCAAAATAAAATTACAGTTGAGACAAATAAAGCTTTATTTTAAAATGTTTCTAAAATGCTATCACTTTAAAACACCATCTTATACGAAAGCAAATTGAATCTGTCAGTTAAAGTGAACTGTATTCTCCCCGGTTTCTCAGGATGATTCTGCCTGCACCTCCCAATTCAGAAACAATATTTTTTATTAACAAACAATAGGGCAAAAGTCTGAAGAGGATTTTCAATGTAATTCAGAATGAGAAAGAAAACTTGAATAATGTCTAGATATGAAGGGGACTCTGATGACCCCAGTTTTCAAACTCAATCATATGATTCAAAATATTCTCCTCTTAAAGGATTTATAGATTTCACAGAATGAGAGTTGGACTGTCTTCTTTGCTCATGTCACCAATTGATGAGCGCCAAGACAGCAGCCGAATTACTTTGTTACACAGAACTGATAGTGTCTTAGGGGAGAGGGGGGTGCGGTCAACAATATTGCTAGGTGAATATCATACAACATAAACTCAAATAGTGTAAAGCTGTAAAAAAAACCTTTTCAAGTAGCTCACAAAATGAGTGCCTTTCTGCTGTGATTCCAAAAGGCAACAATTTAAACTCTGATTATGGAAAGTCACTTCAACTGTCTCATGGTACTAAATTGCCTGTAACTCCTGCCATTTCCTCTTCCTTAAAGAGTATTGTCATCTTCCCCACACTTTTTCAGAGCAATCCTGGACTCCAATTAGACCTGCAGGGTGACACAGAATTGCTTCTAAACCCCCTTGATTCTAAATAAATGGTAGTAGCTTCTTTTTAACCACTTACTATGGAATTGGAAAAACAAATCAGTTGTTTGGTTGTGAAGCATATGTTACAACTCTAGGTTCCATCTGCACTATACATTTAAAGCAGTATCATATGACTTTGGCTTCTCACAAAGAATCCTGGGAACTGTAGTTTGTTAAGGGTGCTGAGAGTTGGGGGGGGGAAATCCCTGTTCCCCGACAGAGCTACTGTTTCTAGAGTTCCTTGGGAAGAGGGATTGTTAAACCACCCTGTGAATTGTAGCTCTGTAAGGGTAATAGGGTGTCATGGCCCCGTCGGAGGACTCATCAGACGACGATGACTCGGGAGTAACAGCAGCAGACCCAGAAGGAGAAACAGAGGAAACTCCTGAGAACCCAGCTCCTTCTCCCCCTCAGCTGCAGAGCACCCCAGACACAGCTGAAGCCCTTCAGCCAGACACAGACAGTGAACAGGATACTCCCCCCTCACCTGCAGAACGTAGACAGCAGAAGGTCAGGCAGAAGAGGGGCAGGCCTGTCCACTTAAGGCCAAAACACTGAGGGCTCACACCTGCTGACAAACCTGCTCCTTAAAAGACAAACCTTGGCTTCAGCTTGTTGCTGACTACAATGTCAGGTGTGGCTTCATGTGTTTCCAGATTCCCTGAACCTTATCTTGGACTGACCCCTTAGCAATTGAACCCGGACCTCTACTGACCTCGCTTCTGGACTTCTGGCTTGGCACGTAAGCTTGGAAAGGGCCTTGCCCTTATCACACTTCATCCTTGTTAGCCTGGCAGATTTACGACCAGGCTGCCAGCTAAGGACTTTCCCGCCCTGGTAAATACCCAGGAATTTCCAGCCCTGCCTGCACTGCTGTCTCGGTGCAGAGCTGACAGAGGGGTCTCTGAACAACTCTCAGCACCCTTAACAAACTACAGTTCCCAGGACTCTTTGGGGGAAGCCATCGTAGCTTAAAGTGGTATGATACTGCTTTAAATGTGTAGTATAAATGGGGCCCTTGTGCTGAAGATCTTGGAGCAGTGGTGAGGTGAGCATGCCTCCCACCTCATACCACAATCATAATGTATGATACATATATGTATGCATATACAGGTTCAAAAATTGGCACGTTTCCTCTGCCACTATTCCTTTTCTAAAGAGAAAGGACTGGAGCAACAAAGCCAAACATTACATTACAAGGATGGTGGAAGCATCATGTGCCCTGCTCCTCTACCACCAAAATAAGATCCTTGGCTCAAGTAAGCATCAGAACCAGACTCATGGCAGCACAAGCTGATGGCTTCTATTTTGACACACTGCTTGAATATGGATGAGGGTGCCAATTTGATATCCAAGACCTGGATGGGTGAGCAGGGAGGAGTTGATCTGACCCAGCTTTGCCCCCCTGGATACTCAGTACAATGCAAGGCCAGGCTGCAGGAACGGGGGGGAGGGGTTGCTGTGGTCTACAGAACTTCCATCTCTGTCACCAGGAAACCACTCTGTGGAGCTGGCTGTGAGGGCCTGCACCTGGTGTCGGGCCAAGGAGACAGTAAACTAAGGTTGCTGCTGGTGTGCCGTCCACCCTGCTGCCTGGCACCTCTGACTGAGTTTGTGGAGGCAGTCTCCACTATAGAATTGGAGGAGCCCAGAATGATAGTTCAGACTGATTTCTATGTCCATGCTGAGGCTGACTCTAGTGTTCCAGCTTCGGACTTCATGGCCTCCATGATGACCATGCGGCTGTCCCAAGTTGTCACTGGCCTGACTCATAGGGAAGGACACACCCTTGACTTGGTTTTTGCTCCAGATGGAGGAAGGGGTGTTCTGAAGATGGGGAAGTGGATGTTACCCCATTGTCATGGTCAGACCACTTCCTGGTGAAGTTTAGACTTATGGATCCAATCCTCCCCTGCAGGGATGGTGGACAGATTAAGATGGTCTGCCCCCAGAGTGTGAATCAACTGGATTACTAAATGCCCTGGTACATAGAGCAGGTGACTCTGCTGAAGTCATTATCACACTGTGGAACAACAAGGCACCTTGGGCTCTTAACACGGTTGTCCCTGATCACCCTCTCCCACATTGTGGAGACCAGTTTTCACCTTGGTACATCAGTGAACTAAGGGCACTAAAACAGGCTGGACAATGGCTAGAGTACAAGTGGGGAAAGACATGCTATGAGGCTGATAGGGCACAAGTAAAACATCATAATTGTGCCTAGTGTGTGGTGGTGAGGGCGGTGAAGAAGGCCTACTGTTCTTCCACCATTGCATCCTCAAGCAGCAATCCAGCAGAGCTTTTCTGTATTGTCAGGGGTCTGTTAACATCAACTCCAGGAAAGGGAGTTTTAGACCCTTCAGAGCCCCACTGTGAATTGTTTGCAAGATACTTTGAAGGTAAAGTTGCTCGCCTCCTTAGCAATCCTGATGCCCCATCCACATCTACTGTAGTCTCCAGTGAGGTGTCCAGTGCAACATCTGCTGCAAATTCTTGGGATTAGTTTCAGTTGATACAGCCTAATGAAGTGGACAAGGTGCTTGTGACAATGTAATGAGCAATGTGTCCTCTCAACCCTTGCCCTTCTTGGCTTATTAAAGCTTGCCGAGGCAGTTTGACTGAGTGGATCCAGGCTGTGGTCAACACATCATTGTAAGAGGGAGTGGTTCCAGCCAACCTGAAAGAAACAGTGATCTGACCGCTCCAGAAAAAAAACCAGGCTAGACCCATTGGTTTGTGACAACTACCGCCTGGATGCAAATACCACCTTTATAGGGAAGGTGATTGAGAGAGTTGCAGCGCAGCGATTGCTTGGATGAAACAGATTATCTTGACCCATTCCAGTATGGGTTCAGGCTTGGTTATGAGACTGAATTGGCCTTGGTCGCCCTCATGGATGACCTTTAACAGGGGGAGTGAGACCTTGTTATTCTTACTTGATATCTTAGTGGCTTTTGATGCCATTGACCATGATATCCTTCTGGGCCAACTTGGTGAGATGGGTATTGGACACACTGTTTTACAGTGGTTCTGGTCCTATCTCCAGGGTTGTTTTCAGAGAATAGCATTGGGTGATTGTCTTTCGCCCCTCCTGGTAATTGTGCTGTAGGGTGCTGCAGGGTACCATCTTGTCCCCCATGCTGTTTAACATCTATATGAAGCTCTTGGAAGCGGTCATCAGGAGATTTGGGGTGAAGTGTCAGCAGTATGCTGACAATACCCAGCTCTATTTCTCTGTAACATCTAAATTAGAAGAGGTTGTGCAAGCCTTGGGCCGGCACCTGGACTTGGTGGTGTGCTGGATGAGGGCCAATAAACTGAGTCTGAATCCTAGGAAGACAGAGGTGCTGTGGGTTGGTGGTTTCTGAGTTTGAATAATTGGTCAGTTGCCTGCTTTGGATGAGGTCATGCTCCCTCTGAAAGAGCAGGTTTGTAGAGCTGGTAACATCCAAGCTGGATTACTGTAATGCACTCTATGTGGGGCTGTACCTGAGGTTAGTCCAGAAGCTGTGGCTGATGAAAAATGCGGTGGCGAGACTGCTCACTGGGGCAGGGTATCACCAACATGTCACCATGCTGCTGAAAGAATTGCACTGGCTACTTATTAGCTACCGGGCTTTAATGTTCTGGTTTTAGAGTACAAAATCCTATACAGCTTGGGACCAGGATACCTGAAATACCATTTTACTCCTTATATACCCAGTCGATCACCATGCTCTGCTGGTGAGGGCCTCCTGCAGATACCATCTTATCAGGAGGTCTGTTCTGCACAACAATGGAAGCAGACCTTTAGTGTAGTGGCACCTACCCTTTGGAATTTCCTCCCCTTAAATATTAGACAGGCACCATCTCTGTTATCTTTTGAGCACCTACTGAAGACCCTCTTTCAACAAGCCTTTTATGTAGAGACCTTATCCCAGTCTGCGTCTGTGTTGAAATTGCTTTTTAATATGTTTTTAAAGCTTTTTTTGAACAGATGTTTTTAAAGCGTTTTTTTTTTGAAAAAAATTTTTTTATGATGTTTTGTTTTAATATGTTTTTAAGGATGTTTTGTTTTAATATATTTTAAAGTCTGGTTTTATGATATTTTAGAGTGTGTTTGTTGCCCCCGGCTCCTACTGGTAGGAAGGGCAGGATATAAATGTAATAAATAAATAAATAAATAAAAAGTTTGGTGATGTTGTGTTGGGTGGCAGATCCCAAGCGGCAAGGCTGTAAGCCAGCAGTGAAATGCATTGGTGTCAGTTGCAGTCATGCTACTAATGTCATATATAAATGACAAGTTTAGAAGCACCATCAGTGAAAAAATGGTCTGACACCTAGCATTGTTTCTGCCTTTGTAACTCCTCAGGTGCCAGGCCTGAATTGCATTGATCTCTCTGCTAGGACACCAAGTAGGTGGCAGCTAATTATGGGTCTGCATATAGGAATACCTGAAGCTGGGAGAACAGGTGTATTAGAATTGTGCCTTATAAAGCAGCTTGATATACTGCATCAGAACTGTCCCCTTGATTATCCAAGAAGGACTAAGCAACACATTGCATAATACTATAATTAGATAAATACTACTATAATATAATTGCATAATACTATAAGCATGTTTAGAAATGGCCTCTTTCTTAACAAAAAAAAAGAGAGAGGGAGAGAGTTATTTTTATTATACTCCACCAGAACAACTTTGTTATTGGTAGGAAGGGAAATGTTTTTTTAAAAAACCCTATATTGTATTCATGATAAGGGAAAGAATCGCACTGGCTGCCCATTGGCTACCAGGCTAAGTTCAGGGTTCTGGTTTTGATGTGCAAAGCTCTATATAGCTTGGGACCAGGATCCCTGAAATATTGTCTTACCCCTTATATACCCAGTCAATCACTATGCTTTGCAGGTGAGGGCCTCCTGCAGATGCCATCTTATCAGGAGGACCATTTCACATAGGAAGCAGACCTTTAGTGTAGTGGCACCTCCCCTTTGGAATTCCCTCCCCTTAAATATTAGACAGGTGCCATCTCTGTTATCTTTTCGGCGCTTACTGAAGACCTTCCTCTTTCAACAAGTCTTTTAAGTAGAGACCTTATCCCAGTCTGTGTCTGTGTTGGAATTGCTTCTTAAGATGTTTTTAAAGCTTTTTTTTAATGTTTTTAAATATGTTTTGTTTTAATATATTTAAAGTCTGTTTTTATGATGTTTTAAAGTGTTTTAGTGTTTTTGGTTGCTGCCATGGGCTCCTTCTGGTAGGAATGGCAGGATGTAGATTTAATCACCGTCGTCGTCGTCATCATCATCATCTCCTAACAACTCTCAGCCCGCTTAACAAATTAATGTTCCCGGGGTTCTTCTGGGGAAGCCATGGCTGTTTAAAATGATATTATACTGCTTTAAATATATATTGCCGATGGGGCCCATTTTAATTGAGCATTCATTGTGATTTGTTTACAGAGCAGTAAAGTTATATGCAAATGGGCATTCATCCCTCATTCATCCTGATTTGCTTTGTGTCTTCCCATTAATCGTTCATTCATACCATACTTTTCAAAGCATTTTCCTGTTACATTCCTACATGCAAAAAAAGTGTTGCTTTTTAAAATGGATTTATTTCACTAGGATACCAGAGTAGTTTAATCCACTTTAATTTTGCACGTCTTAAATTCTGGTATACACTTGAATTCCTCTAACAATCTGGAGGCAAGTCTTTGCCCTGCACTTAGGAATGTAAAGAAGGTAACAGAGATTGCTCTTGGTATGTTAGATATGTTGCTGTTGTTGTTATGTGCCTTCAAGTCAATTACGACTTATGGCAACCCTATGAATCAGTGACCTCCAAGAGCATCTGTCATGGACCACCCTGTTCAGATCTTGTAAATTCAGGTCTGTGGCTTCCTTGATGGAATCAACCCATCTCTTGTTTGGCCTTCCTCTTTTTCTACTCCCTTCTGTTTTTCCCAGCATTACTGTCTTTTCTAGTGATTCCTGTCTTCTCATTATGTGTCCAAAGTATGATAACCTCAGTTTCATAATTTTAGCTTCTAGTGATAGTTCTGGTTTAATTTGTTCTAACACCCAATTATTTGTCTTTTTCGCAGTACATGGTATGTAGCCCCAAGTTTACTAGCTTTGTCAAGACACCTTTCTAAATAATAATTGGTATTTCAGGAGCTTCCCTTTTGACTGGATAACAACTTTGAATAATTAATACAGCAGCAGGATCTCATTTCCTAGTGCTATAATTTAATGTTTACCCATAAATTGTTGTTTTAATATACCATGACATACTCAGCTCACCCTGTAAGTGGGGAGGATTGACTTTCTCATTTGTTTTTGTATGTTTATGTTCAATATCAGCATTTCTTCAGAATCAAAATATTGTGAGCAAGGAAGGAAAGGGGGAAAGAGATCAAGTTTAATTAAGACTGATGAGATAGAGGTCCAATTGCTTCTTGCACAAGTTCAATTTTGCCTCTCTTATGTCAGCAGTTCTGTGAAATGAATCGGAGTGTATGTGCACTGTGACTCACTTCTATTCAGGGAGTGTGTTAGTTTCTCAGTGGCACAGAAATATCAGTTCAGTTTTTTGAGGAGCAAAGAGTGGGGGGATTTCAGTGATGGAGGGGAAGGAAAGTTCATCTTTTTGGATATGTTCAAGGTTACAAAAAATAACTCTGTTTCTTTATTACATCACAATCTGTATGGGAGTATCCAACCAAGTTGTCCCATTACTGCAAGTCCTTCTTCCTCTCCCTCTCCCCTACCGGTGTATGCCCCCAAATCTGTTTGGAGCAAAATAGATTTGGGGAGGATGTAGGGGGTGCACAAGGAGAGGGAAGGAAAAGGAAGTCCCACTGTGCAGGCAGAAGTTGTTGTGCTAACGGGATAAATTCGTTGGATCATTTTATTGATTGATAAAGGAAATTTAGACCCCACTATATTAGTTTAGTTCTCAGGGCAGGTTAGACATTCAGGTAACAAGCAACTAACAAACCAAATAAATAACGCACAGAAAATAATGTTAATCAACTGAAGACAGTTTTTTAAAAAAAATAAAATAAACAAATAAATTTGTGTTTGGTATATATTTCTAGGTACTCAGGCTCCTTAAACCGTTTATGGGAATAGCCGCAAGTTGTGCAAAACCTGTGAAAGCCAGAAATATAGATGCTCTTTGGACAAAAAGAAGAGAAAGGATGCAAGGCACCAATGTCAGAACAAAAGAAGAGGATGTCTTTAAGGTTCACAAAGACACTGAATAAGGAATGTGTCTTCATGCACCTCAAAGGCTCTTTCAATTCCTGCACTTGAGCAATAACAATATGGAACAAGGATTGTGGGTGGGTGTGGAAGGGGTCCTTCACCACTGCCCTCTGTAAATGCTGCCCCTGAAATATCATTACTACTGTTGCAAAGGGATCTGCCGCTATGATGCATATTTGACGAAAAAAGATGGCAATAATGGCAATTTTTCAGAAACTGGCTGCAATTCAGATTGTATCAGAAGCAAAAGGTGCATCAACAAAGCTAGTTAAATTCCTCAAGGGTGTTCCACACATTTCTAGAGAAAGCACTTTTACAATGTAAATCGCTATTATTATGAGACAGCGCTAATTTAAATTATTTAGTGATGATTATTTGGTTTTGATTTGCTTTTCAAATGCATAGGAAATAATTTGTGTTGCTCCTGTCTCTACAACCTAGACTGTCTTTGGGAAGAAAAGGCAGGGGTGGTAATCCAGAATACATTATGCCTCCCGTCACCTCTCTCCAACCTCTGGAGCCTTTAATGCATTGCCTTTGTTGGATGGGTGGGTGTGATTTTGTAGGAAAGGGGGGAAGGTGTTCCAGACCTTTCTTCCATTTCCATGCTGCACCCCTTATACCCAACCTCTGCCTACCATCCAATACTTCTTCTTTCCTTCCAACTCCCACCAAAATGTCTGACTCCACAAGTGGACAGGAATTTTGAAGAATTATTGAGAGCCTATTAACCCATTTCCGATTGTTCCAGCCTTTCTCCTACATCCTTTCCCAATTACTGCTCTCCCACCCCCAGCATTCTCTTCTCATCTCTTTCCCCCTGGCTCTGCCATACCATTACCTATTAGGGCTGTGCTCCATGTTCAGACAAATCCCAATTAATGAACCGAATTGGGCTTCCCTGGGACTTATTTTTGATGTTACAAATTGGCCTCAGTCATTCACAGCCTCGTACAGGGCGAATAAAGCATTTCCAGACATTTGCTGAAAAAATGAATCCCATTCGGATTTTATGTTGTAAAAGGAATGTGCTCAGATGTCAATGTTTCTGACTGTTTGCTGGGTGTAGGGCTGCATTACATTCCACACACACACCAGCAAAGACATGAATGGCAGGAGGGGGTAACGCTGTGTTTTGACAGCTCTTCCTGCAAATCAGCACAGAAAGCCTTGGTGGGGAGAAGGGCTTGCCTTCCAATCATTGTGCTCTTGGGTGAGATCACACCATGTAAGGAAAATACTGAGTCTCTAACTGACAGCTCTTTCTGCAATCAGCACAGATAAATGGTTGGGAGAGGTGCGAGGGTTCTTCGCTGTCCGGCTGTGCTTCATGTGGCTGGATGAGACCGATTCTTACTTTCTCTGCATGGCTCAGTCTGCTGTTAGTTCTCCCTCCGAGCAGAATGCAATACTTTAGCAGAGCCCCTGTAGCAATAAATCTTGTCTCTCAAACCCATCCACTTTATCTTTTTCCTACCTATTGTGTTTAACTGTGTGCATGTGTGTATGTGTATTGCTGGTGTCCATCCTTTTTTAAGGTTACTAAGCTTGCATTTTCTTTTCTATCCCCCCCCCCTTCACTGTTCTGAATCTAATTTGCTTTTGCAGCCTAGTTCTTTCATATTTTAGGAGCCAGCCACACAATACTAGTTGTGTTTGTTTGAATTGTTTCAAATGTATCTCTTGAAGGAGTTTATTTTTTGACTAGTCATTTTCAGACTATTTTATTTTCATGATATTCTGCTAAAAAGTATTAGCAGCCCTGTGGTCTTTTTTCTTTTGTTTAAAACAATCTTGATTATCTCAACTGCCAAATCTTATTCTCTTCCCATTGCTTAGTATTATTGTTACTGTTATTGCTTCAATGTATGATATAGCATAGGAGGGTAGTCACTACACAGTTTTATTATTACCCAGTCAGCTAAACCTTGAGGGCGTTCTTCTTAGCTTGAGAATTGGCCTGATTGAATGAGCACATTCACACACACACTCTTGATGAAAAAATCTTTTTTGGAAAAAGGAAAGTTTAAAGGTAGGTAGCATGAGACCCCCTGGAGCTATCCAGCTGATATACCCACTGGGTGAAACTTCCAGATGACCCTTGAGGGTAGCCCCACATAGAGCAAATTGCATTAGTCTAATCTTGAGGTTATCAATCCATGAATCACAGTAGCAAAACTATTCATGTCCAGGAATTGGTACAATTGACATATCAGCCAAAGCTGGTGGAAGGTGCTCCTTGTCACTCCAGCCACTTGAACTTCAAGTGACCAAGATGGATCAAGGAACACTCCCAAACTGTGTGCATGCATTTTTAGGGTGAGGGCAACACCATCCAGAACAGGCATATTGTCCAGTAACAAGACCTGGGAACCACTCACCCACAAAATGTTTCACTACTTGGGATTCAGTTTCAACTTATTGTGCCTCCAACTCCCATCTCACAGCTGATCCAGAAGAATACCATTGTCAAAGGTATCCAAAGCTGCTCAAATATCCAGCAAGAATAACAGGGTTGCACTCCCCCATCTCTCCCCCAGTGAAGGTCATCAGGGTGACCAAGGCAGATTCAGTCCCAAAACTGGTCTTGATTGGAATGGGTCTAGACAATCCATTTCTTCCAATTGTATCTGGAATTGGATTGCTACTGCCCTCTCAAGCACCTTGACCCAAAAGGGGATATTTGGGACTGGGCAGTAGTTCATAGAATTGTAGAGCTGGAAGGGGCCTATAAGGTCATCAGGTCCAACCCCATACTCAATGCAGGAACCCAAATTTAAGCATACCTGATAGGTATGTCCAACTGCCTCTTGAATGCCTCCAGTGTCAGAGAGCCACCTCCCTACTTGGTTTCATTGTCATACTGTTCTAACAGTTAGGAAGTTTTTCTTGATATTCAGTCCAGCTTCCTGTAATGTGAGGCATTCTGTGTCCTGCACTGAGACGATCAAGAAGAGATCCTGGCCCTCCTCTGTGTGACAACCTTTCATGTACTTGAAGAGTGCTATCATATCTCCCCTCAGTTTTTTTTCTCAATAATAAATAATAATAATAATAAATTTAATTTCTGTGTCGCCTATCTGGCCAAAGGCCACTCTAGGCGCTGTACAAAACAGTTAAAACACAATGAGATAAAATACAATAATACAATAAAAAACAGTATGAGAATAATAAAGCAGCAACAATATTAAAACAGGGTAGGAGGCATTTCAGTCACAGTAATTAACCCTCCCCGGAGATCCCAAAGGCCTGTTGAAAGAGCCAGATCTTAAAGGCTTTACGGAATACATTTAGGGAAGAGGCGTGCCGGAGATCTTGTGTGAGGGAGTTCCAGAGAGTGGGGGCCGCCACTGAGAATGCCCTCTCTCTTGTACCCGCCAATCTAGCTGTTTTTGTTGGCGGGATTGAGAGAAGGCCTTGAGTGGCTGATCTTGTCGGGCGGCATAATTGGTGGCGTTGAAGGCGCTCCGTAAAATAAACTGGGCCGAGACTAAAGGCTAAACATGCCCAGTTCTCTCATTCTCTCCTCATAGAGCTTTGTTTCCAGTCCCCTGATCATCCGTTGCCCTCCTCTGGACCTGTTCCAATTCGTCTGCACCCTTCTTAAACTGCGGTCTCCAGAACTGGGTGAAGTACTCAAGATGAGGCCTAACCAATGCCAAATAGAGGGGAACTAATACTTCACATAATTTGGAAATTATACTTCTGTTAATGCAGCCTAAAATAGCATTTGCCTTTTTTGTAGCCACATCACACTCTTGGCTCATATTCAGCTTGTGATAAATTACAATGCCAAGATCCTTCTTGCAAGTAGTATTGCTAAGCCAAGTCTCCCCCATCTTATAACTGTACATTTGGTTTCTTTTTCCTAGGTGTAGAACTTTGCACTTATCCTTGTTAAATGTCATTCTGTTGTTTTCACCCCAATCCTCTAGCCTACCAATATCCTTTTGAATTTTGTTTCGGTCTTCCACAGTATTAGCTGTGCCTCTCCCAATTTTGTATCATCTGCAAATTTGATAAGCATTCCCTGCACCTCTTCATTCAAGTCATTAATGAAAATGTTGAAGAGCACTGGGCACAGGACCAAGCCCTGCAGTACCCCACTCATTACATTCCCCCAGTTTGAGAACCAGTGATAAGCACTTTTTGCGTATGATTCTGTAATCAACTGTGGATCCACCTGATAGTTCAATCCAGCCCACATTTAGCTAGCTTGCTAATCAGAATATCATGGAGCACTTTGTCAAAAGCTTTGCTGAAATCAAGATATATTATGTCCACAGCATTCCCACAGTCTACCAGGGAGGTTACATGATCAAAAAATAAGATAAGATTAGTTTGGCAGGATTTGTTCTTGATAAATTCATGTTGGTTTCTAGTAATCACTGCATTGTTTACAGAATGACCACTTTATAATCTGCTCCATAATTTCCCCAGGGATTGATGTCAAGCTGACTGGTCTGTAGTTCACAGGTCCCTTCTTTTTGCCCTTTTTGAAGATAGGGACAACATTAGCCCTCCCCCAGTCATCCAGCACTTCACCTATACTCCATGATTTCACAAAGATAATAGACAGTGGTTCTGAGAGTTCTTCAGTCAGTTCCTTCAATACTCTAGGATGCAGCTTTGAACTCATTCAAAGAGATTAGGTATTCCTCAACCATTTGTCTATCAATTTAAAGCTGCAATCCTGCCCCGTCAACTTCACATTTCCCAGGAGGGTCAGGAGGGAGGCCGGGCCTGGCAACCAAGAGGTCTTCTGTATCTTTAAAAGTTCTGCAGGGGGAAGGGAGAATTCCACCTTGTGGTTTTTCCCATTACAGTGTTGCAAGAACACCTGCACTTGGCTGACTTTCTCTTCTCCGAAAGATACAGGATCAGTCTCAGGCCCTGAACCTGGCAACCCTATGTACCACCATTTCTTTTCTCTGTCTTTTAGTATGGTTGTATCTGAAGAAAACTTTTTTGTTGCTTTTGGCATCTCTTGCTAACTTAAACTCATTCTCAGCCTTAGCTCTTCTGATGCCATCCCTGCAGTTCCATGCTACCTGTCTTCCTTTGTGGCGTGACCTTCTTTCTACTTCCTGTATGTATCCTTTTTTGTTTTCAGTTCATCTCTAAGCTTTTTTTGAAGCCACACTGATTTCTTATGCTGTCTTCCACCATTTTTCCTTGTTGGAATTGTTTGCCATTGTGCCTTTGGAATGTCCTTTTTTAGAAACTCCCACCCATCTTGGACTCCTTTCCACAGTAGGGTTGCTTGCCAGGGAACCTTACTTACCATCGTTCTGAGTTTATTAAAATTGGCTTTCCGGAAGTCCAGGGTATGCGTATGGCTACTCTTAGTTTTGGCTTCCTTTAAAATCAAGAACTCAAGCATAGTGTGGTTAATTTCCCCTTGAGTTCCTGTAACTGCCGCTTCATCCACCAAGTCATCTCTGTTGGTTAGAAACAGGTCAAGAATAGCTGATCCTCTAGTTGCTTCCTCCACTTTCTATAGGAGAAAGCTATCTCCAACATAAATTAGGAATGTCTTGGAGGGGCCGTGTTTGGCAGAATTTATCTCCCAACAGATATAGGGATAATTGAAGCCCTCCATTACTACTACATCATGCCTCCTCAAAACATTGGCAATTTGCTTTTCAAAAGCTTCATCCTTGTCTTCTTGATTGGATGGTCAGTAGTAGACTCCAGCCACCATGTTCCTTTTATTCCTTGCCCCATTAATTTTAATCTAGATACTCTTGGTGGAGCTACCAAGCTCATCCTCCTGTATTTCTGTGCAGGGATATATATTTTTAACATCTAGTGCAACTCCACCTCAAATACCTCAAGGTCCAGAGACTTTTTTTAAAAGAGGAGTTGACACACTATGACTTCAGAATAACCTTGCCGGATGGCTACTTGAGGATGCAATGGAAACAGAAAAGGAAGCTCTTTTTACAGCCTTCACTACCACACAGTAGTCACAATAATGTGCCCTAAAGTATGTTTGATCACATTTGCAGCAAGTTCTATGCCATTTGTTCTCCAGCTGTTATCCAGTCTGTTTCATCATCCACAGCTCCTCAGAATGCTAAGAAGCAACATGTGCTTCAAAACATTAGAGAAGGCACTCAGGAGCAATTGTGCCAATGGTCCACTCCATCTCACTGCTCCACATCAAGGCCTTAACAGCAAGGGCCTTAACAGAATTTCTTGCTCTCCCTGAACATCTCGAATCCATTGGATTCCATCTGTCTGCAGGGACAGAGTATCCTAATTGCTCCCCCACCGCTGTAGAGGAATACTGTTATTGAGAGACACCTCCCCCATCCTCACACTATCACTCCCTCACTTGGGGCAAACACTAAACCAAGGGTATGACTGGCTCTATACATTGGGCTAGTGACAAATTGAGACAGTCCCATGGTTGCCATGGAGGTCATGAAATCTTAAGCCAGACCAGTAAAGGCAGACTCAGTATAAATATTGTCATCTTCCAGGACCATAGGATATGTCCTTGAAATCAGATTTGCACTTAACAGCATCTTACACATCACCATAGATTGGTTTAGGAACATTTGGTCCTTAAAACACTTCCTCAGTGAGGAACTATTCAAGAAATTCAAGCTTTTAGTGACACTTCTATGACAAAGTCTTTCTTGTACGAATGAAGCCATCATAAAGTAATTAAAATAATGTCACATCCTTATGATAAATAGTCAGAGAAAGCAGAATATCAAAAAGGATAATGTATCAAGCTGTGGAATATGTATAAGTCTTTATTCATGTCATCTAGATAAGACATGGAATAATTCAAGAACATTATAACTATCTGTTTTGTGAATAGTTGAACATTTTATTCATAGAGTTTGTGAAACTGCTCTACTTATGTATTTGATGTAATTCTTTAAAATTGTTATTACTCTTTATATATATTGTTAATTTTCCTGTTTTTTATACTGACATTGCCATGCTATCATTGGCAGAAGTGGGACTAAAGCAATTTTTGGCAATTCCCCCTTCACCCTGCACACATGCATCTTCTGTGAAATTGCTGCAGGGGGGATCAGCAAAAAACGACTTTTCTCCCCCTCCACCAGCAGGATCCCATCAGCTTTCCACGGATGGAGGATGCTTTCCATCCCCATAACTCTTTGAGAACTGGGATTCTACATTCCTTCCCCAGTAGTCTTTATGTGGCCCTACTGGTCTAGCAATGTTATGCCTATTCAATAAATCTACTCTTCTGGTTTCAGAACTTTAAGGGTGCTACCTCTTGCTTCTGGAAAGAACTCTGTAGGATCTATGAGTAGAATTTGGGACAACCAGGACTTGAAAGTACAGGAGAATAATTCCTGATCTCATTCCAGATTAGGTTTTCCTTATTGTTATGGAGCTGCTCACCTGGGGGGAAAATGTGTAAGACCACCACCACTTCATATTGTTGCTGCCCTCCTGTTTATAGGGGCTGAAGAGCAAGACAAGAAGACACCAGCCACGCTTCAGAGGAAACAGATGTTTTTAATGTCTAGTTGCCATCAGAATTGCCACAAATGAGCAACTCTACACAGGAGGCAAACATGACACCTACCATATATATGTGGGCGTAAATACCAGCCCCTAGAGTCAAAACATTAAGCCTGTACAGGAACAGGAATGTAGTTTGGATATGTCACTGAAGGCCCAGATAACCTCTGGTTATATTTAGTATGCCAGTTATACCTTTTCCTGGACAAAGATAGCTTGGCTACTGATTCATGCACTGGTAACCTGTGCAAGACTCCCCTTGAACCTGGCCCAGAAGCTGCAGCTGTTATAGACTGTTGCAGCCAGGTTGTTGAACAGAGCACCTGCATCAGTGGCAGCTAGTGAACCCTGGACTGGGTAGGGCAGCTAGGAGGTCATGTAGGACCAAAGAGATCCTACATGGTTCTGGTTTTCTACCCATCTTCCCTTGCAAAGCAATGTAGTTGTACAAATTCTTAGCACATAGCACCTAACTAAACTGAAAAGTGTCTTGTCTTGGTTCAGAAGGGGTCCTTGTTGTTACACTTGCTTCTCTGATGGGAGAACAGTTTTGTGGCCTCTGTGCTCCTCTCTTATAAAGAACCAGTGAACAGTAAAAAATTGCAAAACGTGGAATGAAGTGGAGGGATATTAATTGGATTAGAATCTGGGTGAACAGGGTTAAGATCACCACCTGTACATTAGTCTGGGATTTGTGGATTAGTTTATATTGGGATTCACAAAGATAAAATTCTTCAAGCATATCTAGCAACAACTTGTGTGGATGTCCAGAGCTTGGAAGTAATTAGTTACAAAAATTTAATTACTTGTAGTTCATTACATTTTTGAGGAACGAGTGGGTAATTCCTTTACATTTTGATTGTAATAGAACAAGGAGTGATTTTATTACTTTTAAGGAGTAATTGTAATGTTCCCAGCATTACTTTGGGGTATTACTGGGGGGGGGGAGCAGGGGAACTCTTCTGCTCCTCTGATTTGTGGATGAAAATCATGTGCCTCAAACTGGGCTTCTGTGCAGCATCACTCTTCTCTCATGCTCTTTGGGTGGGTAGGAGGCGACGAGGAAGGCAGTGAAGAGTGAGATGGGGTGGAGTGGAGAAAACAATTGTTTAAAAAAATGGATGGTGGTGGAGAAGAATGGAGTGGAGGGAAAAAGGAGCTGGAGGGCAAGAACATGGAGAAAGGAGGAGAAGGAGGCAGCAGCAGAATGGAGATAAAGAACTGTGGAGGTGAAAGATGACTCGTGTGTGTGTGTGTGTGTGTGTGTGTGTGTGTGTGTGAGAGAGAGAGAGAGAGAGAGAGAGAGAGAGAGAGAGAGAATGCTGTGTTTGCACTTGGCATACAAAGCCGCCTCCGCTGCCCTCCCTGGCTACTGTGCTGCATTTGCAGTGTTTTAACTTTTTTGCATCTTGGGAAAATGTTTGCTTGGGTGGGTGTCCCTTAGTTGGTGGCAGGGCAGGGTCTGGCAGGTGGTTAAGTGAGAGAGATTATGCTTGCTGGCTGAGAATGTGTGTGTGGGGGGGTTGCACTTGGTTTGACTTGCAAACATCTGAGTAGTGGCCTCTTCCTCCCTTCCTGCCTCCCTTCCCAGCAGAGAAACCACCACTGCTAACGTATGGATAACAAGAAGTATTCTACTGCCTCTCTGTCTGTGTTTATTTTTAGTGTTGTTTTAGGCGACTTAGGTGTGCAGCAGCCAAGGCCAGCATCTTGTAGGCACTCTAGGGTTTTTTTTCTTCAGTAACTTAAGTGTAATTGTAATGATTACTTTTGAATAATGGTAAAGTAAGCAATTCCTTGCAGAACAATTGTAATTGTGATGGTTATTTATTTCTTTTTGGGGCCATGTAACAATAATTGTAATTTGTTCCTTTTTAAAAGTAATCTTCCAAGCTCTGTTGTACCCTATATGTGAAAGAGCTTGACGATCATATGACATCTAGTGGTGCCAGCAGGCACAATTCCAACTTCTTTTCCGTGTGTTGATTTCCCTTGTTTGGATGAGTGAACAAGGCTAGAATCTGTTCAGTAAATCACCTTGTTCCTTTTACTCACACATGCTCCTATTCAGAGCTTGGAAAAGTTACTTTTTTGAACTACAACTCCCATCAGCCCTAGGCAACATGGCCACTGGATTAGGCTGATGGGAGCTGTAGTTCAAAAAAGTAACTTTTCCAAGCTCTGCTCCTATTGAAGCTACTTGCCTTTTTTATTTTCCTGGATAATAGGCTTATGTGTTATAACAGAAACACTTAAGTCTAGTTTTGTTTTTATTAATACAAATGTATAACAATTAACTGGCTTAGAAAGATGCAGAGGAAAAGGCTCGGGGGGGGGTAATGAGTCTGCAATTATTTCCAGAAATGCAAGAAGAAATCTCAGAGAGGAAAGAAATCTCATGTAAAGACAATATTAACAGACATTGCAGAGTGACTTGTGAAGTTTATTCAAAGTTGTGTAATGAAGAGAGAGGATTAAAAGAGGAATTAGAAAAAGCTGAAACAAATGTTATTCACAAGCTGAGAGCATTAGTTAAGCAAGTACATTATCTGTGGTAGCATTGATCTTCAACGTAATGAAATAGAACATTAACATTATCTCATTAATGATCAAGCAAGAGTTTTTTTGGCTCTATCCAATGCAGTCCTTCAGAAACTTCAACCATTTTCTCAGAAAAGATGTCTTATTTTTGAACAGATGGAATAAAAGAACAGAAAGAATTTGTGTACGTGAACAAAAATTCACATGCATCAAACTCTCCTCTCAGGTCCACTTTAGGAAGTGGACTGATATTGATCAGCAATATGCTAATGACACTCAGCTCTATTTTTCCATAACATCTGAATCAGGAGAGGCTGTGAATGCTCTGGATAGGTGTCTGAATGCTGTAGTGAACTGGATGAGGGTCAATAAAAACTGTGCTTGAATCCTGGGAAGATGAAGGTTCTTCGGGTAGGTGGTTCCCATGTCCAGGAGATAGCAAAGTTACCTGTTCTGGATGGGGATTCATCTTTGTCATTAGAGGCCCAAGCATCCTCCTTGGCTAGGAGTGTCTTTTAGCAGCTTTGTCTAGTTTGTCAGCTATGACTGTTCCCAGACAGGGATAGCCTGACCTCTGTAGTCTATGATTTGGTAACCTCAAGGCTGGATTACTGCAATGCACTGTATTGGGGGCTGCCCTTGGCACTGGTTCAGAAGCTCCAGCTAGTGCAAAATGTGGCAGCCAGATTGCTGATGGGAGCACATAGCTGATAATATGTGATACCACTTTTAAAACATCTTTACTGGCTGCCCATCCACTACTGAGCCAGGTTCAAGATCCTTGTATTAATTTACAAAGCCCTGAACAACTTAGGTCTAGAGTATCTTAGGGACCACCTGAACCCTTATATCCCAGCTTGATCACTGAGATCATCTGCAGGAGTGGCTTTGATTGTCTCCTGAGTTGGTGAGGCTCATTTATTTATTTATTTGATTTATATTCTGCCCTTCCTCCCAGCAGGATCCCAACATTAAATGTTCATTTAACATTGAAATGAAATTGAGCCTTCAATGTCATTGGCCAAGTTCTCTGGAATACTCTGCCAACAGAGATTCAGCAATCCCCTTCTGTTTTAACTTTTAAGCGCCTGCTGAAAAACTTCTGTTCCACCAAGCTTATGCAGGCAATTAAGAAGGTGCTTTTTTCACAAAAGTTGACCTTTGTTTTTATTGTATTTTTAATGCTTTTATTCTATGGTGGCGGTGGGTGTTTTTAATGTGTTGTAAACAACTTCAATGTTTTTAACGAAATAGTGATATACAAATATTTTTATAAAAAAATAAATAAGGGCCAATTAGAGAAAAAATAATGCACAAATAAAGTAATTTTGGTAATATGAGAACTCAAGTGTTTTAAGTACGGTTCCTTCAAACCTAGCCTCCTGACACACTAAAGCAGTGTTAGACACAACCAGAAATGTGAAGACCAAGAAGAAAAAATGGAAAAATTCAAGAAGGAAGTGTTTGGCTTTGGATTGGATTATGAAACATTTTCTTTTAGAATTATGAATAAATGTTTCCAACATGGAATTCATATATTCCCCCAGAATTATTTCAAAAGCCAAATAACAGGAAGACTTTTAAGTAAGACTGTGTGTGGTATTGCATTGTTACAATTCCAGTACACTGAGGCCAAGCAAGTCCTGAGTTGTACACTGAGAGTACAGTTCTCAAAGGCAAGAGCAAGATTTATTTATTTTATTTATTATTTATTAAATTTATATCCTGCCCTTCCTCCCAGAAGGAGCCCAGATCAGCAAACAAAAACACTAAAAGCACTTTAAAACATCTTAAAAAAGGGACTTTATTTTAAGCCAATATATATATATTTTAAAGACATCTTTAAATACATATTAAAACAAGATATCTTAAAAACATCTTTAAAAAACAATTTTAAAAATAACTTAGAAAGCTGTTCCAGCACAGACACCAACTGGGATAAAGCCTCTACTTGAAAGGCTACTTGAAAGAGGAAGGTCTTCAATGGGCATCGAAAAGATAACAGAGATGGCACATATCTAATATTTCAGGGGAGGGAATTCCAAAAGTTAGGTGCCACTGCACTAAATGTCCACTTCCTATGTTGTACGGAATTAGCCTCCTGATAAGATGGTATCTGCAAGAGGCCCTCACCTGCAGAGTTAGTGATCAACTGGGTATATAAAGGGTAATATGGCGTTTCAGGGATCCTGGTCCCAAGCCTCAAAGGCCTGGAAGTGCAAGAAAGTACAGAGCAACACAAGGAACCAGAAAATGATACAGAAAATTACTGATAAAACTTCATGTCGTATTCACTGAGTCTTGGTTCTACTGACCACTCTTTTTTTCAGCTTTTTCTATAGAAATGAGTGTTTTATGCCTGCTTGTCACTGTGAAGGACTGAACGAGACAAAGTAATTTTCATAATATATAATAATGTTCTTTGTTTTGAATATGTTTTTAGATGTTTTATTGCTTGTGTGTTTGCTACCTTGGGCTTCTTTGGAAGGAAGGGCAGGATATACATTTAATAAACAAGGAAATACATAAATATAATGTTGATGATTTCTTCTCTTTATTGTTTTTGCCTGCTTCTCATAAACTGGCAGAACGAGAGAGATGCTATGTTCCTTACAGTTCAGTGGCTTGTAGCTCAATTTGTAACAAAAAAATGAAAAAGTAATTTCAATTTGTTGTTGTCTCAATGAACTATACTTTTAATATACCAAACATGATAATTTTATGGGCAAAGTTAAATGTAATACATTTTACATCCCTAATGTAACAAAGAGAGCCAGTGTGGTGTAGTGGTTAAGGTGTTGGACTATGACCTGGGAGACCAGGGTTCGAATCCCCACACAGCCATGAAGCTCACTGGGTGACCTTGGGCCAGTCATTGCCTCTCAGCCTCAGAGGAAGGCAATAGTAAACCCCCTCTGAATACCGCTTACCATGAAAACCCTATTCATAGGGTCACCCATAAGTCGGGATCAACTTGAAGGCAGTACATTTACAGTAACAAAATGCCTTTCAATCTGTAAAGGGTGCTGAAAAATACATATTGCATTTTTTTTCAATTTTCCCCAAAATTTCAGGTTTTTTCCAGGAAGAAAATGGGGGGGAAATGGGTTTTTGTGTGGCTTCAAAATTTCAGGATATTTTTCCATCTCTAGCCACAACCAATATGAACAAGTAATTATTTAAGCTTTTGCAGGGATTCATAAATTATACTCTCTCTCTCTTGGTGTGTGTGCATGCGTGATCATCTTGGGGATCATATTAAAATGATCATCTGAATGAATATGACTCTGTAATAACTATCACCGTTTAAATATTGTTCTCTAATATGTCCTTTTCTTAAGTATTTATTCTGAAATTTCCACTGTTCTTTACTGCCTTGGGCAACATCAGTTTATTAGTTGATCTGTGTTTTTTGTCATCAGCTTGTCTGACGATGGAATGTGGCCAAGATCAGTCAGGGTGTACTGGTTCCTCCAGACCTGCAGCCTCCTTGGGCAAGGTAAATTCCAGCGTGGCAAATTCAGGAGGGTTTCTTTTCAATCCTACATGTATTTGGGCTAACAATAGGAACACTCCCTTTCCTCTTAGCTCTCATCCAGTTCTAGGCTGGTCTTGCAATTAAGGTGCTGGGAGCTGACACCCTTCCACTTTTGCCAACCCTGCTATTTCCGGGCAATGCCACAAACTGTTAATCTACTTTTTAGACACTATTGGTTTTTAATAAAAATAAAAATAGACAACCCCTAGATAATACCAAATTTAACATGAAGCATATCAAGTATATCTTGATGACCATTGTCTTCTTTGATGTCTGATGTTATTATAGAATTGATGACAGACATTGCCTTCTGCAGATAGAAAGGTTTCTTCCATCCATGGAAGGTTTTTGTTCCAGTGGAAGGATCCCACTGGAGGAGAATGGGGAGGTCTCGCAACTTGTACAGTATGGGAAGTGGCACAGTGTGTGTGTGTGTGTGTGAAACTGCATTGGAAGGCGGAATTACTAAAAGTCACCTGTCCCTCCACCAGCAGCAGCATCCTCTGAGCAGTAATCAACTGGGGAGTGGTTTTGGAAGCGAAGTCTAGATCTAACCCATAGTATTTTGATGAGGTATTTTGACTTTATCACGATTCCTACACTGTTAACCATTTTGAGTTCCCTGGGAAGAAAAGCAGGACAGAGATATTTAAAATCAAAGGAAATACCATGAAAAGGAGAACAGGAAGTCTGTTACTTGGATCAGTATATAGAAACTTCACCAAAGAATTCCTCTTGAGGGGTTGGGTAGGGTGTGCTTCTCTCACTTTCTGTTATCCTTGGTTGTCAGGACCGACAGAGGAAAACACTGTATGCAGTGTTTTGCTATGCTTTTGACTGCATGGGTAAAAATGGGTCACCTGGTGTCATTGTGGTGTCAGGTGATTGACAGGTGGGCAGGCTCTGTCTACCTGTTAAACTTGGCCTGTGGGGTAAGGAAGATCAAGATCTGGCTGAAGATCTGGTTCCAGCTCCTCACCCCTGCAACACGAGGACAATCGAGGTTTATCCATGGCTACGTTAACCCACAGTAGTATGAGACATTGGCATGTATTGATTAGTTGTATTTTATGGGCCCTTTTTTAATAGATCAGTGTCCTGGCTATTACTTCATGATTTGTGGTGCCTTTAAGAGGCATTTGAATGATACTCTGTTGGGAGAACCTGAGCTGTATTTCATTTAGCTGCAGGAAAATTATGACCTCAGAGTGTTTGACTTTGTAAATCCCTTTTAAGCCCCTGTCAGAGTTTTTTTTTAGCTTGTCTGTTTATCAAATCTGTATCTTTAGAAGTCAAAAAAAGGCTTATATGAATTCAATAAGGCATTTTATTCAGGTATTTTATTCCATAAATTCTCTCTCCAGGACTATTTTTATTTTATTCTCTTGACTCTCACCAGTTAATGTTATAACTAAATCTCCTCCTCTGCAAATAATTCAAGAGGACTCAAAAAATTCCCAGGCTGGAATCATGTGAAAATAATGGACTCTTGACACTTCCCTTATATACTGCAAATTGACTATTTTATTCCTTTAAGTGTGTCTTGGCCTTTATTTCACTGCCCTTCCATGCTATTTATGGGCAGTCCTAGATTCCCTCTTGTCCTTCTGCCCCTCCACCCTATAAAAGTCAACTATTGGCATATAGCTGGTGTGAGGAACTTTTGGTCTCCCAGAGCTTGGTGGACTTAGGACTACAACTCCCATGAGTCCCAGCAAGTATGGCCAGTTGCCAGGTATGATGGGAACTGTAGTTCAGCAACATCTAGAGCAGCCTTTCCCAACCTTTGGGTCCCCAGATGTTGCTGGACTACAACTCCCATCAGCCCCAGCTAGCATGGCCAATGGTCAGGAATCATGGGAACTATAGTCCAGCAATATTTGGGGACCCAAGGTTGGGAAAAGCTGATCTAGAGGACCAAATGTTCCCTTCTCCAGGCATATAGGCAGAACCTCGCCACAAAAAAAAGCAGGGAGAGAAAGGAGCAAAATGGACTGGTACTGCTGACAGAATTATAAGCAGTAGAAGTCCCATTGAGGGAGAATGGAGGTCAGAGACACAAAGGCAGTACCATGAAGCCTGGTGACATAAGGCCTAATTGGAAAACATGAGTTCTGTGGAGCTCTCTCCCTAAAGAGCACTGCCAAGAGGGCTAGGAATGTAGGAAGCTGTCTTATACCAAGTCAAACTCTTGGCCCAAGGATGAAATTTATCTACTGGTTGATTTACATTTTCATTGAGAAAACTGTCCTGATTAGAGTGGTCCCTAAAAGGGCCAAGATCTGCTTCAAAATGTTCTTGCGATGCTACTTAATATGTGCAAACAGAATGGTTAACAATAAAGGAAGCACTTATGTAAATGTCATCCCTCAGCTGCATCATTACATAATGGAGCTTTCCTTAATGAGATGGCAGCCTAATGATGCCAATAATACATCAAGTAACTACCAGAACATATAATCCTCCAGGGACATAGTAAGCTTCCTTAAAATGTTTTCTTAAAAAAGAAAAATCATAGCCACGCTCCCAGGCTATCAGTTTTATTTTCAGTGGAGCATTGCATTGTTTCCCACTTACTTTTCCATAACTTTACCTTCTGGAAGAGTTGAGAAGATGTCATGGGAAAACCATCACAATATTTTCAACAATGAAAAACTTTGATCATATTATCTCCAATGAAAGCTGTAATTGTGAAGGCTACACATCTCAAGGGCCACCTCACCTTTTTCCTTAACATACCATAAAACAGATGTCTTTCTTCTCCCCTCTCTGCCACAGCTCTTGCCCAGGAAGGGAAAGTTCAGAACTCTCAATTTGGGAGCTTGCACTGGCCTTGGCTGCTCTGGCCAAGCTTCAGCTGCACCTGGGTGGTGGTGGAGTTCTCCAACTATGCTGCAACTACACCTGGGTGAGGGATTGCTGCCGGCACAGCCCAGCTGCACCAACACCCTCTCTCCTCCTGTGCACCTTCACCACATCCTGAATCCCCTTGGCCTGTTATAACTACCAGGATTGTTTGCTTAGTGGGTTCTGTGTCCTTTTTCATGCTGTAAGCTGCCATGAGCATAAAGACGGCATACAAATAAACTATGATAATGCCCTAATACATTTCTTACTCTTTAATGTGCCACAAGACTTTTTGATTGTTTTTGCTGCAAGCACAGCTATCCCTCTGGAATTTTTTTTAAATCATATCTAATCAACATAAACAGTTTATAGATTTTTCTTCTTCTTCCATACCCCATTGAATGCGTAACTTGCCTTTCAGCAATTGTTATTCGTAATTACATAGGTAAAGGAATGGCCTTGTTGAAATAATGCATTATGTGCCAATGTAGTAAGAACAAGAATTCAAAATATATAATACATTCTGAGTGACGTGCTGATCAACTGCTGAGAAAGGCCATCCTAGAGCAATTTTATAAATAGGTTATATTGATGCCCAGCTGAGGAACACAGTAGTGCAAACAACAAATGTGTGTATCTGAGAAGTCTTCATTTGCATGTAAGGTTTGCTAGTTGCTTTGTACCTACAGAGCATCTTATAGTAATTGTTGTTTTTTTGTTATAGTAGTAGCATAATGGCATATTCCGAGGTCTCCAATTTATCTTTATTGTGACCCTATAAATTCAATATTTTTCCAAGCATTAAAAAAGAGAGAGAAGGAGCGACAATCCTAACCCAGAATTAAAAGGGTAAGAGAAGCTTTGTTTTGTTTCCTGGCAGAAAGAGATGGTGTGGATCTTACAAAATAAAGGTGATGGATACTAGTTTTCTGTTAGTAAGGCAAACATATAGGCCCAGAATGCTATTTCTGGAGTACCAATACTTTCACCACCTTCAAAATAACTGCAAAAAAGTCCACAATTATTCTTTTAAGGAACAGTGCTAGCTTTCTTAATATGTGACTCATTTATCATTCTCTTTAATGAAAACATAATTGTAGAGTTAGAAAGGATAGTAAGGAGCAATCATCTTAAGCTCTTTTCATGTGATTTTCCCTTATTTTGGAACAAAAACAAAGCTCAAGAACTGATCCATGATCATGTCCATCACTTTTAATCTATTTACATTATCATATAAATATTAATAATAGAGGTATGAGGAGGCCACAATATTTGATTTGGATCTGTATCTGTAGCTTTGTGATGCAGCCTGATCTGTTTTGGAGCCATTCTATGTGTTTCCAACTCAACCTATCGGTGATCAAATTAAATCTGCTAAAAAATGAAGCTCTGTTTTGTCCCTGTTCACTATAATGAGGAATCTAAAAATGGCTGTAACTTCTCTTTTCCTTTTTCACGGAAGTGCATGAAATTTGCAGACACAGGACGTCATCCAGAGTTAAGTGGGGTTGTCAAAAAGACTCTTATTTTCTACCAGAAATGGATGTGATTTGCACGCAAGGGCAAACTTTCTTATGGGAGGAATCCTGCCAGATTTCAGAATGATGGCTACAGTGGTTCTCCCACAAGGGCAGACTGTGCCATTTTAGGATGAGCATAGAAAGTGGTGGTGGGAAAAAGGATATGGATACTCAGGAAAGGCTGAGGTAGAAGAAATGTCACACACACACACACACACACCAGCAAGGACCTTGTTAGCTGAAGGGTCACTGGTAAGGGGAAAGGCAGAGGTTTGGGGGAAAGAGCGTGGATCCCTAGGAAAGAATGGGGTGGGGAAAATGCCCCAGCAATAACCCAATTACTCCAAGGGATATTGGTGAGGACTAAGTTTCTGACCCACTCCCAAAGAATTTAGAGGACAGTCTCTTCTCCCTGGGAGAATAGCAGCAGGCACAGAACCATGCGAAAGCAAACACCGTTTTAATCCCTTCCCCAAATTATTGTGATTGGAGTGCCCTAGTAAAATAATTCACTGTGATTAAAACTAAGTCCTGCCACCCTGGGTTCCTTCAGGAGGAAGGATAGGATGTTAATTCAATTAATAAAGAAAGAATAACCTCACTCGCCCTACTCGAGCCTAGTCATTTTGCCTTTGTTTTTTTTTAAGTAGTCACTTTAAAAATCTAAGTCTACAAAGAGCCTTGGCACTTGAGGAGACCTTTATATGAATTTTAACACCTTGCTAATGGCACAGTCTGATTCAGGACTATGAAAAGCTCAGTCAAATCACTCATATTTGCCTTGTAATTTTGGAAGTACATAGCTAATGCACAACCCTAGTGAATGCATCTTAGTCCTGGACAAAATTTGTATGTTTGGTTGTTTTTTTAAAAAATCAATTAAGGAGGAAATACCACAAAAGCTATTGTGTTAAATAAGTATATCGTTCCATATATGTATATGTAAATAAATATTACATTGCCCCTATGTCATTGTCCCCCCCCTTTGATGGGATTACATAATGTCTCTGCCCTTTTTGCAGGATTCCTCTGAATTGATCAAGCATATCCATAAAAATATCCTGCTTCATTTAAAGTAACTGACTCATCTACGTATTGCAAAAAACAAGAAAAAAGTCAAATTACTTCTGAAGACGTCTGGGAGTTAAAGATAAACATGCACTTATAGGATGTATTAATTAATTCATGTTGTTTATAAGGAAAGTGTGCCAAACACACCCAGCAGAACCTTTTTCACTGATGAAATCAATATTGTTCAGGAAGAAGTCTCTCTTTTGTTTTGCTTTATTTGGGGAGTGAACCAGAACCTGATGCAGAAGGCATACACTACTGCATTTACAATTCACTGCCACAACTAAAGCTACTGGCCCTTGCAAGATGAAAGACAAGTAAAGAACGTCAAGGTCTTGATGTTAATTATTGGAGCAGCAGAACTAGGATATCCTATTGAATGTGTGTGTTTTCTTTCATTTTTACGGGACAAAAAAGAATATTCAAGAATCCAAGCTGTTATACCAGAATAAAATGGGCTACATTAAAATTTCACTCAGTGGCTAGAGTATTAGACTATGACCTGGGAGCCCAGGCTTCAGATCCCCATTTGGCCATGAATCTTATTGGGTGAACTTGGGCCAGTCAACTACTTGCAGCCTAACCTACCTCACAGAGTTATCTGTGAGGATAAAATAGAGAGAGGGAGAACTATATATGCCACCTTGAGCTCCTTGGAGGAAAGGTGGGATATAAATGCAATAATAAATAAAATTAGTATCTTCAAACATTTAGTCAGATTAGATATGAAACTTTTTTTGCATACCACTTTGTATTCTGGGACTAGTGCCAAGGTATTTCTCCCCCCCCCCATTAAAACACCATGAATTCTGTCGCAAACCACAGTGGCTCATGGGTTGCGGCCTATTGCCGAAATAAAACACCGACACCATTTCTTGGGTTAAATAATGGGCCACTTTATTTAAACAGGAACAATTGAATAATGAACCTGCAGAAGGGCAAATAAAGTGCGGGAGTATTCTGGTGATCCAGGCAAAGCCTGCTTGCAGCTATTGGGCGAACAGACCCTGCCTGTGCCCGGGGTTGCCCTGTGGCAGCCCCCGGCTCCAGCCACACCCTGAAGATGTGTAGGGGGTCCAACCTGCATCACCGCCCCTCGGAGCCCTGAAACTCCAAGCGGATGAGGCACGTTGGCCCCAAAGGCGGCCTGTACCCCGCCCCCGGGCCGTGTAGCCCTGAGCTGCAGGCCTCCAGACCGCCTGTCACCCCCAAAGGTGCCTAAAGGTGTCACCTAGCTGCCCTTTCCCTTTAACCTTTCCCCGCACTTCTACGCCTATACCCCGAAAGTGACCATTGACACATTACGCCAAACAGCCCAATCAGCCTAGTGACCCCCAGGCATCCCGTGCTAACCCTTGACCATTCCCCCTTAATCACAGTGCGGAGTAGGCAAAAGAAACCTGCCAGCAAAGTGAAGCAGGCAGGCCAAAAATTCCTAGTCGGCCCCGTAGCGACCAAATGGATCACACTGCAGCAGAGGGAGGGTTGGGCGGGTGCCGCCGGAATTCAAACAGATGGCGGGAAGCTGGCAGGGTGGCCCTAAATGGCCTTTGCCTGCCCCGCCCCCTAGCTGCATCACACGCCGGCGCGCCAGCGCGCCGTGTGCGCACAGCCCCAACATGGCGGCCAGAACATCGGCTGCGGCCGCAAACACGCCCCTTTGCCGGTAAGTCCCGGGCACGGAACGGGATTGCGGCCTATTGCCGAAATAAAACACCGACACCATTTCTTGGGTTAAATAATGGGCCACTTTATTTAAACAGGAACAATTGAATAATGAACCTGCAGAAGGGCAAATAAAGTGCGGGAGTATTCTGGTGATCCAGGCAAAGCCTGCTTGCAGCTATTGGGCGAACAGACCCTGCCTGTGCCCGGGGTTGCCCTGTGGCAGCCCCCGGCTCCAGCCACACCCTGAAGATGTGTAGGGGGTCCAACCTGCATCACCGCCCCTCGGAGCCCTGAAACTCCAAGCGGATGAGGCACGTTGGCCCCAAAGGCGGCCTGTACCCCGCCCCCGGGCCGTGTAGCCCTGAGCTGCAGGCCTCCAGACCGCCTGTCACCCGCAAAGGTGCCTAAAGGTGTCACCTAGCTGCCCTTTCCCTTTAACCTTTCCCCGCACTTCTACACCACAAAAGGGTGGCAAGCCTCTGCTTAGTCTCCCTTTACCCCACACCCGATAAGAATGTGGTGTAAGCCCCTCTGCAGGTCCCCAAGAAAGATGTCATTGCCCATGTCGGTCAAATGGATGCTGTCTGGCCGAAACAACTCCAGCCTGTCGTGGCCAACCTCTGGGTGGTGGATGACGGAGCCCCCCAAGTCACAGAGGGCCCTATGAATTTGCCTGTTCACCTTTTTCCGGGCCCTGTCCATCCCACGCGGGTCACCGGTACAATTCCACTTCCTGCACGGCAGGATGTCTGATCATACTAGGTGCACCCCCGGCCAGCGACGTGCAATGGCCCGGAGGTCACCGCATGCCTGTTCAATTAGGGCCTTGCCCTTCAGCAGACCCAAGTCATTCCCCCCAAGGTGGATGACCAGCACCTGGGGCACCACCAGTTCCACAGCCGGCTGAAACAGGGCCGGCAAAAGCCCGTCCCAACGCATCCCCCGACGTCCCAGCCACCGCACCGAGGCACATTGACTGAGCCTCAGTTGTGTGCCGAAGCGAGATTTCGCCGCCCTGCGGCCGGCCCAGAAAACCATGCTGTGGCCGCAGAGGAGGATGTGTGGCTGCTCTGATCTTGTCCAGCGGTCTGTTGAAACAACAACAATATTAGGGTGAGTGGGGAGGTGACATCTGAGCGCCGGCATCGTGCATGCCAGCAAGTGGTCTAACGTAAGCCTTGTATGCATATGATGACCACCCGCCCACTGCCTGAAGCCTGTCCTTGGGGAAGCCCAAGAGGGCTGCTGTGGACGCCGCGCCTATCCGGAAGGAGTGTGTACCGAACTTACTGGGGTCCATACCTAAGTTCCGCAGAGCAGCCCTTGCCACAGACCAGAACTGGTACTTGGTAAGGGGCTGGGAGTTCCCGTGTATGAATAGGTACCCTGACTGCAGTCCCCTTGCTACCATAAAGGCACGCAGGGCGGTCACCGGGCAGAGTTCTCGCTGCTGGCATGGGGCTAATACCACCAGGCGGCCTTTACAGTGCTGATCCGTCTTGGACCGCCTGAGCCGCAAGAGGGCCCGCTCCGCCCTCCAGCTGAGGTCTGAAACTAGAAAAGCCCGGAGGGAGTCATCGGTCTTAGAAGCCGCCACCACCTCCCTGATTCGAAAGGCACCGAAAAACAGGGTGAGAGCCTCAGCGTGGTATAGCAGAGCCTCAAAAGGAGAACACAAGTGCCTCCACTGTCCCTGCAGGCCAAACAGTAGCTCTGGGGAAAAGGGAAGGCGGGCATCCGGGGGGCGTGGGTGCTCGCGGGACCAACCCTCTAACATACGGCGGACTCTAAAGTCGCCCGTGTAATCCTGAAAGCCCTGCGCTTTCGCTAGGAAAGCGAGGCCTGAGAGCTTACCTTTGATGGTCCTGACTGCAAGGCCCCTGCGTTTCCCCTCCACGCAGAACTCCATAAGATGCTCCATGGGGATGGGCCACTCCTGGGCATAGCCCCTGGACTCTCTGAAGTCTGATAGCTCCCTACCTGCCCCCTGGTAGCTGGCCAAAGTGCTGGGCGCCACGGAAAGGCGTATGGCCCTTTCTGCTTCAATCCTCCAATCTCCCATAGCGCTGGGGGGACCACGTCCAGCAGAGCCTTTGCCCACGGTGCCAGCTGGCGAAACCTCTCCATCTGGTTCCGTGATAGAGCATCAGCAATACTATTGTTAATACCCGGAACATGTCGCACCAGGAACTGGATATTATAGCGAAGGCATTGGAGCACGAATGCTCGCACCAGACACGTGACGTTGGGGTTTCTAGAAGAGAGGGTGTTAATGACATGCACAGTGGGGAGGTTGTCACACCAAAAGTGGACTGAGGAATTACCCAGCTTGTCCGGCCAGAGGTGTACTGCTACGACAATGGGGAAGAACTCTAAAAAGGTGAGGTCCCTGGTAAGGCCAGCCTGCACCCAGCCCTGCGGCCAGCGGCCGTGGCACCATGATTCCTGGAGAATGACCCCAAAACCGAAGGAACCTGAGGCATCAGAGTGCACCTGCAGCTCTGCCTCCAATAGGCGATCCTTTCTCCATAGGGAGACCCCATTAAATTCCTGCAGGAAGGTGGACCACACCGACAGGTCGGCCCAAAGAGCCGCTGTCACCCGTGTGCGGTGGTGGGAGCGTGTTAGGCCGGATATGGCCTCATATATGCGCCGCATGAAAGCGCGCCCGGGCGCTACCACCCTGCATGCAAAGTTCAGGTGGCCTGCCAGCTGTTGGAGCGTGGCTAATGTCACCTTATTAGACCCGGACACCTCTAAGATTTTTTTCTTCAGGGATGTCAACTTATCTCGAGGGAGCCTGCAGCATTGTGCCACCGTATCTATCTCGATGCCCAGAAAAGCGAGAGCGGTAGACGGGCCCTCAGTTTTCTCGGCCGCGAGGGGGATGCCCAATTTCCCCGCTAGCCCTACGAAATGCGCCATAAGGGCCCTACAGGCAACCGAGTCCGCAGGACCCGCAAACAGATAGTCGTCCAAATAGTGCACCACTGATTGCGAGCCTGCACGCTTCTTGACTGCCCACTCCAAGAAAGAGCTGAAGCGCTCAAAAACAGAGCATGAGATAGAGCAGCCCATAGGCAATGCCCTGTCCACGTAATATTCACCCGCAAAAACCAAGCCCAACAGCTCGAAGTCCTGCGGGTGGACGGGGAGGAGACGGAAAGCCGATTTGATGTCGCACTTTCCCATAAGGGCCCTTGGCCTGCAATCCCTAACCATCCATACCGCACTGTCAAATGATGTGTAGCGGACAGAGCACAGCTCCGGTGGGATAAAGTCGTTGACTGACTCCCCCCTCGGAAAGGACAGGTGGTGTATGAGGCGAAATTCCTCAGCTGCTTTCTTGGGGACGAGGCCCAGAGGGGACACTCTGAGTGAGGGGATGGGTGGTGCCGCAAAGGGGCCCAATACCCGGCCGGCCATGACTTCCTTCATAATTTTCTCTCTAACCACTGCTTCCCTGCCCACCGCTGACTTAAGGTTGTGGGACATGAAAGGCCGCCTGGGACCCAAATAGGGGATTCGAAAACCCACTGTAAAACCTTTGATTAAAAACTGGGCGTCTTGCACTTTGGGGTAGAGGCGGAGTAAATGTTGGAGTTCGGAGAGTTTAATTGGGCTGGGGCCCCTTTCCTTGAGCTGCACCTGCAGCTCCTGGCTTCCTTGCCCCAGGCGGGTCCCTGTTCCCACCCCTGAAGGGGCGGCCTCTAGGGCAGCTAGTACAGGAGTGGGGGCCCCCACATAGGGCACATTCATGTCTGAACCTGCATGGGCTTCGACCGCAGTGCCCGCGTGAGCTGAACTCCCAGCAAAGCAGGCGGGGTTGAACCCCCTGCCCCGCAGGCCCGCGGGAATGAGCTGCTGACACCTGCCGAACCAAGAGATGGCCACTGTCTGCCCTATCGCCTGCCATGGGCTTGGAATGTGACATGAATTGCAGCCACAGGTCACGTTCTTTTTTATCCCAGGGGAGGGAGGTGTCAAAGGCCGCCCTCATACGGAATGCCTGGTCATAGTCCAGCCATGCCGTTCCCTGGAACTCAGAGTAGCCCCTATATATGATGTCCAGGTATTTGATCAGTACTGAGGCCCTATGAGGCTGCCTCTGTATTACCACCCCCATGTATGTAAGGAATGCGGGCAGCCAGTTAGCCCAAAGAGTGCTCCGTGCGTCGCCTCTTGGGCCTATCGGGCTCTGCCTGTTCCCCTTTATCCTTGTCCTTCCCAACTGGCTTCCTGTACAGGAGTGAGAATACGTCGACATACTCCCCTTTCCATATTCTCTCCTTTGTAGCCGACAGCAGGTGAAAACCTAGTGGGGCCGATGTCTCCCCAAAGGGTATGGCCCCCTCTCTGACTGATCCCAGGGGGTCGGATGTCTCTGCAGGGGGGTTGGCAGACAGGGAGGGCTGATTCCCCCCTTCCGCTGCCGTCCCAGCAGCGGGGTGCCAGACCTGCTCGGAAGCCTCCCTTAGGGGATGCTGCATAAACACTCCCCCCCCTGCTAGGGTCCCTGCCTGTCCATATCCCTCGGTTCCCGCTGGTGGGGAAAAGGGCCAGTAGGGGAAGCCCCATGGGGGCCAGCTCAACTGCTGCTGCCCTTGTTGGCGAGGCACAATAGGTGACTCACCCTGAGTGCTGTCTGCTGAAGGTCCCTGTGTGGGCTGCATTGTCGGGGCTGCTTGCCAGGTGGGCGCTGCTTCTGCCTCCATGCTAGGTGTCCTTGCCTCCGCCCTGGGCCCGGCCTCCAGTGCGTCCAGTCTTGCTAAGATGGAGGCAACATCCCCTGCGTCAGCCCTGTTCACTGGCTGCTGCGCTTTCCCCCTATAACGTTTGGGTGCAGGCTCCTTTGTTTTCCCCCTCGCAGGTGGGGCTCTAGGTGCACTAGGCTGGTGTGGGCCATGCTCGAGGGCCTCCAGCCTAGCCAGTATGGCAGCCCATGGTGGCTCCTCCTTGCTCCTAGCAGCCACTACCGCTGGGGGTGGGCATTTTCCCCCTTCTTTGGGGACCTTTCCTTTCGCTTTTGGCCCCCCTTGCCCTTTTTGGGGTGGCATCTCTAGCGGTTTTGTATCGCTGGCCCAGCCCTGTCCAGAAATTGAGGGGGGGGCTGGCCTGCTTATACTATGTTACCCCCCGCACCCCTTTATCTGCCCTTCCCTGAAGATGCCCCAAATAAAATTGCAGCCCAAAGGCCGCCTAGCCTGTGGTCCTTGCTGCCGTTGGCCCCGATCCCGCGCTGCCACAGAGGCGCCGGGCCTGCTGCCAATAGGTCCTCTTCCGGCGTGAGACCCCAGCTGCACCACAGGCCTCCACCGAGGCTTCCTGGGATCCGCTGCTGCTGCCGCTGCCGGAACCGCAGGGCCTCGTAAGCCCCGATGCCGCAGATGCCGCCAAGCCTCGCTGAGCCCCGCCTCGCTGCCGATCCCGCGCTGCTGACTTCTGGATCTCCCAATGAGGCTGGAGAGGCTCGGCGCTGAGCACCCGGCCCAGCCGAGACAAAGCCTCCCAAGGCCACGTGCGCCGCAAAAGGAGCCGCGCTGCGCCGCTTAGGCCTTGCTGCTGCCGCCGGAATTCAAACAGATGGCGGGAAGCTGGCAGGGTGGCCCTAAATGGCCTTTGCCTGCCCCGCCCCCTAGCTGCATCACACGCCGGCGCGCCAGCGCGCCGTGTGCGCACAGCCCCAACATGGCGGCCAGAACATCGGCTGCGGCCGCAAACACGCCCCTTTGCCGGTAAGTCCCGGGCACGGAACGGGATTAGGGTGGAGTCACTGCACTAGCTTTCTGGCAGGTAGGTCATTGTTACTTACTGAGAGAGAGAGAAGAGGAGGGGTGAGTCAGTGGGGAGGTTGGTGCAGTGCAAATGAACCAGGGGAGCCCATTTGGCACTCCTGCCAGTGCGTTTGCCCTGTCCCAAGCTCCAAACTGTCTCCGTCTCTCCCTTCCAATAAGCAATTGTGTCCCACCTGCCAGGAAGCTAGCATAATAGCTCCACCTTACCCAGTGAGCTGTTTCTGATTGCAAGGTATAGCAGAGTAGAGAGTGTTATGCTGGTGAAGGCTAAGTTATGGCTAAATTCCGTGCTGCATCTTTTGTCGAGTTAGAAGCGAGGGGCTTTTGAATCCAGGAACAATACATTTGATTCTTTTATAACCATGTAAACCCTAAACTCTCTATTCATTAGAGCAAATATTATCCTTAGAAATAATATTTTGTGATTTATTTTATTGAAACACACATGCCATAGATAACTATACATATTCAGTTTCAGTCATGGAGTCCCTTTTCTGGCATCCAGGCTTAAGGTGTGTGGAATTAAAGACAGAAGAGGGATACAGTGACACATATAAACTCCACCCCCAACATCCCTGCTCGTAATAGCTCCAATTCAGACCTTCCCATGCTGAGAGGAAAGCCGTGAAAGGGAATTTTAAACGTGTTTGGATGAGCACACTTGGGATCATCCTGAAGGCTGAGAACCCTGCTAACCATGGCTGGTTCCTGATTATGGAGAGGATGTTATGTATGTTTAGCTGAAATTGTTAGAATCCCTCTTGAGACCTTCCTATTCAACACAGTAAGAACTGAAGTGAAGCCAGTGCAGGTGGGGATGTTAGGGGTAGACTTGCATGGATCCCCCAGCCCCCTCCTTACTTTTAGACTAGGTGTGGGGAACCTTTGGTCTTTCAGATGTTGCTGAACTCCCATCATCCCTGGCCATTCATGCTTGCCTGGGCTGATAGGAATTGTAGTTCACCAACATCTGGAGGGCCAAAACATGCATAATTTAGATCATACATGTTCAGGCAAACACCTGACTACAGATTTACTTATTCATTCAGTCTCACAGGGATTTGAAACTGTTGAGGAATGCATTGGACAGAAACGTTGGACTGTAGGAGTTCCATTGCCTCTTCAAACAGTTTAATTAGCTTATGGCAGGATTTCAATAGCACCCACGAATGTATATCTAAAGCAGGCATGGGAAACCTCAGGCTTGGAGGCCACATGAAGCCTTCCTGGCTTCTCTGTCTGGCACTTGAGACTCTCTGTCTCCCCCAGCCATGCCCCTTTTCTCAGGCCACACCCCACTCTGGTCCTGCTCAGTGGCCTTTTCAAGTACTTTTGCCTCACTGGAATTTGTTCTTGAACTGTGATAATGGCTCTTGCTTTCTTGGATGGAGGTATTTGTGTGTGAGCAAAAAATCTCTTGACTTTTGCATGGTTGTAATGTAGCCTGCTGGGAAAAAGTAAGAATCGCATCTGTTGTTCCATCCACCCTTTGCCTCTGGCCCTGCCAGCTACTGGCAGGCAGCCCCTGGAAGGTTTGTAAAGTGGATGAAATATTGGGGATTTTTAATCTTTGATTCATTTCAGTGAACCAAAGTTTGGAAGTCTGAAATAGCAAAGAATCCTGGGAAACAGCTCCTTCATGAACTGTGAGTAGCTACATATCTTAGAAGCCTGAGGGTATAGACATCCTGACTCTCATGGAAATTTGGGGGGAATATTGCCCCAGAGAGAAGCAAGCGCTCCTGACAAACAAAGAAATCGTCTGCATAGTGTTTATGGTAATCTTAACCTTGAGAAGGAGACAGGATAGTGATTATCTGAAAAATCAGGAATTTCCAGTTGTGAGATTGCAGTCATTATCTGGGAATTTATCTAGCAATGGTCTCTGGAAAAAAATTATTAACCAGTAATCCTAAATCCTGTCACATCCGCATCTCTCTGGTCACATTTTATTGGGGGTTAGTTTAGTTAGGAAAAAAGTGTAAAACAAGAGGGGTTTGAAGGGGTTGTCAGCTCCTCTTTCTGGAGGGCTCCAATAGCTGCTTTACTTAACAATGCACACCAGCACCATTAGGACTAATGTTGAGCTTCAGAGCTAAGGACTTGGGTGAGATCTTTCAAATCTAGAGCAAGGTTACACAGGGGCAGAGCTTTGGCTCATTGGACTAGATACAAAATCTCTCTCTCAGCCCTCACAGCAACTCTCCAGGAAAGGTATACACAATTTCTGGGCTCCTTTCTTTTCTTTCTGTGTGGGTGAGCTTGACATGGAAGTGTGCATAGGATTTAGCCTCTGCTTTAGTCTGTTTAGTGCTATAGAATGAATGAATAAGTAATAGTTAGACTGCTGCTCGCTATTAATTATAACTGTAGACTGCAATATTTTTCCTTGTTTCCTGTTTTAATAAAACCACGCTTTATTATACTTTCGGTGTGCGTCATTGGGTTAAGGGTAGAGTCATACATGCTTTAGGAGTGATGTGCAGATTAACTCCAGCAAAAGGTCTCACAAAAGGCCTCACAATAGGGGAACTTGAATTTCTAGTGAGCTATGCTCATGAGGAGGTTGTAACACCAAATGCCTAGCCCTTGCCAAGCACAAGACAAATAAGTTCAAGATTTCAAAGGGATAATGAACACTGCTGGTGATAAAGAGGTTAAAGGTTTATTAGAGCAGCATTTACAAGCAGCTAAAATGAATCTAAAGAACTAGCAGGTCTCTGCCTCCCCCCCATCTTACGCTCCTCACTGGCTGGAAACCTCCCAACAGCACAATGAGAATTCTTGCCTGGGAGGGGTTGAGTCTTTTTCCTTCTTCTTGATGGTACTTCCAGGTTGTGTTAGCCCCCTGGAGGCTTAATCTCGCTAATCTAGGGGTCTTGTATTTATCCCTCAAAGACCCCCTGGGAGGAGGCACTTCATACCTATGAGATCATTATCTTCCCATCACCTAGATAGCTGGTTTTTCCCTCTAGGTGATCTCTCTTGACCATGCACATGGTACAGCTTCGGCTTGAGAATGCAGCTGCACCCCAACTTAATGGCTTGTTTTGCCTATCAAGTGCTTTGTTTACATAAGTACAGTGAGAACATTCATAAGCCAGTTAGTTCACTGTCCCTGAGAAAGCCATACACAAGCCCACCTGGCAAGCAGGAGTGTGGGACAAGCTAGATTGTTTTGATTACTTGAACAACTTTCGCAAATACTGTTTCTGAATTCAGATAGAATTGAAACTTCTTTTTCAGCTTCTGCTAAATAATATCACAAAGCCTGATATTTGAGCTCTCTAAACTTCAATACATTGCAGTTACTGTGTGCAAACAATCAGCACCCAAATACGTCAGGGTTATGAAGCATAAATTATGGGACAGGGGAATGGGGCATGCCATACTATCTCCTCAGCCCTCACATCAAGATGACTTCCGGCAATTGGCACTACAAAGGTCCAAGGTCCATTCATAAGAGGTTCCCCAGGAGGATATTTAATTCTCAGACTGGAAAAGATTCCCCATAATTGATTTAAATTACCTCTGCCTACAGAATTCAACTTTCCTTACAAATTAAAAAAGAAAATGGAAGGTTTAGTTAAGTAAACTTATGTGATCCATTCTGAGGATATCTGCCTTAGTCTATGTTTTATCTTTTGTCAAAACCACAAAGTGTGCTGTATCCCTTTGTGTGGTTAGAAAGGGAAATCAGGCAGAATTATAACTCAGCAAAGCAGGTAGATTTCTAAACAGGAGTAACTAATCCTGATAGCTTTTGGAGAGTCCTGCTACTCTGCTATTCAACAGGTGATGGCATGCTGATTTATAACAATTGCTAGGTTATATTTCATTGGTCCAAGTAAAGGTGGAGTACTTAAACCCCATTGTTGTGGTGTGCATTCATTTCAAAATGAATGAAAACCTGGATCAAATAGTGTCATTTCTCTTAAAATGAATAATTACCGATGGATACATTCTTGGTACTCTTTTTCACACACATTCATTCTTCATTTCAGGAGCAGACTGTGTGGTGAGACAAAACCACCCTCCCAACACTAATGTTACTGCAGCTTATCTGGATCAGGCTAGGACTTGGGATGGAAAGATCTATCAATTTCGGTTCTCTCAGTTTCTCATTTTTCCCATTTAAACTCAGTTCTCCACATTTCTGTAGCAATTTGGGTTTGTTTGGTTGTTTTAAAAAGATCCTCATGAAAATTCTCCAGCAGTTTGGTGCGGATTTCTTCTAATAACATTTTTGTAGGCAGTTTTGACTAAAGTATTTATTTTTGCAAGCCATTTTTCATGATATAATGCATCTTTGCATGTTATTTTCACTCATATGTCCATTTTTATGCACACTTTCCCCTGATACATGCATTTTTGTAAACATTGGTTGGAGAATTGCATGGCAAAATTCGAAGAAGTGCACATTTCAAAGGATGGCTGTGTTTCGGTTCTCATATTGTTTCACAAAGTTAGGATTTGATAGATTCGGTTTAAAATGTGAACTGAATCAAAATTCTCACCCATCTCTATCTGGGGCAGGGCAAGGCAGCAGCAAGGTTGGGGCTGTTAAGGTGTACTGGCAGGAGCACTGGATTGGCTCTCCCAATGCACTCTCACAGCTACAACCTTATCTCCACTCTGCTCCACTCCAGCCCTGTCCAGATAAGATGCAGTGACACCAGTGTTAGAAAGAGAGCTCCACAAGTCCACGTCACCTAACCCCACCCCATGGGCCACTATTTGCACTGTTGAGGCTAAGAAGGCTTACATTTCTCTGGTGGCAGCAATGGCAGGAAAGCAGATTTCAGCAGCTACTCTTGGTGGTCACCATTCCACCCCTCCCCCAAAAATAATGTTTTGTACATTGTGTCATCTCAGGACATAACATTTCCCCAACCCCCCACCCCCAAAAAATGTCTTGCAATAACACACTATTGGAGCATTCTGAGGGGAAGTGGTGGCCAAAGTCAACCCTGCACCCACCACTGGCCCAAAACAAAGAGATAAGATTTTAAAGGAGATAAAAAAGAGAAAATAAAATGAATATAAGTAAACCAAAGAAATGAAGCTGAATTAATTATGAAAAGAATGTTTTTCATAAATATAAAATAAAACAAAATACGTTGGTTTGAATAATGAAAATGAAAGGAGGAACAAAACATTTTTCTTGCATATTCCAGCTCCATTGTGATACAGAATACCAGTAACCCCTAGGGCAAAAAAGGGTAAGATGGAATGCAATGATATAATGTCTTTATTGTGTTTGCCATAAGTCATCCCAAATAGCCAAATACAAACAAATGACCAATTCTAATCTTAAGACCATGTATTTTATTCCTTTCATTCTCTGTTTTACGTGCACTTAATTTGTTGTTGTTATGTGCCTTCAAGTCGATTATGACTTATGGTGACCCTATGAATCAGCGACCTCCAATAGCATATGTCGTGAACCACCCTGTTCAGATATTGTAAGTTGAGGTCTGTGGCTTCCTTTATGGAATCAATCCATCTCTTGTTTGGCCTTCCTCTTTTTCTACTCCCTTCTGTTTTCCCCAGCATTATTGTCTTTTCTAGTGAATCATGTATTCCCATTATGTGTCCAAAGTATGATAACCTCAGTTTCATCGTTTTAGCTTCTGGTGATAGTTGTAGTTTAATTTGTTCTAACATTCAATTATTTGTCTTTTTTGCAGTCCATGGTATGCGCAAAGCTCTCCTCCAACACCACATTTCAAATGAGTTGAATTTTCTCTTATCCACTCTTTTCACTGTCCAACTTTCACATCCATACATAGAGAATGGGAATAGCATGGTCTGAATGATCCTGACTTTAGTGTTCAGTGATACAACTTTGCATTTGAGGACCTTTTCTAGTTCTCTCATAGCTGCCCTCCCCAGTCCTAGCTTTCTTCTAATTTCTTGACTATTGTCTCCATTTTGGTTAATGACTGCACCAAGGTATTGATAGTCCTTAACAAGTTCAATGTCCTCGTTGCCAACTTTAAAGTTACATAAATCTTCTGTTGTCATTACTTTAGTCTTCTTGACATTCAGTTGTAGTCCTGCTTTTGTTCTTTCCTCTTTAACTTTCATCAGCATTCATTTTAAATCATTACTGGTTTCTGCTAAGAGTATGGTATCATCTGCATATCTTAAATTATTGATATTTCTCCCTCCAATTTTCACACCTCCATCATCTTGGTCCAATCCCTGTCTCACACCCTTTCCGATGGGGAACCAATCAGTTTCTCCATATTCCGTCCTTACAGTAGCCTCTTGTCCAGAGTATAGGTTGCGCATCAGGACAATCAGATGCTGTGGCACCCCCATTTCTTTTAAAGCATTCCATATTTTTTCATGAGCTACACAGTCAAGGGCTTTGCTGTAATCCATAAAGCACAGGGTGATTTTCTTCTGAAATTCCTTAGTCCATTCCATTATCCAAAGTATGTTTGCGATATGATCTCTGGTACCTCTTCCCTTTCTAAATCCAGCTTGGATGTCTGACATTTCTTGCTCCATATATGGTGAGAGCTTTTGTTGTGGAGTCTTGAGCATACACTTAATTTAAAGCAAGTTAAACCTGTAACTCATGAAGTGACATATACAAGCATTTGTGCTAGCGGTTAATTCCTTGGAAAAGTATCTAATAATAAGTAAATCTAATTGAAATCATTGGTTTTCAATATGAAGTGCTCATTATTCAAGTTAATGCACAAACTAAAGCCCTCTTCAGGTGTTCATTCTGAATGTATGAAGGAGCCCGTGGGAACGTGGAAAGTGAGCCCTGCTCCTTTGCTGCTGCTGCTGCACTTACACACTTCCTAGACAATGTGTAAAAGTGGATGTCTTGCTCACATGTAGGATTTTGAACATGGGGACAGGAGCCCTTGTTGACCAACCATAATCGGCTCTTGTCTTTTTTTTTCAATTAATTTTTATTCAGATTTTCAAAACCAAAACAATATAAAAAGAAAAAAACACAAATCAATAACTAATACAATAAAAAAAATAAAAATAAAAATATTGACTTCCGATTTGTCGTAGTTCAGCTATAAATCTATAATATATAACAAGCCTGTCTCTTAATAGATTATAAAATCACCTTCCTCCAGCGGTTATCTTAATTGGTTTCAAATCTCATTAACATCATATCATTTTATTCTTCCACAAAAAGTCAAAGAGAAGTTTCCAATCTTTGAGATATATGTCCATCAATTTTTTTTCTAGATAAACATGTCAATTAATCCAACTCATCAAGTCTACTAAGTCCAGTAATTTCAAATCGCTCTTCTTCCATTATCCATATTAGTTCCATCTTCCATCTTCCATCTTTACGCACCCAATAATCTTGCTGTCATAGTCATATAATAAGAGTCTGATAGGAATTTCCTTTATCACAGATATTTTCTTGCCATCAATTCCGAACGTATCACTGAAGTATTGTTGCAAAGCCGCATCTTTGTTCCTCTTTTTTACATGATACACTAGCACATCTCTTGAAGATTTTTCCATTAACACAAAACAGGGATTAATTCTGTTAACTTTCTCCATTTCAAGTTCCATCAAATCCTTCCAATCCAGGAATTTTTTTGAACCAATAATATCTTTATCTCCAATCTCTTCAATTCCTTCAGGGACAGCGCTGATTTCCAAACCATAATATTTGTCTCCAGGATCCATCAAAGCCAGGAAATCCAAATCTTTTTCCATGTCCATATTTAATCCAATTTCCATAGTTTGAACCTTGCCTTTAATTTCTCTTTCATCCTCTTTTGGTTTTCCAGATCTATCTTTATTCTCCTTTCTCATAGAATCCTGAATTTCTTTCAGCTCCTGTCTCATTTCGTCAAATTCAATTCTCCACACTTGTCTATTATTTCTCAATTCTTGTTTTATTGACTTAATCCCATTCATTATTTTCTGAAACATGTCTAAAGATAAAGTCCCTTCTTGTACATCCATGATCTTCTTAATTGTCATTCTTAAAGCCAAAGGAACTAAACTCCTTCAATTTTCAATGTCCCAAGCAAAAAGCAGTTTATTTCTTTATCCAGTTATAAAGGAGTTAATCTTTCAAATCAACTGGCATCACACTCTAGACAGCCCTTATCTCTTATATGCCCAGAAGTGCAAAAAGAACTTTAGTTCACAGCGTCCTAATGACTAGTAGCAAAGAGAATGAGCAGATTCGTCAAAAAAAAGAAAAAAGAAAAAGTAGATCAGAAAAAATAGTCCCAGACATATATTACACAAAATTCTTATAAATCAAAAAGATTTTTCTTTTCTCTTCCAATCAGAAACCCCTCATCCGTTGTAATCTTTACAATGCCATTTTCCATGTCAGCTTTTTGCAATAGGAAAAAGATAGGCTATTTTTATTTTCCTCCCCCTTAGTTCCGTGAGTAAAAAAGAAGGAAAGTTTTGGCTCACCCAGGTTTTCTTAATTGCTGATCCTTTGACAAATCTCTTTAGCTGTATAGATAAGAAAGTGATAAGCATAGACAGGAGGATGCTTGCCTGTTAGTCCATTTTTTTAAAAAAGGGGAAAAAAACAGGTCACTTAATCAGCTGAGCTAGCTAAAAATCCTCGCTCCGTCCGAGCTGCTGGAAGACCTTCTTTCACAGACGATTCTGACGAATTCCAGTCTCCCACAACCACAACAAAGCTGTGTGGGAAATCTCACGTTTCTTCCTTATCCGGAAGAAATTATCCCCAGTCAAAAAAGACCCTTCTGACTGGATTTAAGGCTGAAAAAGTTTCATCCAAGACGGGAGCCCGTCTCAGAGCTGCACAGGCGGAGGGATCCTCCTGGGAAGTCCATAATCGGCTCTTGTCATAAGTCAGAAGCCACTAGAAATCCAGTAAGCCTCCTGAGGTTTTCACTCCTTCAACCTTTCAAATTATATGATCAAGTAATCAAATGTTAAAGATACATAGTGAGTGGGGTGGAGTCACTCCACTAGCTTCTTAGCAGATAGATCACATTGCCTTCCCGCTGCCTCACTCCTCCCTCTCTGCCTCCTGTTAAGCATGATATGTAACAGTGACCCACGGCAGGGAGCTAGCCTAGCTGCTCTGTCCCACCCACCCAAACGTATCTGTGCACTGAAAACAGTGATGTCAGCTTTGAAAGCCTATGAGTGCAGTCCTTCTTTCACAAATCAGTGGTCACAGATTTTGAATTTCTGAGCATTCTGAGGAACACCCCTTTGATGGTCCCTCAGTTATTTCACCAAAGCTATGACATTGCTTGGTGATATTTTTAGCTCCAAATACTTTTGATGTTAGCTACAGCAGTGTTGCTTGAATGTGCAGAGATGCACGTGCATGCACACACACACTGGTATAGTACAACAGCCAGGGAAGGTATTTATGAAAAGGGAAAAAAAGATTGCAGCCTCCTCCACAAATGGAAATGGCCCCAAGAAATATTCTAATGTCAGTTCTCTGGAAAGTAAATAAATCCATTTATCAAAGAGAGGAAGAAAGGACTGCTCACTTTAGTAAGAGCATTCGCAAAAGAGAAAACAGATTTTCTAATTGCTCTTATAATTTTTATGTTTGCAGATTAAAACACACACACACGCAGGAGCGGCACCAGGCATGCCAGGGCCCTCGGGCACCATCCTGCCCCAGCACCTGCACACACGCCCCACCTATCTTTCCCTTGAAGTGAATATTGGCCGTGCTATGTGTGCATCCCTGCCATCAACCAAGATGGTGGCAGGGGCATCGGCCCCTTAGGGAAGCCTTGGCTGCCATCTTGGTTGATGGCAGGCATGTGCCTGCAGCATTTACTTCAAGGGAAAGGTACGTGGGACCTGCAGGCAGTTGTCACAGGCTTGCGTGGGCTCCTGCTAGGATGAATGGTGGGATATAAATCAAATAATAAATAAATAAATCCTCAAAGCATTGAGAACTGATGCTTCCGTGGATCACAGAAGGGAGTGCTACCCACCCACGCTAAGGAGGGTCCCCTTCGGCCCCAGGGCCCCTCAGCCAGGGCCCAACCTGGCCAACGTCCAGCACCAGCCCTGCACACACCCCAATTGTCTGAAATGTTGTGACATAACAATGGTGCTAATGATATGGGGTACATAAACTGTGATCCCCATACACCATTGGTAGCCATCCTAGTGCCCAACAGATGTTGTGGATTGCAGTTCCCACCATCCCTCACTATTGGCCATGCTGGCTGGGGCTGATGGGTTTTGGAGTTCATCCAGCAACATTTGGAGGGCCACAGGTTAGCACCTCTGTACTATAGTAAACTTTGATCAGATTAAAAAGAGAAAAAATACACTGAGTTGTCTTGCCACAGTAGTTTTGTATAATGGGTTGCATTAGCAACTATCAGTGCATGCCACTTTATATACAACCACAGCTATGCAAATTAATATTTGTCTTAGAAAGTATTGTTTATACAGCACCATCAGTGACCATGGCATTTAACAGGGTCACACAAGCAAAAAAGATAGCACCCAAAAGTGTATAATTAAAATTTCAACAAGGGGGGGGGAGCATCAGAGAAAACTATGGAATCAGAGTATTAGGATTGACCCTTGGAATTATGATTGTATTTAAAAGCAAGCAAACATCAACAACAAAAGATGTGATTAACTCAGAAGCTATCTATAGAGTATTCATTAAAATTGTAGGGTAAAGATCTTCGCATGTTTTCATAGCATCAGTCCCAGCCAGAGTCCAGCCAACCCAGGCTGCATCAAGGAAAAATCATTGAAATGGGGTATAAAAATATCACTCCCCAGTTTCATTTGCTTGAACAGGTTCCAACTTCCAGCTGCATGAAAGAAACCTTAATTTGACATCCAGATGATGATGTTACAATCATTCTATGAGTGCCAGTTGGAAAATGGGAAGGATTGCCAAAGAATGGCTTTTTAATGTATAGGTAGAGCAGTGAAGACATCATAATGGCTTACAATTAGGGTATAAAGCTGGCCGTATAAGCTTTTAAGGCAGCCTCCAGTGTCACCTCTACTTTAAAAAAATATATTCAGGGGTGACTACTATTTGCAATGATGCATGCAACAGGCAACACCATTTCTTGACATCTCCTTTCATTTCATCAGCTAAATTGCAGCACTTTGCACATTTTTGTTTAATTGCCATCTTACCTTATTTGCCTCAACATGGCTTTCTGCCATTTTTAGCTCTAGAAAAGCAGATTATTTTGAAAAAGTCAATGGGAGTCACTTTTATCTCAGATAATTTATTGAAATTTGCTGGAGTGCAGTAATGCTATTCCTTGGGGATGTGGCAATATTTTTTTACACTTATGTCTGATGGAATGTGGTATCATTTTCTTTCTTATCAAGAGCAATTCACACTTTACAAGGGGAAAGTGTTTCCTCTGTGTCTTTCAGGTGTATGTCATAGTGAGCTCCATAATCTGATGGGTAGACATGTGACTATAAATATGAAGTGACATATGCAAAGAAACTCTGCCCAGTTATGCCTCCCAGGTGTGTTCCATCACATGTTACCTCATCAATGAACACAGGCCCCAACTGCACTATAGATTTAAAGCAGTATCATACCACCTGCAGTAGTCATAGGTTTCCCCAAAGAATCCTGGGAACGGTAGTTTGTGAAGGGTGCTGGGAATTTTTAGGAGACCCCAATTCCCCACAGAGAGCTACAGTTCCCAAAGTTCTCTGGGAAGAGGGATGGATTGTTAAACCATTCTGAGAATTGTAACTCTGAAGGGAATGAGTCTCCTAACAACTCTCAGCATCCTTCACAAATTACAGTTTCCAGGATTGTTTGGGGGAAGCCAAGTGGTATGATACTGTATAATGCAGATGGGACCACATTCTCAATGATACCTTAAAATTTTAATGCATTTTACATGTTTTCCATTTCTCATTTGAATAACAAGATGGAGACTCCCCATGGGAGGCTGCCATTCCCAGTACATTATGATGTAGCATCATTCCATGAAGGACATGGCCAGTACTGTACTCTGCTTCTGTTTGCAATAGCAAGAAAACTATCTTTAAGAAAGAATGGGTGGAAGCTATTGCCACCACTGCCTTTCCAGGTAATCCTCAATCACTGAAAATTAATAGAACTTGTCATGGCCCCTGAAAAATATTGTCAAAATGTTCAAAATGGCTCCTCAAGTTCAAATGTGCAGATCAAGTTCAGCATCAGCTGGAGCACTACTACATAACTCCTTAGCTCTTGCCCCGTGAGGGGCCATTTTAAACATCCTCACCTCACCCTTTTCCAACCTGGTGTTGTTGGACTACAACTGCCATCATCCCTGAATATTGGACATACTGGCCAGAGCTGACAAGAATTGGAATCCAAAACATCTGAACGGCATCAGATGCCAGGCCTCCCCATGTAGCCTGCCAGGTCATTTTCTTCCCCGAAACACATACTGTCTGTCCCACACCAGATGTCATATGTGATGTCAGGTGCTGGGCAGATAGAGATGTAGCTAGAAAACAGGACTGAGATCCCCATATGGCAGAAAGCAGGACTGAACTCCAAATGTAGCATCTGATACAAAGGAAATTCAATACTGTTTGGTTCAAGAGTGTGAGAGAGTTCAATCCTACTTTGTGAATGAGAGAGTTCAATCAGGTGCACAAGTAGAAGGTTCAATCCTGCTTTCTGCAGGGGTCTGCTTTGCCAGTGTATTTCCTTCAGGAAACATGATGGTGAAACAGCACCCAGCAAGATTGAACTCTCTGCTCATCTGGTTAGAAGAGAGTTCAACCCTGCTGGATGCTGCTTCACCATCATCTTCCCTGTGGGGACTCTCCTCCCCCTCCCCTCCCCTAATGCCCAGCTACCCCACTTGAGACAGCTCCATATTGTTCCTGGTGGGCCTATCTGACCCAGGGTGATAAAGGCTGTCTCACCCCAATCTGGATGAAGCCCAGATAGTCCAAATCGGGCCAGTGTGTGGTTTGGAATTTAGGCTTTAGCTGGATCTAGTACAAAGCTCTACGGGGGGGGGGAACACTTATAAAAGCCAGGAAAAATAAGGAGGAAATGAACAGGAAAGAAGAAAGGAACTGATAGGATGGAAGAAGGGAGCGACTTCCGGAGGTATCAGGAGCCAAATAAAGTGAGGTTGGGGGCCTCTGGTTGCCCATATGTGCTAGGTTTTTCATTTAGATATAAAAACTAAGATCTTAAATAGGACTGTCTACACTTACACTTTAGCTTTCAATCTGCACTTAAAGGCTAAACTGACCCTTCACTGACCTTGAACTGGTTTATAAGGTGATATTTTCACTAGCTAGTCTGCATGTAGCGCTTGTCAGAGAGAAATTAGAGATTGGCTTTTACCTCCTTTCCAAAATTGAGTTTACTCTAGGTTTTTGATGGGGTTTAATGCCGTCACTCAAGGCTTTACTGCTAGAGCAGAGCTAAAGTCCCTCCTGAAAACCTAAATCCCAAGGATTCAGCTCTAAGCTGTACACTTCTCCAGGATTACTCCAATCCACCCCCAGAATTCAGCTCTTGGCAGATGGAGCTCTTGCAGTAGCTGTATTTCAGCTTCAACTAATGATTAATACATTCACTAATAGGCAAAAAACCTTGCAGTTTAAGAACGTACCTATAGCCCACAGATATTTCTACCAAACTTTAAAAAGCAGGGAAATTGGGCAGCTATAGTGAATGCACCAGGGGAGCAGGAGACCTGACCTCCGCTCTGAGATATTGTACTGCCCTACAAATTTGTCAAAATGCAAACATAATTTGGGTTAGTCTTTCACAGTCCAATCCACTTCCTGTGTAGCTTGGAAGAATTTGGTAACATGTGCCTCTGACCATATAGTGAGTGGTAGCAACACCTGCCATCTCCAAAGATGGAGAATTATATTTGTGTTTGTTGGTGTTCTTCTTTCTTTGCTTCTTTCCTGTGTTACTAATATTTCTACAGAGAATCTAATCTAGAAAAGTTTATTTCCCTCATTATTCATCCTAGAAATCTGTGTCAAATTTATTTTTATTAATTTCAAAGCCTTTTTATTGGTCAGTGTCATATGATGGTGAAGACAGTCTTTTGTGTTTCAAATTGGAGGTTGTGTTCTATTTCTATTTTGTGTGCATTAACAGTTGAATCTGAAACTGCAGTTTGATGTAAAATCAGAATGATTACAATATGCTGCTACTTCAGCGAGGACTCTAGCTGTTGGAAAAAAGAGGATGCATGTTTTCAGCCTGCTATGTTTAAACCACTTCATTTAAGGCAAGGTGGGCACGGTCAATTAAAAACATAGAACACATCTAGAATTTTGCTAGAATATATTTCACCTCCCACTGTTTTATCTTGAGCAAATTGAGACACTCCTGAGGTCCACTGGAGACTATTCTGCAGAATAGTCAGTGCCATTATTCCACAATTATTTTTGGAGGTTTTTTAGTGTAAAGTTTGCAAAGTGTTGCTGTACTTCACATATTCCCAGAAGCAAAAGAAAATGATTTCCTATAGGAAACTACACTAAAATTGCAAAGTAAACCAAGACATATTTAAAGTGACCATCTGAACTATATCAACTGTCTTAATAATGTTGCTTTGTCCCTGCTAAAACAAGATCAGCACAGCACATGTCTTCTTTTTATTATTTGGGCTGATTGCAGGTGTTGCCACCACTCACCATATGCTCAGAGGCACATGTTACCAAATTCTTCCAAGCTACACAGCAAGTTGATTGGACTGTAAAAGACCAACCCAAATTGTGTTTGCAGTTTGACCAATTTGTAGGGCAGTACAATATCTCAGAGCGGAGGTCAGGTCCCCTGGTGCATTCACTATAGCTGCCCAATTTCCCTGCTTTTTAAAGTTTGATAGAAATATCTGTTGGCTATAGGTACTGTTAGGAAATATTTTATTTCCTAGGCCCCAAGTGTTGTCAAGAGTTGTCAAGAAACGCTACATTATTGCCAGAGCTAGTGCCGCAATGAATATTGGTACTTAGAGAGGGTGGGGGACACAAGACTCTAACTTTCGCTTCTTCTCTCATGAGAGAAGAAGACCCAGAGGCGCCTGTAAGGCTGTAACATCTTGGAAAAAGAGATAAAGTGTATCCCCTCTGATTTGTTGCTATTTCTCTCTGTCTTGCTTCACTATACACATCCTGCACATTGTAGCAAGCTCAGCACAAAGGAACAAGTGTTCTCAAAATACTTTGCTAGAATTGTATCCATAAGTTTTACGTCACACTGTTGAGTGGATAACTTTTACTAGCCCCATGTTTATCTTTTCACTGGTGTCAATCTAACTTTCTTCCTCGCCTTCCTTAAGTTCTTATCTCAAATTAAGTTTCTTAGATTGACAAGTATATAAATTCTTTATCAATTCCTCGCTTTTTTATTATGAGAAATGTAACAAGGATAAGAAGATGCGCTTGCTTTATCTATGTAATACTGTATTCCCATTCTATGATTTTAATAATATTGTATCTTGTTTTGTTCTGAAACCTATATAAATGATGCTTCAATTAATAAACGGTGCTCTCTTCCCTGTCAGACTGCTGTCTGTACAGTGTAGAGACCCCTCTTGATCAAGTAGTATTGTGTGTCTGCTTTATGTTTGGTATCCGGCTGAGCCACTAGAACAGGTAAATTAAAGTGCCAAGCTTACACTCCTATCCAGGGCTGAGGGGTGCATTAGCTCGCCCCTGCAAGAGGGGGACACTTAGATTTGAACCCAACAATTTGGTGACCCAGATGGGACTCCACAAAGACTCCGTGCCAGGTTTTGCAAAACACCCACAGGCGCCTAGAGAGTCTTTTTCTCCAACGGTGTTTTGAAAGACTGGATAACGGAACTGCTGGGAAAAACAAAAAAAATTTTTTTGAAGTAAAATTGGTGCTTGCCAGATATCATGGGGCAAGGGAATAGTAAAGTATGTGTCTGTCCTGTTGATGCTGTAACCCCATTAAGTTTGATGTGTAGGTACTGGGACGAAGGACGTCTTCCTGTTAAGGTAGGTATGCAAAAGAAAACCATGGTAAAATTATGTGTTAGAGAATGGATGAAAATAACCGCAGTGGGGCACTGGAAAAGAGGTGGCCTCGGACTGGGTCCTTTGACGCAGCTTGTTTACATGAGGTGAAGAAGCGGCTAGACAAGGACAGTCCAGCGCAGCTGGCTTTCTGGTCCCTATGGGAAGTAGGGGCACGAAACTGGGCTGCTGCTAGAATTATGATGGGTAGGAACATAACTGACAACCATCCCCCTCCTGGCTATTTTGCTGATGACCCACCCAGACGGCAGCCTATTGGCCGTACCACAATCACCTTTGCCCCGCCACCTTTAAGCCCTCTGGATGGTGGGACCTCATCGGGGTTATTGTCCGACTCAGACCTACGAGTCGGTGGTGCAGCGTCTGGAAGGTAGAAACTGGTTCTACCAGCCCTAGTGGGGGCCAAAGCCCAACACAGGGACCGAGCTGGGACACGGATGTAGAGGGCCAGTTACAGCACACACACACAAGCACACCATGTAGCTACACTTTGGACGCACAATCACAACATCCAATATTACACCGGCTTCTCACTCAACAATCACCAATACAACAAAACATTACTGAAGGTGTGAGCTCTACATCCCAACATCGATTTTTACCAGCTTCCACTTTTTTTACACCACATCCCACTACCTCTCTGCATGATGCTTGTCCCCAATGTGCCCCTTTCATCTCTTTCTCTCAATCCTCTCCTGACACCCCCTTTCCCTCATCACGTCTTGCTCTTTTCCATACACCCCAAACACCCCCACATGTTTTTCCCTGCCATACAGGCTCGTCTCTCCAGTCCTCTACAAGCCAGGGGGCACAACAGGCAATGCTGACTTCCCCGTCACCATCAGTCGAAAAAATGCTTCCCTTAATGATTAACCAACAGCCATACATAGACGCCAGTGGAGCCATGAAGCACGTGGTGCTTCCAGAATATAAGGCATGGCTGGAATGGGATCTTAAGGAATGGAGTATTATGGAAGGATCCTTCGAAGAATCCCCTACCAAGATCCAGAATTTGCTGAGGAGACTGTTCAATAGCCATAATCCCACTTATGGAGACGTCAATTACCTCTTAGACCGAATGTTAACTGGAGAAGAGCGAGGTCGCCTTTGGGCGCTGGAATCTGCCTGGACTGCCGAGGATTCAACCGCCAGGCGATCCTGGGAAAGGAGGGCAGAAGCAGCCACTTCCTGGACAGGTAATGAATGGACTCCTGACAGACCCACGCAGCTCAGAGCAGACAGGGACCGGCTTCTCACCCACCTAAAACAAATGGCCCCAAAACCACCCAATCAGACCAAATTCCTGGCCATTAGGCAGGAATCCACCGAGGCTCCATGTAAATTCTGGACTCGGTTGCTAGAAGGGGCACGCAATTATACCAATTTGAACCCAGAAAAGAAGGAAGATCAACCCACGTTGGTTGCCTCATTCGTGCATCAAGCAATTCTGTCCATCCGGGATTACTTCCAGCACTTCAGGCCAGGGTGGGGTGCTGAGTCAGTCGCTGCTATTCTGGAAGTAGCAGACGTTGTTTGGGAAAATGAGAAGGAAAAATATCGGAAGCGTGAGAAGAAGGAACAGTATCAAATGCTTGCATCCGCTCTCCGTGGCTCTTTGGGAATCAGGTACCCCCGGGGGGGGAGAGGCAGAGGTTCCCGAGGTCGTGGATGAGGACAGCCATGGGGGGGCACCGGGAGCAATCAGGGGTGCTACCGGTGCGGGGATCCATCTCAGTTCCGGAGAGACTGCCCACTGGCAGAAGGGGCTAGCGTTCCGGACGGGTACGGTAATCCTTTTACTTTTGCAGATAACAGTGCACTCCCTCCTCCGATGCCTTCAAGCGCGCCACCTCCTCAGCAGCAGCAGATCCCAACTGCATGGAACCAGATCGGAGTAATGCCCCAGCGACAGACACAACAATGACTAACTGGACCTGCTAACCAAACAGCCCATTCCTGGAAGGAGCTAGGAATGCTTGCACTCCTGTCCTTGGCTGGTGCATTCCTCCTCCTTCCCCCTGCGACGGCCGAACCCGTTATTTCAATACGTGTGGAAGGATCTGAGTTTTCTTTTTTGGTTGACACAGGTGCAACTTACTCCCTTTTGAATAAGGCACCAAACGCATGGCTTACTGAAGACTCAAAACTTGCAATGGGAATGGGGGGGGTTCCACAGGCGCTCACCATTACAAAACCTCTGCAGGTTGAGCATGAGGGACGAACGTTTAACCATGTGTTCTTGTTTTCTAGAGATTGTCCCATGTCTCTGATGGGGCGGGATATGCTTTGTAAGCTTGAGGCCACTTTAACCTGCACTCCTGGAGGGGTGGGATTGTTGCTCAGCATATTCGGGGTAAGGGATGATGCACACACGTTAGGAGACATTACGTTACAGGAAGACCTGAGGGGACTACCTGTCTCGTTGTGGGGAACAAAGGATACTGACATGGGACTTTTGAAATCAGTACAGCCAATTAAAATACAGGTAAAGCAAAACCTCCACCCTCCTTGCATCCTGCAGTACCCCTTGTCTTTAGAAGCACGGGAAGGGATCCGTCCCATCATTGAGGGATTTATCAGAGAAGGAATTATACATCCCCAACGTACTCCATGTAACTCTCCCATTTTGCCCATCAAGAAACCTCCGAAAAGGCCAGGGGATCCTGTCAAATGGAGATTTTGTCAAGACCTTTGCGCTGTCAATAACTATGTTGTCCCCCTCCACACTGCAGTACCAGATCCGGCCACAATCATCAGCCAAATTCCTTGGGATGCTCAATGGTTCACAGACTTAAAAAATGCTTTTTTTAGCATCCCTTTGCACCCAGAATCTAAATTTTTGTTCGGCTTCGAATGGAACCATTGCAGTATGGTCTGGGATCAAATCCCACAGGGATTCAGAAATTCACCACAAATTTTTAGCCAATGTTTAAGAGAGAATCTGGTAGACTTCACCCCTCCCGGAGGCTCTACTATCATTCTTTATGTAGACGATGTCCTGCTGACCAATGTGAGTGATGGCGGACTGCGGGGGGATGGTAAGGCACTTCTAAGCTATCTCCACTCCAGAGGACATAAGGTAGATCCAAAGAAATTACAATGGGTCTCCCAGAAAGTTAAGTACTTGGGGTTCATACTGACACCAGAGGGTAGGCAGATGGACCCCGAAAGGATATCTGCAATACAGCAATGCCCGCTGCCCCGCTCCAAGAAGCAGCTGAGGGGATTTTTAGGCATCATCAGATTCTGCAGACAGTGGCTTCCTTCCTGTGGGGAACTCTGTAAACCTCTTCATGCTCTCACGACCAAGAAGGCTGCAGATCCCCTTGTGTGGTGCCCCGAATCAATATTAGCGTTCCAACAACTAAAGGACGGTGTGGCAACTTCAATGTCCCTCAAGCCACCCAACTATGGGGTACTACCCAGGTTTTTTCAGCTCAAAGACAACAGAAACTTGAAGCAGAACTGCTGGAGGATCCGAACTTGACTTTCGAGAGATGCGGCCCATTGAATCCAGCTACCCTGCTACCTGATCTCCCTGCATCACTGGACAATCACGATTGTGCAGACGTGATTAACTCCACCCTCCAAGTAAGACAAAATTTGTCTGACGAGCCATTGTCCAATCCAGATCTTATCCTCTTCACGGATGGGAGTTCCTTCCACATTGAGGGAACGCGATATACAGGATACGCTGTTGTTAATCAATGGGAGCCCGTGGAAGCAGCCGCCCTGCCTGGTCTGTGGGGCGCGCAAGCCGCTGAACTATATGCTTTGGCTAGAGCCTGCCAAATAGCAGAGGGTAAGACTGTATCTATTTACACGGACAGTAGATATGCCTTTGGTGTAATTCATTGCCACATACACCTGTGGAAATATCGAGGGTTTTTAACTGCAGGAGGGAAGCCTATTCAACATTTGTCTTTAGTACAGAAATTGCTGGAAGTGGTTCAGAAACCAGCGGAGATAGCAGTCATCCATTGTAAGGCGCACACCAAAGAACGCGATCCTATAGTGATGGGAAATGCCCTCACAGACAGGACAGCCAAGAACGCAGCAAGGCTCCCTCTTTCTTTCCCCACATTGACATTGATTACTGATGACTTCCAACCCACTACTTTAACGTCTGTACCCCCAAAGGAGACTCAAGCCTGGGAAGCGCTGGGAGCCAGCTACAGGAATAATTTGTGGGTTATGCCAGATGGAAGAGCCTGTCTACCCCGCTCTACATATTTTGCAGCAGTTGCCTGGCATCACAATAAAGGAGGGCACTACGGGACTCATGCTTTGGTAGACACAATCACCAGGTACTGGTACTCCCCTGGCATTCAATCTGTATGTGCATCAACTGTAAAAGCCTGTAGTCTGTGCCAGGCTAATGGACCTGCTTTGCCAAACAGAGCACCAAAACGGGGGTGGCCAGCAGCCACTGCACCCTTTCAACATTTACAGATGGACTTTGTCGATTTACCACCGGCAATGGGTAAAAAGCATTTACTTGTTATTGTATGCACCCTCACGTCTTGGGTTGAAGCTTACCCCACTACAAATGCCACAGCTCTCACTGTAGCAAAGTTATTGCTGAAGGAAATCATTCCGCGGTTTGGGGTCCCAGAAACAATAGACTCTGACCGGGGCGCACATTTTACGGGACAAGTATTGAAACACGTAGAGGAGGGCTTGGGTATCTCTCATCTCTTTCACACTCCATATAGACCACAATCCACTGAGAAAACTGAGAGACAGAACAGGGAATTGAAATCATTTTTGGCAAAATATTGTCAGGAGACTAGATTAAAATGGCCTGAGGCACTGCCTATCGTCCTGTTCCACATGTGCACCAGGCCCACACGGGCTTTGGGTCTCTCTTCTTACGAGTTGCTGTACGGTCATCCGCCCTCCAAAGGTGGGGGCCTGCCGAAGCCTGATGTGTCCCTGCTGGGGGGGGAACATGTGACCTGTTCTCAGTTTCTTTCTTTACACAACAGATTACAAGCTTTGTGGCATGTCGCCCGGTACGCGCAGACGGTGCCGTTGGAGGAGCAGGTCCACCCTTTTCAGCCAGGCGACTTCGTTTGGGCGAAAAAGTTTGTCCGTTGCAGCCCGCTCCAGCCGAGGTTCACTGGTGCTCACCAGGTTTTATTATCTACCCAGACCGCAGTCTTTCTGGAAGGAAATCTTGGATTCATCACGCACACGTCAAGCCCGCAGTTGTAGACTTCAGTCCCACAGACGCACTGGACGCGCCTTCCTGAGACGAACAAGGACTTGTGGACTCAGAGGACAGAATTGTGCCAGCTTTACACTTACAAAGAGATCCAGTAACTGATTTGTGGGCACCACAGTCTGTCCCTTTCCGCACAGCTGAACTATCATGAACTATTATAATCCTCAGGACTGTGGGGTTCTCTATTGTATTCTTTGTGTACTTGTGCAAGTCAGCCTTGTTCTTCCTTTGTGTTGCCCTGATGGAATAAAAATATGCATGGGGGACGACTACAAACCCCCTCTTGCTGGGATCCGGAATGGGTTGCCAGATCCGAAAGTGCTTGGTGAGTGTCCTGATCCTTACCTATATCATGTTCTTTTAATCATAATCAACCCTTCACTGTAGATATTGCAGGATGGAAGACTAGGTGTCAAAAGGCCGCTGTGGTTTTTCAACACAGCCTCAACGGCTTTCTTGTCACTCAGTGTGTGCGGGCAGAAATAGCATGGGCTGTTTATTTGGCTGTAAATTGTACACCCTCCCCAAGTCTAGCCAGAAATTCAGCATGTCCCACATCCCTAGACCCTAGATCCGTCATTAAAGAATACTCTGTCTTTACTTATCGTAACTTGGGAACTATAGCACCTAAGTTTTGCATTGGGATAGGGGAATATAATTGTTATACTGCTCTACGAAAGAGCCAGCTCAGCCGGTTTGCTCCCCCGAGTACATCTGACTTAACTTCAAAGCCCTCTTTAAGGCCTCTCACACCCCCACCGTTCACGCTTCGAGGGGACAGCTGGAAGGCGAACACTTTTCTCTCTCTCTTGGAAGCCTCAGCCCCCAAAAACGGATCCTGTTATGTATGTGCCCACACTCCTCCACACGGAACTGCAGGGGTACCCCTCATAGGTGCGCCCCTCCCTTTAAAAGAGATTTTAAGTTTTAAGAACCAACCGCAGGCTAAAGAACTAGACGGCCCTTTGGATACAAGTGGCCCGCTCCAGGGGAAGGTGTGTGTAAGCAGCAGCCCACGTGCCTACATGGGTCTCTCTTGTAAATTCATTCTTAGTTGGAGAAAGGGGGGCTCATGGGGGGTTTTCAACAGTACTCATTTACTTAATGCAGCAACTGCCAACAACGATACATGGTCACAGGCTTGGGGCGCCCTCATTCCCCAAGATGCTCGGAGCCCTGATTTATCATCTTTTATTCTTTTATTATACACCAAGCCCACTCCCAGGGGATTATGGTGGTTATGCGGCCATAGGGCCCAGCGGAAGCTGCCATCCCTAGTAAGATGTACTTGCACTTTAGGAAGAGTTATGCCTGGGATTAGAACTACTACTTCCCTTCCAACAGCCAGACACCGGAATCAAAAAGATACTGGGGAGGCAGTCCTACGAGGGTTTTTTCCACATTATGGGGCAGGACAAAACTACCAAGATTTAATTAAGTTGTCTCAAGACTTTGAGGATTTCCTAAATGACACCACTGCCTCACTACGAGATTTGACTAATGAACAAGGACAGATTCGAACCATAACTTTACAAAATAGGTTAGGAATTGACTTCCGGGAAGGGTGACTTAGCCTGTGCCTGCTTTTGAGACGGGCTCCTGCCTCAAAAGAAGCTTATTCAGATATATCAGTCAGTTTTTTCTTTTTTTTTTGACTGATTAAACTTCTCCCGGGTAGGGAGAAACGAAGAGATTAACCTCAAAGCCTATTTTTGTTGGGACGACCAGATCTCATTAATTTATGGGACGAGGTCCAGCCGACGAAGGTGGGACGGATTTTCAACAGCAAGCTCTATCTGTTAAAGCGAACGTTCATCTTATCTTCTAAGAGAGAACGCACTAACAGGCAAGCACCCTTCTTTCTATATTTTTCTTTTACTTGACTTAAATTGTTGCTGTTTAAAAGAGATTTGCCAGATTGATCGGTTTTTGACATCTCACTGGGGAGCCGTAACTTCTCTCTGCTACGCACTAATTAATAGCTTATCTCTGTTTTTGTTGCAAAAAGCTGTCCTGGATTTGCATTCTAAAGATACACACAGAAGAGGGATTTCTATTCCAGATTTTTATTTTGAAAAATATTATACTGTTTTGAGACTACTCTCTTTTTGGTCTATTTTATTTTGACGAATCTGTTTCTTGACGATTGCCATTAATTGCTTCGATCCTGGGAACTGCATTTTGTTTACTTAACTATTGGAGAGATAAGGCTGTCTGCTCTGTTTATACTGTGATGTCACCAAGTTTGGAGTATTAACCCAATTGTTGCTGAAATAAGAAGTGGTTTTCCTATATTTTTCTTTTAAAATGGCAATTAAGAAAGTGGCTGAGAATCTGGAAATAACTATGTTTCAGAGAATAATGAATGAGATTGAGATAACGAAAATTGAATTGAGTAAAATGAAGCAGGAGATTAAAGATATAAGGGTCCCTGTGAGAGAGGTGACCCTGGAAGGGGTCCCTGTGAGAGAGGAGACCCCGGAGATTGGAATAGGGGTCCCTGTGAGAGAGGAGACCCTGGAGACTGGAATAGGGGTCCCTGTGAGAGAGGAGATCCCGGAGATTGGAACAAACGTGGAACAGGAACAAGATTTGGAGTCTATGGACTTTAGAAATAAAATCTATTGTTTGGAATTCAATGTTATCTCTGAAGAAATTAATGAAGATTCTAGAGATAAAGTTATCAATGGCATGGATTATCTTCTGGACTGGAATGATGTGATGGAGCCCAATATAGAGAAAATCTATGGAATTAACTGCAGCCATGTGACAATGGAAAAACTTTCAAGAGATGACCCAGTGTATTTTGAAAAAAAGAACAGAGATATGATTTTACAGCAGTATTTCAGCAACTTATTCAGAATGGATGGCAAGAAAATATTTGGGATAGAGGTAATTCCCATCAGACTCTTATTATATGACTATGGCTTTGACAGCAAGATTATTATGGAATACTGATAATGGAAGATTGGATATTGAAATTACTGGACTTAACAAGACTACTGAAGATGGAAGATGGAAAATGGAACTAATAGAGATAATAGAACAATGGCTACTGAAATTACTGAACCTAACAGATTCTGATGTGATGGATTAATTGAAATGTTTATTTTGACTATGGTTATGACAATAAGATTATCATAATTAGTAATGAGATGGATTAATCGATATGCTTATCTGGAAAAAAAAATTGATAGATATATTTCTTAAAGAATTGAAACCTCTCTTTGACTTTTTGTGGAAAGAATAAAGTAATGTTTATGAGATTTGATGATTAAGTAAGATAACTATTGGAGGAAAGTGATTTTATAATATGACTTAAGAGACAGGATTGCTATATATTATAGACTTATAACTGATTTGATCTTTGACAAATGGGAAGTCAATATTTTACTCTTTATTTTTTATTTTTGTTTTTTTTTTTTTTTTTTTTTTTTTCTTTTTGTTTAACTATTTTTGATTTTGTTTTTTGTCTTTGAATGTTTTATGATTTTGTCTTGTATGTTTTATGAAAATCTGAATAAAAATTATTGAAAAAAAAAAAAAATAGGTTAGGAATTGATTATTTATTGGCCAGCTCAGGGGGGATTTGTTCTTTGATTGGTAGCGAATGCTGTACCTCCATAACTGACACAAAGGCTGATGTTTTGCAACATTTAAATCACCTCAACACCATATATAACGACGTGGAAAGTAGTAAGACCTTTTCTTCTTTCCCAAGTCTAACCGAATGGTTTAATCAATGGCCGAGCTGGCACAAGTTTTTTCTTTACATTTTTGTTGGAATCTCCGGTATTATTTTCTTATGTTGCTGTATACAATGCCTACCCAATTTATTCTCCCTCTTTTCAACTCTTGGAACTCAGTGTCTGAGAAGGTCCCCTTTCTCAAGCGAATTTGTCCTCCAAAGCTGATCTTTCAATTCTCTGAGTAACTCCAAATGGTTAGGACACAATGATGCAGCTATAATTTAAACAGCCTTGTTTAAATTCGCTGCAAAGGGGGGATTTGTTAGGAAATGTTTTATTTCCTAGGCCTAAAGAGTTGTCAAGAAACGCTACATTATTGCCAGAGCTAGTGCCGCAATGAATCTTGGTACTTAGAGAGGGTGGGGGACACAAGACTCTAACTTTCATAAGAACATAACAACATAAGAAGAGCCTGCTGGATCAGGCCAGTGGCACATCTAGTCCAGCATCCTGTTCTCACAGTGGCCAACCAGGTGCCTGGGGGAAGCCCGCAAGCAGGACCCGAGTGCAAGAACACTCTCCCCTCCTGAGGCTTCCGGCAACTGGTTTTCAGAAGCATGCTGCCTCTGACAAGGGTGGCACAGCACAGCCATCACGGCTAGTAGCCATTGATAGCCCTGTCCTCCATGAATTTGTCTAATCTTCTTTTAAAGCCGTCCAAGCTGGTGGCCATTACTGCATCTTGTGGGAGCAAATTCCATAGTTTAACTATGCGCTGAGTAAAGAAGTACTTCCTTTTGTCTGTCCTGAATCTTCCAACATTCAGCTTCTTTGAATGTCCACGAGTTCTAGTATTATGAGAGAGGGAGAAGAACTTTTCTATATCCACTTTCTCAATGCCATGCATAATTTTATACACTTCTATCATGTCTCCTCTGACCCGTCTTTTCTCTAAACTAAAAAGCCCCAAATGCTGCAACCTTTCCTCGTAAGGGAGTCGCTCCATCCCCTTGATCATTCTGGTTGCCCTCTTCTGAACCTTTTCCAACTCTATAATATCCTTTTTGAGATGAGGCGACCAGAACTGTACACAGTATTCCAAATGCGGCCGCACCATAGATTTATACAACGGCATTATGATCTCGGCTGTTTTATTTTCAATACCTTTCCTAATTATTGCTAGCATGGAATTTGCCTTTTTCACAGCTGCCGCACACTGGGTCGACATTTTCATCGTGCTGTCCACTACAACCCCGAGGTCTCTCTCCTGGTCGGTCACCGCCAGTTCAGACCCCATGAGCGTATATGTGAAATTCAGATTGTTTGCTCCAATATGCATAATTTTACACTTGTTTATATTGAATTGCATTTGCCATTTTTCCGCCCATTCACTCAGTTTGGAGAGGTCTTTTTGGAGCTCTTCGCAATCCCTTTTTGTTTTAACAACCCTGAACAATTTAGTGTCGTCAGCAAACTTGGCCACTTCACTGCTCACTCCTAATTCTAGGTCATTAATGAACAAGTTGAAAAGTACAGGTCCCAATACCGATCCTTGAGGGACTCCACTTTCTACAGCCCTCCATTGGGAGAACTCTCCGTTGATTCCTACTCTCTGCTTTCTGCTTCTTAACCAATTCCTTATCCACAAGAGGACCTCTCCTCTTATTCCACGACTGCTAAGCTTCCTCAGAAGCCTTTGGTGAGGTACCTTGTCAAACGCTTTTTGAAAGTCTAAGTACACTATGTCCACTGGATCACCTCTATCTATATGCTTGTTGACACTCTCAAAGAATTCTAATAGGTTACTGAGACAGGACTTTCCCTTGCAGAAGCCATGCTGGCTCTGCTTCAGCAAGGCTTGTTCTTCTATGTGCTTAGTTAATCTAGCTTTAATAATACTTTCTACCAGTTTTCCAGGGACAGAAGTTAAGCTAACTGGCCTGTAATTTCCGGGATCCCCTCTGGATCCCTTTTTGAAGATTGGCGTTACATTTGCCACTTTCCAGTCCTCAGGCACGGAGGAGGACCCGAGGGACAAGTTACATATTTTAGTTAGCAGATCAGCAATTTCACCTTTGAGTTCTTTGAGAACTCTCGGGTGGATGCCATCCGGGCCCGGTGATTTGTCAGTTTTTATATTGTCCATTAAGCTTAGAACTTCCTCTCTCGTTACCACTATTTGTCTTAGTTCCTCAGAATCCCTTCCTGCAAATGTTAGTTCAGGTTCAGGGATCTGCCCTATATCTTCCACTGTGAAGACAGATGCAAAGAATTTATTTAGCTTCTCTGCAATCTCCTTATCGTTCTTTAGTACACCTTTGACTCCCTTATCATCCAAGGGTCCAATTGTCTCCCTAGATGGTCTCCTGCTTTGAATGTATTTATAGAATTTTTTGTTGTTGGTTTTTATGTTCTTAGCAATGTGCTCCTCAAATTCTTTTTTAGCATCCCTTATTGTCTTCTTGCATTTCTTTGGCCAGAGTTTGTGTTCTTTTTTATTTTCTTCATTCGGACAAGACTTCCATTTTCTGAAGGAAGACTTTTTGCCTCTAAGAGCTTCCTTGACTTTGCTCGTTAACCATGCTGGCATCTTCTTGGCCCTGGCGGTACCTTTTCTGATCTGCGGTATGCACTCCAGTTGAGCTTCTAATATAGTGTTTTTAAACAACTACCAAGCATTTTTGAGTGATGTGACCCTCTGGACTTTGTTTTTCAGCTTTCTTTTTACCAATCCCCTCATTTTTGTGAAGTTTCCTCTTTTGAAGTCAAATGTGACCGTGTTGGATTTTCTTGGCAATTGGCCAGTTACATGTATGTTTAATTTAATAGCACTGTGGTCACTGCTCCCAATCGGTTCAACAACACTTACATCTCGCACCAGGTCCCGGTCCCCACTGAGGATTAAGTCCAGGGTTGCCGTCCCTCTGGTCGGTTCCATGACCAACTGGTCTAGGGAATAGTCATTTAGAATATCTAGAAACTTTGCTTCTTTGTCATGACTGGAACACATATGCAGCCAGTCTATGTCCGGGTAGTTGAAGTCACCCATTACTACCACATTTCCTAGTTTGGATGCTTCCTCAATTTCATATCTCATCTCCAGGTCTCCCTGAGCATTTTGATCAGGGGGACGATAGATCGTTCCCAGTATTAAGTCCCTCCTGGGGCACGGTATCACCACCCACAACGATTCTGTGGAGGAGTCTGCCTCTTTTGGGGTTTCCAGCTTGCTGGATTCAATGCCTTCTTTCACGTATAGAGCGACTCCGCCACCAATACGTCCTTCCCTGTCCTTCCGATATAGTTTATATCCAGGGATAACCGTATCCCACTGGTTTTCTCCATTCCACCAGGTCTCCGTTATGCTCACTATATCAATGCTCTTCTCTAAGACCAAGCACTCCAGTTCTCCCATCTTGGTTCGGAGGCTCCTAGCATTAGCGTACAGGCACTTGTAAGCAGTGTCTCTCTTCAAGTGTCTTTGGCATTTGTGGTTAGGCCTGTGGTAATTTTGCTCTTCTGAATTTATATCCTGTGCCCTGCTCTCACAATGCCTACTTCTAGGCCTACCCCTTTTAAAATTTCATCATTTCTTTGGTTTTTATCCCAGGGGGGAGGTTTATTCCGAACCGGACCTTTCTCAGCTCCTGTCGGGTTTCCCCCCTCAGTCAGTTTAAAAGCTGCTCTGCTACCTTTTTAATTTTAAGTGCCAGCAGTCTGGTTCCACTCTGGTTCAAGTGGAGCCCGTCCCTTTTGTACAGGCCCGGCTTGTCCCAGAATGTTCCCCAGTGCCTAACAAATCCGAACCCTTCCACCCGACACCATCGTCTCATCCACGCATTGAGACTGCGAAGCTGGGCCTGTCTGGCTGGTCCTGCGCGTGGAACTGGTAGCATTTCAGAGAAAGCCACCTTGGAGGCCCTGGCTTTCAGCATCCTACCTAGCAACCTAAATTTTGCTTCCAGGACCTCACGGCTGCATTTCCCCATGTCGTTGGTGCCAACGTGCACCACGACCACTGAATCCTTCCCAGCACTGTCTACCAAACTATCTAAACGACGGGCGATATCCGCAACCTTCGCACCAGGCAGGCAAAACACCTTGCGGTCTACATGCCCATCACACACCCCACTGTCTATGTTCCTAATGATCGAATCACCCACTACAAGGATCCCTCCACCCCCTGGAGATATATCCTCGGCACGAGAGGATAGCTGCTCATCCCCCAAGGAATGGGTCCCTTCTAAGGGATCGTTTCCCTCTTCCTCAGCTGGATGCTCTCCTTCCCCGAGACCATCGTTCTCCATGATAGCAGGAGAGCTATCATCGTTGGAGTGGGACACAGCTATAACATCCCTGAAGGCCTCCTCCACACACATCTCTGCCTCTCTCAGCTTTTCCAGGTCCGCCACCTTGGCCTCAAGGAAATGAAGTCGTTCCCGGAGAGCCAGGAGCTCATTGCACCAAGAGCATACCCACGACTTCTGTCCAACAGGCAGATAGTCGTACATGCTGCAGGCAGTGCAAAACACTGGAAAGCCCCCACACCCCTGCTGGCTTCTTACCTGCATCGTTTTGTTTAAGGTTTATTACGTCAATGGGTTGGAGACTGCGGTTTAGTTGAGGTCAGGGAACAGACGGGCAGAGTGGGGGGCCCTGGCCTCCTCGCCCTGCTGCCGAACTCGCTCTGCTGCTTAACTCGCCTTGATGCTTTGTCAGCTGGGGCTCCCTCCAGCTCGTGGAGCAGGCTCCCTCGCTAGGGTGCTCTGACTTTATATGTGTGTTATTTTTGCTTCTTCTCTCATGAGAGAAGAACACCCAGAGGCGCCTGTAAGGCTGTAACATCTTGGAAAAAGAGATAAAGTGTATCCCCTCTGATTTGTTGCTATTTCTCTCTGTCTTGCTTCACTATACACATCCTGCACATTGTAGCAAGCTCAGCACAAAGGAACAAGTGTTCTCAAAATACTTTGCTAGAATTGTATCCATAAGTTTTACGTCACGCTGCTGAGTGGATAACTGTTACTAGCCCCATGTTTATCTTTTCACTGGTGTCAATCTAACTTTCTTCCTCGCCTTCCTTAAGTTCTTATCTCAAATTAAGTTTCTTAGATTGACAAGTATATAAATTCTTTATCAATTCCTCGCTTTTTTATTATGAGAAATGTAACAAGGATAAGAAGATGCGCTTGCTTTATCTATGTAATACTGCATTCCCATTCTATGATTTTAATAATATTGTATCTTGTTTTGTTCTGAAACCTATATAAATGATGCTTCAATTAATAAACAGTGCTCTCTTCCCTGTCAGACTGCTGTCTGTACAGTTTAGAGACCCCTCTTGATCAAGTAGTATTGTGTGTCTGCTTTATGTTTGGTATCCGGCTGAGCCACTAGAACAGGTAAATTAAAGTGCCAAGCTTACACTCCTATCCAGGGCTGAGGGGTGTGTTAGCTCGCCCCTGCAAAAGGGGGGCGCTTAGATTTGAACCCAACAGTACATTCTTAAACAGTAAGGTTTTTTGCCTATTAGTGAATTTCTCTGCTTTTTAATTCGGGAGGTAATAAATAAGATCCTGTGCAAGTTTGCTGAGAATGGATCGATCATTTGCATGCTTATTGAGTTCAGTGGGATTTACTCCCCTGCAATCATGCTTAGGAAAGGTGAAACTCAGCACAGGGGATGGGGAGGGGGGAGGAGGAGGAGGAGGAGGGAAGGAAGGAAGGGAAGAGGGGGGATGGGGGAGGGGAGCAGGCATGAGAGGACGGGAGGAGAAGGACAGGTTTGATCATTTGCATGTCAATCATGCTTAGGATAGGTAAAACTGACCAGGAGCAAGGGCTGGAGTGGGCAGGAGAGGAGGAAGAAGGAAGGGGAGAGGGGAGGAGGAAGGGAGAAGAGAGAGGAAAGGCAGGTCTGATCATCTGCATACTTATTGAGTTCAATGGAATTTACTCCTATGCAATCATGGTTATGATAGGTAAAGCTTACCATGGGGGATGAGGATGGGGAAGGAGCGGATTGGAGGGGGCAAAGGAAGGGGAGGACAGGTTTGATCATTTGCATGTTTATAGAGTTCAATGGTATCTACTCTTGTGCAATCATGCTCAAGATAGGTAAAACTGACCATGGGGAGGAGGAAGGGGAGGGGGAAGGAGGGGGAAGGGGAAGGAGGGGATTGGATGGGGATGGGGAGAGACGGGCAAAGGAGGGGGGAGGGAAGGGGCAAGAGGGTGGGGGTAGGAGGGAGGAGAAGGGAGGATGGGTTTGATCAGTTGCATACTTTTTGAGTTAACACTGTTACCTTTTCGGCACCAGGTCCCAGGCATTTTAGCATGTGTTTTTAAACTGCTTTTTAAAAAATGTGTTTTTAAAATTTGTATATTTGTTTTTAATGTTTTTAATTGTTGTAAACCACCCAGAGAGCTTCGGCTATGGGGCGGTATATAAATGCAACAACAACAACAACAATAATAATTCTGTGCAATCATGTTTGAAAATGGAAATGGACTGCGTTCAAGTTGATCCCCGTTTATGGTGACCCTATGGATAGGTTTTTCATGGTAAACTGTATTCAGAGGTTATTTTCCCATTGCCTTCCTCTCAGGCTGAGAGGCAGTGACTGGCCCAAGGTCACCCAGTGAGTTTCATGGTTGTGTGAGGATTCGAACCCTGGTCTCCCAGGTCGTAGTCCAACACTGACCCAGGGGAGGGGAAGGGTGAGGAGAGGAGATTGGGTGGGTGGGCACTGGGCAGAGGGGAAGCCCTTTTCCTTTCCAAAAGGAAAACATTGTGAACAGTATCATTGCTTTTTAGCGTTTTTCCCACCTTTTTATTCTATAGCATGCACATGTAGCCTCCCACCCAAATTTAAACCAAAGCTGTCCCTGGTCACATCCACACCAGGCTTTTATTTCACTTTGGACAGTCATGGCTTCTCTCAAATAATCCTGGGAAGTGTAGTTAGTGAAGGGTGCTGAGAGTTGCTGGAGACGCCCTGTTTCCTTCACAGAGCTTCAATCAGAGTGACTGACCATTAAACCAGTCTGGCCACTGGAGCTCTGTCAGTGGAATAGGAGTCTCTTCTCAGCACCCTTCAGAAATTACACTTCCCAGGATTCTCTGGGGGAAGTCATGACTGTCTCAAGTGAAATCAAAGTCTGGTGTGGGTGTGGTCCCCTGATTAGCCAAGTCCTGCAGCTGTGAGTCTGGCTTTTAGAACACTGACAGTTGGTTCTTACTGAGCATGCCCAATACTATCATTTAGTTCAATCCAAAATAAATTAATTAAAAATCAGCCAGGCATTTTTTCAACTTTTAAACTGCAGAAGATGAAGGTCAGATTATGGGACAAGGTCAGTAATAGGATTACAGGCATTCTGTGAACAAGGCTATTTTTTAATGACTTTCAACAGATTGTGCGAACTCTTGACAGAAAAATTCCAAAACGGATCTGGTTTCTCCCCCCCCTGTTTTTAGACTTTGAACTCTTGATTCTCTCTGACTGTTTTGTGTATCACCATGAGAATTTAGACGGTTGTTAAGCAAGCATTTCTGAGTTCAGGACTATAAATTTTGTAAGGTTTTGTTTTGAAATGAGCTTATGGGAAGCATCAAAATGGCACGGGGCTGTATTTTCTATTTAACATTGTGGAATGTGAAAAATCCATGCTGGCTATTGTTTACAGCCACTCTTGTGGCTGTATAATTAAATCAGTGTGTGGTACTTACCGAAACTGATGTTTCACTCACTTTGTCACTGGGACTGAGACACTTGGTTATCTTTGCCATACCCTTGTGTGCCCAGCTCCTGCTCCATTTCATTAGCTACAACTTGAGAGAGGATTGAGAAAACCAGTAACATGTTGAGGTCACGCCACTCTTTTTTTTCCAGCTACACATTACTGGGGAGAAGTGGTGTGGATAGGGACAGATCCCTGGTACTGTCCCATCCAGAGTCGATACCAGGAGACTGAGAAGCTGGTGCAAGTAAATCTCATTTTATTAGAGTAATGGATACATCAAAAGCAGTGCACTTCATAGAAAACCCTACATTAACTCACTAGGAATCTCTAACTATACTCTTGACATGTTCTGCGACATAAGAAGAAAGTTGACTCAACACCCCCTCAATACTCAGCAGACTTATATAGGGAAAGTTTTTGAGCGCAATCTTTCACTCCTTTGCACACCCGCCCTCTGCCCGGTATGCTTTTCCCGCCACCGAGAGCGAGGTGAGGGGGGGCAAGCCTCCATGGGCTCATCAGATGAAACAGGGTCCTTATCAACAGTCCAGGAAGTAGAGGGCTGAGAAGCATCAGGCGTCTCTAAGTTACTGCGGGATGAAGGGGGGGTTACTTCTAATTCACGGCTTGGTGAAGGAGGAGTTACTGCTCTTTTGGAATCCTCCCCTAACTGATCCGTTGGGATGGTTGAAGGCTGAGCGCTGTCCCCAAGGGGGGCTGGGTCACCCGTGGGAATTGGCAGAGCATCTAACACACTCCTTTCCTTAATGTCTGGAATAGACACAACAACAGCTGGATCTTCCGCGCCTTCTGGCAGTTGAGGCATCTGCAACTCATGCCTTCCCCCTCCCTGCCCTTCCAGAGAGAGCTGGGGCTTGACAGTACCCACACTGTAATGTGTCATTTGACACCGTTTATGAGACTAGATGGTTTTTCTGGCAGTTCTGTATTTGATTTCAATGAGAGCTTCCATAATATTTATTGTGTTGTGTACGCAACATTGCACAACTTTTGCAGACTTGTCATTCTTTCCTTTACCTCTGATCACATAAGAGGCTTGATTGTTTTGACTGTTCCCGGCTTGGAGTTGTTTGTTTTGGAGATAACCATAATTAGCATCAGACAAATGCAGATCATCCAAAAGCCACTGAGTGTGAAGGATATGCTGTCCTAGAGTGGAAGTGACAGCGTTCTTTAAGAGTAGACTGGAGGAAGAAGGCAATGAAAGGGGGCTGCTTCTGCGCATTCTCACTGCTGCTGCTGCTGCCCACTCCTTCCTTTAAGGCATGGGTGATGTCGTTGGATTCCGTCTCTTGTAATCCCTGACCATTGTCCATGCTGACTGGGGCTGATAGGTGTTGGAGTCCAATATAAGGAGGGCCATAGGTTTCCAATCCCTGCTTCCAAAAAACAAAGTTAAAGGGAAGGATAAGGAGGCTGCTTTGGAGTCAGGAGTGCCGGCACCAATACAAGGGGAAAGAAGCCAGGAGCCATCCTTTGCTCTGAATCTTGAGTTGAGGTAGAAAAGGGTGTGAGCAGTTTGGGGAGTGATGTTAAAAGCTCACCTTTCCTTGGAGACAACATCTGAAGAACCTTAAACGTTTCCAAGCTAGGCTTGAGGGCGTTTCTGCTACATCTCTAGTTTATGATCCACCTATGCATAGTAGCAGCCGGCATGGGTGCATGGGTGGGCCTTCATTGCTCTCCCAAGCTTCTCACAACTATGCATTGCTGCCAGTTACCAAGAGGGAAAGGGGCAAGGCAGTAGGGAGCTCTGTGTGGTGTGGTGCCGTGGCAGAGCCAATCTGACACTGTACCTGATGCTGTGCCCGTGCCACAACAAACTGCCTTGCCCCTCCCCCTCTCCTATTGGGAAGCTGGGAAAGCAACACAGCCCCACTGGCAGCTACTGCCTACACAAGATGTATGCATTCTTCTAAAGCAGAGATGGGGAACCAAATATTGTCAGACTCCAACTCCCATCAGTTCCAGCCAGTGCAGCTAATGGTCAGGAATGATGGGAACTGTATTCCAGCAGCCTCCAAATGGTCAGAGATGTTGCGAGTATTCCAACAATATCTGGATACTGTAGTCCAAGAATATCTGGAGAGCCACAAGTTCTCCATCCCTGATTTAGGGAATATATGGCTCACTTATCCCACCATCTTAGGTTCATGAGCTTGTAAAAACTAACTCTCATACTGACTTGTTTTGTAGCTATAGTGTAAACATTACCTTAGGCAACTTTTTAAAAGAAAAAAAATCTGGCTTGTGTGGCTTTATTTATTTTGACTTCAGTGCACAGTGAAAGGGAGAGAGGGGAAAAAAACTCCATTGTAATTTGTTTGTGCCGGGACAAGGAATCCTAAGGGTTTGAACTTTTGGCTCATAATTTCATTGGGGAGTTATTCTAGGGGAAAACTATGGCAGGAGAGCTACTACAGTCTCAAAAGGGGGAGTTAAATAGACTGGAGCATTTAACACCTCAAAACCTCTGCTGGTGCCTGCAAGATAATACTGGTCTTTGGTCCTTCCAGATGACCTGTGTTTGTTTTTAGCATTCATCTTGATTTCTTTGCAGTGAGACTAGACAATGGGCATTCATTCTGATTAGGTGGCGAGGAGGTTAGATGATGCGGTGTCAAAGCAAGTGTTATCCCACACTTTCCAGTGCAATTTCCCATTACTTTTCTTATTGCAAAATATCTGATCTTTTGGGAAAGCAGATTTGTTGTGCAAGCCCTCCCAATCAACTACAATTGCACAACCTCAGTTTGCCAGTATGTGACTGGATTCCACCTGAAAACAGTGACATTATTAGATAGTGAGGGAACTAGTTCAGGAAAGAGATAGGAAATCTTTAGGCAATCTTTAGGCAGTGATATCTAGCAACTTGAGAATTCAGCCTGCCTAGAATTTCCAGCCCCAGAAGAAACTGGCCTATGCAACCAATTTCATCATACAACCCTAACTAAATTAATAAATAAAATATGGCCTCTTGCATGGCAACACTTAATATTTCCTAATCTAAAAGCAAAACACTGAATTAATTAAATTACTTTTTTTTCAGGCTTACTTGCTGAACCCTAAAGCCTTGCTAAAAGCTCTCTGAAATCCTTCACATATTCCAGCTGTGCATTAAATTTTTACAAATCCTAAATCTGTGTTTTTAACACCCTTTCAGCACATAAAAGACAAGAGCCCAGGAACAAATACAAGAGCCCACAGGAGTTGGCAGCTGTGTGAGTAACTACTGGAGATAATTTTTACACTTTATGATCCATGGGGATTCTGTCAAATGCTTAAAAATGTATGAGAATCATTTCATGAGTATCATTTCTCGCAGATACAAGATTGTTAAATCATTTTTTGAAAGTTACAGAAAAATAGTAGACAATATAAATCCACCTCATCTAAATAACTGCAGCTGCCAATAGATCAATTATAATTTAAAAACAAGAGGGAAACATTACTAATTAAGTTGTCTTCTGGATGAAAAATGTTGTAATTAACTGACATGCAATTAACCAAATAATGGAGACTATAAACTGTCCACACAGAAGCCAGACAGGCCTTTCTGAAACCCAGCAAAGCATACTAGAGGCCCACATTCACACCATACATATATTTCAATATCATTTCACTTTAAACAGTCATGGCTTCCGTTCCATCAAAGAGTCCTGGGAAGTGTAGTTTGTGAAGGATGCTGAGAGTTATTAGAAGATCCCGATTCTCCTCATGGAGCTACAGTTCCTAGAGTTCTCTGGGAAGATGGACTAACTGTTAAGCCACTCTGGCAATTGTAGCTAACAAATCTCAGCAACCTTCACAAGCTACTAGGCTGAGCACAGACCCCCATCTATCACGTAGCTCTAATCTGGAGGGGGGCATCAGGCTGACCCACCTTGGGTCAACCTGGGGACCACCTGCCCTGGTTCAGAGCACTCCCAGATAAGTTTGGGGGCAAGGCTCATGTATAAATTGGGTAAAAAAAACATAAACATATGCCGGAGGGGAAGGAGACATTGCATCTTCTTCCCCACCACTGTCTGAAAGTAGGGTCAGTTTACCATGGGCAATGCTTCTTTGCAAAGGGCTTTCTTCAACAGCATCCCCCCAGGATTGCTCTCTTGGCTCATGAGTGGAGGGAGCAATCCTGCAAGATGCTGCTTTGCAAGGGGCTTTCTTGCAGGAAAACCCCTTGAAAAATAAAGCCTGCACCCCTGGATGATTACTGCCTTTGCTCATCAGACAGGAAGGAGAGCAGCAGCTGTCTCTGCTTTCTGCCGGATGCTCCACTCCCTGACAACCCCATAGTGATCTGTGGCTGTCAGAACCTGACTCGCCCAAAGCCTGATAATGTCCAGATGGGCCTGATTTGGCTTGGGCCTCTGCCAAATCCAGTGTACAGCCTATTATTCTTGGAGGGGGAGGAGCCGTGACTGTTTAAAATGGAATAATCATAGAATAAATGTATGATGTGAATGTGGCCCTAGTCATCTGAGAAGCCGGGGGAGGAAGATACAGTAAGCAAAGTAGGTTGTCAGTTTTTCCCCTCCCCCTCCTTCCTCTGTGCCTTTAATAGCTGCCCAACATGCAAACAATTTGCAGGCAACTCTTCAGAATGTAAGAGGAGGCCTTCTGCATCAGAAAAAGGGTTCATGTAGTCCAACATCCTCTTTATGGCTAGCCAGATACTTCCAGGAAGCCTAGAAGCAAGTTGCCAAGGAAACAGACTTTACCCAGTCTTTCCCCATTAGCAACTGATTTTATGAGTATAAATCAACTGAATGTCAAGGTTTGATTTATGGCACTGGTAGATTTATGCATCGTGATGAAGTGGAAAATTCCACCTCTGAGGGTTGTTATTGGTATGTAGATAAGATGGAAGGGGACGGATGTTGCAACAGGACAGGGCAGGCAAAAGATGAGTATGTGCATTCCTACTTCCCTGTAATGGAGAATTATCTGGTGAATCACAGAGCCAGGTGGAAGTGGGAAACAGGAAAAGCCCCTTATTGGGTACCTTGGGACACATGACTGTACATTGTAAAAACCTATAAAAGGCCCTCAGTTTGGGGAAGAAGGCAGTCTTCCGCCATAGCACATGCTAGCAGGGACTCCTTACAATTGTAAGTATAATAAATAGCTGTAAGCTTCAACCTGCCTCAGTTTCGTTTCCTGGACAAGGACTCCATTAAAGAGAAAGTTCCACAAAAGTGAATTTGCCTAATCCCTTTCAAATCCAAGCCAATGGTCATCTCCACATTTTGTGACAACAAATTATATTATTATGTATTCTATCTACTCTGAATCTACTGTCAGTCAAATTCAATGAGTATCCCCAAGTTCTAGTGTTATAAAGGAGAAGCTCTCTTTCTCCACTTTCTCCACACATTCATTATTTTGTGATCTTCTATCATGTGTTTTATTTTCCTGATCATTAGATCATTTCGGTTGCCCTGTTTCAAAAGGGGGTACCAGAACTGCCCACAGTCTTTCAAATGGGGGTACATCATAACCCTCTTTATGCATTCTCCTCTATGTAATCCTAATTTATGGTCAAATTAAATAGCATACATACCAATACAGATCCTTGGGAGACCTGTCTGTAACTCCAACCATCAATTTCCTGTCCTTTAACCAGTTACAATAAGGAGGGATGTTCTCTTTTCCCATGACTAGGAATGGGCAAATCTATCGGTTTCAGTTTCTCTCTGTTTTTCATTTTTCCAGTCTTAAGGCATTTCCACATCAGTTTGTGATATTTCTTTTTTAAAAAGTCCTCATGAAAATTCATCAGCATATTACTGTGGATTTTGCCTAATATACACATTTTGTAAGCAATTTTGCCTTACACATTTTTGCAAAGCAATTTATCCTAATATAAAATATTTTATGTTATCTTTACTATTATTTATCCACCCTTTACCCCAGTATATGCTTTTTTGGACACATTACTTGGTTGGAGAACTACATTGCAAAATTCAGAGAAGTGCAAGTTTCAAAGGATGGCTCTGTTTCAGTTTACATATTGTTTTGGAAAGTGACTTAGGTGAGTTCACCCTCAAATGTGAACTGAATTGAATTTTCCCCCTATCCCTACCCATGACTGCCAAATTTTCTCAGCCTTTGGTATGAGACTTTGTCAACAGCTTAGACACCCACATACATAATTCTAATATGTCATTTGCATCTACAACTTGCTTGTTAGCATCTTCAAAAACCCCCAAAAGGTTGGTGAGACAGGATTTCCCTTTGCAGAAACCATTCTGATTCTTCTTCAGCAAGTACCCATTTTTCCCACCCCATGGGGATGAAAAGCAGCTGCTGCACTCAATTTGGAGACAGAAAACAAGAAGAGGATTGTTAATACTGTCCACCTCTCCCACTGATCTTCCACAGAAGACTGCAACCTGGATGACTGCTTTACTTTAAAAAAGAAAATATTGGGGAGGAAAAATGTTTTTTTACATCATGTTTAATTTGATTCTAAATTCCAAGACATCCCTTTTTTTATTTGAACCCTCGAGGATTCAATTCCTTCTTGCCTTCTGTTGAATCACCTTCTCTGTGTACATTTTGATTTAAGTATCCCTATCTCAGATCATTACAATAAACATATTATTGCCCTGATAATAAGGGTATAAAAAGGAAATTTTACACTTCTCCATAAGCCTCATAGGAAGGCTGAAACAACCCACAATTAAGACTTCTTCAGTGCAGGGAGCGAGTGATTTTAATTTCAACCAATGGAATTTTATGAGCCTTCTCACTGATTGAGCTGTTGCACAGATGGTTGTAAGTGATACTATGAGTCCTAGGAGAAATCCAGGGGAAGATGGTAGTAGAAGATCATGAGGCTATCTCCTGTTCTTGTTCACTGTCTTAGTATGATGAACTGCTCTAGGCATTCCCAATAGAGTGTTCAAAAGTTTATAGTCATTATTACCCCAAAATTTGGGGAGCTGAACTAAAGAAAGTTTAAGCAACACATTCAGAGAATTCCACCCACCACTGTTCATTTTAGACAATGGCACCCATATGTGTTTTTCTTTCTTTCAGTGTGAACATTAAGGCACAAAGGGACACTAAGATGGCAATTCCCAGAACTTTTACACTCACTGCCTCAAGACAGGAAACCCAGTTATGCCGATTACTGAGCTCTCTCAACTGAAACAGCAAGCAGACTCAATTAAGCAGTCAAAGAGCTTTCAGAGAGTAACCTGCTGATGAAGCAACACCACCGTAGAAGGACCATAAAAATTGAGTATGATTGTTCAATTTCTTTAGTGGCAAGCACCTGCCATTTTGTCATTTTGTTTGTGAAATTCTATAAAGTGATGGCATGCCATGGTGAATAAAAATAATACATAAATAATGAATGCTCACTGCTTCCTCAATGAGGAAGAAGTTCAAGATACTGCACTACCCATGTTTTTATTTTATTTGCAGGACAGAGTAATAGATATTAAGGTATTTTTGATATTTGCTTTACAATTATAAATTATGATGGTAAAGCACAAGCTGATGTAAAAGAGCATGCAGTCTTACAGGGCAGCAGATCAAGCCACATCAGATCCCCAGAGAGGATCTGTATCCTACAAGGTGCCTTCAGCTCTTTCTCTCTCCTTTGACTGTGGGTCTCAAAATAAATATTCAAAAAATAATAATTGTTGGTTTTGGCCACTTGAAAGGAATGCAAAGTTAATATGGTCTCTGAGAAATTGGGGAGAAGGGGGGAACTTTCAGTAAAGTTTTCAAAGGCAGGCTGAGAGTTTTGGCATTTACTTTAATTGATGTTATGAGGATGTTATGTCATGACGGAGTTCCTGAGAGTAGCACAAGTTTTTTTTTAAAAAAAACCACATTGAAGTTTTATTTTTCGCTTTTTAACTTAAAAAAAAACCCACCTCACATGATGATGCTCTCTGATGATCTGTAGCCCACCTCCCTGGCCAGTGCACTTTCTGGAATTCCTGTGGAAGGATATCTACACAAATGATGAGTCTTTCCAGGTTCCAGCAATATGATGAGAGGGTAATGGTGCCATGCAAAGAGCCTAATTGCACATGAGGACTGTATACTATGAGCTTCTTCTTTTTTTACTGAAAAAGGGGGTGAATACTTGCCCCCCTTGTATTAACCTAAGGTAAACACACACACACACTGCAAAAGATGCATAATCTCCTGGCCCTATACTTGCAACAGCATGCAGTTCCATCAGGTCAGAGATAGAACAGCAGTATTTCCTTGCTAGTGTGTTACTTCCATCTACCTTGCTATATGGACTTCCTTCTAAATTGAATGTGGCAGTGACTTCATGGGTGGCCTATTCCAATCAATTTCCATAGTGATCTTGTGGGACCTTCATCTTGATTGTAAGGCTGCTGAATGAGAGGGGGATCTAAGACTCCACACTTTAGAGTGATTCTGTGACAGTTATGAACTAACCCTAATTAAATAATCTTGAGGATGTGTTGTGACACTCACACCTGCTATCTTACAATTCTGTGCCCAAACACTAACTTATTCATATTTATTGTCATTCTGCTTTTACCTACCAAATCTCTCCTTGCTGCTTGGTCCTTTTGAACCAGAGGGATCTTCTTATCTGAGTCCAACCTCTAAAGCTTCATTAATTTTATTTTTCAGTGAATGTTTCACTCTATTCTAACCTTCTAGGTTAGAAATGGCCCCTCCTAGCTTGAACTAGATCAGGGACAGATCCAGGTTTGATGGGTCCTCAGAAAAGTGTACTGGTGCGGCCCCCAGCACCTCCATAGTAAGACCCTCCAAAATATTTTGTTTGATCAGGGATTGCATGAGGACAGGTGGTGACAGCAAGCAAGCGGCAGAGTGGGGCAGCAATGGCAGCAAGCAACAGAGGGGACTGATGATGACCAGCTCCAGCTGCCTGGTACTCTCTCACCCAGGCTACAGACACTGCCGCCACCACCATCATCTTCCTGATACCCAGTCTTCCAGGTCATGCTCCTGACATGTATGTTGGGATACAACCAGAGGCATTGGAACTAAGGAAGTTAGAGTTGTATCCAACGTAGCACTAAGTCACAGTTCTGTCAGTGCAAGGATTCCCGTTTGCACAATGGAACTTCTCCCATGCACTCCTTAATTCTGTTCTAGGGATTACCCCAATCCTCCAGAGCAGATTTGGGGAGGATGTGGGGCATGGGGGGAAGAGAGGAGAGAAGTCCCATTACACAACTGGAAATTCTTGCATTGACTGGATGTGTCAGTTGAATACTGCCCTTAGCACGGGCTGCGGCTAGGAACATAGGAAGGTGTCTTATACTGAGTCAGACCCTTTGCTCCATCTAGTTCAGTACTGTCTATATTGACCGGTAGCAGCTCTGCTGGGTTTCAGGTAGGGGTCTCTCCCAGCCCTGTCTGGAGATGCCAAGGATTGAACCTGGGACCTTCTGCATGCAAGGCACATGTTCTACCACTGATCTATGGCCCTGTCTCGCCCAGCAGAGTGCCACAGTGGGTTGTACCTGTCTCACCCAACTGAAAGCAGTCTGTGCTAAGCAACCATGGGCACCACTTACCCCTTTATCAGCAATACCTTTAGGTCCCATTCCTGATGTGTACAATCCTGGCCAATCCATATATATAAAAATGCCAGTGTCAGACATGATGGATGCTGATGCTGGACCAGATCTATGTTTCTTAATCCTGCCTAGTTATAAGGATTTGTCCTGTTTGCTAGCCTTAGCAGGATGCTATAGCTCAGCCTTTCCTGACCTAGTGCCCCTCGGATGTTAACAGACTACCTCATTACTAACAGAATCTATGCTGTCCTGGGCTCCTGGAAGTTTGAGTCTAACAACATCTGGAAGGTACCAGGTTGAGAAACGCTACTGTCGCTTTGGTGGTCTTGCTGGTCAAGGCTTGTACAGATATTGATTTATTCAATGTGAATCACAACCTGAGAGTTTTGAGAATTACACCCATACATATTTAATACAATATTTTCAAGAATAGATGTGTTAATTTAGTAAAGTCTCTTCAGTAGACAGTTTTAATTTTCCCTCACATCCCACAACTGAGGTCAGATTGCTACTCAATTAAGGGTGTTTTGCTGACACCTGTGGCTATACAGAAATCAATGGCAGGCCAATTCTAAGCACAACATGACCTCTCATATGAAACGCCTGCAGAAAAAAGGGCAGATAAGCAAAATAGTGGTGTTTCAACATTGGGGATATAGCCTCTGGAAAGAAATGCCGCCTCCCACTACTTGCTGATTTCAAAGAATTCTTAAAGCTTCTGTTTATGAATGCTTTGTCAGTGGGGAAAATAATGTAGCTGGAATTTTCATAAGACCATTATGAAACTTGAAAAAATAAATTTATTGAAGCAACCCATTTTTTTTAGACCCTGGAGAGTTGTCCCCCTCCCCTCCCCAAGCAGGCTCTTGTGCATTTAACAGATGAATAAGAAGAAGCATTTCAGTAGGTGAAGTCTTGTCTATCTTTGTGTGACCCTTCTGGGAAAAGATTCTCTTATTGAAGTTGCTGACCATACTCCAACTGCTGAAGGCAGGAGCCCCCTGGTATCATCATCATCATCATCATCAAATTAAATTAAATTTCTATACTGCCCCATAGCGGAAGCTCTCTGGGCGGTTTACAACAAAAAAATCAATATACAATATATAATATACTATTTATACTTGGCATAATTAAAATGAAAAACAATACATCACATTTTAAATAAACATAGCTAAACAATAAATCTCAACAATGTACATAACATAATAACAGAATAAATAAAACAAATTGAACATAACAATGATAAAAAATCTAAAAAATATTCTCCAATGTCCCATTGTGCTTCTCCCCACCTAACCCCATCTTCTACAACCAATAACACTATAAACAGTTCTTCCATTGTCTTCTTTCTCCAAGACAACCCCAAGATGACTCCAAGTGCATTGCTAAGCAGACAAACAATGGAAACTTTACACACATCTTGGCTTGTTAAAGTCTTCATTTCTCATTCTGGCTATCAAGACAAGGATAATGTAGCAGCGAGGGATGCACCCAGAGATGTAGGCTGCTTTCACACATGGGGCTGATTGCGTTAGTTTAACGGATTAAAAAGAAGCACTTCTGTCCCAATTTCTAAAACCACTTTCACACTGCAGTACCTGTTATACCGGCATTTTGCACAACGGTCTTTCACACACACACAGAGCTACAATGAACAGAGCAGAGTTTTTCTCCACCCATTCGTTTTAAGGGGTTTGGTGTTCCCTCCCCCGCAACTTGGTTTTTGAGGCTGGTGGAGGCGGCCCTGGTGGTTGGGGCAGTGGTGCCTGCCATTGTGGCTGCCAGGAGCTCACGGAGGTGGCTCTCCTTGTTCTTAATTTTTATTTGGGGGGCTGCAGGTGGCAGCACCAGCTTCAGCGGCCATTGGGAGTTCACGGAGGAGGCTCCTTTTACCCTTGCCCTCCCCGTCTCGGCTGGACTATACCGGAACTCCCAGCTGCAGCTCCGGTCTACTGTGGGGTGGGGAAGCGCCTGATAACGCACCTCCTTTCACCCTTCTTTGGCCCCAGTCCTTTGGTGGCTTTTAACGCAGCTCCCCGGCTGCAGCTCAGAGGCAGCTCCTGCTCATTTCCCCACTCTGTTCTACACTGCATGCTGGGATGTTTGTCAGGTGAGCGGCTGTAACTAGCGGAAATCTCCCGTGATGTTCTGTATTCCCAGCCTTGCTAATGGCTAAACTTCTGCTACATTCCACCAGAATTCTGGAGCTAGCTTGTGCATCGTGTGAAAGGTCAAATATAATGCGGAAATTAGCAGGTAAGAAACTGTCAGAATAATGGAATAAACTGCAGTGTGAAAGCACCCGTAGTTACAATACCAGTTTTGTCAAAAGGCAATAATCACATTTCTATAAGAACAGGAAAGTAAAACAGTGTGGAAGAAAAAGTACATGACTAACTGCTGTTTTATTACAAAAAAGACAAGACAAAGAAAAGATTGGAAAATTCATATTTAGACCAGAATTAAAAAGGGACTAATAGCTTTTTAACCCTTTGTTGGGTTTCATTGCTCTGTTCTTACTTTTGTTTTGTTGTTAATTTTTTATGCCTATTATGTGCATTGCCTTGAGGACCTACACGTGTGCCTAATAACATGTACACATACACATGTGTTTACATATATGACCATGGAGGCATGATATTTGTAATCTTTTATTCAGAGTTCACGGAATATCATTGGGGAAGGGCACATATGGCATTGAAATTTAATCATGTTCATGGTGCATGCCCTGGTCTCCTCTCGCTTAGACTACTGTAATGCGCTCTACGTGGGGCTACCCTTGAAGACGGTCCGGAAATTACAACTGGTACAGAATGCGGCGGCACGGTTGATTAAAAACAGCCGCCGCCAGGATCATATCACCCCAGTGCTGGAAGATCTGCACTGGCTACCAGTTGTGTACCGAGCCCAATTCAAGGTGTTGGTGTTAACCTTTAAAGCCCTATACGGTGTCGGTCCAGTTTATCTAAAGGAACACCTCCAGCATCACCAAATATGCCGCCTGACGAGATCTGCCTCACAAGACCTTCTCTCGGTCCCACCAGTTAAGACAGCTAGGCTGGTGCAGACCAGAGAGAGGGCATTCTCAGTTGTGGCCCCCACCCTCTGGAACTCTCTGCCGTACGACCTTCGCCATGCCCCCTCCCTGGTAGGTTTCCGCCAAGGATTGAAAACTTGGTTGTTTCAGCAGGCATACAAGTCTCCTAGATAATTTTAGTTTACAGTGTATAGATGTAGGTTGGTGGATTATAATTGTTTTATATGTTAAAACTGTATTATATGTTGTGTTTTTAATTATGTACGCTGCCTAGAGTGGCCGTTCATTCGGCCAGATAGGCGGCCTAAAAATAAAATTTTATTATTATTATTATGTTAATTACTTGTGAGAGTTAACAAGAACCATTGAATCCCAATTTTCAAAAGCAGAAAAATGTTTATCTATTATTTATAATGGTAGTCAGTATGTAAAATTGCTTTGTTTGAAACACCAAGTGCAAGACTTAAAGGATTATGTGCAGCGTCCTGCTTGCCCGAGAAAACAATCTCTCCTCTCCTCCCCCCCCCACGCTATTCTGGGGGAATCATAAAGTAGCCAGTTCAAATAGAGAAAAACACAGGGTACCCAAAACTATATTGCCTGGGACCAACAATTTAAACTTGTTGCTGTGATAGTGTTACCCGTGTACCTGTGAACCCCCTAATGTGTAACACCCACTAAAGGCCCAACACTGCACCCTGAGAGTGTAGCACAATCTTTTGCTGCAATTAAAACCTGCACGTTGCTCTTATATGTGCATGAATCCACCCTCAACCCCAAGAAAGCACACAAAAAGGTAAAATACAGGTTGGTTTATTGAAAGATGAAACAGGAAAAATATTGCTTTTTTAATTACAATAAAAATGCAAGCAGCTTCTTACTTTAACACAATCATTCATTCCTGAAGAGCCTAAGAGAGAGCCCTGTCCCTGATCACTTCCAAGATTGCATGGATTCATACCAGAGAAAAAAAGAAAGTAATAAAGATATGCTAATAGATACACCCTTCCTGAAGGAAATCAGGGCACCAGATCAGGATAAAGAATGATGTGCTTGGTGAAAGTCTGTCTGTCTCTCTCTCTCTCTCTCTCTCCCTCCTCCTGCATATTGCCACATGGACAAGCATATCATTCTTATCCCTTTCCTTGTTCGGTGTCCCAAGGTGCGTGTTGAGATTATTTTAGGGAGTGTTGTGTAGAATGTGGACATTGTTGGAGCCTCGAGAGGTGCCGAGACTCCCAAAAACTTTAAATGTACTTTGAGGTTGTATTGAGCTGAAAGAATATTGGGAGGGGGTATGTGGATGAGTGATTGGGTTCCTGAAATAATTTTCTTTGTCCTGTCTGTTTTCCTGCACAAAGTTAAACTATATCTGCAGTCTCTGGAGCAAATGTTTAGGTGTCAATTAAACTCCTTATCTTGTGTGAGTTTCATTGACCATGTCCATTGGACATGGACTATTGTTTAGTAGAAAGGATTATTCCTGACCAAATCTGGAATTTGGAGTCTTCCTTATTATTTGTTAACTCAGTTAATACCCGCCTTCCTGACATTAGCAAGCCAGTTCTGACCATTCTATAACTTGGGGTCAGCATGAGGGCTATATTCCAGAAGTCTGTGCTTTTCAGGTTCTCATGCCATGATCCATGAATATGAATCATAGGATAAAAACTCCATTTTATGCATACCTCCCTACAACAGAGATAGAGATAGATGGAGTCCATGAATACTTTGTACAATAGGTTACATTTCAGCCATTTAAAAATTAGAAGTTTGACACATACACACACCCCTACTTCCATCCTGCTTCTAGCTTTGCAAGAGGCATTAATACAATTCAAGGATGTATTCCTTGTAGCCTGGGGAGAGTCCTAAGGGCCAAATAAAGAGGCCTGGATACCCCATTCCCCCCCATCCTGAAGTTCCTCATCCTTATGGTATGCAATCAACCATAGCTTACCATGTATGCACAGCATGCTAATGCACACTGTTCAGTCACTCCAGCCTCACTCCACTCTGCCTGGAGAAACAAACCATGAGGTTTGGCTTAATGTTATGTGTGAACCAGCACTCATGGTCTGCTTCTCCCAAACTAACCAGGAGTGTTAAGCCAAGAACAACCCTCAACTTCACCTTGTGGTTTGTTTGGAAATAAACATGTTTGCATGTAACCCTAAGCCAAGACACATGGTTTGTTTCTCCTGGTCCCAGGCAGGGCAGAGCAAAGCAAGATTAACTGAGCAGTGTGTTCCCAGTAAGCCACAGTTTATTGCTTACCATGATACGCAAACTAGGCCATTGTCAAAAAATAATTAGAAAGCAGCCCAGTACTAGATACAATGAATGACCAGACATCACTGGAAGAGGAAGAGGATAAGCTTCTAAGTTCTCAGTGAAAAACTACTATTGGGGCGCAATCCCTCTTGGTTCCTTCAGGTGTCTGAGGCTCATAAAATCCAGTCACTGCAGTACTGACATCTGCAGCCACTTCTGAGGAAATGACGTATTGACAAAGGCTACTGAATCATCACTGCAGCAAATTAGCAAAACTCATGTTACTGATCTAAGATGGGACATGTCTAACAATAAGCAATCTGTGCAATGTCATGAGAATGCCCGAAGTTCCCACTATTTCCCATTTTCTTGATTGCCATTGTCACAATAATAGATTCAAGCTGTGTCCTTATCTGTTCTTATTATGATCTTTGTCACAGAAATAAGGCATCTGAATGTTAATATCCAATACTGTCTGGAAACACAATAGACTGCCATGTGGCTTTAACCTTTTCAATATTCAAGATTTCATTGTTTTGCTGTTCTGCTGCTCTCACACACCTGCTATGATGCCAGCCAATCAAAAGAGAGATCAGCCAAAAGGTTGAAGATGTGTGTTCCTAAGAATCACCTGGAATAGAAATGTCCTCCCCATCCCTACAACACACACACTTCTGTTATTTCTGTTGTTAAACATCGCAACAAGCTAAGCTACAGACCCAACTATGGATGCTGCAGCATTGGGATAAATTGGGTTATAGCCAACTAAGTCCTATTTGGAATAGATCCATTGAAATGAATGAACCTAGGTGAGTCATGCCCATTAACTTCAGTGGGTTTACTTTGAGTAGGACCAGCATGAAATGCCACCCATTAGTCTGGTAAATGAAAACAAATGTGGTTCTCTCAGTTTATAATTCTTTTCATTCTTAAATTCAGTTCTCCACATTGCTGCAGCCATTTGCATTTTTTTTAAAAAAATCCTCATGAAAATTCAGTATTTTAGTGTGAATTTCCCCTAATAAACACGTTTTATATGCAGTTTTGACTACACATTTTCAAGTGATTTTTTCTAATATAATGCATGTTTGTGTGTTATTTTCATGAATATATTCATATTTCTGTACATTTTCCCCTAATATGTGCATTTTAGTTAACATTGTTTGGTTGGAGAACTGCATCATAACATTAGGATAAGTGGGAATTTTGAAGGATGGCTATGTTTTGGTTCTCATATTATTTTGAAAAGGGCAAAATTGATAAATTAATCAAATTTCTCCCCATCCCTACACCTGAGTCATGCTAAAATACTAAATACATTGATCTAGAGAAGTCCAAGGGCACTTTGCCACTTAGGTACCAGACATGCTTCCACCAGTGTAGTGATGAAAACTGACTGGTAGTAACTAGAATGTGGAGTTGGGGCTTGCTTTACTTACTTTTAGACAAAGAGTTGGGTAGAGTGCCATTTTTTCAAAGCAACATTCCTTACTTAGTTTGAGGTAATATTTTATTTATTCATTTCATTTCAACATCTAACCTTTCCTTCGTCCAAAATAAATTCCAGGGTCATTTAAAAAGCCTTACATTCCCACCACAATAAAACCTAGCTCCCTGGTCTAGAAGCTTTACCAGTTCTAGTCAGGATTTCATGATTTTGAAGGAACAGGTATTTAAGTTTTGGAGTCCTCCTCAATCCCTTTCTGTCATTGAGCTCCAAGTAAACTCTATGACAAGGAGTGCCTATTAACTATTTAGGTAGTTATGCCAACTGTGTGTTTTCTTGGACAGGGATAGCTTGGTCACTGTGATTTATGCACTGGTAACCTCATGACTGGACTTCTCTAACACACTCTTTATGGCGCTTCCTTTGAGGATAGCCTGGAAGCTGCAGCTGCAGTGTTCAAAAACCCTGCGACCAGGTTGTTGAGTGGAGCACCTGGCAGTAAACATATTACTCCTGGCTGAGGGAACTGCACTGGCTGCCATTTTGTTACTAGGCAGGGCCGGAGCTAAAGTGTAGCCAGGTCGGACCCTGGCCAAGGGTCCCTGAGGGCCCCCTGGATAGGGTGGGGGAGGAGTAGCGCTCCTCTTCCACGATCTGTGGCAGAGTAGCTGCCGTGGATCACAGGGAGAGAGCTTTCCAGCCAACTCGCCCATTCGCTGGCTCCACCTACCTGTCTCTCGTGTCTTTTATGGCTGCACAGGCTGCGCATGCAGGGCTGACATTAACCAAGATGGTGGCTGAGGTTTCCCTAAGGTGCTGATGCCCCTGCCGCCATCTTGGTTGATGGCCAGGATGTGCGCACATAGCATGCCTGCATGCTATCAACTAAGATGACGGCGAAGGCTTCAGCCCCTTAGGGAAACTTCAGCCGCCATCTTGGTTAATGGCAGTCCTGTGCACACAGCCACAAAATACAGGAGAGACAGATAGGTGGGACATGTGCGCGTGCATAAATGCACGCACTGGGGTCCCGGGGCAAGCTGATGCCCAAGGGCCCCAGAATGCCTGATGCCGGCCCTGTTACTAGGCCATGTTCAAGGTCGGGTTACTAACATATAAAACCCTGAACAACTTGGGACCAGGGTTCTGAAGAACTGTGGTGACTTGGAAGTGGGCATTTTCTACTGTTGGCCCTGCACTTTGGAATTCCCTTCCCTCTACCCTATGTGAAGCATAATCAATTATTTGCTTTAGACATCTTCTAAATAATATATTTTAGTGCAGACTTTCTCTGACCTATAAGATTGGATCCTGTATCATGGGATGTCTTTTTTATCTCTTTTTATTATATTGGTTTTTTTACTAGGGCTGTGCACAGCACCCTCTCCATTGCTTAGAAAAAATGTTAAGTGGTTTAGAAATACTTCTAAACAAATAAGTAAATACATTATAAGATTATAACATTGACAAAAGACAGGAATAAAAAAAGATTTCTATAAATACAGAAGCCGTTCTACCTCCACTATTGCAGATTACCTTTGAATACCAGTTACTTGGAACTGAAGGCGAGTAGAGTGCTGCTGCACTCAGGTTGTTTGCAGGCTTCTGATGGGCATCTAGTTGGCCACTGTGACAATAGGATGCTAGACTAGACTGGCCTTTGGCTGATCTAGTGGGAGTCTACTTATGTTAACATGTTTAGCATAACAACAACAACAGGATCTTGAACCAAAATTTCACTTTCAACAAAAGGCATCTAAGTATTCACTAGCTGAGAAGTGCCAGGGACATATTTGCCTCCCAGAGGAGGAAATTCCACAGTTCAGGTGCCACTACAGAAAAGGACCAATTTTATGTCACCTGCAGTGAGCTGTGCCCACTGGGTGCAGGAATATGGGATAGCCATGACCTTTTTGTGTGTGGCTTGGAAGCAAGAGGAACTCCTTTCTAGCCACTACTGTGGCGATTGTGCAAACAAAACAAAGGAGCAAAACACTGTCCATTTAATGTGGACACACTAGTCCAGCTTCTTTTAAGGAATACCTTCTCAAAGGCTAACAATGATTAAAATCTTATCAATGGACCCTACGTAGGGTACTACAGCTGCATGGGGTTTGCTCAATGGCTGTCTGAAATACACCTTTTTGTTTCTATTGTGATCACTCTGCTATAGAATTCACTGCCTTGAGATAGTCACTAGGCCACAACATTCTTCAGTTTTAAATGATCAGAGAAGAATAGGTTGCTCATTAAAATCTCACTTTTCTCATGGTTTTGAGAACCAGACTTCAACTGTGTTGCTGTCGGCATGCCACTTCTCCAATCAGCTCACATGTAGAGGGGTGGGTGAAAGGCACCTACATCAGCCACCACCACACTCACTCACAGAGAGAAACTCTTTGCAGTTCTCTCCTATTCAGAACAGAGGGGAGGGAGGGTGTCCAATCTTGGCATCCAACGAAATGTAGCATGTTTAAAGGAAGGAAATGTAGGAAAGGCGGATTCAGATCAAACATGAACTAAGCAGGAAAAGCAAACTGTCTCTTGTGCATTCTGGATTTTGGAGGGGTTATTTACTATGACCTTTTCCGGGTGCTGTAGGAGTTTCTGGCGGGCACACTGGTGCCCATGCACATCACATTAGTGACCCTTGGCTTAAACTGTATAGCTTAAGCAGAAGTAGAAGGGAGCCCAATGCAGATGTCTTTGAAACTCAATAAATGGATAGAGGGGGAATTGGGTCACCCCTGCTATCCCTAACCTCTGCATATTGATTAGACATGTGCACAGACTTTACACATGTATACACTGCATATAGATTTGATTTCTCTTTGCTATTTGTACGGGACAGATTGTTTGAGAAAGAATCCATATGTGGACAGCCATCTCTTCTGCGTGTAGGCAGTGTGGTGGTCAGGGAATGGGCCAACCAATGCATGGAGACCAGAGACAAGGCAAGAAGCTATTTATTTATTTAAAACAATTATGTTCTACTTAATCATTAGTATTTCTAAGTGGTATACATAAAAATATACCAAACAAATAAGAATTTATCATAAAACTGAATACTCCTTTAAAATGCCTGCCGGAACAATAAAGTCTTAGTCATGCACCTGAATTCATGTGCTTGAAGTCATGCCCAGGGCCAGCTCCAGGAATGCCAGGGCTTTTGGGCATCAGCTTGCCCTGGGCCCCACATGTGTGCGTGTGTGTGTGTGTGCGCGCACACACGCCCCCCCACCTACCTGTCTCCTGTCTTTTACCATTGCCTTTAATGAAGATGGCGGCCGCGGTTTCCCTAAGGGGATGACGCCTCCGCCACCATCTTTGTTGATGGCACACGTGTGTGCTACACGCGCGCATCTCTGCCATCAACTAAGATGGCGGCAGGGGCTTCAGTACCTTAGGGAAACCACGGCTGCCATCTTCGTTAAGGGCAATGGTAAAAGACAGCAGACAGGTAGGTGGGGTGTGGGGGGCCCCTGCAGATCACAGAAGGGGAGCGGTGGGGCAGCTGCCTCCTGTAGCTCCAGGGGCCGTCAGGCCAGTGCCCCACCTGGCCGCCCTTTAGAACCGGCCCTAATCATGCCCATAACCCTAATCCCCCTATAACACACTGATTGTAACTAGATTAAGAACATCTGCTTGTCCTCCAGCTGTCCCAAATCATGAGCGATTCAGTGTCCTGAGAAAATCCTGAAGTTTAGCCTGTCTGCTGTGTATCTCCTTGTTGCATATTTTTTGAGCCTGGATAGCTCAGCTGGTAGAGCAACAGACCTAACCTAAGGGTCCAGTGTTCAAGGCCCATTTTTGACAGCAGTATTTATATGGGAAGGAACAACTCAGTGGTAAAGTGCCTGCTTAATATGCAAAAAGTCCCAAGTTCAGCCCCTGACATTTCCAATTTAAATACGAGGGTAGGTTGTAAGATCTCTGAGCGAAACCTGGAGAGCTGCTGCCAGTCAGAATAGACAATACTAGGCTTGTTATGTTATGGTTCATTTATACGCTGCTTTTTGGACCAAAGGCCCTCAAAGTGGTGAGCAACATATTAATACAAAAGAAAGATACAAGGGTACAAAAATACAATAAATCCATCAAAAACAATATAAAATCTTAAAAGCATCAAATGCCCACCAATCACACTGGATATGCAATTGTGAGCTGCATTCATGCTGTCACCCCAGATGCAGCTCTCACCAAGTTAACTCACAATTCTACTTCCCCCAACTCCGAGTTGCTCCAGTCTTTCACCTAGGAGCAAGCCCACTCATAACCAATCACTCATGGGGAATGCCATGTCCTCATCATACCCAAGCATAGCACCCTAAAGGGGTGAGCAAATAGTCTGATCTTGTATAAGACAATAAATTGTGTTCCTGCATATCCAAACTGTGGACCATGTTTACTGGACCAGGCTACCACCATCCCTTTCATGTCCACAACAATGACTCTATTATCTGAGATACGTTTGACGATGTGTATCTGCATTGAGCTAGAGTTGTAGTCTAAGTGAAACAAGGTTAGGTGGGTGGGGGAAAGCAAGGAGTATTGATTTGATAAAAAGAGGAAGCAAAGATGGAAGGCCCTGGGGTTGTTGGTTTATCTAAATTGTATTACATTTAAGAGAAATAAATAGGAAGAAATAAACTCATAGAGGAAAGAGTGGCTTGAGGCAATCACACCTGGAAAGTGGCATGAGGTATATATTTGGCGTGCATGGCTCAGATATGTTGCAGGAAGGATGAAGAGATCGACATTTTGGAAGGAAAATCATTTCCCAAAATAGAATGTAGATGTTCAAAGCCAGTTCAGAGTTCAACCCTCTGTAAGAATTTGCAGGCTGCTCCTGAAACTCAAGACAAACAATACTTGCAATCTTTATTTTCCCACCTTATGAACTGGTTTCTCTTGTTTCACCTCTCCATCCCTACTTGGTGACCTGAGGGCAGCTAATCCCTCTGCAGGCAGAAGGCTTTGGAAAGGCTAACAGGAATTCCATGAGACTGTCATTTTGGGGACTACTGGCCTTTCCTTCATCCTCTTTTGAATGTACATCAAGAATGAAGTTCTGTTCTTCATTACAAGAAAATATAGCACAGTATTGCCAGATGCTATATTATGTCCACACAAAGATTAAGAAAGAGATAAACAGATTTTATCCTGATGAGAGCCCTCACTGTCCAGTCAGAGGAAAGTGGGTAGAACGTGCTAGACAAGTCTGCAAACAGGGATGGGAGAGAAATGTGATTTAGGAAATTTGATTCAGGTCAGCAATCCTTTGAAATTCAAACTTGTCTGAATATTGTACAAAGATGCTCATATTAGGAGACAGTGTGCATTAAAATAACATAGTATAAAAATAACATACAAAATTCATTATATATTGTAAAAATGTGTATATCAGGCAAACTGTATGAAAATGTGTATATTAGGAGAAATGTGGAGTAAAGCACTGACTTGAGGTTTGGTTTGGTTTTAAATTGCAATCTAATACAGAAATGTGGTGAACTGAACTTACAGTTGGTAAAATGAGAAACTGAGAGAAACCCGAATTGTTAGATTCATCCATCCCTACCTGGAAAGGTGGGAAAAAAGCTCTCTATCAGCAGAAGCTTGCATGTTATATCAGGGACCCTTTGGTAAGGAATAGACAGAGGATGCCTCTTCAAGACTCTGCAGAGCTCCCAGAAATGTCATGAGGTGAAAAGCAATGGTCCATTTTACAGCTTTAGTTACATGCAATGGAACAAATCCCCCTAATGACTTCAGGCTCACTATAACAGTTTGTTTTTATGCTGAAGACATTTAGTGATATCCAATGTTAGTTATACTCAGAGTAGACCCATTGAAATCAATGGTCTGCAGTAATTGGCAGAGCAATCCAAACTATAGGAAGCCAGTGTAATTTATGCTAGCCTGTATTAAGCCTTATTCCAAGTTCCTTTCAGTAGTGGGGCTACTGCTGGCTGAGTCTGCTCTGAGCCTGGCAGAGGAAAAACAAGCCTTTACAATAGAGTTTGACTTACACTACACTTTTTTCCCTGTGTAACTTCCAGTGGGTAGCTAGGCCATGTGACTGAGGGAAAGGAGTTTAGAACAGGGGTATGTCTTCCCTGCCCTGTCCCACCCCTTCCAATGCCCCTTTGTTGGGACTTTCCCAGCCTTGACTGAGCCCCAGTAGAGGCAGGATAGAGGATTTACTTGAATTTATATCCCACTTTTCCATATAAATATGCTCAAAGTGGCTTACAATAGCACAAAAATTCAAATCACTACATCAATAGCAATCATTTCAAAAACATAACAATAGTTTCAAATCATTTCAAGACATAACAACCCAACAATAACTTCAATTGATTACCTAAACATTATCACATTTAAAGTCATCATAAAACAGGCATCAATCAATTAAAACATATCAAATTAATAGCATAACACTCTGATACAACAGTTTTGTCACTCTAGCATTGATGTTAAAGCCTCTGCTGATGGCTGTTGTTATATGGAGCCTCCATATTCAGAGGCAGACTGACTCCGGACACCAGTGGCTGGAGAGAACCAACAGTGGGAGAAGGCTATTACTTGTAGGCTTTCCTAAGAAGCAAGAGGATGGACACTGTAGGAAGGCAGGATGTTGGACTGAACAGCGCTTTGGTCGGGTCCTTGACAAAATAGACCATCCAGAGCTTGTAAAAGTGTTGGAGAATTCTTCTTATTCTTATTCTTTACAAGCATATGCATATGCACATGCAGGGTCAGCCCCCCAGAAACATCCAAGAGAGACTGCACTGAGGCACTGTGTGCAAGCTTTTTTATAGAGTACAGTTACAGCATGTGACAATGATTTCACCAATCTCATGAGTCCTTGCCCACATAACATTGTTCCAAACCAATCAGAAAGCATTAGCTAACTCCAGTGGTGATTTCAAGATTCTGTCCACCTTGTTAATGTCTCCATTGTCCTACTGTCTTTTCAAGACTAATGAATTTTGGTTCTAGTTGGAACAGTTACTATTGTGAATATGCTTTCAAGCATACTTGGTACATACCGTATGCCATTGTTTTCTGATGAGTCAGGCTGACTCAGGTACACCGGAGAAATTTGGACACGTTCCCTTGAGTTAAGTTTTGCCTCAACTCAGGGTGTTTGAGAATGTATGAGCACCCCCAGTTCTATTCCTTTGCCATAGGGGTTCTTGTGTCCTTATACTTTCTCAGAAATCCCATTTCCTTACTTATAAAATACATAGCTCAAGAAAGAGGATTTTGTTTAAAACCCCTGAGCTACATTGTGAAACCACACAGACTAAGGAAAAAGCTGGGTGACTCTGGCTAACTAGTATCTTTCAGCCTCAGAGATATAGAGGCAGGCAAGCAGGCCACCCCAGATGTACCTTTTTCTTAATGAAAACACACTTATAAATTTGTAAATATTGTTTTAAAAATTATTATAAAATCTCACTATTTCTTGTCATTAAACCCTTTGATTATGCGGTAAATCTTTTTCCCTCTAGATGGCATCATTGCTGTATTCAAGAATCAAACATTGGCAATTCCCACTTATTACATCAATCACTGCTTTCCCTTACAGGTTAAACGCTCCTTAATTCCAAACAATAAAGTAATTAATTTTAGCCAGTCATGTACCTGCCGATTTGGCAAGAACCCAAGAGTTCAAACTAAGTTTACTTTGCCTGCTTTTTCTATAGATTTTAGGATTCTCTGTGAGCTTGTTCTCAACAGGCCTGCAATTCAATGCTTATTCCTTATGATTATAAAACATATACCTTCTTAATAGTTATGATCATACATGTATGACTATACAAAATTCCTCATTAAAAGTCCTCCTTGGAAGCCATGGTGTGGTGGCAGCAGCCCTTAGCGTCTTCACTCCATCCTTCAGTGCTTCACTCATCTGTGCCATGCTCCATGACACGGCATCAGCAGGCAGGCAGGTGGGCTGGCAACTTTGCACACAGTATGGCAGTGGACATCTCCTCACTCCAGGTGTCATGCCAGGCTCCTCCTGGTGCCCTTCCTCACCCTCTCGTCTGCCATACTGGGGGTGACGGCCATGGCAGCATTGTCCTCTGGCTTCAAGCTCTCCGGCGGCTGCTCCTTCAGGCCGAGGTAACAGTGCATGAACACTAGGTAATATCAGTAGTTTGGGGCTAACCTCCCCCTTGCAACTGTGGCAGAAGAAGCAGTGCTGGGAGACAGTAGCCGCTGCAGCCGCTGAGGCTTCCACCACCTTGGGTCCATTTACACCAGTGTATAGCTGGCTGAGCCAGGATGGAGGAGTTTAGCCAGACACAACCCAGGCTCAGCTGGAGATCTGCCTATTCCAACCCCCCCTCATCCCAGCTTGGATTTTGAGTTTGATTGTTCCCTAAATTACATTTATTTTGAGGGGTCTGCTCTAATTATGTCTTGCGGAGTTAGGGCTTGGGTGTTTGCAGCTGTTTGTCTTCCCATTTAATTTGTGTAGTCCACATGACATGATTCTCAAAGCAATCTTGATGCTTTTCCCCTGTAAATTCAGGTTTACCCAATATGGGGATAATCCAATAAATTGTGGGATATCAGGCTCCAAACCACTCCATTCAGAATTGCAGACAATCTGATTCAGTGTTTTGGGTGGGTGGATCAATTGTCACTTGCTGCTTCTCTCCTTTACGTGCCCACCACTTCCTTCATTTCTTTTCCAGCTTTGCTCATAACTATTTCCATTGTGCTCTGGAAGGGAGGTTTAAATTCTTTCTTTGATCCCTCAGATTTGCATGAAAGTGGAAAACTGTTCAAGCAAATGCACTCTACACACACACACACCCTCTCAGATTTGCGCCAAGCCAGAAAACTGCACAAGCATATTTACAATTTTACATATTTCTTAGGCAGGGATATTTTAAAAAAAACACAAAGTATCTGGGTGTGTCCTTTCAGTAGTTAATCAGCACAACAGAATCAATAAATTAAATGGCTGGGTCAAACAAAAAAAGGAACACCTACTGGTATGAACAGGAAAGACTGAAGTTGCTCCTCATATACAAATTAAAACATGGACAAGTGTGGACTACTCCAGTGTCATATGAATGGGGAAAATGTGCATTAAAAGCTAAATTATGTTCAAATGTGTATAGCCCTCTCTGTATTGCATGTCTCCAGGAAATAACACATTAGCACATCCCAGGTCATTCAGAAAACAAATTAAGAAAGCAACCAGCTCATGTGAAATCTCTGTTTCAAGGGCGTATATATATACCTTTTTATGCCAATTGTCAACTTTATTGAAATGGGGAAAAGGAGAACCATCTAAAAGTCAAAACACATAGAAAAAAAGTCATTGATTATATATACCCTTTTTATCTTTAGTTCAATTAACGAGAAAAAGAGCAAGGAGCAGCAAATTATGGGTATCCTGTTTTACATGCTGTGATAAATGTGGTGATTGTCAAAGGTTATAATTTTCAAACAATAAGCATGATAAAATATAACCAAAGAGAATAGAAGATGGTCTCCACAGAGAAGTGCCAATGGACAATAAAATAGAAAGTATAAGAGGTGTAAAGAAGAAGTGGTGTGTGTTTTGCTAAATCCCTTTCCAAATACATTTAATAATAATTATTATAATAATAATAATTCAGAGGTTGGTAAGAAATTATCCCAAGATAGGTTCAACAACTGCCGATACACAGTGGGGAAATAAATCTTTTTGAATTCGGTATGACTGTATCATCACCACCATCCCCCAAATTTAAAAACAGCCATAATATCATCCAATCATAATGATTTCTTCACTTCAAGAGTCATATATGGCAAACTTAGCTCATTATTAACCCTCTGGTTTAAACTGACTTTAAGAGAAGTATTTTACAAGCTGATCAGTTTATTCAAATAAATAATAAACCTTTGCATTTTCATATAAGTGTAAATTAGATACTAGTACATCTGTATGTCTTCAGAATAAGCAGTTTTTGCAATCTGTTGCAAGCTCCCATAGAATAGATAAGGGAATGGAAAGCACCATACATTAAGTTCCAAGCCCTGCCATTTAGTTAATAAGTAAGCTAGGCATGCATTATTAAACAGTGCAGAATACATTAGATCAAAAAATTCCACTAGGTTTATTTCTTCAATATGGAATTAACTATTAAAGAGAGTAGTTGATACATAATTAAACAGGGCTAAATAATTAGATAGTATTAACTAATAATCATTAATTCTAATGGTCAATTGCTGAGAACATTCCAGTTAAACACTAGAAGTCTTATTTAGGTCAAGAAACAATGAAACAAATAATGCTAATATGAGCAGAGTTAAATAATTATTAGTAGCAGTGCGAAAAAATTTCTTAAACATGTACAAATATGGATATCAAAGATCAAAATTATTTGTTTATGAAAATATGTATAAACCACCGACTCATATAAACTATACCAAAGCAGTGTACAGCAATGTCTGCAAATACAATATTGTACAGCATAAAAAAACCAAAATAATCAGAAAAATTATTGGCTAATCTTAAGAAAATGTTGGCATTATCATCTATTTTTGGCCATTAGTACAATGTAGTAATTAAACCACACAAAGATTAATTAATTTCATGTAAAATAGTGGCAAGGCTATTAATACTGTATTGTATTATTTATTATTTATATCCCACCCTTCCTCCTGAAGGAGCCCAAGGCAGCAAACACGTTAACAAAATATTTTAACAACAAGCATTATAAAAACAATTTAAAACATTCCAAAAATAGTTACAGTTAAAACATTCTGAAAACAGTTGCAGATAAAAACATTCTTCTTAAACCGGAATAATTTCAATTTCCTCCTGAAAATCAATAATGATGGAGACAGACACACCTCACTGGAGAGGGGATTCCACAAATAGAGAGCCACCACTGAAAAGGCCCTGTCATGGATCATTGCCAACCGAGCCGCAGTCGGTGGCAGCACCAACAAGGCCTCACAGACTAATTGTAGGGTCAATAATGATTGATACTGGGGAAGGCATTCTTTAGGTACTTGGGTCCCAAGACATTTAGGGCTTTACACACTAGTACTAGCACCTTGAATTAGGCCCAGTAGCTCACTGGCAACCAGTACAGTGCTTTCAGGACTGGTGTCACATGGTCCTATTGGACTGCTCCACTTACCAGTCTAGCAGCTACATTCTACACTAGCTGCAGCCCCCAGACTGTATTCAAGGACAGTCCCATATACAGCACATTTCAGTAGTCTAGCCGGGAAGTCACCAGAGCATGGACAACTGAAGTGAGGCTATCCCACTCCAGGAATGGCCATAGCTGGCAAATTGGTCTCAGTTAAGCACAAGCACTGCTAGCTACAGATGCCACTTGAAACTCTAGTGACAAGTTGGAATCCAGAAGTACTCCCAGACTACGAACCTGTTCCTTCAAGGGGAGTACAACCTTCCGAGAACAGGTTGTACACCTACTTATCTGAACTTGAGACCCACCCACCCATCCAGCCATAGCACTTCCATTTTATCAGGATTCAGCCTCAGTTTATTGGCCCCCATCCAGTCCATCACTGCCTCCAGACACCTGCCCAACACCTTCACAGCTTCTTCTGTTTCAGATGGAATAGATGACACCATGCTCCATATCCCTGGATGACAGCTTACAATGGTTTCATATAGATATTAAATAGAATAGGAGACAGAATAGACCCCTGTGGGACCCCACAGCCCCAAAGTCATGGAACCAAGCAACAATCTCCTAGTTCTACTTTCTTGGTAGCTGTCCTGCAGATAGGAGCAGAACCACCGTCATACAGTACCTCCAACTCCCTCCTCCTTGAGTCATTTCTTTTAATATGTTTTCTTTAATAATATGTTTTTAACCCTTTTTTTAAAAAAATATGTTTTTAAAGCTTTTTAAAAAATGTTTTTAACGTTGTTTTCTTTTAATGTATCTTAAGGTTTTTTATGATGTTTAAAAGTGTTTTTAGCGTTTCTGTTTTCCACCCTGGGCTCCTGCTGTGAGGAAGATATAAATCAAACAATAAATAAATTTCAGAAGAACACCATGTTCAATGGTGTCAAAAGCTGCTAAAAGGTCAAGGAGAAGCCACAGGGTTTCATTGCTGATGTCTCTCCCAATAAAGGTCATCAGTAAGGGCCACCAAGGCTGTTTCAGTGCCAAATCTAGGCTGGAAACTAGACAGGCATGGATCGAGATAATCTGCTTCCTCCAGGCAGTCCTGCAGCTGGTCAGCCGCCACCCTCCCAATAACCTTGCCCAGGAAGGGAATATTAGAGACTGGAAGGTAGTTTTCTAAAACCTTTGGATCCAAGGAAGACCTCTTCAGGATGGTCATTCCATGGCCTCTGTCAAGGCATTGGACATAACTCCCTGGATTCATCCAGTCAATCACTTCCTACTATTTTTTACCAAACATGATGGGCAGAGATCAAGAGGGCATGTACTCAATCTCACTGCTGCAAGCACCCTATCAACATCTTTGGGCTGCATCAACTGAAGCTGATCCCACAAGCTGTAAATCAACAGGGCTCTAGGGACCTCCAACAATCCTGAACCAACTGTGGCATCAAGTTCAGCACAGATCTCAATAATTTTCCCCTCAAAGTGAATCACAAATACAGTATCTCACAACAGGCTATTGATGAAACCACACCGTTCTGGACCAGCTGGTTTACCACTCTAAAGAGCTCTTATAAACTCTGGATTCACTTTAATGTTGTGTTACAGGCTATATTTGCAAGGGTTTAAGTCCCTCAGTCTTATACTTACTGAATGTCAAGGTTCAGTGTGGCTGAGAATATTGCCCCCACCCTTTAGTTGGGGTGGGTTTTCTCCATCCCAATGAACAAGGAAGCCTCATATTGCTTTCTTCTAAGGGGAGGGGCAACTGCTCTCCATCACATGGCCTATAATGGCCAATGGAGTGAATGGGTTGCCTATAAAATCTGTCTCACCCCCAAGTCTTCCTTCTTCTCCATTTTGGCATTTCACCTTCCCACCCTCTGAGTAGTGTGGATGTTTGGGGCTCACAAGGATTTTTGGGGTACACCCAGATTGGCCTTTGGGTGCACCTTTCTTCACCTACTTCATACTGCTCTTAATTTGATCTATTTATGGTAGCCTCAGACTTGATTTGGCTGTTTGGTTCATTTGGCATTTACAGCCTTTCTGTACTCACCATTTAAAGTGGTATAGTTGCTGGGTGTGTGTGTGTCCAGATTACTTTGGCATGCTGCCACACATTGTTATAATTATTCAGCTTGTATTCTGGAATAATGTACTCAAATAAATGCTTTTTCTTCTACCACAAAAATGATTTTTGTGAAAGATCTAGAATGGATCCTCAATATTTTCATTTGTATGGCATATGCACAAGCTTTCTCTCAGTTTCTCACACTCTTGGGGTGTGGGTTGGTGGTCGTGGTTTTGGAGATATCTATTTTGTACCACTTCCTCTGACTGGTGCAAGCTCTTACTTTGTAAGCTCATTTCAGAGGCGAGATATAGCAGATAATGATAGGAGTTCCAGGACAAGTCATAGTGACAGATACATGTCATTTATCTCATCTAATCTCTTCCATCTCTCATACTCCTAAGATTATAATTCCAGAATGCTAAATTATACAGTATGTATGCAAAAGGGTAACCCATGTGCATGCTCATAATTCTGACATTTACTGGCTGGAAGAACACAAGGGTATGTAAGGTGTGTGACTACAGCCATGAATCAGGGCACAATTTGGGCACTACCCACCATTAGTGTGGAAAGGACAACTCATTCTCTAGTAACAGTAACACACTGTATGCGCTAAGGTGCAGACAATCAGTTATAAATTCAGTCTTAAAAACACTGGATCAAACAACAACTATACCATTATAAATGGTAAGTATGGATAGACCCTTGGGTGGAGGGTACTTCACTAACCACCTCCTATTATTAACTGGCTTGGAAGGCTGTTTGGTTTGATGCTGTTGGGGCCTGGCAGGTGCCACCTGCTGAACAATGAACAGCATGGGTGGCTGGCACCTGTCAGATCACACACCCATGACTTTTGTACCCTCCAGATATTTTAGACTGCAACTCCCATCTTTCCTGACCATTGGCCATGCTGACTAGTGCTGATGAAAATTGGAGTCGAGCAGCATCTGGAAGGCACCAGGTTGAATAAAGCTGGCAGTGAGTCAGGATATTTGGTAACTTTTAAAATTAAAATAATTGCACCCTCGAGGTCAGAGACAGAACCTAGCAAATCAACACAGGAGATCTGTAACCAGCCCTGTAGTTCAGGGTGGGGGTGGGGGGGGTAGAGGCACTGCCCTTCCTAGAGTTGTCCTTTTCCCCACCAAGGTTTATTTTTGAGAAATTGTCTTTTTGATTGGTGACATGACAGACAGCCTCCATATAATGAATGACAGCTTGTTTTAAGAACAGGAGCAATTTAAGAATAGGACCCTCTGAAAAATTCAGTGAATAAGGCAGGGCAACTGCACATCAAACGCCTCATTTGGAAGAGTCCCCAAAAGGTGACTCACTCAAGACTTTCCCTGACTGAGGGTGGATTTTTTGTGATCTCAGGTACCCTGTAATTATGTAAGTGATCCTGAATAAAAAGCAAGTATATAGTAGCATAAACTTTCAAGAGTTAAATATTAGAACTTTGTATTATGGGGTAGAGTTAGACTCCGCCCCTTGGTTTTCTTTTACTCTGCTTTTCAGTTTCCGTTGTGTCCTCTAACCATCCAGCATTAATGTAGCATGTTTGTTTGCCTGCAGTAAGAGTTTGTTTATTCTGAGGTTTTTATGATGAGTAGGGTAAGACTGGGTGCTTATTGCAAAAGGTTGAACTAAAGAGATAAAATTATCGGGGGGGGGGGACCCTAAGTGATCCTGTACTCTTATAAAGCACTCATTATATTTACAGTCATAGTGGCTATTTTTTCTTCTTTTTCTTGAGTATTTGATGGCAAAGGATGAAAACAGGCTTAGAGGAATAGAAACACTGCTGTGCACACTGCAGTTAGCTGGCTGGCTGGCCACCTAGGCTGTAATTTAGACCTAATTTCTGATTTTCCCAGTGTGTGTAGCTCAACATGATGCCTTTCAGGGTTCAGTAACTCACAGATATTTAGCAAGTTTGGGGTTTTTTTGCATTTGAAAAAGAAAGGACAGCTAACCTTAATTTTTATTTTAAAAGTTACATTCCTTTAATTCTAGGAAAAACTGAAAGCTGCAAATGTTCTAAAGTATGATTTCTATGTGCTATTCCCCCCCCTCTGAATAGGTGTATTGTGGACCCACCATTCAGAAAACTCTCTGGCATGTTTACTAAGCATTTTTATAAGTTTATGAAAGGAAGTTCATTATGCAGTAAATATTTTACAAAGTTAAAGACTCCGTCTCACTGACGTCAACAAGAAAAGCATGCATATTGTTCTCAGCACTACTGTCCCTAAATGCTTGTCTATGGTTGCATTGTAATGTTCTTACTCTGTTTCTAAACGTATTTTTTTATATGGGTGTTGATACAACAGTAAAAGTGATTTTTTAAGAAAACAAGCTGTACACTAGTTTTTAACTTCTTAGTTTTAGCATAAACTGTTCTGTTTGTTTTATACCTTTTGGTATGCCCTCGTTCACTATATCCTTAACATCCTTTTTTTCTTGTAAAACAAAAAAAATACACCAGTCATTAATTCCTGTGTCTGTACTAAATTTTCTGTTAATTTTATTTATTTATTTATTATTTCTTTTGTTCGATTTATATACCACCCACAGCCCAAGGGCTCTCAGGGCGGTGCACAACATGGATAAAAAACAATAAAATCACAAAAACAGTAAAATATACAGTATTAAACAAGTAAATAACCAAGATAGATTAAAAACACAAATAGGTTAAAATGCCTGGGAGAATAAACAGGTTTTAACCTGGCGCCTAAAAGATAAAAGTGTAGGTGCCAGGCGCACCTCATCAGCTAGACTGATCCATAATTCGGGGGCAACCACTGAAAAGGCCCTAGATCTTGTTACGACCCTCCGAGCTTCCCTGTGAGTCGGAGCTCGGAGGAGGGCCTTAGATGTTGAACGTAGTGAGCGGGTAGGTTCATATTGGGAGAGGCGTTCCGCCAGGTATTGTGGTCCCGCACCGTGTAAGGCTTTATAAGTCAAAACTAGCACTTTGAATTTGGCCCGGAAACAAATAGGTAGCCAGTGCAAACGAGCCAGAACAGGTGTTATATGTGCAGACCGCCTAGTCCTCATCAGCAGTCTAGCAGCTGCATTTTGCACTAGCTGTAGTTTCCGAACTGTCTTCTAAGGCAGCCCCACGTAGAGCGCATTGCAGTAATCCAATCTAGAGGTTACCAGAGCATGCACAACTGAAGCGAGGTCATCGCTTTCCAGATAGGGACATAGCTGGGCTACCAACCGAAGGTGGTAGAACGCATTCCGTGCCACCGAGGCTACCTGCGCCTCGAGAGACAGGAGTGGATCGAAAAGAACCCCCAAGCTGTGAACCTGTTCCTTCAGGGGGAGTGTAACCCCATCTAGAACAGGTTGAACATCCACCATCTGGTCAGAGAAGGCGCTCACCAACAGCGTCTTGGTCTTGTCAGGATTGAGCCTCAGTTTATTAGCTCTCATCCAGTCCATTATCGCGGCCAGGCAGCGGTTCAGCACATTAACATCCTCACCTGAAGAAGATGAAAAGGAGAAATAGAGTTGCGTGTCATCAGCATACTGGTGACAACGCACTCCAAAGCTCCTGATGACCGCACCCAGCGGCTTCATGTAGATGTTAAAAAGCATAGGGGCCAGGACCGATCCCTGTGGGACTCCACAATGGAGAGTCCAGGGTATCGAACAATGTTCCCCAAGCCCTACCTTCTGGAGACGATCCACCAAGTAAGAGCGAAACCACTGCCAAGCAGTACCTCCAACTCTCAACTCCATGAGTCTCCCCAGAAGGATACCATGGTTGATGGTATCAAAAGTAGCTGAGAGATCAAGGAGAATCAACAGAGTAACACTCCCTCTGTCCCTCTCCCGACACAGGTCATCATACAGGGCGACCAAGGCTGTTTCAGTGCCAAAACCGGGCCTAAAACCGGATTGAAACGGATCTAGATAATCGGTTTCATCCAAGAGCACCTGGAGCTGGCTAGCGACCACCCGTTCTAAGACCTTGCCCAGGAATGGAACATTCGCTACCGGTCTATAGTTGTTCAAATTATCTGGGTCCAGGGAAGGTTTCTTCAGGAGTGGTCTCACTACTGCCTCTTTTAAGCAACTAGGGACCACTCCGTCTCTCAAGGAGGCATTTATCACTTCCCTGGCCCAGCCGGCTGTTCCAGCCCTGCCAGCTTTCACTAGCCAAGAGGGGCAAGGATCCAGCACAAAGGTGGTTGCACACACCAGTCCAAGCACCTTGTCAACGTCCTCAAGCTGTATCAATTGAAACTCATCCAATAAATAAGGACAAGACTGTGCTCTGGATACCTCATTAGGTTCAATTGCCATAATACTGGAGTCTAAGTCCCGGCGGATGCATGAGATTTTATCTTGGAAGTGCCCAGCGAACTCGTTACAGCCGGTGACTCTTTGGAGAAGTAACTGTTATCTCCTGGCCTGAGAGTGAGCAGACATCCAAGGCCAGCGGTTGTCATGGTAACGTGAGATAGCAACTGGGAAAGTTCTAACAGAGTCTGTAAGTTGTGTCTTCTGAATATTGCCTCTGAACTGTGAGGCTGGTCTTCTGTGTAATGTCTTTGAACTGAGAACTTCTCTCCTAGAGGGGGGGATCTTAAAGCCTTAAGCCATAATGTCTTAATAAAAGACTCTTAACCTGAGCTAATGCATCTGAGAAGTTTCTTGAGCACTTAACTCCAACATAACATATGCTGTTTCACGCAACAACGCACACACGTCAACAGACTGAAGGTTCTATAATTTCCTGAGGGCTAGGATGTAAGAGCCCTCGGACAATTTTAAAGAGCTCCGCTGGGCGGTTGAGAGATGATTTAATAGTGGCAGTGAAGTATTGCTTTTTCACTGCCCTCACCGCTTCTGTATACAGTTTAGTGGAGGCACTTACCAAGGCGTAATTGCATCCGTCAGGAGTACGCCTCCATCTGCACTCAAGCCTTCTCCTCTCTTGCTTCATCGCTCTCAGCTCCGGGGTATACCACGGGGCTGCATGAGCTCTGCATGGGATAGGGCATGGGATAGACCTGCATGGGATAGACCTTTACATAGCCCATTATGTAAGTTAAGACACACTGCATGGAAAATGAGAGAGGGAACCTTCCCCTTCCGCTAGCCTGGCCCTAACATCCTATCCATCAGTGAGAGATGGGGATTGGCTGGAGCTATGCACCTCCCCACCCCCAAATGCCCCAGCTAGGAATGTGGCTGCCCCACCTAACAAGGAAGGCTGGTTACAGGGATGTTTGCAACAGAACTTATCAGCTCTGCAGGAACTGACTGAGGTAGGAGCAGCCTTGGAATCTCCTGATCATGTGTCTAGTTAAGAGTGGACAAGTGGAAGCAGTTTATTGCCTGATTCCAGCTCAAGTAGCCACATCTTTGGTGCTGAGGGAGGCTTCCCTGACCCACTACCCAACCCAAGCCCTGAGTATGTACTCTGGGCAGGCTTCAAAATCATTCCTTTCCTGACCCAAGTTCCCACAACCATGAGGGACCCTTCTACTAGTAATCTTAGCTGGAGGCCTTGCTGGAAACAGCAGGAGGGATGAGTGTTCTTGCAATGCTTTCCACTGGCATCTGGTTGGCCACTATGAGAACAGGACGCTGGACTAGATGGGCCACTGGCCTGATCCAAAAGCCCCTTCTTATGTTCTTATATTCTTATGGAATCTTCTTTCCTTTCCCTACTGCCCTGCTGTTGTGACCCATTTTTTTCCATAGAAATTTGTTTTTGTTGGTTTATTAATTTTATATCCCTTCCTTCCTCCTAAAAAAACTCAGGGCGGCTAACTCTGCAATAAAAATACAATTTAAAAATGGTAAAAAATACTCCTTACTGTTTTTCTAGGGGTTGCAGGCTTGGGGAATGATGCCCTTTGAGCCTTATCTTGTTGTTTTTCTAAGCTATGTTTTACATCTTGTTGTGTCATCAACCAGTATATCAACAACATTACCGCAGTTAACTTTCCTTATTTTCTCTTGACAGTGTCCTCGGGGTTGATAAATGGCCACCCTTTCTTGTAAAAGGAGAATGTATTTATTTAGGGACTATATATAAGTTTATGAAATCATCTCCTTGTGAGTAGAGCAGGCAGGAACTCTATTTAACTCTTAACCCAGGCCTTTTTCTATGCAGTTTCCCTCTTGATATCTGGGCTTGGACCTTTCACATTTTGATATTACATTAGTAGATAATTACAGTGATTCCTGATATTAAGTACTTCACTGACTATTATCTAGTGGCATCCTGTGCAATGCATTTTCTGTTATAGCGAATGTCCAAAATTTGGTGAAAGTCAACATTCATATAGTATTAATAATCTGAGACACATTTTGCAAATCAATCAAAACTCTTTGTGAGGAGATACCTGTCTTCAGCTCATGCTGTTGCCAGAATTTGCAGTAAGTTTCACCAGCACCTAATGTCTGGCTGGAGAACAGCCTCCTCTCTCAATATACAGAGATAAAACAAATGCCAAGAGGAAGGTATGGACTTGGGCTCGGGAAGAGTGAGAGAACAGCTGCACATGCAGGAAGAGCTCCACAGTGTTTGGTGTTTCCAACACAGACAGGCATAGACAGGCAAGGAGGAGGGTGGCTTCCTCTGCCTCAATGCTGCAGGTGACCCAACACTGACATGTTAAGTAGGAAGCTGGCAATGTCAATCCCAAGGAGGCAAAAAAGAGGGTTAATGGGGTGAAGAAAAACTAATAGCATGACCTGTGTTAATTGTGTATGGAGACCAGCCTAGAAGAAGGTAGGGGAGGAACCTGAGCACAAGAGGTTAGGAGAAACCCATAAGAAGGCTCCGTGATGAACCGGACTCCTGAGTTCTGAGAACAAAGGCCTCACCAGCTCTGTTCCGAAGCAAGAGTGGCCTGGCATTCTGAAGAACCTCGTGGGAAGTGGATTAGAGAGGAGACCACCCCACTGTGAAGTGTAACCATCAAAGATTCAATAGGATAATGATGATCACCTAAATGAGACTACATTCACATGTGCATGTCCCCAAAGTAGGGAAAACATGTGAATGCCTGAGAATAAAATGATCACCTAAAGCCATATGAAAATATCTTGAAAACTATCAAAACTTAGAGGATTAGTTGCTTACATAGGATGCCAGAAGAGCAAATTGAAAACAGAAGCCACACATTTGCATGCACACCTGGTTTTCTACCCACAATTTACAGTTCAAAAGCTTCCTACTGTAATCCCCAAATAGGCCTTGGTAAGCACAAACAATATGGCCTCAAAGAAATCAGCTGCAATTTTAGAAAGCGATTGAAAACCTGATCCTCTGAAGATTTGGTTGAGAGCCCAGCTTTCTCACATGCTTTGAGCATGAAGTTTCCATCTTATTAAGTGGAACCAATGAAATCAAAATTGAAACAGACCAGAGGCTGCACATCCAAGGCAAGTCAGTTCTGCTGATCCTAATAATTATATGTGTTAAATGACTCTGTAAGCAATGCTTAGGTGGTGATTACTGATTCTGCACCAGATGCATGTTTATTAAGTGTTCATCTCTGAGCATAAATGAATTAGGTCTTTTTATTATTATTTGTGGTGTCATTTTACTATGTACAGTAATTGGGTTTCATACCATATGTCACCCAGGGGGTTATTTGTACATAAAAGGAGAAATGTTGAGCTCAATCCTTCTTATCAAGTGTGTTAATGAAATTAAAACAGCAGTAAATAAATTGAAGCAGTTTGCTGTGACACGTAAAATGACTGTATTGGTGTTGCTGGAGAGCATATCCCACTATCATGCAGAGCCACAAAGGGATAGGTAGGTTTTTAATAGAACAACTGAAAAGGAAATGAAAGTAATTAAATCAAGTCCTTGAATTACTTTGGGTTTACTATTTACTGGAATTTTGAGCCTAAATAACACACCCATAAAATTCAACTCAGTTATCTCTGCTGGAGCCGATGTCACTTTCAAGAAACAGGAATTGTTTCAGGTAATTCTTTTCAAAACTGATGCGATGGCACAGTCCTCCAGCCACTCAGTTCATCCTCAGTTTTCGTAGTGTAATGGGCAGTAAATTTGCCTGAATGAATTGTCTTGGGCCACAGATTATCTTCCATCAAAGAGAGTATGAGAAGAGTCTTGTTAGATCAAGCTAATGGGCCATCTCGTCCAGCATCCTATATCCAACAATCACCACCACAGAGAGGACATGATCACAGCAGCCTGCTTAGTGTTTCCAACAGTATCTGCTATTCAACTATAAAAAAGGAAGTTCCATTCAGCTATAATGACTGATAGACCTATCTCCATTAATTATCTAGTCCACTTTTAAAGCCATCTTAGCCAGTGGCCATTATCACTTTTTTAAAGTGCAAACATATTCTCTAGTATTACTTTTCTGTCGTAAATGGAAACTATTAATTTCTAGATCAGCAGTAGCCAATACAGTTGGACTACAACTCTTATCATCTCTGACCGTTGGACATACTCACTGGGACTTATTGGAGTTGGAGTCTAGCAATCTGGAGGGCACTTTATCAGCTGCTCCTGCTCTAGATACAGCAACACATATGTATTTTTTATAGTTATTTGTCAACATACACACATCTAGGTATATGTCCCTGCTTATACAAATTAACAAACAGAACAATGCAATTCCCCCTTATGCTGGGCATGGAGGGGTGCATGCATATTGTATGCATTTATTGCATTTATATACCACCTTTTCTCCAAGGAGCTCAAGGTGGCATACATGGTTTTCTCCCTCCTCATTTAATCCCCACAATAATGCTTCCATTTTATTTAAGGACTGCACCAAGGTATTGATAATCTTTGACAAGTTCAATGTCCTCATTGTCAGCTTTAAAGTTACATAAATCTTCTGTTGTCATTAAAAAGTAAAGGTGTCCCCACACTTAGAGTGCGAGTCGTTTCTGACTCTTAGGGTGACATCTTGCGACGTTTACTAGGCAGACCGTATATATGGGGTGGGATTGCCAGTTCCTTCCCTGGCCTTTCTTTACCCCCCAGCGTATGCCGGGTACTCATTTTATTGACCACGGATGGATGGAAGGCTGAGTGGACCTCGACCCCTTTTACCGGAGATTTGACTTCCTCCTTCCATTGGAATTGAACTCCGGCCGTGAGCAGAGCTTCGGCTGCGTTACCGCTGCTTACCATTCTGCGCCACGAAGTCTTTTTGACATTCCACTGTAGTCCTGATTTTGTGTTTTCCTCTTTAACTTTAATCAGCATTTGTTTCAAATCATGACTGGTTTCTGCTAGTAGTATGGTATCATCTGTATATCTTAAATTATTGATGTTTCTCGCTCCAATTTTCACACCTCCTTCATCTTGGTCCAATCCCGCTTTCCATATGATATGTTCTGCTTATAGATTAAACAAATAGGGTGATAAAATACACCACAGTCTCACACCCTTTCTGATTGGGAACCATTCGTTTTCTCCGTATACTGTCCTTACAGTAGCCTCTTGTCCAGAGTATAGGTTGTGCATCAGGACAATCAGATGCTGTGGCACCCCCATTTCTTTTAAAGCATTCCATAGTTTTTCATGATCTACACAATCAAAGCCTTTGCTGTAATCTATTCCTTGGTCCGTTCCATTGTCCAACGTATGTTTGCAATATGATCTCTGGTGCCTCTTCCCTTTCTAAATCCAGCGTGGATATCTGGCATTTCTCATTCCATATATGGTAAGAGCCTTTGTTGTAGAATCTTGAGCATTACTCTAATTGCATGGGATATTAAGGTAATAGTTCTATAATTACTGCATTCCCTGGGATTCCCTTTCTTTGGAATGGATATGTATATTGAACACTTCCAGTCAGTGGGCCATTGCTTAGTTTTCTATTTTTGTTGACAAATTTTTATCAAAATTTGGACAGATTCAGTCTCAGTAACCTGTAGCAACTCTATTAGTATGCCATCTGTTCCCTCTGATTTGTTTCTTCCAAGTACTTTAGCAGCTTTCACCTCACATTCTAAAATGTCTGGTTCTTCATCATATGAGTCCTCAATGAATGAATCTGTCATCCTTGCATCTATTTTACAGAGTTCTTTGCTTCCATCTTCCTTTTATTTCATCTTCATCAGATTTATCTCAGACAATTTATATTGATATCCTAATGGGCTTTTGTGTGCAAGATTCAGTTGCATTCTTTTGTAGTGCATATGGAGGCGTGTGGCTTTTGTTTCTTTGCCCTCTGGAAAAATGGAAAATGCAATTGGCTGGGCTATGAAGCTACTTTTCAACTCACACACATGAGATTAGAGTAGTGTGTTTGGTCTGCTGCTACTTCCATATTGTTCAAGACAAGAATGGGACACAATTTGTTTGTCTTAAAATAACTATTTTAGCAACTGGTTTGTTTCTGGGCACAACTCAAAGTGCTGGCCTTAAACTCTGAATCCTACAACAACTTGGGAGCAACAAACCTGAAAGAATGACTTTCCCTACATGAAAGTACTCAGATATGAAGATCTTTGTATGATTGAGAGCCTTCTTGAGCTCCTCCCATCTTTAAACAGGACCAGGGTGGACAAGAGCCTTTCCTGTGTTATCCTGTTATTCTACTACCTTCTGTGTGTGTGTGTTTATTTTTAATGTTGTTTTAGGCTACTTAGATGTGCAGCAGCCAAGGCCAGCACCTTGTAGGTGTTTTTTGTAATGTAACTGAAATGTAACTGTAGTGATTACTTTTGAGAAAAAAGTAAAGTAATCAGTTACTTTCAGAGCAATTGTAATTGTAACTGTAATTACTACTTTTTTGGGCCATGTAACTGTAACTGTAATTTATTACTTTTTAAAAGTAATCTTCCAAGCTCTGGATAGATGCCACTACAGTAAAGGTCTGATTCTGTTGTTGTGTGGAATGGACCTCCTGATAAGATGGTATCTGTAGGAGGCCCACACCTGCAGAGCATGGTGATCGACTGGGTATATAAGGGGTTACACAGTATTTCAGGTATCCTGGTCTCAAGCTGTATTGGACTTTGTACACCAAAACCAGAACCTTGAACTTAGGCCAATAGCTAATAGGTAGCCAGTGCAATTCTTTAAGCAGCGGGGTGACATTTTGGTGATAGTCTGCCCCAATGAGCAGTCTCGCTGCTGCATTTTGCACCAGCTGCAGCTTCCGGACCAACCTCAATGGCAGCCCCACATAGAGTGTATTATAGTAATCCACCCTGGAGGTTACCCGTGCATGGACAACAGTGGTCAGGCTATCTCAGTCCAGAAACAGCCACATCTGTCTTACTAGCCGAAGCTGGTAAAAGCCCCAGACTACAGACATGCTCTTAATGCAATGTGTTGCTTAGTCCTTCTTGGATAGTTAAGGGGACAGTTCTGATGTAGTATATCAAGGGGTAAGATGGTCTATCAGGTATGCTGGTCCCAAGCTGTATTGGACATTGTACACTAAAACCAGAACCTTAAACTTTGCCCGGTAGCTAATAGGTAGCCAGTGCAATTATTTCAGCAATGTGGTGACATGTTGGCAATACCTTGCCCCAGTGAGCAGTCTCACTACCACATTTTGCATCAGCCGCAGCTTCTGGACTAACCTCAGGTACAGCCCCACATAGATTTCATTATAGTAACCCAGCTTGGATGTTACCAGCTCTACGGACCTGCTCTTTCAGAGGGAGGATGACCCCATCCAAAGCAGGCAACTAACCAATTATCCGAACTCAGGAAGCACCAACCCACAGTGCCTCCATCTTGCTAGGATTCAGACTCAGTTTACTGGCCCTCATCCAGCCCACCACCAAGTCCAGGCAGTGGTCCAGGGGTTGCATGGCCTCTCCTGATTCAGATATTACAGAGAAATAGAGTACTGCTGACACCTTGCCCCAAATCTCCTGATGACCACTCCCAAGGGCTTCATATACATGTTAAACAGCATGGGGGACAAGATGGTACCTTGCAGCACCTCACAGCACAACTGCCAGGGGGCTGAAAGACAATCATCCAATGCTATTCTCTGAAAAAGACCCTGGAGGTAGGATCAGAACCACTATAAAACAGTGCCTCTGATACCCATCTCACCAAGTCGGCCCAGAAGGATACCATGATCTGAGAGGTCAAGTAAGAATAACAGGGTCACATTCCTCCTTCTCCCGATAAAGGTCACCTTCTCCCTCAGGGTGACCAAGGCCAGTTCAGTCCCATAAACAGAAATGAACCCAGACTGGAATGGGTCAAGGTAATCTGTTTCATCTAAGAGTACTTGCAATTGCTGGACCACAACCCTCTCAATCACCTTCCCTAAAAAGGGGGTATTTGCAACCAGGCAGTAGTTGTCACAAACCAATGGGTCCAGAGTGGGCTTTTCCAGGAGCGATTGGATCACCTCCTCTTTCGGGGTGGCTGGAACCATTTGCTCTCACAACGATGCATTGACCACAATGGATCCACTCAGTCAAATCCCCTTGGCAAACTTGGTTTAAGAAGCCATGACCAGCAAGGGTCGAGAGGTTATTTTGCTAGCTGCATCATCGCAAGCACTTTGTCTATGTCATCAGGCTGCATCAACTGAAACCGATCCTAAGAAGTTGCAGCAGACGTTGCACTGAACACCTCACCCATCTAGCTACCTGGTCACCCAATCCCCTTCCTGTGTAATCAGGGTTCTAAATCACAAGAGAAGCCTCTACAAGGAGGGAGGATGCTCCCTGCTTCAGACCTTCACCCTCAAACTCATGGAGAATTGTAAAATGGAAGGAAGTGATTTGCCAGATAGGGCAAGACTTGTTGGTGCACCTCCACTTGTGTGCTTCCCTACACATGAATTAAGTACTATTAAGGCTTGAGTGCAGATGGAGGCGGACTCCCGACGAATGCAATTATGCCTTGGTAAGTGCCTGCTCTAAACGATATATAGCAGCGGTGAGGGCAGCAAAAAAGAGATATTTTGCTGCCAGTATTAAGGCATCACTCTCCCGCCCAGCGGAGCTTTTTAAAACTGTACGAGGGCTTTTACATCTTGGCCCTCGGGATACTATAGATTCATCTGTAGCCCGCTGTGAAGAGTTCGCTGGACACTTCCAAGATAAGATCGCTTGCATTCGTCGGAACTTAGACTCCAATATTATAGCAGTTGGATTCAATGAAGCATCCAGATCACGGTCTTGTCCTCATTTATTGGATGAGTTTCAGTTGGTGCAGCTTGAGGATGTTGACAAGATCCTTGGACTGGTGCAGGCGACCACGTCTGTGCTGGATCCTTGCCCCTCCTGGCTGGTGAAAGCTGGCAGGACCGGAACCGCCGGCTGGGCCAAGGAGGTAATCAATGCCTCTTTGCGAGAGGGAGTGGTCCCTGACTGCCTAAAAGCGGCAGTAGTGAGACCACTCCTGAAGAAACCCTCCTTGGACCCAGATAACTTGAACAACTACAGACCTGTGGCGAATGTTCCGTTCCTGGGCAAGGTTCTGGAACGGGTGGTGGCCGGCCAGCTCCAGGGGCTCTTGGATGACACTGATTATCTCGATCCGTTTCAATCCGGTTTTAGACTTGGGTTTGGTACCAAAACAGCCTTGGTCGCCCTGTATGATGACCTTTGTAGGGAGAGGGACGGGGGAGTGTGACCCTGTTGATTCTCCTCGATCTCTCAGCTGCTTTTGATACCATCGACCATGGTATCCTTCTGGGAAGGCTCACAGAGTTGGGAGTTGGGGATAGTGCTTGGCACTGGCTCCGCTCCTACTTGGTGGGTCGTCAACAGAAGATAGTGCTTGGGGAACACTGCTCGACACCCTGGACTCTCCATTGTGGAGTCCCACAGGGATCGGTACTGTCCCCCATGCTTTTTAACATCTATATGAAGCCGCTGGGTGTGGTCATCAGGAGTTTTGGAGTGCGTTGTCACCAGTACGCTGATGATACACAACTCTATTTCTCCTTTTCATCTTCCTCAGGTGAGGCTGTTAACGTACTAAACCATTGCCTGGCCGCAATAATGGATTGGATGGGAGCTAACAGACTGAAGCTTAATCCAGACAAGACCGAGACGCTGTTAGTGAGTGCCTTCTCTGCCCAGATGGTGGATGTTCACCCTGTTCTGGATGGGGTTACACTCCCCTTGAAAGAACAGGTTCGTAGCTTGGGAGTTCTTTTTGACTCTTCCCTGTCTCTTGAGGCTCAGGTAGCCTCAGTGGCACGGAATGCTTTTCACCATCTTCGATTGGTAGCCCAGCTACGTCCCTATCTAGACAGTGACGACCTTGCCTCAGTCGTTCATGCTCTGGTAACTTCTAGATTGGACTACTGCAATGCGCTCTACATTGGGCTGCCCTTGAAGATAGTTCGGAAACTACAGTTAGTCCAGAATGCAGCGGCCAGATTGTTGACGCGGACCAGACGGTCCGCTCATATAACACCTGTTCTGGCCCGTCTGCACTGGCTTCCTATTTGTTTCCGGGCTAAATTCAAAGTGCTGGTTTTGACCTATAAAGCCTTACACGGCATGGGACCGCAATACCTGGTGGAGCGCCTCTCCCAATATGAAACTACCCGTACACTGCGCTCAACATCTAAGGCCCTCCTCCGAGTACCATCACATCGAGAAGCTCGGAGGGTGGTGACTAGAGATAGGGCCTTTTCGGTTGTGGCCCCCGAACTGTGGAATGGTGTCCCCGATGAGGTGCGCCTGGCGCCGACGCTGCAATCTTTTCGGCGCCAGGTGAAAACCTTTTTATATTCCCAGGCATTTTAATGTGTACTGTTAATATTTATTGATGTATTTTGCTGCTATTTTGATTATTTTTGTTTGATTTCATTGTATTATTGTATTTATATATTCTCTGATTGTTTTATTATTATGTACACTGCCCAGAGAGCCCTTGGGCTTAGGGCGGTATATAAATTAAATTAAATAAATAAATAATAAATAATACTATTTGGGTGTACCTCTGAGCAATGGCCCATAAAACCTTTTTATACTGAAGAAGATTCTAGGAGAGGCTACTGCCCAGTTTTTGTTGTTTTGGCCCAACTGTCAGCATATGAAATGGAAAGTGAGCCTGAATCCTAGCAAGATGGAGGCACTGTGGGTTGGTGGTTCCCAAGTTCAGATAACTGGTCAGTTGCTTGCTTTGGATGGTGTTGTACTCTCTCTGAAAGATCAGGTCCGTAGTCTGGGGGTGCCCCTGGATCCATCTTTGTTGCTAGAGGCCCAGGTGACCTCCGTGGCTAGAAGTGCCTTTTATCAGCTTCGGCTGGTAAGACAGCTGTGGCCGTTTCTGGACTGGGATAGCCTGACCACTGTTGTCCACGCACTGGTAATCTCCAGGCTGGATTACTGTAATGCACTCTATATGGGGCTGCCCTTGAGGTTGGTCTGGAAGCTGCAGCTGGTGCAAAATGTGGTGGCGAGACTGCTCACTGGGGCAGGGTATCACCAACATGTCACCCCACTGCTGAAAGAATTGCACTGGCTGCCCATTTGCTACCGGGCCAAGTTCAAGGTTCTAGTTTTGGTGTACAAAGCCCTATACAGCTTGGGGCCAGGATACCTGAAATACCGTCTTATCCCTTATATACCCAGTCGATCACTGGGCTCTGCAGGCGAGGGCCTCCTGCAGATACCATCTTATCAGGAGGTTCGTTCTGTACAACATAGGAAATGGACCTTTAGTGTGGTGGAACCTACTCTGTGGAATTCCCTCCCCTTGAGTATTAGGCAGGTGCCATCTCTGCTATCTTTTTGGCACCTTTTGAAGACTTTCCTCTTTCAACAAGCCTTTTAGGTTGAGACCTATCCCAGTCTGTGTCTGTGTTTGAATTGCTTGTTAATGTTTTTTTAAAAATAATGTTTTTAACCCTTTTTTTAAAAAAGATGTTTTTAAAGCTTTTTTGAAAATGTTTTTAACTTTGTTTTGTTTTAATGTATTTTAAGGGCTGTTTTTATGATGTTTTAAAGTGTTTTTAGCACTTCTGTTTGCCGCCCTGGGCTCCTGCTGGGAGGAAGGGCGGGATATAAATCAAATAATAAATAAATAAAATAAATAAAGTAGAATGTAGAATATTCTCAGCATTCATCTGTAGCTGCATATTGCAGAGAAATTTAGCAGTAGTGATGTTGGAGAATTCTGATGAAAATGAGAGCAAAAATTGCTGATATTTAATTATTCATCCCATAGCAAGAACAGAGGTAAACCCAGTGAATGCCATTGGTATTTGCCGTTGTTGTTGCTTTCATTCCCCAAATGACACATAATTGATTACCTTTTTCCCTGTTTGTATTACATTTTCTTTCCATTAAAATGAATGGAGTGAAATGAAGTAATGGCAATGTAATTTACATAATTAATTACGTTACATTACTTAGTTTGCCACAGTGACCAGTGAGATTAATAATTAGGCTTTGCTGGAAAATGAACTGCAATGGAATAGAAAGAAGGCTGCATGCAGCAATACAGGGCAGAATGGAAAACCATGTCTTCTTACATCCGTAGTTAGCAGTAGCTGATAAGCTGTCTTTTCAACCTATTTCAAAATATTAGTGAGAGTGTTGAGTGAGGAATGCACTTTCTGGTCTCTCCCAACATTCACCCATTTCATCTGAGGGTCTAAATAGAGCCAAACATCTACATACTGCTTGTGCATAGGTTCTGTCCCACACAATCAGGAACCCTCCACAGCAAGGCTGGATTCAGGCTTAAGGAGGCCTTCCGATTTTCCTGCTCCTTCATCATCATCAGTTGTCACCCTCCAATGGCATAACCATTTAAATTTGCCACAATGCCCTTAAGTGACACTGTCAAAGTTTTTATGTGAAATTAAAATGGCAGCTTCCAGATCCAGCCACCCGATGCAATGCTACAACAACAACAACAACAACAAAGGGGTTCCCAGTACAGGCATCAGTGGTGGGCCTTGTTGACGCCTTGGCAACTGCCCAAAGATAATGTGTGCTGATGCTGGCCCTGCTATGAAAGTAAAGATATCCAGGTATATGAAAAGAACCTCTGCTTATGCAACTCTTCAGACCTTCTCTTCAGACAACTGCATACCTTCAGATGAAGGTGAACTGGATGCAGAAATTGAAGCATGGGAGAGCAGTTGCAATCCTGAGTCCTTCCACACCATTACTGCTTGGATCTTCTGGGTACACATCCCAGGGTTTACTGAAGTATCATAAGCAGCATGTTCTGAAAAAGGGCTTTTGAGGAAAGCTTTTCTTCTATTACTTCTCCGCTTATGAAAGAATGACTGATACACTTCTGAAGAACCCCAGGGTTCTTAGAAACATAGTTTGAAAGCCAATGTTTTATATAGACAGGGTGGTGGGAACAACACCAATAACAAAACAAGTAACAACACAACAAGGCAGCTTCAGGATACATTACATTATATAATATAAGATATATACACACCAGCTGTTCCCCTAGAGCAATCTTATAACAGGACTCCCTGTGTTCAGAGTTCTTGCACACATTTCTCAGACCTTTCATAAAAGGTTGGCCTTTGGAAAAGGTAATATTCATGATCCCTTAAAAATGTATGCTCTGGAAACTCATACAGGACTGGATAAAACAGTAGATGGAAGCAATTCAATAATAAATGGAAATTTATTTATTAGATTTTTTTTCTTTTTGGATTTTGAAGATCAGTGTTTGATGTCACCTCAATCAACTGAGTTCATTAGGAAGCATTAGAAGAGGAAAGTGTTAAACCTGGTGCCAATAGAGTATGTGCTTATGAATAATCCAAAAATTACCAGAACTACAGAGATAAGCGCTTTAAAACCCTGGCTTTAATTCTCAGGCAAGAACTTCCAAGTTAGCTGACATAATTCCTTTAAAACTTCTCTGTATGTCTGCTCAGATGAAAGTCCTATTGAGTTCAATGAGGCTTACTAATTGATAAGCCTTGGAGTGAAATCTTGTACATGCCTACTCAGAATAAATCCAAATGGGTTCCATGGGGCTTATTTCCTGGAAAGTGTGTTTAGGATTTCAGCATTTGTACCATAACTTGTAAAACAGCCTTCCCCAACTTGGTACCCTCCAGATGTTTTGGACTACAACTCCCATCAGCCCCAGCTAGCATGGCGAATGATGAGGAAGAATGGAAGATGTAGTCTAAAATATCTGGAAAAGCAACAGGTTGGGAAAGGCTGTTTTAAATCGTCCTCCCATGATTGGGTATGTGTAATACTCATTTGTCGGTAGAAGAATAGACATTTTTCTGCTGTTGCATAAATGGTTAGGAGAAAGTGCTTTACTTCCATTTTATCTCCAGATCTGATGCAGATGAGAACTCATCCTTTAACATCTAATGATCATTTTGAAGGAACAATGTTTCAGGGAAAAGGTGGAGCAAGAGAGAAAGAAAAGGCACAAACAAGAAGTGAAAAAAAAGATGGGTGGGGTTGCATGAGAGAGATTCTTAAATGGTTCATTAGAATTATATAATCGTAGAGTTGGAAGGGGCCTATAAGGCCATCAAGTCCAACCCTCTGCTCAATTCAGGAATCCAACTTAAAGTATACCTGACAAGTGGCTGTCCAGCTGCCTCCAGTGTTGGAGAGGCCACCACCTCCCTAGGTAATTGGTTCCATTGTTTTACCACTCTAACAGTTAGGAAGTTTTTCCTGATGTTCAGTTGAAATCTAACTTGAGCCCATTATTCCATGTCCTGCACTCTGGGACAATTGAGAAGAGATCCTGGCCCTCCTCTGTGTGGCAACCTTTCAAGTGCTTGAAGAGTGCTATCATATCTCCCCTCAGTCTTTTCTTCTCAAGGCTAAACATGCCCAGTTCTTTCAGTCTCTCCTCATAGGGCTTTGTTTCCAGTCCTCTGATCATCCTGATTGCCCTCCTCTGAAACCGTTCCAGTTTGTCTGCATCCTTCCTAAAGTGTGGTGCCCAAAACTGAATGCAGTACTCAGGATGAGGCCTAACTGCTCGACACCAGTGCTGAATAAAGGGGAACCAATACTCCAAGCTATTTGGAAACTATACCTCTGTTAATGCAGCTTAAAATAGCATTTGCCTTTTCCCCAGCCACATCACACTGGTGGCTCATATTTATTTATTTATTTTATTTATTTATTTATTACATTTATACCCTGCCTTTCTTTTCATGATAGAAACCCAAAGCAGCTTACATATGGTTCCCCAGCGGTCTCCCATCCAGGCACTGACCAGACCTGACCCTGCTTAGCTTCAGCAGGGAGCTGGCCAACAACAATGCCAAGATCCTTCTCACATTGCTGAGCCAAGTCTCCCACATCTTATAACTGTGCATTTGGTTTCTTTTTCATAGATGTAGAATTTTGCACTTATCCCTGTTAGATTTCATTCTGTTGTTTTCATCCCAATGCTCTAGCCTATCAAGATCCTTTTGAATTTCTGTTTATGTCTTCCAAGGCTTTCCCTCCCAATTTTGTGTCATCTGCAAATTTGATAAGCATTCCCTGAACCTCCTCACCCAAGTCATTAATAAAAATGTTGAAGAACAATGGGCCCAGGACCCCACTCGTTACCTCCCCCAGTTTGAGAAGGAACCGTTGATAAGCACTCTTTGAGTACAATTCTGTAGCCAATTGTGGATCTACCTGATAGTTGTTCCATCCAGCCCACATTTAGCTAGCTTACTAATCAGAATATCATGGGGCACATTCTCAAAAGCTTTGCTGAAGTCGATATACAGTATATATATTGTCCACATAGGGTTGCCAGGTGTCCGGTTTTCGGCCAGAGACTCTGTTTTTTGGGAGTCCTCTCCAGGTCTCTGGGTGAATCACCTTAATCTCTGAACTCTTAGCTTTCATTGTTTTAACAAATTAAGTTTCTAGGTGGTCTGGTTCAAAAGATATAAACCAAAATGTCAGCCGCCCCACCCGCAACTTCTGTTAGTTGCTCTAATTTCTGTTCTAATCCCTGACCTTTCAGGTTTTTAGGTGAATAAGTGAAGTCAGGGTTGTGATTGACAATGGCAAGAGCTAAACCCCATTTCAGGTTCTGAGAATAGTTTATTTTTCCTGCTTGTCTCACATCAGGAATTCAGTAAATATATCGCTTTCAGCAGCATAAAGCGTACTTTCTCTGTACAGGATTGAGACTTGCTTCTGAGTAAACATGCATAGGATTGCACTACAACAGAAGATCACAGCAGGATCTTGGTAGGCATAAAAGTGTACATGCAAGGTTTTTTTAATTACTTGCAAAAATGGTATATTATACTTTTTATTTTTCAAATATTTTTGAACAGAAGTTTTTACAAGTGTACACGCTGCAGTGTTACACTTTTCTAATTAAGGAATCAAACAAAGTTTAAATTTTACAGGACTGTGAAAGAGGGCAGCTTATTTGTCTTATTTGTAACCTGTTTTGAAAACCTTTCCAATATGAAATTTTTCTGGGAGTAAAGGTACAATGCTAATTCGACATACCTGGTAGTTAACCCCATTGAATTCAGTAGGACTTACTATATATCTTTTTCTATGTATGCATCCTTATACAGGTATATATTTCAAGTTGGTTTTGTCTGGGTCTGTGTTGTGGTAAAGGCCTTTGATGATTTTTGCTTGAACAACATTGTCTTACATCATAGGGGCTGGAAGTCACAAAAACCTACATTAACTTAGCTTTCAGACTTGCACTGATTTAATTTCAAATTGCTCTAATAAACTCATGGTGAAAGGACTGATAAGAAGAGAACTGAAGAAAAACCAAATTTCAAATGGGCATAAACTGAGTTGTCTCACTTATACAAAAGAGACATTGCACAACAACATCATATCACATGAGCAAAGGAGGCTTTAATGCATGTGTGGCCAAACACATCACTGCAATCTCCAGCCTCAAAAGGAACATAGGAAGCTACTTTATTGATCCATGTACTGTCGACACTGATTGGCAGAAGCTCTCCTAGGTTTCAGACAGGGGTCTTCTCCCAGCTCTATGTGGAAATGCTGGGCATTGAACCTGGGACCTTTTGCATGTAAAACAGACACTCTACCACTGAGCTGTGCCCTTCCCATACCCTGTTGGAACCTCACTGGCTTACCAGTTGGACTGTGTGCCTACCACAAACAGAACTGCAAATCCTCAAGCACATATGAGTTGTTTCTGGCTCCTGGCAGCATCTTTAGCTTGGACATCAGGCTTCCAAAGCTGCTTTCATTCCTGGTTCATCTACTTGACTGCACATCTGTTTCATACCACACATGCCGTCTCCAGCTGATGTTTATCTCTTTCTTCCTGTCTGCCTGTTTCTGTCACACATACAAACCATAAGAGCAACTTTGATTTAATTTTGATCTGCTTCTGATTATCAATTAGGTGCCATGCAGAGTGCAAAATTGTTGCCAGCACTACTCCAGCTGCCAAGGGATGTGCTGAAAAGACTCACAGCACTATTTGTCTGTAGGGGGGTGGTAAGGGGGGGACACATAACTAGCTATTAATTCAAAACCTTTGCCCAGGCTTTCTCAAGTTGTTACTTTTCTAGACTTCACAAATGTATATTTCCCATGTGGGCAATATCTTGACAGTCCTAGAGTGAGCCTGGGTTCCTAACTTTTTCAAGTATCATCAAGGTAAAGCCCAGGCTTCATGTGAACACTGCAGAATTAACTCTGAGCTTAGGGATGTGTGAATATGTTCATTTTGGTTTTTTTCAGTTTTTCATTTTTCCAATTTTCAGTTCAGTTCGGGACTAAATGGGTCATTGGCCTGATCCAGTAGGTCCCTCCTTTGTTCATATATTGTTAAAACACCATACCCTTTGTTTCACTTGTTCTTTCTCCATGAAATGCTGGTTGTTTTCTCTAGAATCATATTTTTTTCTGTTCCCAATCTCTGGCATATTCTAATCAGGGCAAATTCATGTGGCTGAAAGTATATTATAGATGCAGCATCTTCAACATTCATTTTTAAGCAAAGTCTATTTGATGCTCTAAACGTTCTGTGTAGTCATTCTGATTCCTCTTTCTATACAGTTCATTTCCCCTGGTAATTCTGTCCAAATACTATTGCTCTGTGTTTCTGCAGTCTGTAGACTGCTTTTTGAAGACTGCATTGTGGATTATATTTCTTGCTGTATGACTTTCATTTTCAGTGCTCAATGTGCTGCTTACTTGGATTCTCCAGTTTCCAGCTAGATCCTCAACCCAGTTAAATAGCTGTCTTCAATCACAGTCAGGATGTAATCTCTGACCTTTTGTTGACCAATAGGATATGGATTGCAAACTATATCCTATTAAGTAAAAATATTTAATATTGTACTGGATGCAAATTCTTCAGTTCTACGGTACTTTGGATTGGGCTGTGTATCAAGTGTTCATAAATACTGACTTTCTTAATAGCAGTTTCATTTAAGTAGGATTCAAACCAAGTGATACAAAAATATCACTTACACATGCTTGAAAACTGATATGATGCATTTGTAGGCAGTTAATTACACGACTGTAGTGATTATTCCATTGACAGGATTATTTAGAACCATTTCAATCAACGTTGGAAAGAATTCCTTGCACAAATTAGTCCTTAAGTAATATGTAGAAGAGCACATTGAATTTGTATTCAGTTTAATATTCATACCTTGATTCAGAGTTCTGGGAAGTATACCTCTGCAAGCAGTAAGTCTCCATCCATTTTGATGGAGAGAGAAAATATGTGCACACAACTGAACATATATGTGGATCAACCATTTAATAAAATGAGCTGTTGTAGGTCAGACAACTCTGTGCACACACCACAGATCCTGTTTCTGGAACGTAGGTGAATTTGAACATTGTTCCATCATTTGTGCTTCATTAAGTTGTTTTAAAAATAGGAACTACTTTCTAACAACTGGTTCTTAAAATAAGATACATTTATTTTTTTGAGTTTGTGATAATCTGGAATCAGTGGAAATCCCTTCATAATAAAGGGGCAGTTGGCAGTTCTACTGTTACCCATGATTTCCTGTGATTGGAAGAGTTTTGTTTGGGAAATTCAGGGCAAACCCCTCTGCTAGTCTTTTAGCTTATACCTTCTGCATGAGTGTGTGGAAGGGGCTGAAAGGGAACATTGAGTTAAGTCCTGCTTGTTGGGCAGCCGGAAATGATCAGCAAGCACCTGAGAAATCCAGAGTGGGCAGGCTAAGGGAGCCACACACCACAGTGCACTATCTGGCAATGTAGCAAAACTGCATGGTCACAAAAATACCCAGAAGTCCCACAACAATGAGCCAGGGGGAGGGAGTACTATGAGTTACTGAACTTGTAGGTAATCAGCTGAGGATCAAAGTAAGGGTAGGAAGGAAATCACTGTGAGAGGCAGTAGCAGCAGGATCTGGTAAAGAAATATTCTCTAGCCAACCCTGCCTGGTAATATTTTGCAAGGAACGAGATACAGATGGTTTCACCTCACTGTTTCACCTTACATATAATAAGACTATTTTTGATTTTATTTATTTTACAAATTTATATGCCACTTCACAGCCTGAGACCATCAAAGCAGTGAGCAACAGGATCAAAATAAGTTAAAATACAATTTATGCAATTTCTGAAAACAATTAAAACTATTTCTACAAATTCTACAAACGAGAACACCATTCTTAAAGATGTACAATTAATATTTCATGAATGACAGGGTCACACACTTCATGGAAAGCTTTCTTAAGCCAAATATCTTTGGTAGATGCCTCAATATCTTGACACTCGGTGCTTCTCTGGCTTCAGCTGGTAATTGGTTGTCAAAGGCTGAACTGTAACACTAAAGGCCCAGTTTCTAGTACCTAACTATGCATACCCCTGAGGCATGCAGTACACCCAGCAGTGCCCCATCTGAAGAGCACATTTGCTGGACAGGGATATATGGGGTAAGGTAGGCTGTTAGGTAAGCTGTGTGGATCTTATCTCTTGAAGAACCTTTTTTTTTGTATGGGACTTGTTCATTAGGTAAATACCTGGGTCTAAATAATACATATTATACAATAATATATAAATTCCAACCAAACTACCGTCAATCAATCATAGTGTTATATTTATCAAGTTTGCAAAAGGAAAGACTTGCTTGCTTATCCATTTGTTTTGACAGCATGAGAATGGAAATCTCACAAGCACATATCTTGTGATATTTCAGAGTTTCTCTGCAGCTGATTGTGCCCAAGAACAAATGGTGCTTTAGCATTTACATATCTTCACCTTCTGAGAACTATAAATAGCACAGAAATGTTAAAAACACAATAAGGTGGAGAAAAAAGATGGATTGAGCGAAATGTACCATGTTGGAATTTTGAAATCACTTTTTGAAGTAATTATCTGTTATTTTCTTCCTAGGTTTTCAAGGAGGACAGCTGAGAGCAGAGAAGAAAGACTGCTTTTTTTTTTCATTTACAGCTAAATGTATTGTACAAGGAAGCCACTTAAGAAACAAGAAGTAAACCACTGTTTGATTGAAGAGGGTGTTCTACAATCAATATGGATTACCCAGTCTAACAACATCCATGCATTTGGAGCTTTGACCTAGAGCTGTGAAATGTATCTAGGCCATAATATTAAGCTTTTTGCTTATAAAGTGTATAGTTGCAGTATGTATTTTTAGTTTTGCTGAGATCAGTAATATGGCATGCCAAGCCTTTTTGCAGCTAAGAAGAAAAGAAAGGGAAAAGCCAACACTTACAGTTATAAAAAATGGAGTGAAAGTTTTTTGGGATGGGGATTCTACTGCAGAGAACTGTCTCCAAGAAAGATTGACAAATGAACGAGATAAATTCAGGATCATTTAACACAGATTAGATGGTTACCTTATAATGTAATAATTTATCCAGTCTTATATTAGCATATTTAAAGAATGGTAAAAAAGTGTGAATACTATAAGTGTTCATGGGTCTCAAGATTCACCATGAATCTGTGCAATTTTAAAAATTCTGATCTGTTCCTGAGTAGCTCTGTGATTTCTCCACTTTGGACTGTGTTTTGAGTTCTGAGCCACTCTGTATAAAACACTCTGTATTATTTATTTATTTATTTATTTTCATTTCTAAACCGCCCATAGCTAATAGCTCACTATAATGGAGAATCCAAGGATGGCTACAAACTTTTCAAAATGGATGAAATTTACAGGCACAGGAGCCTCTCCAGAGTGGATTAAGTCTACCAAATTGCAGACAAATAGGTTCAGGGCCTTTTTATGGTGGAAGCAATAGGGCGTTACTTTATAGTCCAGATTAGTTTCAAATTTCTGAGTGGGGAGGAGCAGTGTTTGTCTCTTTCTTTTTTCTTGTCTTAAAATAATTAAGGGGTGGAAAGTGGTAAGTATTCTGGCGTGTACATTTCTTAACATCTTGCATCTTCACACCAACCTTTCTGGTGCTAGGCCTTACAACATGAGGCTATCTACTCCACTGCCTGTGGAGTTTTGATGAGTTCTGGATTTTTGTTTTGTTTTGTTTGTTAAAGCAGAACAATGTAGAAAAACTTCAATGACATTTTTAGCATTTACAAAAATTGCCTGCTGCTGTGCTTTAACAAAAAAACAACCCTAAGCTCTTCAGAGCTTTGCAGATAACATTTTGGAGAGGCTCACTTTTTCCAGGATTCATGGACCTAGAGAAATACAGTGATACACCTCAAAAAGGATATTGTAGAGTTGGAAAAGTTTAAGAAAAGTTGGAGGCAGTATGCTTCCCAATACCAGTTGCTGGAAACTGCAGGAGGGGACAGTGCTCTTGCACTCAGGTCTTGCTCAGCAGCGTCACTAGCGGGAGTGCGGGGGGGTGCGAACCTCCAGTGCGCGCCCTCCCAGGGGCATGGACGAGGTGGCTGGGCTTGTGTGCGTGCGCATGTGCATGCACACTCGAGGCCAGCCACCCCGTCCATGCTCCTGGGAGGGCATGCACCGGAGGGGCACCCAGCTGGAGAAGGCCTGGGAACGCCGGCGCGCCTCCCTCACCCCGCCGATGCTGCTCCCGGTCTCGCCCGCCACCCGCCACCCGCCTCCAAGGAGGAGTTGGAGCAGCCTTGCCAGGCAATAGCGCGGGGTGGCTCTGGGTGTCACCCCCCTCATGGTGACACCTGGGTGCGGGCCGCACCCGCCGCACCCAGGTAGTGACGCTCCTGGTCTTGCTTGTGGGCTTCCCCTAGGAATGTGGTTGGCCACTGTGTGAACAGCATGCTGGACTAGATGGGCCACTGGCCTGATCCAGCAGGGTTTTTTGTTGTTGTTGTTCTTATGCCCATAAGGGAATGTGGATTCCCCATACACAGGAATTTCTTGCCAATCCAAAATATTGCCCATTTAGAATCTTAGAATACAGACAAAGAATTGTCACTAAGACAAAAGGATTCATCAAAGTGGTCATACTTCCACATGAGTAGGACAGAGTAAGAAGGTTACAAGTTAAAAAGAAAAAATGTGAGTTTACAACTGACTAGTAAGTAAAACTTTATTTCCAGCTGTAAATTTTCATGATTATCAGTCAGTCCAGCTAATAAAACATATACTTGAATAACACACAGGCTGGTCAAGACAATAATGCCAACAACACTGAAGACAAATTGAATGATGTTGCCAACCATTGATTATAAGCAGCTCTATTAAAGGATCCTTTGTACCATATCAAATACAGAAAGAAAATAGAATCCAGATATATAAACCCTCTTTATTATTAACCAGAAAAATAATTTGAAGCACAAGTCCTATTGCCCATGATCAAGTACCATTCAGATTCCCAGTCTGGGTCCAGGACATTTGAGGAAATGTCTTCTGCCACATGACACTTCATCATACATGAGAGCTGAGATGAGGAAGTGAGGCTCTCTTATTGATTCCTCCACTATCAGAGGTACTCTATTAGAAATGGCATTATTTTACTAGTGGTTCTAGCGTTCCTTCCTGTGGGAGACCTGCCAGGTGTATAACATTGGTTTATTTCATCTTAATCAGTGGTGCAATATTCCAGAGCCCCACAGCTCAGGGGTGGGCATGTCCACCCATAGAGTGGCAGATGAAGGGGGAAGCAGCAAACAGACTGTTCCTCAGCACCAGACCAGGGCTGATACTACTGCTCACTACAACATCACTTCTTCTGCTTCTGCTTCTTCTGCTTCCTCTTCTTTTATAGTAAGGGCAGTTGGCCGGGCATGTACATGGTTGTAGAAAATAAAATAGTTCTGTTTGTTGTTTTCAAAACTCTCTCTGTCTCTGTCTCTCTAATTTTAAAAAAAAAAAAATTTCTGCAAGAAAATGGTGCTTCTTCCCAGAGTAAATGTGATTATTAGCATCATGGCAGCAAACGCAAACTCCATCTTATTCCTGTAGCCATGATGGTGCTGTGATTTAAGTGAGTTTCAATGCAAAGCTGCGTCCACTTAAAGTATTTTTTTCAGGGTTGGCAAACATGTTTCTTTTTTTGTGCACTAACATTTCAGGAATCTAAAATCAGTTGTAAAGCATGGCATAGTGGTGGGAGTAGGGAAAGAAATGTTAATTGTGTGCATTACGACTGAAATAACACACATGCTTATCTAAGTCCATCTTATCAGGAGGTTTGTTCTGCACAATATAGGAAACGGACCTTTAGTGTGGCAGCACCTACTCTGTGGAATTCTCTCCCTTTGAATATTAGGCAGGCGCCATCTCCGCTATCTTTTCGGCGCCTTTTGAAGACTTTCCTCTTTCAACAAGCCTTTTAGGTTGAGACCTATCCCAGCCTGTGTCTGTGTTAGAATTGCTTACTATGTTTTTTAATAATGTTTTAACCCTTTTTTAAAGTTGTTTTTTAATGTTTTTAACACTGTTTTGTTTTAATGTATTTTAAGATCTGTTTTTATGATGTTTTAAAGTGTTTTTAGTGCTTTGTTTGCTGCCCTGGGCTCCGGCTGGGAGGAAGGGCAGGATACAAATTAATTAAATAAATAATAATAATAATAACAATAACAATAAGTCAAAAATTAAGTCTAAGATTACCTGGCTAGACTCCTGCTTTTAATAGGGCGCTAAGATACTTCCTCTCCCCCAGTTTTTTAATTATAAATTGTTGAATTATCATGTGATGATCTCTTCTGCTTCTAATGGTCTTGGTTTATTGATGTTTTTACTGTTTTTATATGTTGTTTTATTTATTAGTCTCTTTGTATACAAAAGTGTCTCACAGCAACTTATAACAAAATGTTAGACACTTTTAGGAACCTGAAGGTTAAGGCTGAAATCCTGTACCCACTTACCTGGTTGAGAGTAAGCCCCTTGAATTGAATGAATGAATGAGTATATTAGTAAGTAAAATATGAGTAAGATGTACTCATTTCTGTAGTAGTTTGTGCTCAATAGGCAGAATCTAGCCTCCAAAGTAAGCTCTTGAAACACAGTGGTCACAATAGAAGAGCTTAATATTTTCCTTTTAAAATACAAGAGAATTCATAAAAACATAAGAAGAGGCCTGCTGGATCAGGGTAAAGGCCCATTTAGTCCAGCAGCCTCTTAGAGTAGCCAAACAGATGCCTATAGGAATCCTGAAAGCAGGAACTGAGTGCAACCGCACTCTCCCCACTTGTGATTCCAAGCAACTGCTATGCAGAACATAAGAATGTAAGAAGAGCCTGCTGAATCAGGCCAGTGGCCCATCTGGTCCAGCATCATGTTCACACAGTGGCCAACCAGATGCCCAGGGGAAGCCCGCAAGCAGGACCTGAGTGCAAGAGCACTCTCCCCTCCTGTGATTTCTAGCAACTGTAATTCAGAAGTATCTGAGAAGGATGCTAGCTGTGTGGCAAATAATTAATCCTGTGGTTCGTAGTATTCTGACCAAATTATGATCAATAAGAGGACATTAAGAAGGAGAGGGAAGTCATTAGGGATGGGGGAGACATTTGATTCATTTTCGCATGTGAAGCCGAATCTATCAAATTGGCACTATCTGAAACACTATTAAGAACCAAAATAGCATCCTTTTTAAATCATTTGCCAGATCTTTCCATCCCTAGATGTCATTATAAGAATTTACAAAGGATAGGATTGAATCGGCTATTTCTATCTGCTAACAACCTGGATATGGAGAAAAGAAAAAGGTTAAGCTGTAATATGAAAGTGATGGAATCATTTAAAATGTTTAAAGCGAAGAAATACTATTGGAGTGTAAAGCGTACAGCCATTGGTAGTTAATATTTTATAGTGATTTTATGTTGCCCATTCCTAATTGAAAGCCAGTAATCGTGGTTGTCATATGGTGAAAAACATTCCTGTCCCATGGACTTAAAGCTGTTGTTTTATTAAATAGAAGTATCTCTGAAATAAACATGCTGTCAGTACTTTTTAATTTCCAATATTCACATGACTCATCTTCCTGCCAGCATCCTCTCTCATTGGAAAATTGTTTATCACTAAGTAAACATCATATTTTTCCTCTCCGAAAGGCAGTTTTATAGAGCTTTAAGATTTGCAGCCACTAAATGAAAGTGATACAGTGTTCATACAAAATCTGGAGCAGCATGTCTTAGAATTGCGTTTGAAATAAATGGGACTTAACATTCTTTTTAGTGAGATGAATAAGCATTTTGCTTTATCACTTTCTGACAAAGTCATAGATACCAACAGATACTTGCTGAACCAGCAGCAAATCTATACTGTTGTGGCTTTTAAGGTATATTATACAGCACTTGGTACAACACATGCACGTATGCATGCAATATAATATTTCTTAAATATGTGCTGTAATATTAGACAAAAATGTTCAAGCAAATCTTGCCATACTATATATAAAATGAACTAGCTTATATATTTTCAAGGGTCTGCCTATTTTGGTGTGTGTGGGTTCCCCACTAATCTTTGTTAATCTGGTCTCCTTGGATAAACAGAAGCCAAGCAATCCTTTGGACTTGGCCCGGCAATTATCTCCCCATTTGAAACTGATATCTCAGACAGCAAAAGTTGGAGAGTTGATCAAAGTACACTTTCCACAAGGTAAGTTCCAAGAAGGTAAGGTCTGCCAAGCTAGACCAGAATAAGGGTCCATCTAGCACTCCTTTCTGCCTAGTGAGATAACTAATCATATTTCTACAGCCAGGGCAAATTCATGGCTCAACATCCCTACCTCTGCGAACCAGCATTGGAATGAGATGAGAACACCTATGGACCTTTCACAGTGCAATCCTATATATGCAGAGCTTGGAAAAGTTACTTTTTTGAACTACAATTCCCATCAGCGCAATCCAGTGGCAATGCTGGCTGGGGCTGATGGGAGTTGTAGTTCAAAAAAGTAACTTTTCCAAGCTCTGTATATATGTTTACTCAGAAGTAAACCCCACTGTCTTCATTTCGTCTTACTCTTTACAATCCTTATACTCCAGAGGTTAATGCCTGGATGGAGAACCTCTGGCACTCCAGGTGTTCCTACACTCCAGCTTCCACCCTCACTGACTATTGGCCACACTGGCTGGGGTTGATGGGATTCGAGTCCAACAACATATGGAGCATCACAGGCTCCTCACATCTGCTATACCTACTTTGCTTGAAGTAAGTCCCCTTGAACTCATTAGGATCATTCTGAATGGACATGTATGGGGTTGTATTGTAAGAAGTACTAATTACTAAAGTTCTGATTTCCTGTTAGACAGATAGACTACTCTGCTCAAAGGCTGCTGTGCAGGAAGTCAACTAGCTGCTGTAGTCCCGTGTCACATGTTTCTGATTTTTCTTCTCTCCAGCCGTGTACAGTTATTGAAGAAAAACCATGCTAATGCAAAAGGGAGTTACAACAGTGCTATTGCGCTTGATCTGCTGTCCTTGCTAAGCTGATATCTGTGAAAGCTTTTTTATCCACCATCTTGAAATTATTCCATACTGAAAATAAAAAGTTCCTTTAATATAACATTATATCACTAAGTCAATATAGTACATATTTTATACTCATTTTGTACCCTTGTTCAGATGCCATCCTATTACCCCACCATAGTTACACCCCTGATTCTATTGAAAATGGCTAGCGAATAGTCAGGGAAGTTCAGAAATGAGGCGTATGGCAGTATAAATCTGCTATTGTTAAACTAGAATCTGGTGGTCTAAGGAATAGTCCGATGTTGCACTGCAGGCTATCATGGTTTATAGGCAACAAGAGATATAATAATATTGTCCTTTTATAAGGAGTGTGCAGCTGCTCTGTGCTGGAGTCGAATAAGGAGGTCAGTTGGGGTGATTTTAATCCCTCAAGTTGAATTGCTATGCCAACAAAGCACCCTGAGTCAGACTACCCACCCCCACCCTCACATCCTTGTATCACTCTGTTTTTCTGTACTCTCTACCTTTCTGACCACTATATCTCTATGTTTCTCTGTGACTCTATGTTTTACTACTTGGGGCCCATAGACTGCAAGAAGTGAGACTGTCTAAAACCTGCCTTGGAGCACTGCTGAGCTCTAGCTGATTATGTGTTTTCTTAAAGCAGAGCCACTCTAGGCAATTTTTTTGTTTATTAAAGCAGAGTAGTGAGGTGTTTTTCAAAAGAAAGAAAGTTAAAAGCATCATTTTAAGGTTTTAAAAAGTTGTCTGATGCTGTGCTTAAAAAAAATAAAATCCTCCAGCACTCTGCAGGCAGCATTTTGAATAGCCTGACCTTGTAGTGCCTGTTGGAGGATGTTTCCTCCCAACGCAAACAAGTGCTAGAAACTGAGATGACTCTGCTAATATTTTTAATGTACAAACAAGAATACACACCACTCTTCTTCATATTTTAAGATAAGACAGAGCAAGAGACAAACCCCCACTCCCTCCACTGAAAATGAGAAACTAACATTGATTTTGAAGTTTTAGTTTAAGAACAAACCTTAGTTACATGTGTGGATTGTCTGGAGTGAGACAAACCATGAGCCTGGGTTCAGATCATGACTTGCTTGACATGAGGATGAGCCAAAGTAGCAATGATCTCCTCTCCAGAAACCCACATATTGGCATTAAAATGTGGTTTGGCTTAGAGTTATGTATGAACCAGGTTACAGTCTAGGGTTGTCAGGTTCCTTTAAAAGCTCCCAAGTAGCTGTGACTTTGCTGTGGTGCTTCAAGAGTACTTTCAGCTAGGCCTTCCTTTTCCACTTCTTGCTGAGAAACACAATTAGCTTGGTGTTGTAGGAAGTGGCGAGAAAGCTTGGCAAACGGAGCACTGGAAAACAGACCTGTAGCAGTTGCATATTATACAAATTCTCCTGTTGTGTGGGGATTTTAAAATTAAAGGCAGCACCTTTAGTTAAAGCATGACAACTCTTAAGCAGGGATGGACAACCTGTGGCCCTCCAGATGTTCCAGACTGCAGCTTCCATCATCCCTTATCAGCTGTGTTGACTGAAACTGATGGGAGTTGAAGTCCAACAACATCTGGAGGCTCACAGGTTTCCCTACCCCTGCCTTAAGCAAAAATGCTTTGACACTGCTATGAAGGAGCACCAGGAGGCTTTAGAGTCAGAGTCTAATAAAGAAAAACAACCAAAAAGAAAAGCCCATCAATGTCTAAAGGATTCATGCACAGCAAAGACTTTTTAAATGAACATAAATATGTACAAATGATAACTTGCTTTGTGAACTCATCTCATTCAAGATTAAGCCAAGCAAAAGTACTAAAAAGGAGCAGATGTTTAGGGGTCCGTGTAACAAGTGGTACTTTAAGAGATTTGCATGGATACAGTATTACATCCTTTCTACTGGCCATTATTCTTGTAAATCTTGTCCTTTTCACCCCCTCCCCCTTGATCTATGGCTACCCCTGCCCTCATTCCATACCTCCTGGTGTCACTGTGATAATAAACTGTTTAAAATAGAAGCAAAAGGAACCAATGCACTAATTAACCAGAACTTTGGCACATAATTTTCTACTCTAATGAAGATATTATTGAAATTGTCGTCAAGACTAATGATCCTCATTGTCAGCTAATATTAGAGAAAACAGTGTGTTATAATTTTGCACCATTCAGAGTTATGAAGCTCTGTTCAATACCATTTTTGCCTAAGGGCCATTTTCTTCCAAGTTTTAGCTGGCACATGAAGATAAGTTTGTGTGAGCAGCTCTCCTCATGGTTACTGCAATTTCTTTCGTGCATTACTAGACTGCCGAAAGGGAGAGTTTGCACATGTACAATGCAATGTATGGAACTGCTTGACAGGTAGCCGGTGCTGCATGTGGTAGACCCCATGGGACGGTTCCCTGCATCTATGTGTATCGATTTTTATAACACATGATGACTTGCAGCTAAATGCACAAATTGGTTCCTTAAAATAGAGATGGATAAATAATTCAATTTCAGTTTCTCTCAGTTTCTCAAACTTCAATTCAGTCCATTTCTGCATCAGTTCACATATTTTTAAAAAGTCAGCACAAACAATTCTGTGCATGTCTATGCATCTTTATCTCAATATACACATTTTTGTATGGACTTTTACCAAACATTTTCATTTTATCAAGCAATTCCCCCTGATATAATGCATTTTTGTTCACACTTAGTCCTGTGCATTTTGGGGTTGGGGAACAGCACTGCAAAATTCAGAGAACTCCAAATTGCAAAGGACAGCCGTGTTTTGGCTCACATTTTGGTTAGGTAGGCTTTCATTAAAATGTGAACAAAACACATTTATGGTCCATCTTTACCTTTTAAAACCATTGTGTCTGTGTTCATGTGGGGTGATATAAAAGTTTTATCATAATCTTTTATCAGCATGCATGTGTGAACCAGTACCATGCTGTTGCATTTCATCCGCCCACTTGTGTGGTTGCCTTGCAAGTGCCCACCAGGCTTAAAAAATACTAACCAGGCTTTCCTGAGTTAGGATGCAATCCAACTTGTTGGAGGCTGGCAAAAGCAGCTCTGGCAGAAGCAGAGCCAGTGGAAGCAGAGCCAACAGAAGGGGCCACCACATCCAACCTCCTGGGAGGGGAGCTGCTGGGAGGGGAGAACACTGGCTGTGCTGGCATGGTGCGCCGGAAGAAAATGAAATGCATGTTTCCTTCTGCCACCCCTTTCCCCAGGGTATCAGCTGCCAGGATGGAGGCCCACAGGACCAAGCTGAATGGGCTCAGGATATGGCATTAGTCCCCCTCCCCTTGGTTTTGCCTCAACCCCCCCATAAACCCCTTTTCTGAGTCTTCCGCAGGATTCAGTTGTGCTGTTCTCAGCTGAGCCGGCTGGGCCCTGGATGGGCCTGGATGGTGGTGGAGTTCCCTGGCTGTGCCACAGCTGCACCTGGAGGGACTTCTGCTAGTGGAGCCCAACAGCACCTGGTAGCACCAGCACCCTTCCTCCTCCATAGCTATGCCACATCCTGAAGCCCCTCAGCTAGGGTTGCCATATTCCAGTTCCACAAATCCGGGCAGGCTAATTTGCATATTATGTATATTATTTGCATATGATGCAAATTATTTGCATATTAATATTTGGATTGTCCAGTTGTTTTCTTTTTGTGCCTAGGAATTACCACCAAAACCTTGGAAAAGATGTGAGAAATCTTTTTTTAAAAAGCAACATTTTCAGCCTTAAATGCCTAGACTAGTTCCCAACACTATGGAATATTTATTGATTGATTAAGAGGATTTATATCCTGCCCTTCTGCTGTTAAAAACAGAGCTCAGCACAGCTTACAAATATAATAAAAACAATAAAAATACACAATCAATATAAAAACAATAAAAACACAAAATAGCAACAAACATAAAGTAAGTCAGGGCAGCAGTACGGTTAATCATTACATATACGATATATTTCAGAGATGTGGTGGGTGGAGAAAAACAAGAAGCCAAAATGTTAGGAAAAGGAGTCTTTCACACCACATCCTCAGTTCTAAATACTGTTGCAGCAAGTTTTACAAGTTCCTCCACTATTCCACTGGTGCAGGCACTCAGACATTCAAAGTATCTGTATGTTTCTTAGGTTTTATAAAAGCAGAGCTTTGCTTAACTCAAAATTTCTTCTCCCTTTGATCAACCACATCTACACAGGTTCCACTGGGCCTGGAAGTGTACAACAACCCCACACATACCTTGCTAACTAGATTACCAATGCCAGGATGTCTGTCTTATCGACTACTCTCCTACTCCCCCCCCCACCGGGCATCATGAAAGACCCGGTCCTGGGCTCAGAAAGAAAATAGATATCTGATCCTCTTCAAAGTACTGATAAGCCTCTTGTTTTAATTAAAATAATAATTATAAATTCTTGCTCTTATCACTATTGGGAGTTAATTATCTTGCATATGCTGCTGTTGCTTCTGTGGCTGTAATGGAGTGAGGTTAAAGATAAGTGAAATGCAAATAGGAAAAAAAAAACAGAAGGCAGTAACACTTTCCTAAATGTAATACCATAGCAACCACAACAAGATTCCTATGAGTAAGGCAGAAAACTCAGCATCCCACAACCAGTCAGGATTCCTACCCAAAAACCAAAAATACGATAAATGAAGAAATATTTATATAAGCATGACTATCAAATATATTTATTATTTACACAAACTGTAAAGATATTTATAGTGCAATCCTAGGTTTATTTATTCAGAAGCAAGTCCCAGTGTATTCAGTGGGGCTTACTCAAACAGGGACAGAACTGCAACCTCAAGTGATAAGCAACTTCATTCACACAACCCAAAATTCTGAATCATGCCACTTTACACTGTTTTGCAACTGTTTATACTTGTTTTTATGGTTATTGGATTTTAAATGGCTTTATTTCTTGTTGTGAGCTGCCTTGGTTTCCAACCCTACCTCACAGGGTTGTTGGAAAGACTACACACACACACACACTGCAGATGTATAAATACATACAGCCCATATAATAGTTTATTGTCAAACCAGTTGGTCATTGCAGAAAAATCAGTATTAGTTTTAAAAAAATCAGTATTAGTTTCCTACAGAATAAAAACTGTAATACCTAAGTAAGCCCTGCCTACTTGCTTTAAAATAGGACTGGAGAAGGGGGCAGAAAGAGTTAGAACACAAACACAATTCTTTTTTATATTCACTCCAAAGTCCCATTGATTTTCAGCACATTCATAACCATGTCTACTCAAAAGTAAGTCCTATTGAATTCAATTTACTCTGGGCATATGGGATTAGCAATGCTTTTACCCCCACAAAAGCAAGTATTGGGAAGGTTTTCAAAACACTGCCCAGGATCTGACTGCTGCACACGAGAGGGGAAAAAACTGAAATGTATGTACTTACCCAATTTATGAGCTTTTCAGATAAACGGGGGGAAATCACCATTTTCTGGCACTGCAATGATGTTTTCTAGACGCTGTCTCAGGTCAATCAAACTGAAACACAACCCTGGCTTCACTGATTGGCTGCAATCCTGAATGGGTGGGGTAAAAGCTACAAAGTGCTATACAGTACTGTTTAAAGAAAGATTTAATAGTCGGGGGGGCTGCTGATGTTTTTATGTATATCTTGAGAACCGGACCACCTACAAACAATCTTTTTTTTTAATTAAAGCTGAGAATCCGGGCCACCTAAGGGGCTAACTAGGCACCGGGTGGCATGCAAAGAATCCGGGTAAAACCCAGCTAACTGGGCAATATGGCAACCCTACCCTCAGCCCACCATATCTACCAGGAGGATTGCACCCCTAAACTGTGTCTTAGAATGATATGTGTGTGTGTGTTTAACTTCAGCCATCACTCTCACTTATGTCCAACATGTCTTAGCATGAAGATTATTTACCAGTTCCATAAATATCAGATTCCACGGCAGAGTTAAGAAACATAGCATCAGACACTGCCTAATGTTGTTGTCGTTTGTCACTACAAAAATGTCTTAAAATGACTTACAGTTATAAAAGCACTCATAATACAAAATTTAAACTGTATTAAAATAAAGTATGAATTATAGACTATGCTACTGTTGTCGACACTAACTGGCAGTGGCTTTCCAGGGTTTCAGTAAGTTACCTTTCCCAGACCTACCTGGAGAGGCAGGGAATTGAACTTCAGACATTTTGCATGCAAAGCATGTACTCTGCCGCTGAGTCACAGATCCTCCCCCCAAAAAGGGTAGCAATTCAATATTTTTGGTTAAGCCATCATAGTTACTACAAGCAGCTCTAGTAGGAGGGGTAGCAAATAATTTTTTAGGGAAATGTAAGAATTCAGGAATGTTATCCTTCCTTCCTTCCTTCCTTCCTTCCTTCCTTCCTTCCTTCCTTCCTTCCTTCCTTCCTTCCTTCCTTCCTTCCTTCCTTCCTTCTCTTCCAGCAGCTTCTTCCAGAAAACAGCATCTTGGTAACATAGTTTACTCTGATGTTGTTTTGTTTATCTAGCGGAGCCCAGTAAAGTCAATGAGATTCTTAATGCTTAGAGACTACCAAATTGAGCTCATAATTTCTTAATATACAATATTCCACATGGTGCAATTTATTTGCTTATTTATTCTTTAAATTAATATAAAATTCCACAGCAAACAATAAAAAGAGTTCAAAGACATTATCAGCCTTATTCTGTAATGCTCATAAAGCTGCAAAATCCTGATGAACTAAGGAATATCCTGTACAGCTGAATGAACAGATTTGGCTAACAAAATGCATCTGAAGTTTGAAATTCAGTTCAACAACTTCTTAGAGTCTTGTTAATTTAAAATAAAAGAATTGCTGATCAACAAAGTGTCTTGAAACAATACTTGATTAACGATCTTGTTAATAAACTAATCTAAATGCATGCCTCTGGGCATCTTCCAAAGAAAACACTTTTGGAAAGAGGGCAAGCGAGAAGAAATGGTAATGCATAATGGATGGATTTGTTGGTTCTTCTGCTTGCAATAATGAGTTTTGATAAGTAAAAATAGCAAGACTTTTCAGCTGAGAGACAGTTCCTTACTTCAGTATGCCTTCACTCACTAGATGTTTGTATCAGAAGCAAGTTCAGCAAACCAAAATGCCCCAGTCCAGCTGTCCCTATCTATCTATCTGTCTATCTATCTATCTGTCTATCTGTCTATCTGTCTATCTATCTATCTATCTATTTCCCTCCCTTTGTCCCAGTAGGAGACCAACAGGCACCGGAAGTGACAGATCGTGCACACATGGGAAGGTGCACCAGGATCTGTTTCTTTCACTGAATGAATTTAAAGAAATCTTGCATGGGAGTGAGAAGAGTTCCCTCTGTTCATTTGAGCTCTTGTATCCAGAAGACATCAATGGGTTGGGTTGAAGGTCAGAAAAAGGGAGGTGATTATCTCAGCTCTATCTCCACACAGTGCCAGTTTTGGACTATTGAAAAAATGTTTGCAGTTACCACTGTGGGGGGATAAACAGTTTCGTAAAAAGATTGGTAATTAGGGAGATGCTAAAATGTAAGTGCACAGATTGCAGAGTACATTGTGATGAGTTTAATGAGATTTTAAAACACTATTTCCAGGAAGAGAGAGAATGTTATGATGAATGGTTAATAATCAGCTTGAAAGAGACCTTGGATGTATGGGGATTATATGTCCAGTCATGCTGCAGCATTATTTAATAAATAAGTTTTTCATCACTTTCAAATCTTCCATTTTTACCAGCTGTCACATCACCGTGTAGGAAAGCCTCATCAATGCCACATTAAGATTCCATTAGTTAGCCCTGAGGACCCACAATTCTTGTAAACGTTTCTGTTGTAATCTTGAGTGTAATTCTTGTTCCATTTGTCTACCTTGAAAATCCTGTTTTCTGTACAGTTTGATTAACTCTATTTTTACATTAGCACAGCTGGTTGACAGTTTAAAATAATAATAATGTGTTTTTATGTTACCATTTTGAAAATGGATTTGATGCAATTGTTCTTTATAAGGCTGAGCCCAACTGCTCAGTTTTTTCCATCAGTGTCAAAAAATGCTCCCCTTCAGTGATTTTTTTCCAGTAATGCCAGAAGTACATTATACCCCTTTGCTGAAGATCAAGGTTGCTGAAGATCAAGGTTCGCCACTGAATTAGTTATCTTATTTCTTATCTCTATATTCTAATTGTCGTTGTTGAAAGAATGTTGCCCAACTGAAAGCAGTTTCACTGCTGTTCATATTAAAAGGAATATGTAGCATGCTGCTCATCTTGTCACAGCCTAAAAAGCATTTCATCTTCAGTTTTGCAGCCAGCTTTTCTCCAGCTGGGAGATCACCGTGCACAGCCCTTCCGCATCACATAATTATCCAAACAGGCTAGGGAGATCCAGCTGCGAGAGGGATTCTTCTACAGGTACCATATGGTTGCTTAGTGAGTCCCACCTGTGGTGACTTCAACAACTGCTGACTGCTGCATAAAAGGCTTCCAATGAGCTAAGCGGCTTTGAGACGTTTCTCACTTCTCTTGCCTCATCCTGTTTTCTGTTTTGATCTAGCTTTTCATTCCGTGCAATATATACACTGCAGCACCATCCACTTTTTTAGAGTACTGCAAGACTCTGAGACCCAGAAACATAAGTTTAGTGAGAATCAGCTGCGTAATCTCCCCCCTCAGAAAAATCTGTGGTGTTATAATTGAATTAGTAGTTCTATTTTAGCATTTACAGAGAAATCCATCTCTCCACGTTCATCCTCTGTCCAGCTCTGCCGGCTAAGTCTCCCAGCTGCCTCTGATGGAGTGATGCAAGTGTCACTCTACTGGTGGGGCACTCGCCTTGTTGCCTGCTGAACATGCAGGTGAGCAGACAGTCCCAAAATAGAGAACCCTAGAGGTGGGGAGGAGCTGAGCCAGCACAGGATCCATTGGATCCTGAGCCGGTCTGACTGCCACCATATGATAGCGTTGGGCCTGATGTGTTCTGCCCCCTCCATATACACACACCTTCCACTGTGGCTGCTGTAAGCAACAGAGATGCAGATGCATTGGTGGCTCCACTGTTCTGCAAAGTCCCACCAATGGAAATGTGAGGCTAACATTGCACCCTTAATGCCACAATTCTTTGTCTCTCATCTGTCATGTGCAAAGAAAAACTTACTTAGGTGTTTTAAATATCACATTAGCTCACAGTGCAGAAGATCTCATTTTGAATTAGGCCATGTTTTGAACTGCACAGCACCGCATTTATGCTCACTTACAGCATTGTGTGAAGCATCAGTATACAACAATGATGAGTTGTCTTAATTTTCTCCGGTCAGGAGATGAGCTTGCACAACTCTACCAAACAAGCAAGAAACCAAACTGATGAGTGCGCAGGGTGTAATATTCAGATTAGTAATGACTCACTTCTTCATTAGAAGTGTCAGGTCTCTGCTCCTCCCCCTGCAAGCCCAGCTGCTTAGGGGCTGAAGCTCCAGCCCAAGAGTTGTGAAGCAAAAGCATGGTTGATCTAAGACAATTCTTTATATGTTTCAGCTTTGAAAAAGAGTGCTCCCTTTCACAACTTGACCCAAACATGGCAAGATATGTCCTAAAAACGATATTCGCATTTGTCACCAACCTGTCTGTTATTTGTTCAGTGATAATTTCAGCCACAGATTATCCTGTCTGCATACCAGTGTTTGCAATGAACTAATCCAGATTAACTAATTAAATGAATTCATTCAAAAATCCCTGAATTACACCTGAAAATTTAATGTCCGGGTCAACTGACTGTGAATAAAGTTCCTCTTGTGGTGGAACTTTGGGCAATTTTTAATTCAATTCAATTTTGATCCAATAATTTATATATTATACGAGTTCCATCACACTTAACTCTGTTTGGTTGTGGCCATTGCACTGTGAATTGCAGTGAAACAGAATTAGTTCCCTTTTGGGAGGAGGTGGATTTGAATTGGCATTAATTCATTTTTGGAAGGGGTAAACTGAAATGAATTCCTGTTTAAAATGAATTTTCCAAGCACTGCTGCATGCATATGTAAGAACAATAGAAATTCATCTGTAAATGCATATTTGAGATCTGATGGATAGGAGTCCATTAATGCCCTTACTCTACAGGCCACTTCACCACTGGCATAGACCTATCCACAAGATTCAGTATGGAGTATGCGGTATGCCATCTGCTCATCTCAATGATAAGTTTACTCATTATAGCATAGAAGGACCATGTGCAGAATTTGTCACTGGCACTCAAACCCGAGTTATCCACGCCAACTTCATAAAAAGGGAGAGGGGTTCTCAGTTGTTTGTTCTATGTAGATTGCTTTCACATTGTACTTTATTCTGTCATTCTGACCTGGTAGTTTCTATTTTCTTACCTGGTAGTTTGCCCATTTTATTTGACCTTTCACATGATGTAAAAGCTAGTTTCAGAAATCTAGTGGAATAGAGTGGACTTTCAGTGCTTATATTGAAGATAAATTATTCCAGAAATAATCCATTTGTAGTTTGGGAACCCAGAAAATTGCAGGAGTTTTGTGCTAGGTGCCACCACTCATTTGATAGGCATCCCAGCATGCAATGTGTTCGCGCCCTTTAGGTACGCACCAATTTATTTTGCCAGATGAAAATTGTATCAGTATTTTGGTGTCAGTGCGGGTAGCAGCATTCCCTTTCTCCTTTTCCCACACGCATCCGTGCCTATACAACTCCAAAAAAAGAAAAGAAAAGAAAAAAGACAGATTATCATCTGGAAGAGGTGTCACATGGCGATGGGATGACATTTTAGATCTCCTACACAGTGCAGAACTACAGTGTGGATGTGAGGGACAAAAACAAGAAGTTGTTCATTGCAGCCGTGTGAGACATTTGCATGCAATTGCGGTATATTGGCCAAAAAAGCCACAGTTCCTTAACACAACAGATACTGCAATGTGAAAGGAATTTTAGGAATCGGGACAGAAGCACTACCATTTTAATCTGTTAAACTAATGCAATAAGCCCCATGTTTCCTTGTATGTGGATAGTGTGAGTTCTTTGCCATGGTCTCAGACACATGATATTTATTGTGGGGATCACCAAAGTGTGATAATAGACCATCACACAAATTCATGACTGTTGCACAACTCAATGCCAGCTTTCTGTAGAGACTTATTTACCATATTAGTCCAAATGACATACATTAACTGAAGGATACAGAATGCAACAGAGAGATAAGGGTATCTACTAAGTTAGTGGTGGGGAGATCTCTACAGAGGAAGCCTGCATATTAGTTTGGCAGAATGTCTAGGATTAGGGCAAAAGCACAGTTATCTGCCATTGACTTCTCTCATCATGAAGCAAACACCCAGCAAATAATAAATAAAAATGATTAAATAATTCACTGTCCCTCCACCCCACCCCCCGCATCCATACATAGAGAGCCTGAGACTTATTTCTCTCTCAAAGCTGCTGGCTGCTAGCTCCACAAAGTATCTCCTTGGGCCTGTTTACATGCCAAGAAAATGAGCATCCGCCGCAAAATGCAGATCTTTTTAATTTGGACTGTTTACTTGACGTTTTACCCAACCCGCGTGCATACTACTGCTTTTACCTTTAACTCTGGATTAAATGGATGTGATAAAAAACAGCATTTACTTTTAAAATCCGCTTCTGCTCCTACTGTGTATTACCTTTAAAGCGCCTTTTTTGGGCTGCGCAGTTTCTTCGGCATTAGATCCTCCCTTTTCGCTGCCCCTTTAACTGTCCCTGGGCGTCATGTTGTTTCCTGCCCTTGACAAAGCAACTTCTGGTTGCTCTTGCCTTCAGTCAAGCTCCGAGAGAGAGAGAGAAGGCAGGGCTTCCATTAGTGCAGAACAGTCAGATCGGAGACCTCATTATGGGGAAGATCAACATGCGAAGCCCAGGCTCTGAAAGCAGGTGCTGGACTTTTGTGAGCCAAGAGGCACTGCAGCACGCACACAGGCACATGGGCGCCCGCATGTCTGCATGTGCCAGACACCTCTGGTGATTTCTCCGGGTCCTGCCTGCCTGCACTTCCTCCTCCCCCCCGCCCCCCGTGATCTGCTCTCTCCTCCTGAGCTCTGAAGACCGAGGAAAAAAACTGTGGGCTGTAGGCTTGCTCGGGCTGGCTCCTTTACAGGCCACCTCCATTTCCTGGAGTGGGGGCGAGAGCCAGGGCAAAAGCGTGCATGTGTGTCTTTGCATTGCATTTTTGGGGATCCTGGAGCCCCGGGCTGAGAGCTTTCTCCCGCTTTCTCCCACTTCCCCCCAATACATTTCCTCCCCCGTGTGTGTATGTGTGGAGGACCTCTTCAGCCTCTTTTGAATAAACTAGCAGAGCCTCTAGCCTCTGCTGCAGAGGATTGCATTGTACGACTGCAATCGCCACGCGCACTTTGGCAAAGAGCCCCATTCAGCATTTCTGAATCAATATGCTCTGTATGCTATCGTTGCTGGACTTTTCCAAGTTCTCACTGCTCATGTAAACTGCTCCTGTCTGAAGTTGTTGGGCAACAAAACAAAACAAAATAAGAAACCCTACTGGGGCCAGTGTCTGTGATTTTCTCTCTCTAAAGGTAATTTCGTGCAGGGTGGGCACGATTCCATTTCTTTCAAGCGCCTGTTCCTTTGTTTAGGGAAACACCACCCCTTCCCCTCCTCCGCAGTTAACATGCTAATGTGTGGGCGTGGCAACAAGGAAACGCTGTTAGCAATAAACGTACACACGTGTGAATGCTACAAAGAAAAACAGCCAATTTATTTGTAGCGAGGGCGGAAGTATGTAAACTGTCAAAATCAATCCCGATGGAAAAAGCAGCATGTTTAAAGTGGATCTGGGGTCCCATGTAAACAAGCCCCTTGTCTTCTTCACTGTCTCCCCTCACACACAGCATGTTGGAAACTGCAACTGGGCAGCCTCCAGCAGCAGCATTCTCATAATCTGTGGTTATGGGACCTATACAATGTATAGGGCTACGATTGTGAGAGTAGTGAGGGACTACAAAGACTTTACTCTGGCCCTGCCTCCAGGTACTTCTGCTTGGGAAGCTAGACTCTCTCATTAAGTTGCTTTGGGCATAATAGGATTACCACTGAGGCTCTGACCACTGAACGGCTTGGCTGGAGAACAGCAGCCCCATCTCAAGATAATGTAGCTGGCCAACTCTGATCTAAACACAACAGCTTGCCTGCTCATTCATTTGGTATAGGAATCCATCCTGTGCCGCTAAAACAAAATAAACGGGGGTGGGGGTGATTCTCTCCTGGAAATAATATTCATCAATATTCATTCAGTCATAGTAGTCAGGGAAGAATTCTGGTTCAATGAGCCAATTTTCCTTCGTGGTATCATTTTGTTCTAGACTCTTCCTTCCTCTTGCATTTAGCCAGGCATTTAGGAAGCATTCTAAATAAATATACAGGCTGCTTTCCAGTCTCTGCTTTATAGTGGGAAGCATACTAAGCTGTTTGCCTTGATGCTAATGGAGGAAGCTAAATTGTGCTGCCTTGGACGATAGTGCTAAGATAATGAAATTCACCATGATCAAAATTCAGATTCCATCCACTTGCTTTGTCAGATTCAAAGACCAGTAAGTCAAGGGCAATTATTGCAAAGACAATGTCTCAGATTTAATAACTGCAGAAAATCCTTCTCACTTTTTCTTCAGTTGCTTTTTTTATGTCTTAGAAGCAGGTTTTACCTGCTGCCATTCTAGGATTTAACAATGCAGTTGGCAAACAAATCAGGTTCTCCTAAAACACACACACACACACACACACACACACACACACACACACACACACACACACACACACACACACACACACACACACACACACACACACACACACACACACACACAAACTTATTTCCAGTGGATTGTGTCCACAGCTTTCTGTTTTAAATTTCTATTTCTTGATAGTACCTTTTGTATTACTGTATTTTCTTCAAGTTAAAGTTGTACCATATGTAGCTTACAACAGCTCTCCCATACATCTGAAAGGGCTTTTCTCTGGGTACTGTCTTTGTCAGAGGAAATGCTGATGATGGCAAGGAGTGGATCTTTTTCTATAGTGATATCCCAACCCCCTCAAATAGATTGTTAGGTCATCTAAGATTGGTGATGAACTTAGTGTTTCAATAATCCTTTTGCAAAAGGTGAGGTCTTGTTATTCTATATTTTACCCAAATAAGAGTAACAAGTAAGGAAATGTCCATTCTCATCAGTCCACCAGCTCTACTGCCTTAATCTACCTCAGTGTTTCAACTTTCCAGTAGCGGCCAGTGGGTTGCTGTTCTGGATTCCCAAAATTCTGGGGTCACTACCATTCACCAAGAGGGGGAGGGACAAGGTACTGGGAGCTCAGCAAGGTGTGACATGTGGCAGGATTGGCTCTGCCACTGTGCACATGCTCCCCATACTTCTTTCCCTCTTGGTGAGCAGCAGCAACCCATGGTGTTGGGAAGCTGGGAGAGCAACAGAGCTCCACCTGCGTTGCCTTATGAGCTGCTACAGCAACTGTCCCATTTGGAATGTTCTCACCAACTCCCTCGGAATCTCCTCAGAATTCCTCCTAGAATCTCTTCAGCCAAAACGTCTATGGCAGTTTCTCAGGACTAAAATGGAACTTCTCCCAGGCGACATCTGCACTCTTATTCCACTTTTAACAGTCATGGCTTCCCCAAAAGAATCCTGGGAATTGTAGTTTGTCAAGGGTGCTGGGAATTGTAGCTCTGTAAGGGATACACTACAGTTCACAGGATTCTTGGGGGCAGTGCTTTAAATGTATAGTATGTACACAGACCAATTCTCACTCCTTCACATTGTTCCCTCGGCTTCTCCTGCCCCTTTACTGTCTCCTTAATGGAAGTACTACAAAGAATCTAGGGCCTTTTCTGTAGAGGCCCCTGAATTGTGGAATAGCCTCCCCGAAGAAATACGCCTGGCGCCTACGCTGCTATCTTTTCGGCGCCAGGTTAAGACCTGGCTATGCTCCCAGGCATTTTAATGTGTTTACTTTTATATTTCTGTGGTTTCTGTTTGTGTTTATTATTGTTCGGCTGTTTTAATTATGATATTTTGTATTTTAATCCTTTTGTACACCGCCCAGAGAGCTATTCGCTATGGGCGGTTTAAAAATGAAACAAATAAATAAATAAAATAAATGTGGAACTGGAAGAATGTGTCACATTGAATGCTGTGTAAACTTCAAAGAAAATGTATATAAACTGCTGCCTTGAAGGCATCTGACACCAGCAAGACTTAAGAGAAGTTAGCCTAATGTGAGTGATCAATGCTGGTGCCATCAAGCATTCCAGAACCATCATATGCTACATTTTAAGGACACATCCAAAAATCAAAAGATATTGGAATACAAGTTGACAGACGCTAATAAAAAAAAAATTGGCTCTGTCTGACCAAGAGATCCCCTATTTTATGTTGTTTGGACCTCAAAGGAATATACCCTCAAGAAGATCTGGAGATGAGTATTCATCTCCTAAATGCAGTGTATGTGCTTTTATACCAAGAATGAGATATGGACAGAGCAAACACCAACAACTCTCTTTTCACTGGAGGCTTAATTGAAAAAAAATATGGGACATGGAGTATACGGCTAAGCTAATGAGTATAATACAGGTCAGAGAAGAAAGACGTGACAAGTTTATTGAGAAATTGAGTTTATTATACAGCCACAAGAGTGGCTGTATACTATAGCCAGTGTGGGTTTTTCACATTCCGCAATGTTAAATTGAAAATACCCCCATGCCATTCGGATGCTTCCCATAAGCTCATGTCAAAAGAAAACCTAACAAAACATACAGTCCTGAACTCAGAAACGCTTGCTTAACAACCCTCTCAATTTTCATGGCGATACGCAAAACAGTCAGAGAGAATAGAGAGTTCAAAGTGTAAAAAGAGAGAAAAAAACCTGAGTCCTTTTGGACTTTTTTCTCTGAGAGTTCTCATAATCTGTTGAAATTCATTAAAAATCAGCCATGTTCACAGAGTACCTGTAATCCTAATACTGACCTTGCCCCATACTCTGACCATCATCTTCTGCAGTTTAAAAGTTTAAGAAATGCCTGGCTGATTTTTAATTAATTTAATAAGTTTGGGCTGGAAACCAATGATAACAGCGGGCACGCTCAGTAAGAACCAACTGTCAGAGTTCTTTTTTTTATTTTTTTATCATTAATTTTATTCAAATTTTCAAAGACAAGAAACAAAACAAAACAAAAACAATTAAACAATAAAATAAAATGTTGACTTCCGATTTGTCGCAGATCAGTTATAGGTCTACAATATATAACAATCCTATCTCTAAAATTATATTATAAAATCACTTTCCTCCAGTAGTTATCTTAATTAATCATCAAATCTCATAAACATTATTTTATTATTTCCACAAAAAGTCAAAGAGAGGTTTCAATTCCTTGAGAGATATATCTTTCAATTTTTCTCCAAATAAACATGTCGCTTAATCCATCTGATTCAAATCTGTTAGGCCCAATAATTTCAATAGCCATTCTTCCATTATCTATGTTAATTCCATCTTCCATCTTCAATAATCCTGTTAAGTCCAGTAATTTCAATAGCCATTCTTCCATTGTCAGTATCCCATAATAATCTTGTTGTCATAGCCATAGTCCAAGTAAACAAATCAATTAATCCATCTCATCAAATCTGTTAAGTCCAATAATCTTCCATTATCAATATTAATTCCATCTTCCATCTTCAATAGTCCTGTTAAATCCAGTGGTTTCAGTATCCATTCATCCATTATCAGTATCCCATGATGATCTTGCTGTCATAGCCATAGTCATATAACAAGAGTCTGATGGGAATTTCCCCCATCACAAATATGTCCTTGCCATCAATTCTGAATATGTTGTTGAAATATTGTTGTAAAGTCACATCTCTGCTCTGGGTGCATCTCTGCTCTGTCACATATTTGTAGTTAATTCCATAAATTTTTTCTATGTCAAGCCCCATCACATCATTCCAGTCAAGAAATCTGAATATGTTGCTGAAATATTGCTGCAAAGTCATATCTCTGTTCTTCTTTTTTACAAAATGCACTGGCTCATTTCTTAAGAGTTTCTCCACTGTCACATATCTGTAACCAACTCCATAGATTTTTTCTATGTCAGACTCCATCACATCATTCCAATCCAGAAAATTATCCAAAACATTGATAACTTTACCACCAAAATCTTCATTAATTTCTTCAGAGGCAACGTTGAATTCCAAACAGTAAACTTTATTTCTAACATCCATAAACTCCAAATCTTTTTCCAATTTCACATTTGTTCCACTCTCCTGGTCTTGTAGCTTCCCTATCCCATCAAACTCCTCTCTCACAGAATCCACTATTTCTTTAAACTCCTGCGCCATTTTATTAAATTCAATTTTCATCTCCTGTCTACCCTGTCTCAGGGTTTGTTTCGTTATCTCAATCTCACCCATTATTTTCTGAAACATAATTTCTTCCATGGTCTCAATCACTTTCCTGGTTGTCATTCTTAAAGCCACAAAGACAAAAATTATTTCAGCCACAATTGGGTTAATATTCCAGGCTCTTATATCAGTGTAGACAGTACAGCCTGCCTTATCTCTATGTATTCAGGAATACAAAACAAACTTAGTTCCCAACATCAAAACAATTAGTGGCGTCGTGAACAAGCAGATTCGTGAAAATGAAATAGATTAAAAAAAAATTTTCCCCTCCTCGAAATAGAAATCCCTCTTCCGTTAGTATCTTTAGAATGCACCTCCAGGACAGCTTTTTGCGATAAAAACAAAGATAAGCTTTTTCGATTTCTTTCCTCCTTAATTTCGTTAGTGAAAGAGAAAAGCCATAACTCACCAGAAGTTCTTCACAGCTAATTCATTGACAAATCTCTTTTTTGCTACACCAATTTAAACCAAGTGAAAAAAGAAAATAGAAAGAAGGATGCTTATCTGCCTGTTGAAGTCCGTTTTTCTTTAAAGAAAAGATAAACGTGTCGCTGTAATCAGCTAGAGCTTGATGAAAGTCCGTCCGGCATTGCAGTTTGAACCTTCTCTCATAAATAAATGAAATCCAGTCCTCCCCACAAAAACAGGCTTTGTGGTTAATCTCTACGTTTCTCCCTGACCGGGAGAAAATCTTTAGCAGTCAAAAAGAGCATTGTGACTGATTTTTAAGCTGAAAAAGCTTCTTCTGAGACGAGAGCTCAGACTCAGAGGCAGCACAGGCAAAGCAACCCTTCCCGGAAGTCCAACTGTCAGAGTTCTAAAAGCCAGACTCACAGCTGCTTGGCTTGCCTAATCAGGGGGCCACACCCACACCAGACTTTGATTTCACTTGAGTCAGTCATGGCTTCCCTCAGAGAATCCTGGGAAGTGTAGTTTGTGAAGGGTGTTGAGAGGAGACTCATGTTCCACTGAGAGAGCATCAGTGGTTAGACTGGTTTAACAGTCAGCCGCTCTGATTGAAGTCTGTGAGGGGAACAGGGTGTCTTCTAGCAACTCTCAGCACCCTTCACTAACTACACTTCCCAGGATTCTTTGAGAGAAGCCATGACTGTCCAAAGTGAAATAAAGGCCTGGTGTGGATGTGGCCAGGGATAGCTTTGGTCTAAATTTGGGTGGAAGGCTACATGTGCCTGCTGTAAAATAAAAAGGTGGGGGAAACCCTGAAAAAGAATGATACTGTTCACAATGTTTTCCTTTTGCAAAGGAAACGGGTTTCCCCTCTGCCCAGTGCCCACCCACCCAATCTCCTCCCCTCCCTGCCTCTCCCCCAGGTCAGTGTTGGGCTACAACCTGGGAGACCAGGATTTGAATCCCCACACAGCCATGAAGCGCACTGGGAGGCTGGGAATGGCAACCAAGAGGTATTCTGTATCTTTAAAAGTTGTGCAGGGGGAAAGAAGAATTCCACCTTGTGGTTTTTCTCATTACAGGGTTGCAAGAACACCTGCACTTGGCTGACTTTCTCTTCTCCTAAAGATACAGGATCCATCTAAGGAAGGAACCTGGCAACCCTAATTCATAGGGTCAACATAAGTTGGGATTGACTTGAAGGCAGTCCATTTCCATTTTCAAACATGATTGCATAGAAATAAAACCCATTGGACTCAAAAAGTATGCAAATGATCAAACCCACCCTCCCTTCTCCCTCCTATCCCCTCCCTCTTGCCCCTTTCCTTCCCCTTCCTTTGCCCCTCCCTACCCATTCCCATCCCCTTCCAATCCCCTCCTTCCCTTCTCCCGCTCCCCTTCCTCATCCCCATGGTCAGTTTTACCTATCTTAAGCATGATTGCACGGAAGTAAATGCCATTGAACTCTATAAGCATGCAAATGATCAAACCTCCCCTCCCCTCCCTCTTCCTTTGTCCTCCTCCAATACGCTCTTTCCCCTTTCCCCTCCCCCTCCTCCCCCATGGTCAGAGGCACATGTTACCAAATTCTTCCAAGCTACACAGGAAGTGGATTGGACTGTGAAAGACCAACCCAAATTGTGTTTGCATTTTGACAAATTTGTAGGGCAGTCCAATATCTCAGAGAGGAGGACAGGTCTCCTGCTACCCTGGTGCATTCACTATAGCTGCCAATTTCCCTGCTTTTTAAAGTTTGATAGAAATATCTCTTGGCTATAGGTATGTTCTTAAACCGCAAGGTTTTTTGCCTATTAGTGAATTCATTCTGCATTGGAACAACAGAGTGCAAGATACAATCAATCCATACACACTACTGGGTGGGATATAGCTTGGACCTTAACCATGAAATACTGTGAATCATGATATCATATAGAATTTATCTAATGATCTGGAAGAATATATAGCAAACATATATGTTATAATATTCAGGTTCTGTTTTGGATTTATACCTGTCTTCAACCCACAATCTTAATTTGTTGAATGTTGTGCATTTTTAAAAAAAGAGTTAAATAAAACTTTTTAAAGTGTGCAACTACACTTAGGCTGCTTCACATTGTACTTCATCATGTTATTCTAATTATTTCTTACTTGGTAATCTGTGCATTTTATTTGACCTTTCACATGATGTAAAAGCTAGTTCCAGAAATCTAGTGGAATCTAGTGGAAGTTTAGTGCTCATTTCCATAATAAATGATTCCAGAAATAATCTGTTTGCAAGCTTGGGAACCTGGAAAATCACAGGAGCGTTGTGCTAGCTGCAGCTGCTCATGTGGCAGGCATTCCGGCATGTAATGCATTCCTGCCCTTTAGACACACATCAATATTATTCTTTTGCCCAATGAAAATTGTACAGGTATTCTGGCACAGGCACAAGTAACAGCTTTTCCTTCCTCCCCCCCACACCCCTGTATCCAGACACTAACTCATGCAGTGAATTATGTGGGGACTACAGTGCGCATGTGTATAATGGGGTGGGATGAAAACAAGACATTGTTTGCTGCAGCAGTGTGAAAGACATTTGCGCGAAATGCCAGTATGTCACCCAAAAAATTCACAGTTCCTTAACGCAATAGGCACTGCAGTGTGAATTTTAGAAATTGTGATAGAAGCAATACCATTCTAATGTGCAAAACTGCTGCAATTTCCGTTCAGCCACCAGGATCATGAGCTGAGGGGGCAGTGGGATTTTGGCCATGCCAGGAATGGAGCCTGGTGTGGCTTCGCCACGTAGTGGGCTTAGCGCGCACACTGCATTGCTAGAGGGTGGGGCTGGGATGCAGGCCTTTTAAGCCCGCTGTGCCCTCTGCTCTGGCCTCCTCTGTTTCTGGCATCTGCTAAGACGCGTTGGGAGCCTGACCATCAAGGGAAGAGGTGGCAGAACTGGAGGTTTGTGGTGCAAGCAGCGAAGCATGATAACAACGCTTCTCAGCAGCTGGGCAGTTGTGCTTTAGCCCTGTTCAGGCCCTTGGTTTGGACAGGGCTTTTTTGGCGGGGGGGCTGGTGATTTTTGGGTGAGTAGGCCGTTAAGGGGTTTTATTTCTCACCCCCCTTTTTCCACTGACATTGCAGAGGCTTGGTTCTGGGGGGGGTTAGGCCTCTTCTCCTGGCCTGTAATGCGGGGTGATGCTGCTGAGGCCTAGTGGGGGTTAGGCCTCTAAGTGATTTTAGAGTGGTGCTAATAGTAAAATAATAGTAGTAATAATAATAACTGAATAAATAATAAATAAAAATAATTATATACATTTATATATATATATATATATACATATATATATACACACACACACATATATATAAACATATACATACATATATATAATAAACAAATAAAATAATATATTTGAGTAAATAAGAAATAAATAAATAAAATAATCACACATACCCATATACAATGAAATAAAAGAACATAAAAAAGAGTTCAGGTTATTTGGAGTCTAGATTGTTTGTTAGCAGGGTTATTTGCTGCAGGTAGCATGCTTCCTAAAAAAGGTATGCATGGCCCAAAGGGGAAGGCTACTAAGCCTCCTGTTAGAAGACCCCCGACTCCATCTCCTGATTCTGCCTCATCAGATGATGTGGCTGAGATACTGGCTCGTCTTGAGTCATTTGAGAGACAAAAGAAGCAACAGGATTTAGTTCCTAAGAAGAAAGTTAGGATGGGTAAGGACAAAGGGGAGAAGAATGAAAGCTGATTACAGAGTGGATCGGGGTGACCCACCTTCCCAACCGCCTATGTCCTGCCTGAAGCTGAGGAACTCAGACTCAGACAGTTCTGTGAGTTTTTTCTCTTTTTATTAAAGTACTAGATATATCAAAAGGTTTGCAACCGAGATGTGAGGAGAGTTCAAAGCAAGCCCAGTCCCCTACCCACCCACCCCACTGGAGCACAGCCTGAACTGTCAGAGACTGCTCCAAAAGACACACCTCCCTTGCCAGCGCCAGAAGCATCACCTTGTCGACCTGATTTTTCCCATCCAAGCGCTCCACAGTGTCCCACGTTTGAGCAGACAGGTAAGCCCCACCAGTCAGATGGGGAGATGGAGATCCAGCTGCCCTCACCCCACACTCGGAGGCTTCAGAGGTGCGAAGTTCAACAGTCGGAGTTGAGGAGGAGCAGTTGTTTATGTGTGAAAGCCAAGCCTATTTAAATGGGTTCAGGGGAGGGGATTGTTGCTGAGTTAACATCTGTAGTTGCGAAGAGATACTTAGTCAGAGTTAGTCTGGGCAAAAGTTCCTAGAAAGCGTAGTTAGGTTGCGCCTCCAACTTAGTTAGCTACTTAGACCTAGTTATGCCTTTTCTATGTACTACGTATTTCTATAATTAAAGTAGCTTTTCTTATTTTACTTTGTCCTAAGTCTCAGTGATCTAAATGCAGGGTAAAAACCTGCTTCTATGGTAAATACACACACTGGCACATGCAGCTCAGACTGCTGAGTATATATATATATATATATATATATATATATATATTTCCGTAACAAATTGATGGTGCTATGTAAATTAGCAATAATAAAAGTACAAGCTGACAATAGCAAATAAAAGGAAAAATATGTCAGTTGCAAGGTACTAATAATGTAATCTCTGCTTAGGTATGTTTGACAGCTGTGAGACACTGAAATAGGAAGTAGCATCAAATTACCAGTTACTTACCTTCTTTACTGTGCAGACCTCTCTTTCAGATAAAGTTTAGTGATTATTGTCATGACAAACACTTTCAAAATCTTCCATTATGTTTACCATATATGAAGCCTACTGCTGTTAATTCAGTATTGCTAAGGGATCCTTTTATGATTGAAAGCTGCACGTGGAAAAGAAAATGAAAAATGTATGAACTGGTCCCAGGCTATAGTCTGAAGGCATGTGAGCCAGGGTCAGGTCTGGTCAGTGCCTGGATGAGAGACTGCCTAGGAACCATATGTAAGCCGCCTTGGGTTTCTATCATGAAAAGAAAGGTGGGGTATAAATATAATAAATAAATAAATAAATAAATAAAACTGAACGTGGTTTCAGAAATCATAACATACAGCCTACAGATATCATTCAGTTATAGTACGATCACATGTATGGTTATAGTAGACTCCCCACCCTTTACTTCCCTTTTTGAATTTATAGGGTTGGACCCAAGCTTTGCTCCCAGTGGTGGGAACATCCCCTGAGTGAAGTTCCACTCGGGTGGGCTGTCCTGTTGCTGGTAAAGAGATGTGCCTTTTGAGGGGGTCTGTGCAACAGTGTAGGAGTTGGTGCTGGTGGAGGGGAAGAACCGGCAAAAGTTGCCACAGGAGCCTTTCTATCCAGAGAAAGTGAAATATGGATCCAATCCATATGCAACAGTACAACCAGCTTCTTAAGAGGATCTTTAGAGAATTTAATAGCACTCAGCTAAACAGTGCAGAAGTCAGCCTGTTCTTACAGACAGATCTCCAGAAGTGTTGCTGTAGACAGCCTTAAATATGCAACCAGAGAGTGCTTCCATACAAGGATGATTTAGCAGGGCCCAATCCCTGCTCTTCTTTTTTATGCTGCAAGTAGAACAACAACCCTTAGCTCCAGAATTCTGGAATCCAAATAGCATCCTGCAGCCAGGGAGGAACTCCTCCTTCCCTCACCCACAAGTGGTGAGGGGGGGGGATGATTTTCATTGGGACCATGGTGCGGAGGGGAAAAGGCTAAATATCTCCCTGTTGTTATACTTGCAATGATTACACACATACACTGAAGTTTAAGGGGTGAAAGAAAAGAGATATAAAGGCATTGCTATTTGGGAAGGGAAGGGTTAAAATGATAGAATTGATTCCTAGAGAGAAGAGATGGACCAAAGAGAAGAAAATGGCTAAATGGTGATCTCTACAGGCCATGTCCCATATCCAGAATGAAGACAGGAATTGGTTAAAAGGTTATATTTATTAAAATATAACAAGGACTAACTTGTGCCAATCACATCTAATAAATGTGGGCTAGTATGACCTACCAAGGTAGACAGAAAATCACCTGCCTTCTGCTAAGGGCCAAACCACTCCAGATCAACTCCCAAGCTAACTTGATGGGAAGCAAACAGCATCTTCCCATAAAGGGAAACGAACAGGTGCCAGCCACTCCCACTCCCACATTGAGAAGGTGGCACGTGCCAGGCCCTGAGGGCACCAAACCAAGCAGCCCCTCCCTCAAGTCAGCCAACAATAGGAGTTGAATCATAGAAACACAGAATCATAGAATCGTAGAGTTGGAAAGGTCCTATAAAGGCCATCAAGTCCAACCCCTTGCTCAATGCAGGAATCTGACTTAAAGCATACCTTACAGGTGGCTGTCCAGCCTCATGAATGCCTCCATTGTTGGAGATCCCACCACCTCCCTAGGCAATTGGTTCCATTGTCATATTGCTCTAGCAGGAAGTTTTTCCTGTTCAGTAAAAATCTGGTTTCCTGCAACTTGAGCCCGCTATTCTAAGTCCTGTACCCTGTGATGATTGATAACCTGGCCCTCCTCTGTGTCAACCGTTCATGTACTTGAAGAGTGCTATCATATCTCCCCTCAGTCTTCTCTTCTCAAGGCTAAACATCCCTGGTTCTGTTGTCTGTCCTCACAGGGCTTAGTTTCCAGTTCCTTGATCATCCTCATTGCCCCCCTCTGAACCCATTCCAGTTTGTCTTCATAAAGTGCAGTGTCCAGAACTGGCTAGTGAAATGTCCCTCACTCAACACGCATTAGGGTACTGACCATGCTTTAAGCTACTTACCTGACCTCACTAATGCCAAATAAACCAAACAACCAAAATAAAGCCCAAGCCCACCCTTAGTCAATCAATTTAAGAGCAGTGTGGGGAAGATCCGCCTTTCATGGACAACCTCTCCCCTGAGCCTATTGACTAATTAAGGCCATGTGAAAGAAGTTCCTTACCCCCTCCCTTTGGCAGGAAATCTTGAGAGACTTCCTCCTTCATTAGGGTAGAACAAACATCCCCCCAAGATAAAGCCTTTTCTCTGATGTGCAAGTTTTTGGATATGATGATTCATGTACAGTTTCAGGTGAGGACTGTACCAGATGCCCTTCCTGAACTTTTCAATTCATTTTCTGGCACTAAAGTCACATTTGATATTTGCATTTTCATCATTATATTTATAACACTGAAGAAATCAGTTGGTTTTATGGTATTTCAATATTATATTCTGATGTACTTATCTGTCTTGGTTCTGTTATGCCTTGCTCAGACAGAAGACTCCCAATGTATGTATCTCAACATGGTTTTCATTTTGGACTGCCTACTGTACAAAGGTTTCAGTGAAAGATCGCTTAATTAGTTAGTGGCATTATCCCAATTCATTTCCCTTGACTGGTCTCCCCCCCCCCCGTCCTCTGAGAAATGTCTTATAAAAGTAAGGCAAACCATGCAGTCTATGTTTCTCTCTATATATTTATCTTATTTATAATCCAAGTTTTATCCCATCCAGTCCAGAGACACAGTACATTTTAAAATATATACATATTCACATAGATTTTGCTTATGTGATTTTGTACTTGGTGATACACCTAACTCAAGTTACAGAGTCAGTAATTTATAAGAGAACATGGTTTTTAAACAGGCAGCCTAGCAGTATTTGCACTCAATATCTTCCTGATTAATTTAAGAAACCTGTGAAATATGACATAACATGATTATGCCCAAGCAATCAGAGGTAATTAATGTAGGTTACCTGAAATCATTAGATACTTTTCCAGTAATATTTTCCTGGGCATTATTATTAATATGCTGACATGAACATATTACAGGGGTATTACATGTTACAGCTTACCTGGATGGGGATGGGGCAGGGCAGGGCAGGGCAGGGCAGTGGCAAAGGAAGAGCTGGAGGACCCAGTCTAGTACTTCCATCAGTCATCTGCGCAGCCCCAACCTCACCACCACCATGTCCCACCCCAGTACTGTCCCAGTAAGCTATAGCAACACTAGGGTCAGGAGAGCAGCTTTGTGGCTCTGCCCATCACACTGGATGCTAATGATTATTACATTTGTTACATAGAAGAATGGAGTTATCCAGATATTCGGGAGCTGAAGGTAGTGGCAGAAACCCTATTGCATTCTGCTTCATTGCTATGGTCTGCAGGTACCTATTGAATACATAGGGTTGTATGCAATGTTAGTCCCACTCAGAACAGACCCACTGAAAAGAATGGACATAAAGTACTTGAAAGGTTGTCAAGGAGGGCCAGGATTTTTTCTTGATCACCCCAGAGTGCAGGACATAGAATAATGGGCTCAAGTTACAGGAAGCCACAATTTGGCTGAACATCAGAAAAAAACTTCCTAATTGTTAGAGCAGTACAACAATGGAACCAATTACCTAGAGAGGTGGTGGGCTCTCCAACAGTGGAGGCATTCAAGAAGCAGCTGGACAGCCAGCTGTTGGGTATTCTTTAAGTTAGACTCCTGCATTGAACAGGGGGTTGGGCACAATGGCCTTATAGGCCCCTTCCAACTCTACTATTCTATGATTCTATGAATATCTTAGGTCCATTAATTTCAGTGGGTATATTCTTACTCAGTAGGATATAACTATATAATAATAAGTATTATTATTAACAACAACAACCCATGGTCAGAGCTTGGAAAAGTTACTTTTTTGAACTACAACTCCCATCAGCCCCAGCCAGCATGGCGCTGGCTGGGGCTGATGGGAGTTGTAGTTCAAAAAAGTAACTTTTCCAAGCTCTGACCATGGTTGGTAAGAGCAACAAGGGGTCCCATAGCATGCCAGTATCAGTAACTTATCAAAGGTTATCAAATTACTACTATCAGTAACTAGGCTTTTTTTTAAAAAAAAAAATGAAGCTTCCTTTCTGCCATAGTTGAAATTCAAGGCAGCTGAACAAATCAATGTAATAAAAATGTGCACCAGCAACATCAAAAAGTTCACATTTCTATGTAAATATCAATAAAAGCAGCAGTACAAAAAAAATCAACAGGAGACAAGCCAATCCTATAGAGCAATTTACCAAACTAAGCCTCAACCAACAAGACAGATTTGCCTGGCTTCTAAAGGATAACACTAAAGAAGCCAGGTGGATCATCAACCAGTGAGTTCCACCACTTGTTTTCTGCAACCATAGGAAAACCCCTTTCTCTGGTCACCTCTTACCTAGTTTCCACAGTTGAGATCACATAGATGGTGATGACCTCAGCTGCTGAACAACTTCATCCACAAACAGAATAGATGGAAGAGAATATTTAGTACTGTGCTATACTGTAACTGCTGTTTTACTGAATACATTGAAAGTAGCTGTTATTCATTATTCCACATATTACATTTCATTTGGAATGCAGGCTCAGGTTCTATACCTGACCTTTGCATTGCATTAGCTTTTAGCTTACACCTTCTGTGCAGACTTTACAGTGCCAGGTAAGAAAAATGAAGGGAGTGTGTTTAAAGATATTGTGTTTAAAGAATGGTGTGGATGGTGTTTTGGAAGTGGAAAGGTCTAGTAAGGGCAGGAGAAGGAAGCTGTGAAGTTTCTGGCTCACATTTTAATCTGAATTGGAGCAAGATTTAAGGGATTGTAAATTTCATCTCTCCCACAAGGGGTTTTTCTACTTGCTCCAGCTTTTGAGAATTTTGCTGGCATCTCTACTCATATCCTGCCAAGCTGTTCCCATGAAAGTCCGGTCTTTCTGCTCTCTTTCTTTATATCCCTTTATATCCCCATCTACCCTTTCTGATGGTCATAATCTTCCATCCTATTATTAACAGCAAAAGCAGAACTTCAGCCACTGAATGAACCCAATGAATATAAAGGTCTAAAACAAGTCATAACGCTTCTCTTGAGAGGTCATCAAACACTCTTTTGTTAGTGTGGGTGCAGCAAAATTGAGAAATTGACCAAATAATTTAAACCACAAGCAAACTCCATTCATTCATTAAGGTGACACCACTGGGAATTTCTACAATTTCCTACCATTCATTTTTCTGCCATGCAAAGCTTGAAATACATGAGAACATTATCACAGGTGCCCCTCTACCAAAAACAAAAAACACAATGCGACATAAGAGAGATAGGGATAGAACAAGAATGTCCTTTGATTCATAAATGCTTTACTACAGTGCATTCATTTCATGAGTGGATGGCATGAAATAAACAAACAAAATGGAATAAAGAGCTAGAATACTGTCTAAACTCTCAGCCGGCTCAGCGCTTCCAGTTTGACATCTAAGGTTATAAATAATTGAGGGTCCTTATATTATCCCTGTTGTAGAGCACAGGTATTCATGAATACTTAAAAATCCACTGACAACTGGTAAAGTACAAAAAGCAAATTAATATTGTTTTTAGCACCTTTGGGAGGAAAGGGATCAAAGAACAGATTTTCACATCCATAGGGGACTGTCTGTCATTTCCCCTTCTCCTTTTGTCCTCGGTGTGATCCAGCAAAGGTTATAGTCAGTAAAATAAGAGTGTGACATCCCAATCAGTATATTCTGGGACTTCTTAGTGATTTGTTGACTGATTTATTGATTTTACACAAATCAGAATGAATCGTGTATTACAGCTTCATGTTGGCTGCAGGTAAGTTTTCTTGCGTGTAGAAACAAGATTTTACTGGCATTATCATGTCATATATTTTATCTCCCTTAAGAGCCTTAAAACTATTCCAGGCCTGATCCTCATTAACTCAATGGATGTTTAAATAGACTCAGTGGAGTCAAAAGAAAGTCCTAAATTAATAAGAATAGCTGTTTTACATAAATATAAAACTATTTGATAAATATGAATAACAATATGGTTTTATTATAAGTACTCAAGGGTAGTCTTTGGCTGGTCTTTGTGTGAAAGGAAATGTTTCCACAATATAATAATAATAATAATAATAATAATAATAATAATAATAATAATAATAATAATAATAATAAAATTTTATTTGTGAGTCGCCTATCTGGCCGAATTAACGGCCACTCTAGGCGACGTACATCAGCATAATAAAATAAAAATACAATATAAAACCAATACAACCACACTCAATAATTAAACTAATCACCCCTCATACATTTAAGCAACAACGTTAAACACTAACCCACCCCAGCGATCCCGTAGGCCTGCCTGAACAGCGAGGTCTTCAAGGCTCAGCGGAAACCTATCAAGGAGGGGGCATGGTGAAGGTCGAAAGGAAGGGAATTCCAGGGGGTGGGGGCCACAATCGAAAATGCCCTCTCTCTGGTCTGCACCAACCTAGCTGTTTTAGCTGGTGGGACCGAGAGAAGGTCTTGTGTGGCTGATCTTGTCAGGTGGCATAATTGGTGATGCTGGAGGCGCTCCTTCAGATAAACTGGGCCGGAACCGTATAGGGCTTTAAAGGTCAACACCAGCACCTTGAATTGGGCCCAGTAAACAACTGGTAACCAGTACAGATCTTCAGATTAACTAAAATATATTTCCTCTTAAAGGCTGCGGTGCCATTAGAATTCAATATGACCCCAGATAACCTTAAAACAAGCAAGAATGCAATGTGGTGATTCAGCATGTATGTGATCATAGATATGACTGCATCAAGGGTTTTTTTGTGTGTGGTGTTTTATGGATACACACAAAGATCTTGCACATTGGTAAGACACCACATTAAAAATAATAGTAACAATGTCAACAACAATATATTTATTGGCCGCCCTTTACCAATAGGTCCAAGGGCGGGTTACAAAATCTCAAATACAATATTAAAAAGAATTAAAATACGTTTCAATCACAAGAATAGTGTGGGTTCTGAAAACATACATTTCAGGAGCCGAAGGCCAGGGTAAAGTGGTGCATCTTTAGCATTTGCCAAAAACTATACAGCGAAGGTGCCAGATGCACATCTGTAAGGAGGAAATTCCACACCTCAGGGGTTGCTGCAGAGAAAGCTCTCTCCATGGCCACCAGCCCCAAAACTTCTGAGGGTGGCAGAACTACCAAGAAGGCCCCTTCTGCTGATCTTAACACCCAAGAGGGTCTGCAGGGAAGGAGATAGTCTCTGAGATATTTAGGACCTAAGTCATTTAGGGTTTGACTTGGGCCCCAGAAAAAAAACAACTGGCAACCAATGCAACTGTTTTAGAACAGGAGTTATATGAGTTCTAAAAGGAACCCCAGGCAGTTATCCAGCCACTCCATTTTGGACCTGTTGAAGTTTCCAAGTCATCTTCAAGGACAGTCCCACACAGTGTTCATTGCAATAATCCAGTCTGGAAGTTACCAGAGCATGGAGTACTGTTGCCAGGTCATCTCTGTCCAAAAGGGGCCATAGCTGGAAATAGGCACTCCTAGCCATTGAGGCCACCTGAGCCTCCAGTGACAATGCTGTATTGAGTACCCCCAAGCTATGAATCTGCTCCTTCCAGGGAAGTGCAATCCTATCCAGAACAAGTTGTCTTCCCATCTCCTGGACTTGAGAACTTGGAACACATAACATATCTGTCTTTTCAGGATTCAGCTTCAGTTTGAAGGCCCACATCCAGCCCATCACTGCCTCCAGATACCTGTCTAGCATGTCATGACATCCTACATGAACTCTGCAAATCATTCATGGCATTTGGGCATATGACCTCAGTGGCTAGGTGTGTCTTTTACCAGCTTGGCAGTAACCACTGCTGTTGATCTGCTTCATAATCTGCAGATTGGTGACCGGTTAGATGGCAGTAGAGGCAACAGCTACAGGCGATGGAGCCCCTCCACCAATGGCTTTTATGGGGTAATTCCCCCTCGGCCGGAGGCTACAACGCACGGGAACACACGGGAAATATGGGGGAGCCCCCCTCCCTTCTTCCTATGCTGCCTCCCTCGTATTTGACCTGGACCTAGACGCCAGCTGTCTGTATGACCCAGGGATATGATTTGACATTCCGCTGCCACCAGGCCGCCACCGCCGCCACCTCTCGCAGTGGACAGCGCCGAGCCAGGCTGGAGCCGGAGATGGGCTGTGGCCTCTCGGCGGACCTGGTGCTGCAGCCTGTCCTTGGGAGACACTGCTTTGTTGTGATGATCTTTCAGCAGCTTCTGAGGGCCAGGAGGCACCCCTGCAGCTGTCGCCATCCTACCATCTGGCCTTCGTCCACTTCACCTTGATATCGGCTGCACTTACACCCTGGCTCCTTTGCCTCGGCTTCTTTGAGAAGAACTTCCCTGTTAGTTTCGACTTTGAGGGGCCTGTTTAGCCTGCCCTCCTCCCTGTTGGAGCTGCTGGACGTTAAGATCAAGAGGGGCTGCTGCTTTTGATCTGGCAAACGGACTATCACCCACACTGGTTTCTATGCCAGGGTGGGAAGACTTACACCAGGAGCTTCCATCTGAAGTTACACCTTTCAGACTATACAGGCGAGAAGCCCTATTATTGAAATTGAGTTGCCTCTACCTTATTGCTTAGTTTTTACTGTTTAGCCCTTCGATGTTTTGATGTTTTATATGTTTTTGCTTTGTACGTCGCTCAGAGTGGCTGGGTAACCAGCCAGATGGGCAACTAATAAATCTAATAAATAAATAGATTGGTTTACTGTAATGTGCTCACTGCGGGGCTACCCATGAAATTGGTCCAGAAGCTGCAGCTAGTACAAAATATGGTGGAATGACTGGTTAGTGTGGCTATTGCAACCATGTTACACTGCTGATGAAAGAATTACAATACTTTCCAATTAGCTACGGAGCTAAGTTCAAGGGGCTCATACTGCACTATCCAGCTTGGGCCCAGGATACCCAAAAGATAATCTCACCTCTTATATACCCAAATGATCATTGTGCTCTGCAGGAGGCAGTCTCCAGCAGAAATGATCTTATCAGAAGGTCTGTTCCACATAATATAGGAATCAGGCCTTCAGTGGGGGGCACAAACCTTTTGGAATCCCTCCCATTACATATTATACAGGTGCCATCTCTGTAGTCTTTTCAGTACCTACTTTGCCCAGTCCTTTTAAGTGGAGAGCTTTATCTCAGTCTGCATCTGTATTGGAACTATGTTTAACTGTTTTTATGTGTGGGAATGTTTTTAAATGTTTGCATTGTTTTCATACATGGATTTGGTTTTTTATACATGGAACTGTTTTTAATTGTTTTTACAGTTGTTTTATGGATGACTGTTTTATTTGTTTTATGATGATATATTTTATTGTCACCTTGTGGTGATTAGCAGATAAGAAATCTAATAAAATAAATAAATAAACAAAAGCATGCCTTTTAGACTTTACACATATCAGGCCTATGCAAATTTGGACACTCTGTACACCTGAGGCTAAACATTTGCACCTGGTATATGTGGTGTACACAGTTCTGTCCTCACCACACACAGTTCTCCCAGAGAGAATATATTATGAACTGGAATCTTACAGGAATAAAATTAATAAGGGTTTGATCCCCAACTTGAAGAAATGTTTCATTTCATTTCCTAGTTACATTGGAAACTAATGCAAGTAGCGTATTAGGTCCCGTTATAACACCAAGTGAAGCATTCAAAATGACTGTTATATACATTATGAGTGGAAAGAAAAGCTTTGATTAGGCTCAGTAAACACTGATTTCTCTCCATAAAACCTGATTCTCTTTTATCAGAGATTTTACTTCTGTTCATAGGTAAATAGTCCATATACAAAAGAAAAAAGGAGGATAAAAATCCACAGGTGCATAGAATATGAACAGAGAAAAAAAAATCCAAAGAGAGAGAGAAAAGCCCAGTGTGTGCACCCATTTTGAGCTCATAAATGAGATTATAAGCTCCTTCTTTGGGAAGTCTAAAAATAGATGTTCTTAAGTTAAATACAAGTATTCGCCAAGGTAAATGAGATATGTTGATTTTAAATTGTAAGTTTTATGCTTAAAGTATTTTTGATTGTGGATAATTGGTGGTGAAATTTTTCTATTTTTAGAGTTCCAAGAGTAAAAGTTTCTAGGAGTAAAGACAGATTTTAAGCATGGTGCAATTTTCAGTACTCCCACCCACCCACTGACCCACCCACCGACCAAAATGCCTTGAAATACAGGGTGCCTTCTCAAGAGTTCTAGCTCTCTAAAATGTGCAGGAAGCCACCATGAGTATAGGAGCTCCCTACTTCAGAAGTTTACCCTGCATGATTTTGACAGTGACAGGAATGCAGATGGATGGTGGAACTAGCACGCCCGCCATCACAGTTAACCCCTCACATGCTTTCTTAACTCTTAAGTAAAATATCCGAAAAGGGCTTATATTCAAACCACTTCCACTACAGTTTATAATATCCATCTTCGTAAGTTAGAGAAGTGTACATATAGGCTTTTTATATGTCCCTACTCTTTGTTCCTGTACTCTCTCTCTCTCTTTCTCATTGCTGATTCCTGCCTTTCCCCCCACAGAGATTTCACCAGATTGTATCTCCTGACTGAATTTTCTTGTTTGATTTTATGTGCATTATAAATGAAATGTGAAAGAATATTTTAACTTTTTTCTTCATTTCTTTCCCTGTGCATTGTTTTGACTATGATGATTTTAGTTGCCCTTCTGCAACCCCTGTAATCAAAATGAACCGGTCTTTCATGGTTATGATTAACTAATTAATCAGAATTCCATATGGTTTTTTTTGTATGAATATTTAAAGAATATTAAAAGTAATAAGGATGCTTATATAACAGATGACAGCAGTTTCTTTTGATTTTAAGGCAGCAGGCTCAGTTCATAAACACTGAATACTGAGCAGATGTTAGAATAGTAAATCCAAATAAATGCAATTGTTATTGTTTGCATTTTGTAATGATTTAACTGATTCTGCAGAGAAATAAAATCAAATGGCAAAACATGCACCTGTTTCAATAACTCTTCTTGCCTGCAGGTATTTGGATAGGCAAAATCATGAACCATTATCCAAAAAAGTAAGTGCCAGGTAACTGTTTAGATGGTGATAAATAAAAATTAAAATAAACTTGTCTTTTGAACATAGATGCCTCAATGTAGCAAAGAAAGAACATGTGTAGAAGCAGGCTTGTGAGGGCACAGCTGCTGCATGTGGTTATAGAAACAGTAGACGTTGCCGTATACTGAGTCAGTTTATTTATCTACCTAGCTCAGTATCGTCATTATCTGCACTGACTAGCAGTGGCCTCCAGGGCCTCAAAGAGGAGTCTTCCCCAGCCCTACCTGGAGATGTCAGGGATTGAATTTAAGATCTTTTGCATGCAGAGCATGTGTTTTATTATCATTTATCTCAGCTGTGTCTATCCCCCTTTCATGTGCATTTTCATTGGCATCTGTATCACAATGGTCATCTGGAACCCACTGAAATAACTTGATGACACTGATATTATTGTCTGTCTGAATCCAAGGCTGCTAAGCAATTGTGCACTACTGTTTTCACATGAGCAGAGCTGGGTCAGGGTCACAAATTAGAAGCTGCAAAATGATGGTGTGCTGGAATGTGCAGGGTCTGTAAGCTTCTGAAAAGGATTGATTATATATCAGATGGTGCAATATTTATATTTATTCATTTCTATACTGCAAATTCATAAAAATAAATTTATGTGGTGTACAAAATCTCAATTAAAATCATAGAATCATAGAATAGTAGAGTTGAAAGGGGCCTATAAGGCCATCAAGTCCAACCCCCTGCTCAATGCAGGAATCCAAATCAAAGCATTCCCGACAGATGGCTGTCCAGCTGCCTCTTGAATGCCTCCAGTGTCGCCCACTACCTCTCTAGGTAATTGATTCCATTGTCATATGGCTCTAACAGTTAGGAAGTTTTTCCTGATGTCCAGTTGAAATCTGGCTTCCTGAAACTTGAGCCCATTATTCTGTGTCCTGCACTCCTCTATGTGACAACCTTTCATGTACTTGAAGAGTGCTATCATAATTCCCCTCAGCCTTCTCTTCTCCAGGCTAAACATGCCCAGTTCTTTCAGTCTTTCCTCATAGGGCTTGGTTTCCAGTCCCTTGATCATCCTTGTTGCCCTCCTCTGAACCTGTTCCAGTTTTTCTGCATCCTTCTTGAAGTGCGGAGACCAGAACTGAACACAGCACTCAAGATGAGGCCTAACCAGTGCTGAATAGTGGGAAACTAATACAACGTGATTTGGAAACTATACTTCTGTTAATGCAGCCTGATATAGCATTTGCCTTTTTTGCAGCCACATCACACTGTTGGCTCATATTCAGCTTGTGATCAATGACAATTCCAAGATCCTTCTCACATGTCGTATTGCTGAGCCAAGTATCCCCCATCTTATAACTGTGCATTTGGTTTCTTTTTCCTAAGTGTAGAACTTTGCATTTATCCCTGTTGAATTGCATTCTGTTCTTTTCAGTCCAATGCTCCAGCTTATCAAGGTCCCTTTGAATTTTGTTTCTGTCTTCAATGGTATTAGCTATGCCCCCCCCATTTTGTATCATCTGCAAATTTGATAAGCATGCTCTGTACCTCCTCATCCAAGTCGTTAATAAAAATGTTGAAGAGCACTGGGCCCAGGACTGAGCCCTGTGGGGCCTCACTCGTTACTTCTGCCCAGTTTGAGAAGGAACCATTGATAAGCACTCTTTGAGTATGATTCTGGAGCTAACTGTGGATCCACCTGATAGTTGTTCCATCCAGCCCACATTTAGCTAGCTTGCTAATCAGAATATCATGGGGCACAATATCATGGTCTCCACTCTAAAGGCATTGTTGTTGTTGTTTGACACAGTTTGACATTGCCATATACCATCAGACATGCCTGAGTGACAGATTGCAAAGACCTGACAGGGGTATAAGGAATAAGGTGATACTGTATGTATACTGGCCCCATGATGTTTAAGGCTCTATATACAATAGTAAGACTCTGAAGATAGCTTGGTAGAATAATGACAGCCAGTGCAGCTCCACCAGTACAGGTGTTATATGCTATCGGTAGTCAACTCTTGAGAACAACTGGGCTGAAAAATTCTGTACCAGCTGCAGCTTCCAAACCAGTCTCAAGGGTAGCCCCACATACAGCACATTACTGTAACAGTCTATCCTTGCGGTTACCATTGCTTGAACCACCATAGTCAAGACATCCCAGTATAGGAACAATTATAGCTGATGCACTAGCTGAAGCTGCTAAAAGGCACTGAATGGCTGTAGCTCAGTGGTAGAACATCTGCTTTGCATGTGGAAGGTCCCAGGCTCATTTCTTGGTATCTCCAGATAGGGCTGGGAGAGAAATCCTAGAAAGCCGCTGCCAGTCAGTGTAGACAACACTTAGCTAGATAGACCAAAGGTCTGACTCAGTACAAGGCAGTTTCCTATATTCCTATGTTCCACTCCTAACTACCTGAGCCTCAAGCAACAAAGATAGATCCAGGAGTACTTCCATAATGTGTACCTGCTCCTTCAGAGGGAGTGCAACCCCATTCAGAAAAGGCAACTGGCCAATCTCCCAGTCATAGGATTTAAACTCAGGTTATCGGCCCTCATCCAACCCACCACATCATCCAGACGCCAGTCCAGAACATACCTGGTTTCACCTGACTCAAATGTTATGGAGAAATAGAATTTGGCATCATCAGCATACTGGTGACACCCTGCCCCAAACACCTAATGATCGTCCCCAATAGCTTCATATAATGTCAGATAGCATCAGTGATAATATAGGGCCCTGTGGCACATGAGTGTCAGGGAGCTGAGAGATACTACCCCAATTATATTCTCCAGACCCAAACCCATAGGCAGGATCAGAACTAAACAGTGATATCCATCTCACAGAGCTGGTCCCAAAGTATACCATCTTCAATGGCATCAAAAGCCAATGAGGTATTTAGAAGTAACAGGGTCACACTCTTCCTTTCCCTTGGGCCTGGTATGGAAGTGCTGGCTGGTGCAAAATGCTGCTGCTAGACTTTTGATGGGACAGAAACAGAAGGAGGGGCATCACTACCGGGATGCGGAGGGTGCGGCCCGCACCCAGGTGTCACCATGAGGGGGGTGACACCCAGAGCCGCCCTGCCCCGCGCCGTTGCCCGGCAAGGCTGCTCCAACTCCTCGGAGGCGGGCAGGTGGGCGGGCGAGACCGGGAGCAGCATCGGCGGGGTGAGGGAGGAGCGCCAGCGTTCCCAGGCCTTCTCCGGCTGGGTGCCCCTCTGGCGCGTGTCCTCCCAGGGGCATGGACGGGATGGCTGGCCTTGAGTGCACACGCATGCAAGCCCAGCCACCTCGTCCATGCCCCTGGGAGGGCACGCACCGGAGGTCCACACCCCCCGCACTCCCGCTAGTGACGCCGCTGAACAGAAGCATCGTGGATGACCTTCGCAGAGAGCTGGACAGGGGGAGTGTGTCCCTGTTAGTTCTACTGGACCTCTCAGCGGCTTTCAATACCATCGACCATGGTATCCTTCTGGACCGCCTTGCTGGGATGGGACTTGGGGGCACCATGTTACGATGGCTCCATTCCTTTCTGGAGGGACGAACTCAGAAGGTGGTGCTGGGGGACTCCTGTTCAACTCCTTGGTCGTTGACCTATGGGGTCCCTCAGGGTTCAGTTTTGTCCCCCATGTTATTTAACATCTATATGAAACCGCTGGGAGAGGTTGTCTGGGGGTTTGGGGTTCGGTGCCATCAGTATGTGGGTGACACCCAACTCTATTTCTCCTTTCCACCTAAAGCCAAGGAAGCTGTCCTGGTCCTGAACCAGTGCCTGGCATCAGTGATGGACTGGATGAGGGCGAACAAATTGAAACTAAATCCAGAAAAGACTGAGGTGCTCCTGGTCAGTTGAAGGGCAGATCAGGGAATAGGGATTCAGCCTGTGCTCGATGGGGTTACACTCCCCCTGGAGACACAGGCTCGTAGTTTGGGTGTGCTCCTGGACTCAGCTCTGAACTTGGAGGCCCAGGTCTCGGCCATGGCCAGGAGTGCCTTTGCCCATTTAAGACTAGTGCGCCAGGTGTGCCCGTTCCTGGAAATGCCTGATTTGACTATGGTGATGCATGCCTTAGTTACATCCCATTTAGACTACTGTAACGCACTCTACGTGGGGCTGCCTTTGAAGACTGTTCGGAAACTTAAACTGGTACAAAGAGCTGCAGCCAGAGTATTAACAGGGGCTGGTTACAGGGACCATACAACTCCCTTGTTACAACAGCTCCGCTGGCTGCCAGTTTGTTTCCAGTCACAATTCAAAGTGCTGGTTTTGACCTTTAAAGCCCTATACGGCCCAGGTCCAGGCTATCTGTAAGACCGTTTCTCCCTATACGAGCCTGCCCAGGCCCTGAGATCTTCAGGAGAGGCCCTTCTCTCAGTCCCAAGACCCTCGCAAGTGCGATTGGTCGGGACGCGAGATAGGGCCTTCTCGGTGGCTGCTCCTAGGTTCTGGAACTCTCTTCCTAGGGAGGCACAAATGGCCCCCTCCTTGCCATCCTTCCGTCGGCAAGTAAAGACTTTTTTATTCCGACAGGCTTTTGGGATAGAAGGTGTTTAGGATTGGGCTTTACTTTTTTTTTTTTCAATAATTTTTATTCAGATTTTCATAAAACATACAAAACAAAATCATAAAACATTCAAAGACAAAAAACAAAATCAAAAATAGTTAAACAAAAAGAAAAAAAAAGAAAAAAAAAAACAAAAATAAAAAATAAAGAGTAAAATATTGACTTCCCATTTGTCAAAGATCAAATCAGTTATAAGTCTATAATATATAACAATCCTGTCTCTTAAGTCATATTATAAAATCACTTTCCTCCAGTAGTTATCTTACTTAATCATCAAATCTCATAAACATTACTTTATTCTTTCCACAAAAAGTCAAAGAGAGGTAGGATTGGGCTTTACAAGGCTGTTTTATTGTTTTATATTATTATCTGTATTATTTTAAATTGTTTTTAGATTTTTAAGTGTCTTTTACTGTTTTAAGGTTGTGCATAGTTTAATTGTATTTTAATTGTATGTTTTTCTATGTTTTTAACTACATGTAGTTTTATTTGTAAGCCGCCCTGAGTTCCAGTTTGGAAAAAGGGCGGGGTAAAAATAAAGTTTCAATTCAATTCAATTCAATTCAATAACCACGTCATAAGTTTGGTATTATTAAATGTTACCAAAAGAGAGGAGGGAGAGCAGCAGCAGCAGCAGCAGCAGCACAGAGTTCCTGTTTCCAGTAGCAACACTAGTCCACATCTCCTGCAATGTCTAGTTCTAGCCTTTAGTATTCAGTGCATGAAAATAAAGGGCTCCAAGCAACCCCCAGATATAAGTTCAATACTGTGCAGAAGAAGTAACTACTGAATGCATTTTGTAGCTTGCTTTACAAGTTCTTCCAACTAAATATTTTTCTTTTGCTTCAAGAGCAAACCACGGAATAAATAACAGCCCTGGCATAAATGTTACATCAAAGTCAATTTATGCCCCAAATGAAAAGTAAACATATGCTGCAAAGTATTAGCAGCGATCAAGAGACAAAAGGCAAAGGGACTAGAACAGAAGCCATGGATGTCCCTCTCTCTGACTTATAAATAAAATGTTCTTTTTGAAACAGACAAGAGGCAAAGGCAGTCTGACACACTAGCTCCTCTTTGGGCTTTCATAAACCAATCTCTGCCCAGGATCTGAATGAAAAACAAAGCATACCCTCCAGTGCAAGCTCCCTTCACCATTGACATTTTGCTCAATGTAAAATGAAAACTAGTGTGCTCTTGTGCTCTTGTTTCTGATGCTCTTCTTGTATTGATGCAACACTCATCCAAATCATATTTAGAAATAGCATCTTATGTCTTGGATCCATCCATTCATATATTAAGGGAGACATAACTTCCATATCCCTGTTGCCAAAAATGCACATTCTCTTGCCATTTAGTTTTTCCCCAGCACCTTGACTCCAGAGGTTTGCGGGACTAGTCACAAAGATCAAACAGCAGCAAAACTATACTGGCTATCCTCTGTTTGTATAAACCAGAGGAGTGGTTCCTATTCTCAGTCAGCAGGCCTAGGTTCTCTGGATTGTGCATATGTCCTGCTCTCCATCAGTTTCAGTCTAATTAAGCTAATAATTGACTTCTTGGGGCCTTAATATATGAGAATTCACCACTTAGAAAGTACTGCACAACTCACTGGTAGAGGAATACATTGAGTGTGTTAGCATCCATCAAGATTAGAAGCCCAAACAAAACTGTCTTTGCAACCTACTTGCACAATGGTATACTCACTACCCATGGCAGGAAGGAAAGAAAACCCTTCTAACTCTCTCAATCAATACCCTTCCCTTCCTCTGTCTTAGGAAAGAAACCCTCTTTTGAATAACCAAGCATTTAATACAAGGTGGGGAACCTGTGGCCTGCCAGATGTTGCTGAATCACAACTGCCACATCCCTGACCATTAGCCATGCTATCTGGGGCTGATGGGAGTTGGAGGCTAACAACACCTGGAAAGCAACAGGTTCTCCATCCCTGCTTGAATACAATCCCCAGTTGAGGAGCAGCTCACCTGGTAGGATGAGCAATGGCCTCCCAGCACCACCAGGTGTCACTGCCATATATTGGTAGGGACAAGACGATGGTGAGTTCAGGGCTGTGCAGGGGCACAAACAAGAGTACTGGGGTTCAGGTCAGGTTCAGATTTTATTTGTGGCCTTTGCTTTTTCCTGGCTCTCTCTCTCTCCATACCCTCTTCAAATAATAACAATAACAAAACAACAACAATAATAAATTGTTGTTGTTACTGTTATTATTATTTTGCATGAGTTCCAAGAGAAACCACAGCTTGCATTCGGGTCTGAAGTCCTCTTCTACCCCCTTCACCTTGGAATAGGCAATAGTCTATGGCTTCCTTTTCTTCTCTATTTCCTTTCTTGGGTCTCTAACTCTCCAAACAAGTTAGCTATGCCACTTCAGGACAAACCTTTCAAAAGAACATAAGAAGAGCCCTGCTGGATCAGGCCAAAGGCTCATCTAGACCAGAATTCTGTTCTCACAGTGGCCAATCAGATACCTATCAGAAGCCTGCAAGCAGAACATCTAATCTGATTTGGCTCTCCACATGCCTGTCTGGTACTCCATCTTCTTGTTTGGCATTAGTTTACCCTCTTCAGCTTTCCTTGATCAATCACACACTTCTCCATCTCCCTCAGCCATCCCCACCTCCAACTGCCTATGTAGACCTAAGCAAATAATTTGGTTAAATAATGCTATGTACATATTCTCCCTAGTTTTTGCAATAAACTGCATAACTGGTTACTCTAAACTCTGACTCTGTTCCATGAACTATGAAAGCATCCAAACTTTTATTATTGTGAAGAGTTTGATTTCTGCTCCAGCAGCATGGATAATTAGGATAGGACCAAAAAAGATTCAAAGCACCAAATACAGATATTCCATGAATATAGATTTTATCATGTTTATTCACCCCCTCCCCAAACTTGTTTTTGTTTTTTACATTTTCTACAGATTTTATCCTGCTCAGGACACGTAGTATGTCTAACACCTTTCCCTGCTCTGTAAGTACAAGTTGTAAATCAAAGCAATTTTGCTCTGTTTAAAATGCATTACTAGTGCATAAAGGGGCTGGGAGGGGATACCTACAGCATATCATCATTTTTACATATAATTTTCTGTCCTCTATGTAAACCTATATGGGAAATGTCTCAATCTGCCTTGAAAGGTTATCATGTGAAAATGTAATTCCATTAGTATCACTGGATCCGTTTTCTTGATGTCACCAGGTGAAGCAGCAAATTAAGTTAAACCAAAGGACTGAATATTTATTTATTTTTAAAAACCCTGACAACCCTGAGTATCTTGAAGGTGTGTATTGTTCAACAAAGAAAAAGTAAAGATGTTCATATATATTGTCAAGGTCAAAATGGACAAGGACATGACAATCTTCTGACTCTCTGTAAAGCTACAATAATCAAATGAGGATCACACTGTTCTTCAAGGACTTTGAGAAACACTGTTCTTCAAGGACTTTGAGATGAAAAGTAAACCAAAAAGTCAGTAACAGAGGAGAAATAAAAAGGAAATGATATGCATTAGATTATGTGGGCATTCTGTTTTCTCAGAAATAAATGCTACCATTATTTCCACCTAGGATGTGAGATGTTTTGCGTTTTCTTTTATCTTTTACATTTTAACTAGATGTCCATGCCTTGTTGGAGGCTTGATGAATTTGATCTGTCTAAATTCCTATTTGTCCTGTTCTGGTCCTTTTGAACGTAGAATTTAGTTCTCCAACAGACTTCACACTTCTCTCTGTGTTGTGATGCAATTTTAGGCAGATTAAACATCAAAACACAAATTTAGAAATGTACTTTGAATGAAATTACAGATTAAAATATGCAATACATATTTTGAGACTTTTTTTAAAAAAAGTAGATTAATGCAGAAATGAATCATAAGTAAAACATGCGAAAGTGATTCCAAGCAAGCTAGATAATTTTTTTCCATCCCAAATTGTAGGAAACATCTTTCACTTAATCCAGATCAGGCCTCTGACAGAGTTTGGCAATGGTACTACAGGATGGCATTTGGCTTCTGCTTCAGGCAGAAAAATGCTGGTACCAAACATGTTCAGGAATTTGCCTGAACACACAAACATTCAAACTCTGGATGAGGACAGGGATGTGCACATAAACCCCACTCCCAATGTCATTATGTGCACTGTATCCCTCTCATTCCGCAACCTTCCCTGGGTTGCATGGAGACAGGCTGCAGGGACTTCTACTTATGCCCACTTGAATATGAGTATACTTCTCCATGCAGTTAGGCATTCCGCTTTGTCAGGGTCCTCAAATGCATGTGGCAGGGGAAGGTTGTACTCATATACATGAGTTCAAGTGAGCACAAGTAGAAGCCCACGGCAGTCTTTCTCCATGCAGCACAAGGGAAAGTGGAGACTATTAACACACGTGTCTATTGGGAACATGAGTATATTCACTAATAGGCAAAAAACCTTGCAGTTTAAGAACGTACCTATAGCCCATAGATATTTCTAGCAAACTTTAAAAAGCAAGGAAATTGGGCAGCTATGGTGAATGCTCCAGGGGAACAGGAGACTTGACCTCCTCTCTGAGAGATTGTACTGCCCTACAAATTTGTCAAAATGCAAACAAAATTTGGGTTGGTCTTTCACAGTCCAATCCACTTCCTGTGTAGCTTGGAAGAATTTGGTAACATGTGCCTCTGAGCATATGGTGAGTGGTGGCAACACCTGCCATCTCCAAAGATGGAGAATTATATTTTTGTATACTTGTTGGTGTTCTTCTGACTTTGCTTCTTTCCTGTGTTTCTAATGTTTCTACAGATAATATAATCTAGAAAATTTTATTTCCCTCATTATTCATCCTAGAAATCTGTGTCAAATTTATTTTTATTAATTTCAAAGCCTTTTTATTGGTCAATGTCATATCATGGTGAAGACAACCTTTTGTGTTTCAAATTTGAGGTTATGTTCTATTTCTGTTTTGGATGCATTAACAGTTGAATCTGAAACTGCAGTTTGACATAAAATCAAACTGATTACAATACATTGCTACTTCAGCAATGACTCTAGCTGTTGGAAAAAAGAGGATGCATGTTTTCAGCCTGCTATAGGGCCGGATTAAGCTGAGGAGGGCCCTTCGGCTGATTGGTGTTTGGGGCCGTCTTCTCCCTACCTTTCTGCTTTTTTTCACGCAGGTTTGCCATCAATCAAGATGGCGGCCAAGTTTTCCCTAAGGGGCTGAAGCCTCTGCTGCCATCTTGGTTGATGGCAGCAATGCACACATGTAGCACGCATGCATGCCATCAACCAAGATGGCAAAAAATCCATGCTGGCTATAGTATACAGCCACCCTTGTGGGTGTATAATGAATCTGCTACCCACTTATGCCATTAAACATGCCTCCTTGAGAGGGGAGAGATCTTTTACTAGGGATAAACCAGACACTTTGCCCTGAAATGTGCCTATGTAGCATGTGCATAACCTCAAGAAATGCAGGTCCAAACCAGTTTTCTTTTATTGAAAGAAAAGAGAAGACTAGAGAGACAAAATTACAGGGTGCGTGGCAGCATTAATATACTAACCCATTCATAAATCTAAAGTAAAGAGATAAAAAGTCCCTATCACTATAAGGCAGAACAGGTAGCAACAGCTGTCCTAGGCCCAGGGAGTGGGGAGTGGAATACACTACTTTCATATAGTATTGGCTTTTTCCACATACAAGTTCAAGGTGCTGGTACCGGTATACGAAGCTTGTGACTAGGATACCTCAAATATCATCTCACCAATTATGTACCCAACCAACCACTGTGGTCTGCATGAGGAGGCTTCCTGAAGATACTATCTCATGAGGAGTTCTATCCCATACAATGTAGGGATTAGGCCTTTAGTAACACCTACTTTTTGGAGCTCCTTCCAATTACATACTTATTTTATTATTTAAAAGCATTTATAAACAACTTAATATTTTACAAATGAGTGGTATACAATATACAAAAGAATGTCATTAAAACAAAATACAACCTAAAACCAATAAAACAACAGTATTAAAATGTAAAAAGCATATGAAACTAAATAAAACAAAAATTGAGGGGATTCCAGCACATACAACAGGGTCCAATCTTAGGGGTCAGAGAAAGCCTGGGCAAAAATATAAGTCTTTACAAGATGTTTGAAGCAAATGATGACTGCTGCTTCACATATAGCAGAGGAAAGGACATTCCATCATATAGGGGCAACAGCAGAAACTGCTCATTTTTGTGTCGCAACCTATGATATTCAGTAGGGTGCAGTGGTACAAGTAGAATTTCCCCAAGTGACCTTACAGGTCTGTATAGGAGCAGGCGGTCTTTCGAGTAATCTGGTTCTGAGTTGTTCAGGGTTTTATATGTTAAGAACAAAACCTTAAGCCTTGGTCTGGTAGCTGACTGGCAGAATAGGTGCACATCCAGGTGCTCCGCCCAACAACCTGGCTGCAGAATTCTGACAGACTTTGTGTCATATCAGACAGTTCTTGGGTCTTTATTCTCTTCCCAATAACAATTTATATATAAATTGTCGATGCTTTTATTGATTTTTTTTAATGATCTTTTAATAGTTAATCACTTTGGGACATTTCATGGGAAATGATTTGTGAATCGGATAAATAAATAAATAAATGTTAGGTATCTTAGGGAAACTTAAACAACCCTATTGGGCTTTATGGAAAATTGAAATCTATTAATAAATAGAACTCCAATATTATCAGGGTATCAGCCTGGTATGCATGGCATGAGTTGGCACACTGAAAGATGCAAGACAGAGAACTGGAATTTAAAAGAACTGAATTTGTAAAAGAAAACCAGAATTCATATACCATTTAAAAGAAAAAAGGAGAAATGGCAAGAAGCATAACATAATAATAATTATTTAATGTACTAATTTAGGATGAAATCCTAATTGGGGTTTTATATATATTAGTAAACTAAACTAACTAACTAAACTCTATTATTATTATTATTATTATTATTATTATTATTATTATTACCACTACCACTACTACAACACAACTGTAGACTCACTTTATCCCCTGATTATCACACTGGGTCCTGTTGGGTCGTTTTCATTATTATTAATTAATGCTACATTATTGTAACAACCATATCTTGATAAAATGTAATTGCACAAAACAATGTTAATTTAATCAACAGACAATGCACAGATATCCATGCCCTGGTATCAAAGAAAGACTGATCAGCCGACAGAACATACTTTGAAACTGCGCAGCTAGTAAAAGCAATGCATATTTAATGTGGAGATGAAAAGATGGTGCACAACACTGACAATTCATTCTCCTGACCTTCCTGTTAGAAAACATCAGAGCTTTACTTTTTGACAGTGTCCTTGGGATTACTGAGAAGTTATTGCTGAAGCTATAAGCGTGTTTTTAGCATATCTCTGAGTTCTAACCAACTGCCCAGTATCAGTAACAAAAGATACCAGACATAACTGTAAACATCCACATTTTATAAGGAATTACTCACATCAAAAAGGATATTGTACAGCTAGAAAATGTTCAGAAAACGATCAAGAGGATGGAGTGATACCCCTATGAGGAAAGGTTGCAGCATTTTCAGAGTTCACAGGAGGGCAACGAGGATGATCAGGGATCTGCAAACAAAGCCCTATGAGGAGAGACTGAAAGAACCAGGCATGTTTAGCCTTGAGAAGAGAAGACTAAGGGGAGACATGATAACACTCTTCAAGTACTTGAAAGGTTGTCACACAGAGGAGAGCCAGGATCTCTTCTCAATTGTCCCAAAGTGCAGGACACAGGATAATAGGCTCAAGTTGCAGAAAGCCAGATTTTGACTGAACATCAGGAAAAACTACCTGACTGTTAGTGCAGTACAACAATGGAACCAATTACCTAGGGAGGTGGTGGGCTCTCCAGTAATGGAGGCATTGAAGAGGCAGCTAGACAGCCACCTGTCAGGTATGCTTTAAGTTGGATTCCTGCATTGAGCAGGGGGTTGGAATCGGTGGCCCCTTCCAATTCTGCTATTCTATGATTTGGGACTTTTTAGTTTAGAAAAAAGCCATAGTATGAAGAAAATGGATAGAGAAAAGTTTTTCTCCCTCTCTCATAACGCTAGAGCTTGTGGATATCCAATGAAGATGAATGTTGGAAGATTCAGGATAGACAAAAGAAAGTACTTCACACAGCGCATAGTTAAACTATGGAATTTGCTCCCAAAAGAGGCAGTACTGGCCACCAACTTGATGGATTAAAAAGAGGATTAGACAAATTCATGGAGGATAAGGCTGTCGATGACTACTAGGCATGATGGCTATGCTTTGGCTTCACAGGCAGAGACAATATACTTCCAAAAAACCAGTTGCTGGAAACTGCAGGAGGGGTGAATGCTCAGGTCCTGCTTGCAGGTTTTCTACGGGCATCTGGTTGGCTACTGTGTGAACAGGATGCTGGGCTAGATGGGCCATTGACCTGATCCAGCAGGCTCTTCTCATGTTCTTATCTTCTTATACCATTTGCTGACAGTCTTTTTTAAAAAATATCTTATCAAAAGATTTTGTTACTGGAAAGCCCCATACAAACTGCATCCCAGTTACAATATACATTCACTAACAGGAAAAAACCTTGCGGTTTAAGAACGTACCTATAGCCAACAGATATTTCTATCAAACTTTAAAAAGCAGGGAAATTGTGCAGCTATAGTGAATGCACCAGGGGACCAGGGGACCTGACCTTCTCTCTGAGATATTGTACTGCCCTACAAATTTGTCAAAATGCAAACACAGTTTGGGTTGGTCTTTCACAGTCCAACCCACTTCCTGTGTAGCTTGGAAGAATTTGGTAGCATGTGCCTCTGAGCATATGGGGAGTGGTGGCAACACCTGCCATCTCCAAAGATGGAGAATTATATATTGTATGTTTGTTGGTGTTCTTACTTTGCTTCTTTCCTGTGTTTCTAATGTTTCTACAGACAATCTAATCTAGAAAAGTTTATTTCTCGCATTTTTCATCCTAGAAATCTGTGTCAAATTTATTTTTATTAATTTCAAAGCCTTTTTATTGGTCAATGTCGTATGATGGTGAAGACAGCCTTTTGTGTTTCAAATTGGAGGCTATGTTCTATTTCTATTTTGGGTGCATTAACAGTTGAATGTGAAACTAGTTTGATGTAAAATCAGACTGATTACAATATGTTGCTACTTCAGCAATGACTCTAGCTGTTGAAAAAAAGAGGATGCATGTTTTCAGCCTGCTATGTTTAAACCATTTCATTTAAGGCATGGTGGGCACGGTCAATTAAAACATAGAGCACTCCTAGAATTTTGCTAGAATATATTTCACCTCCCACTGTTTTATCTTGTGCAAATTGAGACACTCCTTTTTTTTTTTTTTTTTCAATAATTTTTATTCAGATTTTCATAAAACATACAAGACAAAATCATAAAACATTCAAAGACAAAAAACAAAATCAAAAATAGTTAAACAAAAAGAAAAAAAGAAAAAAAAAACAAAAATAAAAAATAAAGAGTAAAATATTGACTTCCCATTTGTCAAAGATCAAATCAGTTATAAGTCTATAATATATAACAATCCTGTCTCTTAAGTCATATTATAAAATCACTTTCCTCCAGTAGTTATCTTACTTAATCATCAAATCTCATAAACATTACTTTATTCTTTCCACAAAAAGTCAAAGAGAGGTTTCAATTCTTTAAGAAATATATCTATCAATTTTTTTTTCCAGATAAGCATATCGATTAATCCATCTCATTACTAATTATGATAATCTTATTGTCATAACCATAGTCAAAATAAACATTTCAATTAATCCATCACATCAGAATCTGTTAGGTTCAATAATTTCAGTAGCCATTGTTCTATTATCTCTATTAGTTCCATTTTCCATCTTCCATCTTCAGTAGTCTTGTTAAGTCCAGTAATTTCAATATCCAATCTTCCATTATCAGTATTCCATAATAATCTTGCTGTCAAAGCCATAGTCATATAGTAAGAGTCTGATGAGGATTACCTCTATCCCAAATATTTTCTTGCCATCCATTCTGAATAGGTTGCTGAAATACTGCTGTAAAATCATATCTCTGTTCTTTTTTTCAAAATACACTGGGTCATCTCTTAAAAGTTTTTCCATTGTCACATGGCTGCAGTTAATTCCATAGATTTTCTCTATATTGGGCTCCATCACATCATTCCAGTCCAGAAGATTATCCATGCCATTGATAACTTTATCTCTAGAATCTTCATTCATTTCTTCAGAGATAACATTGAGTTCCAAACAATAGATTTTATTTCTAAAGTCCATAGACTCCAAATCTTGTTCCTGTTCCACGCTGGTTCCAACCTCCGGGATCTCCTCTCTCACAGGGACCCCTATTCCAGTCTCCAGGGTCACCTCTCTCACAGGGACCCCTGTTCCAATCTCCGGGGTCTCCTCTCTCACAGGGACCCCTTCCAGGGTCACCTCTCTCACAGGGACCCTTATATCTTTAATCTCCTGCTTCATTTTACTCAATTCAATTTTCATTATCTCAATCTCATCCATTATTTTCTGAAACATAGTTATTTCCAGATTTTCAGCCACTTTCTTAATTGCCATTTTAAAGGAAAAATATAGGAAAACCACTTCTTATTTCAGCAACAATTGGGTTAATACTCCAAACTTGGTGACATCACAGTATAAACAGAGCAGACAGCCTTATCTCTCCAATAGTTAAGTAAACAAAATGCAGTTCCCAGGATCGAAACAATTAATGGCAATCGTCAAAAAACAGATTCGTCAAAATAAAATAGACCAAAAAGAGAGTAGTCTCAAAACAGTATAATATTTTTCAAAATAAAAATCTGGAATAGAAATCCCTCTTCTGTGTATATCTTTAGAATGCAAATCCAGGACAGCTTTTTGCAACAAAAACAGAGATAAGCTATTAATTAGTGCGTAGCAGAGAGAAGTTATGGCTCCCCAGTGAGATGTCAAAAACTGATCAATCTGGCAAATCTCTTTTAAACAGCAACAATTTAAGTCAAGTAAAAGAAAAATATAGAAAGAAGGGTGCTTGCCTGTTAGTGCGTTCTCTCTTAGAAGATAAGGTGAACGTTCGCTTTATCAGATAGAGCTTGCTGTTAAAAATCCGTCCCACCTTCGTCGGCTGGACCTCGTCCCATAAATTAATGAGATCTGGTCGTCCCAACAAAAATAGGCTTTGAGGTTAATCTCTTCGTTTCTCCCTACCCGGGAGAAGTTTAATCAGTCAAAAAAAAAAAGAAAAAACTGACTGATATATCTGAATAAGCTTCTTTTGAGGCAGGAGCCCGTCTCAAAAGCAGGCACAGGCTAAGTCACCCTTCCCGGAAGTCCCAAATTGAGACACTCCTGAGGTCCACTGGAGAGATTATTCTGCAGAACAGTCAGTGCCATTATTCCACAATTATGTTTGGAGATTTTTTAGTGTAAATTTTGCAAAGTGTTGCTATACACATATTCACAGAAATAGAAACAAAAGAAAATGATTTCCTATAGGAAACGTCACTAAACTTGCAAAGGATATCAGACATATTTAAAGTGACCATCTGAACTATATCAACTGTCTTAATAATGTTGTTTTTCCCTGCTAAAACAAGGTCAGCACAGCACATGTCTTCTTTCTATTATTTGGGCTGATTGCAGGTATTCCCTCCACTCACCATATGTTCAGAGGCACATTTCACCAAATTCTTCCAAGCTACAGAGGAAGTGGATTGGACTGTGAAAGACCATCCCAAATTGTGTTTGCATTTTGACGAATTTGTAGGGCAGTACAATATCTCAGAGAGGAGGACAGGTCTCCTGGTCCCCTAGTGCATTCACTATAGCTGCCCAATTTCCCATCAGCGATGCTAATTAATTGCCAAGAACAATAATCTTGGCAATGAATTGACATCTGTGGTGCAAAAGGAAACTAGTTTGGGGGGGGGAATCTGGCAACTGATGAAGTGGACTGTACTGCACAAAAGATTATGCCAAAATACAATTTCTTCATCTTTAAGGCAATGGGGGGGGGACTTCCAGCTTGCAGTCCTAATCAGCCACATCCAGTTCCTACAAATGGTCTGTAAGACCATTTTCTATAAACCACACCCACCTGCCACTCATTCCAGCCTCCTATTTATATTGATTTTTTTGCCACTTACCAACACTTCCTGAATCTACTGCTGTTAATATTTCCATAATGCAGTTTGCCAAATCTGACAAACCAGTTCTTTAGTCATCTCTGAACACAGCTTTCCCCATGTTTGGTCTTACCCCTCTTCTTGAACCTTACATGATTGCATAAATGGGTTGGTGGCTTATTTGAAGAGGGATGATTTCCTTAAAGAACATATTACAGGAAGAGAGAGGAATACCTTTTATACTACCACTTTGCTCTGATCTCTCCACTGGTGAGCAGTGGGATGTGGTGGCAGAGGGAGAGGCATGGCCTGATGCATGGACACATGTTGCATCAGTATGTAAAGGGGGTTGGCTGGCTCAGGCTATATAAACTGGGTACACACACACACACACACACACACACACACACACACACACACACACACACACACACAGAGCCTCTTTAATTTCTAGCAATCACATACATTTCTTCTGTTACAGTACAGGCGGGCCCCGCTTATACAGCAGGTTCCATTCCGGACCCCCGCCGTAAAGCGGAAATCGCCGTAAAGCGGAACCCCATTGAATATAATGAGGCGCGTCACACAAAAATGCTGCAAAATGCCGCAAAAGGGCAAAATCGGCTTTAAAAACAGAGAATCAAAGTCGCCGCATTAGTGGAACACCAGTAAGTGAAGCGCCGGTAAGCGGGGCCCTACTGCATTAGGATAACTGATCATTTTGAGCCAAGTAGGAACTTTTTGCCTGCCCACACACTGACCTAGTGAGCAACTTTTTTTGCTCTTTTCCATACTGCAGATATGTTTTTAAATAGGTTAAGTTGATCATATTGGGATGGAAGGTACTGTACAGCAATTTGGAAAAGGTAAGATGACACTTAAACTCCTTCGAGGGTGTTTGTTGATTCTTGAGGTTTCTGCTCAGAGTTCTGGGACCCGTGGGAAGGATATGGATCACCTTTGCGGCTGATCTGTCTCACCTCCTGAAAGTTCTGGGACCCTGTAGGGTGGGGTGACACAGGAAGGACTCCAGAGCCACCTAAAAGACGTGGCTTTGGGAACAGGCTAGTCAGACTTGCTTTCTACTCACTCTCAGCAGAGGATAGCTCACCCAAACATGGTTGCAGGAGAAGTAAGATCTAGTTCCCACACTGTTTATTATGATTATTATTTTATTATTTATTTAAATTATTAGTCGCCTTATACCTAGTGGTCTATAGACATTTTAAAAACACACATTATGAAATGAATTTAAAAACATCCAATATACAAAATGTAAAACCTAAACAAAAAGGACTAAGACATCATACTAAAGGCCTGAGAGAAAAGGCCAAAGGCCTGGTGCCTAAACATGGACAGAGAAGGTGTCAGCCGTGCCTCCCTAGGGAGACCATTCCACAGATGGAGGGCCACTGCTGAACACACAAAGAAGGGCCTCAGGTGACGAAAACAGGGTCTGGGCTGATTCACACCAGGAGAGATGTTCCTTGAGATATTGAGGTCCTCAGCTGAATCAGGCTTTATAGATCAAAACCAGCATTTGAATTGAGCCCAGAAACAAATCGATAGCCAGTGCAGCCATACCAGAATTGGTATTGTATGTGTGGACAAACCTACCCTGGTCAGCAATCTGGCTGCCATGTTCTGCGCTATCTGGAGTTTCTGAACTGTCTTCAAAGGCAGCCCCACACAATACATTGCAGTAGTCTACTCCAGAGGTTACCAGAACGTAGACAACAGAAGTTAGGCTATGCCTCTCCAGATATGGGTGCAACTGGGCCACCAATTGAAGCTGGTGGAAGTCATTCCATGCTACTGAGGCCACTTCAGCCTCAAGAAATAGTAATAGATCCAGGAATACCCCCAGGCTATGTACCTGCTACTTCAGTGGGAGTGTAACCCATCCAGAGCAGGCCACAACCCATCAGTCAGGTCTAGAGAACCACCCACTAACAGTCTCTCAGCACACCCAGAGTACAATGGATGAGCCTCACCCTGGGAAAACCTCTTTCATGATCAAGGTATATCCCCTGCCAGGTAAGTATGTTGTGCTGTTGTGCTCTGCCTTGCAGAAGTATAACTTAATCAGTGTGTTCCTATCTGTTTCTGCCTCTGGTCTCAATGTGTTGCAGTGCCCAACCATTTAGAAATCTGGATTAAACAATTTACCTTTAGATAGTGTCTTATGAAATCAGACAAGTTACATAGTATTTCATATCAAATAGTAAATGTGGGCACAATCTAGTAAAAGATAAACACTTAGAAATCTCATGGATTTTAGTGGGAGTTAAATCATATGCTGAAATAATGTGACTTAAAAGTGTTTAACTATGGCTGAATCATACTCTATGGATTCTACATAAGATCAGTCAAAACTGAGTTTTTTTAATGGGAATTTATCATGTGTTTAAAAATACCTGAATACTTAAATCATGAGCTGTTGTAATAATAATTATGATGGTGGTGAGTCAGTAGATAAAATTTTACTGGATCAAGGCTTTTCTTTTTAAATTCTGTTCAGAAAAGTGGAATGATGATTTATATTATAATGTTAGATTCACAGTTAATGAACATAATGAGGTATAGCATGGTCACAGGATTTCTTCCTTGACATAGATAATTTGTCTTAGGAAATGTTCACGCATATAAGTAACAATTGTTTAGAGGTAATTTTTTAAGTTGTTTAATTTTATTTCAAATAAATGCTGAATGCCTGCCCTGTGAAGTAACAAAGCAGAGACGTCATCATACAGGGAGACCAAGGCTGTTTCCGTGCCAGAACCAGGCCTCAAACAAACTGAAATGGATGCAGATAATCAGTCTCATCCAAGAGTGTCTGGAGCTGGCCTGCCACCACTCATTCAAGGACCTTGCCCAGGAATTGAACATTTGCTACTCAAACATTGCTTACTCAAACAGTGATAGAACTGCAACCTCAAGTGATAAGCAACTTCATTCACACAACCCAAAATTCAGAATCATACGACTTTAAGCTGCTTTGCAACTGTTTATACTTGTTTTTATGGTTATTGGATTTTAAAGGGATTTATTTCTTATTGTGAGCTGCCTTCGTTTCCAAACTGCAACCCTACCTCACAGGGTTGTTGGAAAGATTCCCATACACACACACTGGAGATGTAAAAATGCATATACCACATATAATAGTTTATTGTCAAAACCAGTTGATCATTGCAGAACATTAAAAAAAATCAGTATTAGTTTCCTACATAATAAAACAATGATACCTAAGTAAGCCCTGCCTAATTGCTTTAAAAATAGGATTGGAGGGGGACAGAAAGATATACAACACAAACACAATTGTTTCCTAGGTTCACTCAAGAGTCCCAACAATTTACAGCATGATCCTAACCATGTCTACTCAAAAGGAAGTCCTGTTGAATTCAATAAGGTTTACTCTGGGTATGTTTACTCTGGAAAAGCAAGTACTGGATTAAAGCTTCAATTTGGGAAGTTTGCAAAACACTGTCCTCTTCAAAATTTAAACTTGTCTGACTCCTACATACAAGAGAGAGAAAGACTGAAAGCTTACTTATTCAACCTGTGAGATGTTCAGAAAAGCAAAAAAAGCACATTTCTGAGCCTTGGGGCAGTCACTGCTTCTTAGCTTCAGAGGGAGGCAATGGTAAACCCCCTCTGAATACTGCTTACCATGAAAATGCTGTTCATAGGGTCACTATAAGTTGGAATCGACTTGAAGGCAGACAATTCAATTTGACTCTATCTTTTGGTTCTATAATTCCTTGTCAATCACAACCCTGATTTCTTATTGCCAAAAAATCTGAAAGGGCAGGAATTAGAGCAGAATTTAGAGCAACTAAGAAGTTGTGGGGGGTGGCTGACATCTTGGTGTATATCTCTGGCACCAGACCACCCAGAAACTTTTTTAAAGAAATGAAACCTGAAAGTCTGGAGATTAAGGTGTGTCACCTGGAGACTCGGAGGGGACCCCCAAAAACCAGAGTCTCAGGCTGAAAAATGGAGATCTGGTAGCCCTAGTCACAAACAATACAGTGAAAGCACCTGCCTAATATCAATGGGCAGGGAGTTCCAAAGTGTAGGTACTGCCAGTGAAGGATTGATTGATTGGAATGAGCATGGAATGTGTGGTTTTGCATATCAAAGCGGTCAGGTGGCCATAGATGGGGTTAGGTGATACAGATTTATTGTTTGTTTGTTTGTTTGTTTGTTTGTTTGTTTGTTTGTTTGTTTGTTTGTTTGTTTGTTTGTTTGTTTGTTTGTTTGTTTGATTGATTGATTGATTGATTGATTGATTGATTGATTGATTGATATCCCGCCCTTCCACCCAGCAGGAGCCTAGGGCAGCAAACAAAAGAACAAAAATCTTTAAAACATCATAAAAACAAACTTTAAAACACATTAAAACAAAACATCTTTAAAAACATTTCTTTTAAAAAACTTTCAAAACATCTAAGATTAAAAACATTTTTAAGGTCAGGAACAGAAATCACACAAGTAAATACGAGCGGTATTCGCTATCATTGTTCGTTTGTTTTAGTCTGCAAACATTATGTAAATAATTACATTATTTTCTGCATGCTTTTTGATGTTTCCCTTCCATTGAAATGTATTGAAATTGATGACATAGTTAATTATGTTCTTTTTAGTCACAGAGGTTAGCAAGACAAACAATGTAGGTTTTAGCAGAAGCCAAACTGTAGCAGAATAGAAACAGCACTGATTATGATGAACATCAGCCAGGATGGTTGTCTCCTTACCTCCCTAGTGATCATAGACAATAGTCACTTTCTTCAATCTCATCTCATTTACTACCCTCCCCCTATATAACACAGGGAGAACTATACTACACCATATAGGTCTACTGTAAGGATTAGCCATTTTCATCTCTCCCAAACCCAGTAAGGGTAAGAAGGGTAGGGGCATGCTGCCTGGCTGGGGAGTGGAGCCAGGAGAGGTTAAATAAGCCTTTTTTTATGCACTTCAAAGCACCCACCCCAAGAGGAGTCCAAGTAAGAACATTTTATCTGTCTGCCTGATTGGTCTTGGCTAGGGTGGTTTTTCATCTACTCTACACTGCCTCTAATGGGGATTTGGGAAATTGGGTGCTATATGTAAATGGGTTGGTCACAAGTGCAGGAGAGTGCATGGAATTAGTTCAGCAAGTCAATCGTGCGTAGCCTGACGGTCCTTTATGGTGAAGAGGGATTCCATAGACTTGTCCTAAAAGACTATGTGATCCTGGGGCAGGAATCCTGGAGCATACACCCAAAATCTTGGGGCTTGCAGGAATAGGGGATTGGAACAGCATCTTTCAGCCAAGAGGCAGCGAGGTGAAAGTGGGGCACACACTACTTATGCTTGGAACAGGGCTAGGATTACCCATAAATACACAGATGAGATGGAGGTAGCCAGGTTACACTGGTTCAGGTTTCCTGCACATCTTTGTTTATTAAGTTAATTTTATTTGATTTATATCCCGCCCTTCCTCCCAGCAGGAGCCCAGCAATAAAGCTGTGGCCCTAGTTCACTCAATACTTGAGACTTACCTCTTTATTAAAGGTTGTGCGTGCAAGAATGAGATAACGGGTCAGAGGATAAACAGGCCACTTCATACTAGCCCGTACTAGTCACAACAGGGGGGAGAGTCCTATTGTCCTCATATCCTGATTTCAGACTTTCCATAGGCATCTGGTTAGCTACTGTAGGAATAAGGATCCTGTACTGTAGGCACATGCCTTTAGTCTGATCCAGGGCTGGGGAACCTTCTTCAGCTTGACAGCTGCATTACCTTCTGGGCAACCTTCCAGGAGCCGCATATCAATGGTGTGCAGGGCCAGAGAGAAAAGTGGGTGGAGCAATGAATGTAAATTTTACATTGTTTACAGTAGGCCAGTTTCTATACACACTGACACAGCTCTTTTCGTTCTCCATCCTGACAAATAAGAGGCATGATCAGAGTAAGAACCCATTCCAGCCAGGCAGAAATACCAGAGCAGGGTGTGAACTAGGGTTGCCAGGTCTCCGGTTTTCTGCCGGAGTCTCCGGCAAAAGGGGGCCATCTCCGGCCTCCAGCCATAGTCTCTTTGAAGAGGACTGATCTCTGGCTTTTTAGCCGCTGCCAACACCTTCAGCTGTGGTGCGCAGGTGCGGCTGTAACAGCCCAGGCGCTCCCAGTGTGCAGGCGCTAGAGCGGGCTTGCTGCGAAGCCGTCGTCACGGCGCCTGCACGAGACGAAGCTCGGCTAGACTAGGTGTGCATGCACGGCAGCCCCGGCGGGCGGCTCGGCTCGGGAAGAGGCAGCAGCAGCCTCCACCTTTCCACGTCCATGCCTGCCGCGGCTCCTCTCCTACCTGTGCGACGACGCGCTGCGCATCCCCAAGGAGGAGGTGGCCTTTCCTCTAGCCCTGCACTGGGCCTGGGTGCACGCCGGGCCGTCCGCCTGCACCCCACTCCTGCCCCAGCTGCTGGCCCACGTCTGCCTGCCCTTTGTCCGCCGCTTCGCCCTCCTGGTGCACGTGGAGGGCGAGCTGCTGGTGGCGCACTCCAAGGCCTGCCTGCGCCTGGTGGTCGAGGCACGCCTCTTCCAGGCCAGCCGCCTGGACCGCCACGACCGCAGGCCCTGCGCCCGCCTCCGCCCATGCCCCTCCACCGGCCTGGCTGAGATGGGGCTCAGCAGTCTCTGGCTGGGGGCCCCATCGCGGCCGCTGCCACCCAGCGGCACCCACAGCAGGAGGGGTGAAGCAGCCAGCTGTCCTTTCTGGAGCAGCAGTGGGGCCCACGCAGCCTGGCAGCCTCAGCAGGAGGCGTGAAGAGGTGGAGGCCAGGCTGGGCCGGCTCCTTCTTAGTCCCAGAGCCAGTTCCCCTCCTCCGGAAAGGACACCCGCTTCACTCCTCATGCTGTGGGCGCCGCTGGGCGAGAGCGGCCGCAACGGGGCTCAGCAGTGGCGGTGGCAGCCGCAGCGTCTCTGCCTGAGGGGCCCCATCAGCTGCGTTTACTCGGGAGTAAGGCCACTGCATTCAGGTTAAATCTTCTAGTCTACAGCTTTTGAGATGTAAAATAGGTTTAGGTACAAGGCATGATATGGTTTTATTGAGAGGACTTCAGTTGGCATAACAACATGCAGACTTTTGAATTGCACAGAGTTCTTCATCAAGCAGAATTAAGGTCACTGAGTTAAAGAAATCTTCATCGATCAACCAATGAGTTTTAATCAATTAAGTAATCAATTTAATCTGCATCAGTTTGACATGCAACAGGTATAACAATAGTTTTGAAGAAAGCAAGTGTACTTCCTTTGGTTTTTAACGGTGCATGTTAACAGCAGGTATTGATTTAGGGAGAACAAAGAGTGAATGCCTTTTCCAAGATGATGTTGGTCATCTACAGATTTGTATTAAGAATTATGTATTTATTTATTTAAAAAGAGAGTTGCCCAATTAACCAGGGATGTGTTTTTAGTCAATTAAAAAGGTTTTAAAACAATCTCACTAATTAATCATTCAGAGGTTGCAGTCTTGGGCAATTAGTATCAGGAAAGGGAAGCAAGTACACCACTAGCTGCACAAGATTTATTATTTTTTACTGTCCATCATGTTTAGAACAGAGTTATTCCTGTCTTACTCTTCTCACGCTGTTGCAAAATTATTCAACTATCAGTGTCATATGTAGCTTATGTAAAGCTACGCAAGAATCCATTTCCAGCAAGGTGTAGACTTTCCTACTTCTTCTGATCAGCAAATAAGCCTAAATATCACTTCATCCCCTCTGGCTTATTGGTGGAAAGAGCAGGGCTGTCACAAGATTAGTGAAATATTAGATGGTTAACTAGATGGGTTTTAGTCAGTAAATTAGCTTTACCAGTTTTGAACCAGCACTACATAGCTGCCCTTTTAAACTACTGTTTGGTCTGCAGCTATTGACAATTGATTATGCATAGCATTATGTTTGTCACAAAAAGCTTCTGTACATAAGATCTCTGTTAAGGGGACACAGAACAGGGCAAGCTGGTCCATCTCCTCCCCCCCCCATGGCATATAATCCTAGCTTCTAATTTAAGACAGCAGTCTCATGACTAGGATCATGAGAGAGCAGGAGAAAGTCATTCCTGAAGTTCAGGAGTAGCCTATTCACAAAATACTTTCAAGAAGCCTTGTGACACCTTTAAAACAAACCAATGTATTATGGCATAAACTTCCATGGATTCATAAGCTTTCACTGGGCTTGAATTCACAAAAGCTTATGCCATAATAAATATGTTAGTCTTTAAGGTACCACAAGACTTTTCCATTGTTTTTACTGCAAGAGACAACACAGCTACCCCTCTGGAATTTTGTACAAAATACTTTGGCACTTCAAACATAATCCATCAGTAGAGGTTATACTTAAAAGTACAATGCAAGAATCCAAGTGTTCTGTTTAACCAACTGTCTTTTGTATTCAGCAACGTTGTTGTTATGTGCCTTCAAGTAGATTACGATTTAGGGTGACCCTATGAATCAGTGACCTCCAAGAGCATCTGTCATGAACCACCCTATTCAGATCTTGTAAGTTCAGGTCTGTGGCTTCCTTTATGGATCAATGCATCTCTTGCCTGGCCTTCCTCTTTTTCTACTTCCTTCTGTTTTTCCCAGCATTATTATCTTTTCTAGTGATTCCTGTCTTCTCATTATGTGTCCAAAGTATGATAACCTCAGTTTCATCATTTTAGCTTCTAGTGATAGTTCTGGTTTAATTTGTTTAACATGGCTGCAACCATATCTACTCAGAAGTAAGTCCTATTGTGTTCTATGTGGCTTAGTTCCTTAATAAGCATGCTTACAGATGCTGCCTTCAGGGGCATCCATCTGTGCTCCCATCTAACATCTCTGCAACACTAAACTCCTTTCTTCCAATAATGGCCTAGCCTGAGGGCACGTAAACCCTTCTTGCCAGAAGCAAGTAAGCTAGATTAAATGTTTCCTAAAGGCGTTGAACTGTGACCTGGGTTCGAATCTCCACACAGCCATGAAGCTCACTGGGTGACCTTGGGCCAGTCACTGCCTCTCAGACTCAGAGGAAGGCAATAGTAAACCACCTCTGTCTGAATACTGCTTACCATGAAGACCCTATCTGGGATCAACTGGAAGGCAGTCCATTTCCATTTTGCATCACCCTAAGCTTGTGAGAAAGAATGACCTTGTCACTTCAGATGGACCTAGGAACACCCTATTTTAGGTAAGATTTCTATTTTAATCTCCAGAGAATTTTTTTTGAATGGTATGCTCCAAGCAACTGTGGTTGATACAATGTATCATGTTTAATGATATCACTAGGGCCCGCCCCATGATGTCACTAGGGCCCGCCTCATGATGTCACTAGGCCCGCCCCGTGATGTCACTAGGGCCCGCCTCGTGACATCACTACGCCCCACCCCGTGACATCACTAGGGCCCACCCCCATTTTCTCAGGTTTTTGGATGGTCCCGACCTGGCAACCCTAGTGTGAACAGGGTCAGTAAGGAGCATGGCCTGGGGAGAGTTCTGAGGGCCACATGCAGTTCCCAGACATGCTACATGAAGTTCCCCATCCCACATCGAGTCCAGCAGGGCTCTTTTGTTGTAGATTTGAAGTGTTTCAGTTGCTTTCGAACAGCACTATGTGTTGCATCCAATGGTAGCTCTGCACTAAAAAGCACTTTCATTCACACCAGGAGGGACACACCTGATTTTCACTGATCCTCCTGTTCACTGCAGCTCCTGAAAAGCTACTTCTTGGCAGAATGGGGCCTGCGGTAGATGGGGTGGGATGGGGGGGTTCAGTGAAAATCAGGTGTTCCATCTTATAGAAGTAGTTTCCACTAGTACAAAGCCACCATTAGATACAATCTTATGTAAATATTGCTGCTTATTGTCCTATGTACAATGTGGGCTACTGTCTGTGGCGTAATTGTCCATAGCTTGGAAATTAAAACCCATATATGCATACATACATACATACATTTTTCTGAGTAAACAACCAGAGAGATTAGGCAAGTTACAGATTTGAGTTGTGTGTGTATGTCAGTCTATCTTCTGAATTATTAAAATTTAACCGATTGCAATCTGTTATTTTAATCTATGCCATAAGTAGGAAAAGATATGGCATGGCATATATCTGATTTTCTCCCCCATCAAGGAATGAATTATGCCTCTTATGCACTTAAAACTCTGATCAACATATTGAAAGCAACTTAATTCATACATCCATATTATTAATACATTAAACGGAGTTTGTACACAGCTACTGTGTATTCATCATTGCTGTTAATTATGTTCCTGAAACAAAAATGAGGCGCAACGTATTTTACTGCTTGTTAAAGGCTTGTCTGCTGTTTAATATACAATATAATTTTGTGTTTTAAGGTGAATTAAGAGGTCAAGATGTAAATTGCTCATTTTACAGCACCTTTAAATAATAATAATAATCCAGTATGTCTAGATTTAAGGCTTGAGTGGATATAGTATTTAAGGAGCAATAGCATAAGTCATATTTTTTATATTGGCTCAATATTTCCAGGGCTTGCAAAAATCATCTTCTGCGACACTAAATTATGGTAATCAGCTGCAAGGATTTTATAAGAGTTTAATGCAGCATTCATTGCAGGTCTGATTCAGACATTAGCCTGGTAAGTAACAGTCTTCATATGACAGAAAAAACTTCCTGCTTCCTGTGGGTAATGTCTGGCATTTTATTCTCAGGTCTTTGTCCATACTCCATTCCACCATGTGGATAGCATTATGTTTAATATTGGTGCTCTGTGGGATGCTCAATTGGGACACCCAATTCACATGAAAACCTGTTTTTAGAAGAAGAAGAAGAAGAAGAAGAATTACACATCTGTGTAGAACATTCGCATCACGAGTAGGATTATCTGCATACTTTACAAAAGGAGATCACCACTCCTCTGCCATGGGGAGACTCTTGCCAGGCCAGTAATTGTCTGAACCAGTCCATAACATGATACTCTGAGTAGACTACTTTCAGTTTCTTAAATCCATTTATTTCACTGGCTCTGAGTATGACTAATGTTGGATACCACCTATCATCTCCTCTGACAGAGACATTCCATGTAGATGCCTGATAATGGGCTTCATTTGCTTATCCAGTGATTTCAATGGGTTGTATTATTAATGGTGGATATCACCCAATATCATTATTATTTATTTATTTATATACAGCTTAATAGCAAAATTAGCTTCTAAACAGTTTACAAATTTAAAAACAACTTACAAACATTAAAGTATAAACATCCATAATGAAAATATAATGGAACAGAGTGCCTGGTCCTTGACCATGCCAGTCTGGTACATTTCTAAACTGGGTTTTAGGTTGAACAGTGACATTGTAATATCCATCATTATTATAAAGAGAAATCTCAGTACAGTGGTGCAGTCCCATATGTACAAATTAGGTTTTCCCTTTAATATCAAAGGCAAAAACAGTATCACTTTCACAGGGATATCTGCTATGGATGGAGTATTACCTCTGGTCCTGAATATTCATTGTGAAAGAGAAAAAGCTGGGGAGGAGGCACACAGCTCTTGCCTCCTATGTCTAGTTTGGCTCTGAGTAGGTATGTAAGATGGCATCATTTTCTGTTCCACCCTGTATTCATTGTGTACAGCACTGTTTCTGTTCCACTGCAGTTCATCTTCTACCAAAACCTATCTTACTTGCCTTGGTCTCTGCTGTGGCAAAATGATGTAACTTACATGATTTACACAATTAATTGTGTAAGTCACACTGTCATTACATTCTATCCCATTCATTTCAATGCAAAGGAAGCACAATACAAGTGTGTGTGTGTGTGTGTGTGTGTGTGTAAAATAATCAATTATGCAGCATCAATGACTGAAAATAACAAGAGTGAATGCCCATCTTATTTGTTCAACTGATTTCCATTCTGGGCATGGGACAAATAAGTGAGCATCAGCAATTTCTGCTCCCATTTCTGTTTTTGTCAGAATCCTTTGACATCCCTGGCTCTGAGTGCTTCCTTTGAAATGAATGGGGAAATGCTTGTGAAGAGGAAGCCACATTGTTTTACAACAATGAAAATTCAGGTCATTTTTTTCTGCAACTGTTGAATACATTTTCAGTTTGGATTTCCAGGTCATTCATAAGGATATCTGCACAATCTTTCTTTACTTCCTTGTCTGCATACATTTCTCTTTTAAAGAAAAGAAAATCTGTTGCTGCCAAAGCAATATGAATACCTTTTCCAAAGTACTATTTTGTTCTTTGCAGATTTCAGTGTACAGATGTAAAATGGTCCTTGTATGCTCCAAAGATTGTGTCTGGCAAGCTTTGGCCTGTGAATGGTTTCTTAAGTGCATAACTGCATTTCAGAATGACCATGGGTCCGCCTTGCCATGGCAAGGGGCTGTATAGGAAATAATAATACGCTCCTTTCCTCATTAGGTAAAGGACCAAAACATATTGATAATCTAAATTACAAGTATTGAGCATTCATAATGAATCCACCCAGGCTGACTAACGCATGGAAAGTCTGCTCTTGATTTGCAGAAAGACGGATCTGAATGTATGAAGCTGCAGCTAGCTATTGTTATACCTTAAACAGAATCATCTGGATAAATTAAAACCAGAGTTTCCACTGATGCATCATATGAAGTGCATCACATTAAAACACTATGAAATTGTTAACCTTCCTCTAGTGATGAACAATAAGCAGCGCTCAGACACCAGGTTTCTTAAGAGTCTGTTTCTCACAACAAAGAAAATGCAGCATGCACAAACTGTTTGGGCAAGCTGCCAGTGTTTTAAATAAAAAGAGCATGAAGTACTAAGAACAGAGATAGGCAATGTACAGATCACAGGCAAGAGTAGACTCACCAGGCCCTACTCCTGAATGCAGTTGTTCAGGGTGAAAAGGGAAAGGAAGCCTTGGTAGGATGGATATGATTCATGGACCTATATTTAGAAGGTCTTCCTAACTCTGTCACAACTACAAGCTTGGTTTTTTCCCTCCTTCCCACATTATGATGATGATGTATTATGTATAACATTTTCAGAACAGCAAACAAACATAACCCCAACATGGAACCTGCTTTTACACTTTCAAAATGTAAAAACGTTCACATAGTCTCCTAATACACAGTCACAGAGACTATTCCAGCACCTTTAAAAAACCAAAAACCCTTTATATCCCACGTTTCCTCCAAGGCACTCAAGATGTTGTAAATGATTCTCTCCCTCTCCATTTTATCCTTTCAACAATCCTGCAAGGCAGTTAGGGTGAGAGACAGTGCCTGATCCAAGGTCACCCAGGGACCTCCATGGCTGAGTGGGAATTTGAACCCCAGTCACCACAGTCCTAGTCCAACACCCTAACCACTACACTATCCTGCTGATGTGGAAATTCCACTCCATGATGGGCGAGGGTAATTGTGTGTGCAAAGGAGGAGAGCGGGACTGATATGTCAGAGTGAGTTTTTAAACTTCCCACTGTGTATAATGGCTGATGGGAGATACAGAGTGTTACTGCGCAGGTTGTAGGCGCATGTCGCAGCTGGAAATTCTCTCACATGCTATATGAAATCACGTGGGTTAAAACGCTGTATAGCTATATAGGGGAATGTCTACCTGTGCTCGGGCAGTCATGCTTGTGTGGTCGCTGTCTCCTTATGTAAGGTATAAACTACAATCTGCTGCTTCAATGTCTCGTGTGCACTTATTCCTGGGTTCGAACCACATCATTGTGGATCCCTTAGGTGGGAAATCCACAACACTGCCTCTTTACAGGTTTCATGTAATCTGCTTTTCACACTAAACTATATGTAAGTATGCCAGCATATCCTGCTAAAAGAGATTTATCCAATCCTGGGGGGGGGGTGAATACCACATATATCTGTGTTAACATAAGTTATAAATAGGTGCCATATCTCTAGGTATCCAGATGACCTAACTCGTTGGATATTCTGCAGTCTTGTGTTAATTTTCCAACCAACAAAATACTCCAAATCCTTGTATACCACGCTTTCAGTGAATACCTGCCTAATGTCTTCTACCCCTTGGAAGTCTCCATCCTAGCCATGTGAATCAACACAGTAATTAAAAGCGGTGCACAATAGAAACAAAAATGCAGAGAGTAATGTTTCTTGCTGAGAAACTTTTTTATCCAACCCATGCAGTGAGGCAGGCTCTACAGCGGCAATGAACAGAAAATATTACAGTTGCACATAATGTAACAGCAGAGAGACTCTCTCTTCCCTAGGCAGTCACAGGAAGTGAAGACATCAAAATACCTACCATCTGTTTCTGTTTCTGTTTTGTTATTCCGTAGACCGGGGAGGGGGAAATCTCCAAAGATTGTGTGGTTTACACTAAAGCTCCATTATAGTGTTTTAAAGTAGATGCAAATTAGGCTTTTAATTCAATGAAAAACAACACATACACAAAGTTTAGCCTGTCTTAGCCATTCTGCAGTTCATAGTGTGTTATACCAGACATGAGCTCAAAAGGGATGAATTCAACTAACTTGTTGGGCTAGCAGTAGCCGGTGAAAGGATTCCTGCCTGTACAATGGGACTTCCCCCTCCTCCCCAAATCTGCTCTGGAGGAATAGAAGAATCCCCCAGAACAGTGTGCATGGGGAGGAGAGGGGAGATCATTCCATCGGGCAAGCAGAAATGCTTGTATTAATGTAACAATATCCTTAGTGCTATGCTGAAAACCCCACACACATTTTCAGTCCTAGAAAACACCTCCTGTTTTCACTGGGTCTTACCCGCTGCAAGTCCTCCTTGCAAAACATATCAACATAGTCATTTAAATAGTCCTCACTTGCCCCAACTCTCCATTGCCCTTATTTGTCCTGGATATTATATTGGAGCAGCCCCAAATATTATTGTTATTTAACATTTCTGTAGTCCCAATAGTGCACCCTGTGTGATACAAAGCAAAAAAAGTGGGCCCTACACAGAGAACCTATCTAAGAACCAATAACACTATTTTGTAGGTAGTGCCAGAAGCCTTCTACTTCAGAACTTCTTTCCAGCTGCCATAGCAAACCCCAACAGTAGCACAGGCATTGTCCTGGTCACCTTGATCCAGAATGCCAGGCTCTGAGAAGAAGGACTCCCTTGGCCCTATCTCAGAACCCAGATGCCGAGGGAAGTGGCAGAGAAACCGTCAGTACTTCCACTGCTATGGCAACAGTAAAGAATGATTTAAAATAAAAGTAAGAGAGGGGCAGGGGGGAAGAAGAGGAATGGGAGGTGACAAGGGAAAGAGGAGGGTGGCAGCACAGCTGCTGCAAAGAGAAGGACTGGTGGCATGGGGGCATCAGGAGCATGAGGGCATTTATGGTGACAAGGGATCATCATTGGTATTGGGGGTCCCATCAGCTGGACAGTCTGAAGTCTGCCCTTGCCCAATGGGGTGGCCTGGAGCATTGTGGTAAATGTAAGTGGCAACTCAACCCACCCATCCAGGGCTGTTCAGAGCACTGCAGCTGCTGTCTGCCAGGCAGGCATACCAAACCCCATCACTGGAGGCGCAGAAGACCTATAAGAGGGCACTTTGCACAGGGTCCCCTCAAATGGGGGCTGGGCCCATTCTTAGTGAGAGACACAGTAATTTTGAAGGGTACATTAAGATCCATGTCACACTGCACTCCAGAGCAGGGCACAGAAGTTAGTCTCAAGCTTGTGCATGTTGTCTGCCATGTATACAATGCATGCAGGTATGAAGCTGGGCCAATGTCTACAAGCATATCCAGCTGGGATCCTCTTGCTGTTCACTTGTTGTATACAATAATCTACTATTAATACAGTTAGGAAGAGAAGACCTTGATGTCTCTTCCAGCTCCATATTACTATTTTGATATTTGACTGCCCATAACAGGCAAAATATTCAGAGTTAAATAGTAAAACACATTTGAAAGTAACACGTTAGAAAGACAGCATGATTTCTTCCCTTTTTTTCCACAATCATTACTGTATAAAATAAAGCTCAATAATTGAAGTTTGCCATTTTGGTCTCTCTCTATGATTCATGGGGGCAATAGGGTTAATTGCTCATGGAATTACAATTTCTGTTTTTATAACAACTTGAAAAGAGTGCATACCTAAAAGTATTCTTGAATCTAGTGAAAGAAAAAAGCAAGACAGATAACAATCTTCTTTTGTCCTCACCTATAGTGTTATTCATATTTTGCCACTATTTGAGTCAGGTTTTGCAGCATACTCATTGCAATTTAAATAAAACTTCCCAAATTTCTTGAAATCACAAAAACATTTTGAAAATCAAAGCTCCTATTCCACATAAAATTACATTAATGTCAGTGGACATAGGTCTGGTTCAGATAAACACCCCCATCCGTCCATCACTAAGAACTTCAGAGCTGGCAGTGATGATGTAAAGGTTATATCTGTGAGAATCAGTGTCTTCATGTAGTCAGCAAACCCCCAACCCATAGGCCTGATTTGACTCCCAAGTGCGGAATAAAAATTTGTAGGCCCCAACTTTGGTTAAGACTTTGCAAGTACAAAGGGGGTGATGGGGAGAGTGGCGTTAAAATGCTGCAAAGAACATGTACAGGATGTGTCAGAGTAATCCATGATAAACTGCTGACTTTCAGCCTTCTTGAAGGCCACAGGTAGATAAGCTTATGTGCATAGCATGGGCAATCCATTTCCAAGGAGTGGAAGGATGTTTATGTGATGTTAGAAATCTGCTCTAGGCATGCCTTAGAAATTTTCCTGTAAGAGTGAGTGGACAATTGACTATGGCAGAGAGCTTTGGACTAGCTTGTCTGAAGTTCTCTCCAAGTGACCACTTGCTTCACTTTGTTTTGCTTTGCTTAGTTTTGTTTTACTAAAAAGTGTCACTAGCAGATCTGGTTGATTCAACACAACGTGAAGATCTGTTTTCTTCCACACAAGCAAATGTTTATGTGTCTTCGCTGGGATTCTTGAATGCAGATCTGTTCACAAGGGATAGAAGAGAAATTCAGTTCAGTTTTGTATTTAAAGACCAACTTACCAAATTCACAGTGTCTGAAACAATATATGAATCAAAACAGTCATCTTTGAAAATGTGCACTTCTACAGATTTTGCAGTGCAGTTCTCTAGCCAAGTAATGTATACAAAAATGTCTATATTAGGTTAATAAAATGCATATATTGTTGAAAATAACATACAAAAATAATTATATTGGGGCAATTGCTCTGTAAAAATATGTATATTGGGAAAATTGCATACAAACATGGATATTGGGAGAAAAATGCACTAAAATGCTAAAGAATTTTCATGGGTTTTTTAAAATGCAAACTGCTATGGAAATGTGAACACTGAACTTAAGATTAGAAAAATGAGAAAATGAGGCCCCTGCATTACTGAAAGCAGCATCATATCACTTTAAGCAGTCATGATTTCCCCCAAAGAATCCTGGGGACTTTGGTTTGTTAAGGGTGCTGAGTGTTTGTTGTTGTTATGTGCCTTCAAATTGATTACAACGTATGGCGACCCTATGAATCAGTGACCTCCAAGACCATCTGTCGTGAGCCACCCTGTTCAGATCTTGTAAGTTCAGGTCTGTGGCTTCCTTTATGGAATCAATCCATCTCTTGTTTGGCCTTCCTCTTTTTCTATTCCCTTCTGTTTTTCCCAGCATTATGGTCTTTTCTAGTGAATCATGTCTTCTCATGATGTGTCCAAAGTATGATAAGCTCAGTTTCATCATTTTAGCTTCTAGTGACAGTTCTGGTTTAATTTGTTCTAACACCCAATTATTTGTCTTTTTCGCAGTCCATGGTATGCACAAAGCTCACCTCCAGCACCACATTTCAAATGAGTTGATTTTTCTCTTATCCGCTTTTTTCGCTGTCCAACTTTCACATTCATACACAGGCAATCCCTATTCTTCTCGCAGAGCTCCAGCTCCAGAGTTCCCTGGGAAGATTAGGGTTGCCAGGTTCAGGGCCTGAGACTGATCCTGTATCTTTAGGAGAAGAGAAAGTCAGCCAAGTGCAGATGTTCTTGCAACCCTGTAATGGGAAAAACCACAAGGTGAAATTCTCCCTTCCCCCTGCACAACTTTTAAAGATACAGAAGACTTCTTGGAGGCTGGCCGTGGCAACCAAGAGGTCTTCTGTATCATTAAACGTTGCGCAAGGGGAAGGGAGAATTTCACCTTGTGGTTTTTCCCATTACAGTGTTGCAAGAAAACCTGCACTTGGCTGAATTTACTCTTCTCTTAAACATACAGAATCATTCTCAGGCCCTGAGCCTGGCAACCCTAATGCATAGTTCAGATGGGGCCTGAGAGAAACCAAAATTAACATATTTGAGCAAACCCTCCTCCCAAGACTGCTTTTGGTGGTCTTCACTCAAACTGTTGCCACTGCTGCCCATTACTCATGAGCACTTTTGCATTGCAGGATCATAGCCCAGAGACAGGGAGCAGAAAAGACACTGGACATACAGCCTTCACTACAACCACTAAGGGCAATTATATTCACAGTCACTGCAGTCTGCCCCACCCCCTGCCGCCACCCTATGAGATTCCACCAGTTATGTTTGGGGGCAGCAATTCAGCTCCAAGTGCACAACTTGCTCCAATGGAGATCAGACCGAATGGAGTCTTTTTGTGTTCTGTCTTCAGGCCACCTTTCCTAGGCTCTGGCCTGAAGATGGATCCTCCACTTACATCTTGTGGCCTCCCAACTGGTGTGCTCCTTGTGCTGCTGTATAGTAAGCTACTGTGGGAGGCATTTGATTCCCCAGGGGAGAGTCCTGGTTCTGTCTCTACTGGCCTTAGTACTATGGGAAGTTGTTCCATGGGCTCCTGTTTCCCAGCCTCAGGCTCTATTGCCCAATCTTCAGCAGCAGCAGCAGCAGACTCAGAGCCCTGAACCTGATCTGGTTCTTCAGCTGGTAGCACTGCAGCCTCAGCCTCTGTGCCCTGGTCACTGCTGGACTTCAGGATCATGACAGCACCACTCACTTTTCTCTGCAAGCTTCCCAGGAAAACCTATTGTGGATACTAGTTGGGGAACATGATTCCAGCTATTGACTGTTACTCATTGTTCTCTGTCTGTTTCCCCTTGATTTCTAAGGCCACTTTCCCACAGGTACTTGATCCACCTTGCATCCTGTCCAGTTTTGACCATGCGGAAGGCAAACCCCATGTCTAGCAGCAGAGATCAGGCTCTTCTCCCATAGGGTTAGTAATGTACTTGATCTAGGCATAGCTCTGTACCCTAGCAAGTTCCATGACAGACCATCAGGCAACAGGTGAAGTTGTTCTTAGCATGAAGCTAGGGCACTGCAAATTCTACCCCATTGTCTGTCAGGCCACCATCCAAGGCACAGAAACCCACCTATGGTGTCTGGCGGGCAAAGCCATGTAAGTTTTTATTTCTTTCAGGATCTCCTCCATCCCAGATGCTGTTCCAAAGAGGCTTTGACATTCCCACTTGTTTCTTTGTTGCTGTGGGATGGTAGATAGGGATCCCTTTCACCCACCCTACTTAGTGGGACTCTGAGGTAGGGGGCAGGGTGCTTGATGGGCTTGGGAGCAGGCCCCTCCTCTTTATGCTCACTCATGTTTCCTGGCTTGTGAGGAGACAGGTTTCTCAAGATATATGAGTGGGAAGTTCTTTTTTTTTTAATCCATCTACCTCAATGCAATAATGAGAGGTTGAGCTCACATTAATGGATATCCTGATAAGAGTAACAATAGCTAAGTCATTAAAGTTCTGTGCCAGAATGCAGAAAGGCATAATTAGTGAGCATCAGCCAAAACCAGTCTGTGGGACTCTTTTATTTAATAAAAATAAAATTGGATTTTTCATTGAGACATTGGTAATTCTTAAGAGATACTACCCCTATCTTTGAGGTTCATGCTTGTGGAAACATTAAGCAAATATGTAGCCATACTTTGTTTAAATAGCAAAACAAATAAAAGTCCTGTCAAGCTTTGTTAGCAAGCTATGGCAGGTTGAAAAGACTTCTGGGAATAGAATTATATTTTCTCATGGTTTATTATGTATTTTATTTTAAGTGGAATAATTCTTTAAGATGTGCAGCCTAAATATTCTGATATGTATATCAGATTTACAGTATTATAGCATGCTAATAAAAACCCACGTGCAACAATATAAATATAAACATAAGGTGTTTGTTTTTCAAGGGGTAACCAGCCCCCTAATCTTTGATTTCTTAAATTATTAAAAAAATCCATTCCCAGATAAAATAATTAATCAAATTCTGAGTCAGCAACTGTTCCATTCTGAAAACTCCATAAGGACAGCTCTGACAGCTTCAAGGTCAAAACTTCACAGGCAATTCAGTGCAACTCAGAAGTGTCAATCATTTCAGAGACTCATCTAACACATTTCCCCACACACTTGCTGACTGTTTTTAATGTTCACAACATCTGTTGTCAACAAAGAAAAAATAATAGGAAATGAGTTTTGATTTGAATCATTTCCCAATGCTACATTCTAGGCATGTGCACCTCTATTAATTTCACTGAAATGTTTCAATTTTCTTGTTTTGCGCAACATATTCAACTGTTGTACCTGCAGGAAACAGTGGCCAATGGCTCAAAGTTCAAAGTATCACATAAGAAATGTTCAAAGGCCAGTTCATTCACAAGTGAGATTCAAAGCTGTGGTAGAAATCCGAAGGAAAAGAGAAATCTTTGGACAGGTGGACACACTATATGCAAGCCAGTGAGTCAGACATCAGTTGTTGACCAAGTCAAAAGACCCACGGCTGACCTGGAAGCATGCCAGGCAAAGTCAGGGAGAGCTAAGGGACTGTCTAGCATTCAAATATCCTTCAAGATAAAGAGGATAATAACCTAGCTTAGAGCATCACAAGAGACCATCCAGGCCCAGAGTATCCCAGGACTACAGTATCCCAAAACCAACAAACAGGTTGGGTCTCTAGTTCTCTAGTATCCCATAAACCGTAGATTGATAGTGTCATGAGTTGAAGCTTGGCATTACCACGCTCACTGGAACATTTGTCTCTTAATATGTCTGAAACCTACCTTTTCTGTGTTGGAGGAATAAGCCTTTCCTGAACATGAATGACTGGGGGTGGGAGTTCAGTGCAATTGCTAGGGGAACCCCTGCTTGCTCTATGCTGTTGGAGGACAGACAGCTGTCAGTCTGGTACAGCAGATGACCAAACAATTTTTATACAAGAGCAGTGTGAGTAAATTAGGGAAATTGGTCTCAAGAAAAAAAGGTGGGTTAACTATGGAAGAATGACTGACTTCCCTGCTTAATATGGGGAGACTAGGGAATACTTGATTCCAGGTGAGTGTATTGCACAACTAATTAAGAGGGCATACAAGAACTCAGGGCTGTCATATAGTGTCATCTTGATTGAATTAGAAAATGGCGAGAAAGCAGACACCAGCAAGTCCAAGATGTTCCAGGTCACCAATATTCACTGAAGACTCCAGATTTTGGGGGTCCTTTCCAGGTCTCTGGGTGAGTCACCTTAATCTCCGGACTCTCAGCTTTCATTTAAAATAAATAAATTTCTAGGTGGTCTGGTTCACAAGATATACACCAAAACGTCAGCCGAACGCCCCTGCAACTACTGTTAAATCTCATAGCTGGTTGTTCTAACCCTGCCCTTTCAGGTTTGTAGCCAATAAGTGAAGTCAGAGTTGTGATTGACAAGGGATTTGTTGACCTCCAGGCAGTAGCTAGACCCATTGCAAGGCCAGAAAACTGTTGTTTTTTCCACCTTATCTGAAAATCTCATAAATTAAATAAGTATATAGCTTTCAGTCTTTTTCTCTGTCATGTGCAGGAGTCAAACAAGTTTAAATTTTCCTGGGCTATTAAAGAGGGCAGTGTTTTGAAAACCTTCCCAATATGAAGCTTTAAGCCAATACTCACTTTTCTGGGAGTAAAGCTGCAATGCTAATCCCACATACCCAGAGTAAACACCATTGCATTCAATAGGACTTACTTTGAAGTGGACATGGTTAGGATTGTGCTGTAAATTAATGGGACTTTCGAGTGAACATAGCAATGAATTGTGTTTGTGTTGTAAATCTTTCTTTCCCCATCCAATCCTATTTTTAAAGCAATTAGGCAGGGCTTACTTAAGATATCACTGCTTTTATTATGTAAGAAACTAATAATGATTTTATTTTATTTTTAAAAATGTTCTGCAATGACCAACTGGTTTTGACAATAAACTATTATATGGGGTGTGTGTATTTTTACATATCCAGTGTGTGTGTGTGTGTGTGTATGAAGTATTTCCAACAAACCTGTGAGGTAGGGTTGCCAACTGGAAACCAAGGTAGCTCACAATAAGAAATAAATCCCTTTAAAATCCAATAACCATAAAAACAAGAAGTTTCAAAACAGCTTAAAGTGGCATGCTTCTGAATTTTGGGTTGGGTGAGTGAAGTTCCTTATCATTTGAGGTTGCAGATCTGTGCATGCTTCCCTTTTGGAGTAAGACCCATTGAATACATTGGTATTTGCTTCTGAGTAAACAAACACAGGATTGCACTATAAATATCTTTAAAGGTTGTGTAAATAATAAACATCTTTGACAGTCATGCTTATATAAATATTTATTCATACTATGTCCCGATAAGTATCTGATTTCATACTCTGGTTGTACATTATTATTTCCTCTAAATTTTAAGTGTGCCCTTCTTCCTTGGGGTGGTCATGGTTCCCTTCTGTTGTTTTCATCCTGAGGGGCAGATTAGGCTGAGAGATGGTGAGTAGCCCATGGTCACTCAGTAAACTTTATAGCTTATTTCCATTTAAAAAATAATAATTCAAATGATTGACATGCAGGCAAAGTTTATTAAGTAGATCCATACAATACAGTTAAAGGGCATCCAACTCACATTTAAAGTGCATGACATCTCCAAAAGAATCCTGGGAAGGGTAGTTTCCCCCTCAAAGTTATAGTATCCACCACCCTAAACAAACTACACTTCCCATGGTTCTGTATTGTGATCATGTGATTCAAATGTGTGTTGAATGTGCTTTAAATGAATGGTGTGGATCTGCCCTAGGTACGCTGTGCATTCATTAGTGAATTGGAAAGAATGATTTTAAAAGATACTTTTTTAAAACGGGATGGGCTGTAGCTCAGTTGTAGGGAACATGTTTTGCATGAAAAAATGAAACATTCAATCTCTGGAAAAGCCTATTGCCTGGAATCCTGGAGAGCCAATGCTAGTCCATGTCAGCAGTACTGAGCTAGATGGTACCAAATGGACTGAGTCAGTATAAGGCAGATTCCTTTGTTCCTAAAAGAGGAAAGAGACCCAAGGGCAACAGTGACTCCAACATTTTATTTATAACATTTATACACCACTTTATTTTTAAAAATCTCAAAGCGGTTTACAGAAGGAATTAAAACAATAAAATTATTGGCAAAAACAGTTAAAGACAGGTATTCAAAAATATTCAAAATAATAAAACCAACAATTAGTTAAAAACAGATAAAAAACACAATAGCTTCTACATGCCTGGGTAGGCTTGCCTAAACAAAAATGTTTTTAGCAGGTACTGAAAAGAGTACAATGAAGGCACCTGCCTAATGTGAATAGGCAGGGAGTTCCAAAGCATAGGTGCTGCCACACTAATGGACTGATTTCTTACAAGAGCAGAACAAGTACTATGTGGCACCCGTAAAATGGAAAGCATACCTTGAACTTGGCCTGGTAGCAAATCAGCAACTAGTGTAGATTTCAGAGCTGAGATACTTTGTGCTGATAGGGTCTTACTCATGTCAGCAATCGTGCCACACCTTTCTGCACTAACTGCAGTCCCCCGGTTGTTCTGCATGGGATTTCTGTGACCTTGGCTGACTGGCTGCCAGGATTTTTTTAGTTTTGGTTTTTGGTTAGGAATCCTGACTGGTTGTGGGATGCTGATTTTTCTGCCTTGCTCATAGGAATCTTGTTGTGGTTGGTATGGTATTGCATTTAGGAAATCATCACTGTCTTTTGTTTTTGTTTTTCTATTTGTATTTCATTTACCTTTAACCTCATTCCCTATCATCCATATAAGCAACAACAGTGGTTCCATGCACTCAGCTCAATCCCTTTAAACCCACTGATGATGCACCTTGTTGGCTGCATAACAGTATGTTTCTTGCCCAACAGTGGTATAAGAGAATTCACATACTGGGAAGTGTGGCTGCAATTGTTGTTTCCAAGCTGCTGCCTGTGAAGGTAGACTAAACTATATGTGTTTTCTCTCTGTCAATTATTACTCACTGGAATTGGGTTGGCTGTCAAAATGAGTTTATAGCAGCCCACAGAGTAGACAGAAAAGGGTACAGAATCTTTTTACTCTTACTCATTTCACAGACATGTTTGTGAAGTGAAGGGTCAAATCTGTTAAGAAGTTTGGAGCAGCCATGTTAAAAGACAGGGGCAGGGCATTCCAGGCAGGGGCTTGCCAACCCCACTTGGATATTGATATCTTTTCAGAGGATCCCTTGTCAAGCCTTGCCAACAGCACAATCCAAACTTTATCTACTCAGAAGTAAGCCTCAAAGGGGCTTAGTCCCTTAGGAAGTGTGTTTAGAAATGCAGCCTTCAGGGGCATCCATCTTTACTCCTGAGCGTTCCACCTAACATCTCCACAATACTAGGCTCCTTTCTTCCTACAATGGCCTTTTGGTGGCTGGCCTGGCCTGAGGGCACTTAAACTCTTCTTGCCAGAAGCAGGTAGGCTAGATTAAATGTTCCCTACACAGTGTTGTGAGCCATGCTAGCAGGGGATGGACTGATGTGCAGAAGGGGGGCAAGAAAGACTTGGACTGGGACATTCCCTTCCAGGAAGAACCCATGAAGGGGGAGATGTCAAAGCAGCCCCTGCTTTGAGTGCTGACAAGCCACTATCAGCCAACCCCCAGGACAGACCCTGGACTGGCTGCCCACTCTTCTGCCTGATGTGGCACCTCTCCCTGCACCTGTGCTGCCACCAGACAGCTCTCCCCCACAGAGGGAGAGAATGGGATGGAAGCCGAGGTGCCACCTTTGCCCATGCCCAGGAGATGGATGAGGCAAGAGAGTCAACAAACCCAGCTCAAGAGGAGTCAGCACATTCACACATACCTCCAACTGTGACTCAGGATACATGCAAGGAGGGGGGCCACCCAGTCCTACTTAAACTGGGTGAGGAGGAAGGGTTAGTTGCTGAGTCAACGTCTTATTGCCGCCAAGTTGTGCCTGGTCAGTTAGAGAGGTTTGCTGAGTTCTGAGTAAGCAGTAGGTAGAGTCACGAAGCGCTCTGAACTGAAATTTTCTATTACTTCAGTAAAAGAAAAAAAAATACAGCTGTGTCTGAGTCTGAGTTCCTTGAGTTTGGGCAGAACAACCAGGCTCCATCTTTGAACTAAGATTTCTATCTTAATTTCCAATCAGATAAATGTTTTTGTTTGAATTGTATGCTCCAAGTAACTGTGGTTGATGCTTAATATATCATGCTTAATGATATCACTCGCCCCCGTGACATCACTCAGGCCAGCCCCCATGACATCATTTGGGCCAGTGCCTGAAGTCTCAGGGTGTGGGATGCTTCTGACCTGGCAACCCTAGTTCTAAGCCGTACTATAAAGCAGGGATGGCTAACCGTTTTTTGGCCCAAGAGCCACATTGACTCTTCGCCAACCCTTCATGAAGCACGTGCCAGCAATGGATGTAGCCATGCCACATTTTCTCTCTCTCTCTCACACACACACATATACAGGCAGATAAATGCACATTCAAAACACACAGACACACATCTCCTCCCCCTCTGTAAAGATCAGCTGAGAAGATGGGAATTATTGTCCCCTCTCTATTCATCAAATGATCAGTTTGGTGACTAGGGAAGGGACTGTTTGCATTCTCATCTCAGGGTACCGTCCCATTTCAGTACTGTGTCTACTTTATGTTTGTTTACATTCTACTTCTGCTCCCACCAGTCTTGGGGAGCTAGAAAAAATATCTTCAGAGGCCAGATGATATAGAAGCTCCTCAATAAGTGTGTTTAGTAAACTCCTTAGTAATTGTGATATAGAAATTCCCACCCTGACTGATGCTGAGGACATGAGGGCCAGACCAGGAGAAGGGAAAAGCAGTGCCCTTCACCCTCACCCTCCTCCATCCAGAGAATATGTTAATGTACTTGAATGAAGTTTAATCTGTTGAATTGTACCATCATTTTTGAGAGTTCTCCAGGATGACCAGACTTAGAAGCTTGACTTTGCCTGTAGTGGCAGTCCTCTTTCACCTGTGGTCTGTCCCTGTGTTCTGATTCTTCATGAACTGAACTACTTTGGTAATGACAGTGAGCACCTGAGCTTGGTTTTGATGCTGTATTAGGTCTCTCAGTTTTAGATTCTACCCAAAAAACATTTTTTCCATACTTTAAGTTTAGGGAAGGGGAGAGAGAAAATAAACATTTTAGAGTGTGTTTAACTCCTCTTTGAGGGCCCTCCTTCAAGTCTTCTTCCTGACCTTTAGATTTTCATTCCTGTTGGACAATCAAGGGAAAAACTTTATGTGGTTGTTATATAAAGGACTAAGTAAGCTAATTGTGGAATTGAAAACTAATTTAAACTAATTGTGGAAAGAATTTGGATTTTTTTTACTGGTTGCTGGGTTGATTCTTCTGTCTGGAAATGCTGTAGAAGCATCATGCTGAGCTGCACATATTGGGAAGATCAGAAATTAGTCCTGAGTTACAGCCTAGGTGGCTAACCACCTAGCCAGCTAACTTTAATGTACACAGCAATATGTCTGTTCCCCTAGGGCTGTTTTCATCCTTTGCCATCAAGTAATAAAAAAGAAGAAAAATAGCCACTATGATTGTGAGTATAGTGAGTGCTTTATCAGAGTAAAGGGTAACATAGGGTAGATTTTTTCCCAGATAAGTTTATTATTTATCATTATTATTTATTTAGATAGCACCATCAATGCACATGGCACTGTACAGAAAATAAATCATTTTAAGTTATCTCTTTATTTCACCCTTTAGCAATAAGCACCTAATCATGCTCTAGGCATTATAACCGCAGAATAAACACACTCTCACTTCCTCCTGCAGAAAACCAAAAATGCTTCTTTATGGTTGGCTGGGTAAAAACACACAACTGAAACTGAAAAGCAGAGCAAAGGAAAGGCCAAAGGGTGGAGTCTAACTCTAGACCATATACAAAGTTCTAATATTTAACTCTTCAAGGGCCATGTTACTATTCACTAATAGGCAAAAACCCCTTGCAGTTTAAGAACATACCTATAGACAACAGATATTTCTATCAAACTTTCAACAGCAGGGAAATTGGGCAGCTATATGCACCAGGGGAGCAGGAGACCTGACCTCCTCTCAGAGATATTGTACTGCTCTACAAATTTGTAAAAATGCAAACACAATTTGGGTTGGTCTTGGCAAATATTACCAAATTCTTCCAAGCTACACAAGATGTGGATTGAACTGTGAAAGACCAACCCAAATTGGTTTGCATTTTTACAAATTTGTAGGGCAGTACAATATCTCAGAGAGGAGGTGAGCTCTCTTGCTCCCCTGGTGAGTTCACTATAGCTGCCCAATTTCCTTGCTTTTGAAAGTTTTGGAAAGCAGTTCCAACCCAGACACAGACTTAGATAAGGTCTCTCTTAAAAAGGCTTGTTGAAAGAGGAAGGTCTTCAGTAGGTGCAGAAAAGATAACAAAGATGGTGCCTGTCTAATATTTAAGGGGTGAGAATTCCAAAGGGTAGGTGCTACAACACTGTAGGTCCACTTCCTATGTTATGCAGAATGGACCTCCTGATAAGATGGTATCTGCAGGAGGCCTTCACCTGCAGAGTGCAGTGATCAATTGGGTATATAAGGATATATATTTGCAATAGTATAATGGACTACACTATTTTAAAATATTGATTTAAGAAATATTTATCTCATCATTCTGAAAAAAAGAAAGCATTGCATAAGATATCTCAATTTTTGTTCACAATTTTTTCCACTGGAAAAAGAAGATACCTTCTCCCAAATAGAAAATTGGTAGCATAAGCCCAGCTGCATTACAAGGAAATCCCCACAGACCAGCGACCTTTAGCCTTTCGTGGTACTGAATTAACTTTTAACTTGATTTTAAATATTTTAATCTGTTCCTCTGACTCACATTTTCAGCCAAATCTATTCGTATTAATTTTAATGAGAGGCTTATCATTTTTTTTAGTATGAAATTCAAACCCAGCTTCACAAATGACACTTAACATTTCTCTTGTCTACTTCCAGACAGAAGATATAATTATTTGAAAAAAATTAAATGATTACTTCTGATCATCAAAATAATTTAATAAAGCCCCACCCCTCCAGCATGCTCACTCTTGGAGCTTAGATAATTATTCATGCAACATTCATGCAAAACAAGCAAACAAAACAAAATGGGCAAACAGTTATTAAGATTAAGGGGTACATGCACCATCATGCAGTGTCTAGTATGCACATTGGAGTTTTGCTATGCATAGGGAAAATCTGAGCACAAAGCCCCCTCCCCCCCCCATTTTCTTTTATGGGCTGATGAATGCTTCACACTTGTAATAGGAACTACCCTGGACAGAACCTTCATGCCACTCAGTGCTTTTCTTTCTTTTTTTCTGGCCAGTTGTTTGGCTGGTCACTGTTAAAACCACACTACTGGACTGCATAGTCCATAGTTTATTCAGCAAAGAGACAAAGCTCTGTCTCTTTCATCTATCAACAGAAAGATGAAAAGATGGAGCTTTTTTGTTTAAGAGTTAAGATCAGTGCTAGACTTACTTGTGAAAAGATTGTGCAAACTGCATTGCTTAATGAACAGCCCTATGCAATCCAGTAGTCTGGTTTTAACAGCAGGTTGAAAGACAGCAATCCAGATCAAAAATGAGCAGCAAGGCATATGTTAATTGAAATGTCAATTAATTTGAATGTCAAAGAATGTTGATTGAAGCCAAGACCGTTAGTGTGATGGGGATGTGGCTAACTAATATTCATAAAGAGAATATAGTCATCCTCCAAAAAATGGAATAATCCACACCATACCAATCTTCTTTTCAGGAAAAAAAGGTCTAGATTTCTCATCTTAAAGGGCATTGGATCAGAGAATGTGAAATATTGCCTCCACTACATTTTGAATATGCCAGAGTTGCAGCATATTTAAATAGATCCCCTTAAGGGCATATATGAAACTGCAACACTGTGCACAGTTATGAAATCACAATTCCTATTGATCTCAGTCAAAAGTGTTGCATGAAAACATCAAAATACTTAAGAAATAAAGCGACCTCCATCATCAAGAGAGAGAAAAATGAAAATGGCAATCTTTTCATCTACAGCTCAATTTCAGTGTGACTCAGATAATTATGTTCCTCTGATGAAAAATTAAAAGGCAGATGGGAAATTAACAGTATGCATTTGATTAAGAACATCTCATAGATTTACCCTGATCCAAGAGCATATCTGTTCTCTCTCTCATTTCTCCTCCCCCCCACGTTTTTATTATGAAGTGTAATTAACTTCTGGTTATTATTGTATTTGATAGAATCTCCAATTTAAAGCAGATCCTTCTTTCAAATTCCTTTGAAGCAAACATTTTGGATTTTAGTGAATCTCTGCATTTCTTTCATTAAAGTCACTGCAACATATGATTTACATACAGTGGTAGCTAGTACCCATTTGGAATGGCAGGGTGGATGGCATGGAGCCCAACAGTAGGTGGAGCCAAAGCCAATGACAGACAGAGCCAACAGCTTCAAATTTTGTTCCCTTCCTCTTCCCTGCTGAGTTCTGCTAGGGGCAACACTGAGACTAAGGGGGAGAAAACTGACAGACAGTGCCACTCCCTGGGCTGGTTGTAACTAAGAAGGCAGGCAGATGAGGAGTGGCTGAGGGCAGACTAATGTTGGTGGGGCACTGCCCCATTAGGCCTAATTGACCACCCTCAACTGTTCACATATCATAAAACACATCCTGGTTCAACTTCTGGCTAAGGGGCTCAGCTCAGACATGATATGGAGCCTAGACTGGTGTCTAGCAATTCTGTCTGATGCTCCACATCCAAACTATACTGTTCTATTCCATTTGGCTTATTTGTATTACAGTTTTGGTAATGGTTTTATCTGTTTTTATAACTGTATGCTCTGCTGTCGTAACCCACTCTGGGACCTTATGGTAAAGGGTAAGAAATCATATTAATTCCCTAATAGGCAAAAAAAGCTTGTGATTTAAGAATTTACGTATAGCCAACAGATATTGTGAATGCACCAGGGGAGCAGGAGACCTGACCTCCTCTCTGCCATCTCCAAAGGTGGAGAATTATATTTTTGTATGTTTGTTGGTATTCTTCTTACTTTGCTTCTTTCCTGCGCTACTCATGTTTCTCCAGAGAAGCTAATCTAGGAAAAAATTTATTTCATTTTTCATTCTAGAAATCTGTGTCAAATTTATTTTTATTAATTTCAAAGCCTTTTTATTGGTCAGTGTCATATGATGGTGAAGACAGTCTTTTGTGTTTCAAATTGGAGGTTATGTTCTATTTCTATTTTGGGTGCATTAACAGTTCAATCTAAAACTGCAGTTTGATGTAAAATCAGACTGATTACAATATGTTGCTACTTCTGCAATGACTCTAGCTGTTGGAAAAAAGAGGATGCATGTTTTCAGCCTGCTGTGTTTAAACCACTTCATTTAAGGCAAGGTAGGCACGGTCAATTAAAAACATAGCGCACACCTAGAATTTTGCTAGAATATATTTCACCTCCCACTGTTTTATCTTGTGCAAATTGAGACACTTCTGTTATCCACTGGAGACTATTCTGCAGAATAGTCAGTGCCATTATTCCACAATTATTTTTGGAGGTTTTTTGCTGTAGACATATTCACAGAATAGAAACAAAAGACTGGATGAGAGCTAATAAGCTGAGACTCAATCCAGACAAGACTGAGACACTGTTGGTGAATGCCTTCCCTGCCCAGATGGTGGATGTTTACCCTGTTCTAGATGGGGTTACACTCCTCTTGAAGGAACAGGTTCGTAGTCTGGGGGTTCTTTTCGATCCTTCCTTGTCTCTTGAGGCACAAGTGGCCTCGGTGGCAAGGAACGCGTTCTACCACCTTCGGCTGGTAGCCCAGCTACGCCCCTATCTGGACAGGGATGAACTCGCCTCAGTTGTTCACGCTCTGGTAACTTCTAGGCTGGATTACTGTAATGTGCTCTACGTAGGGCTGCCCTTGAAGACAGTTCGGAAGCTCCAGCTAGTGCAAAACGCAGCAGCCAGACTGCTGACGAGGACCAGCCGGTCAGCGCATATAATACCTGTTCTGGCCCGTTTGCACTGGCTACCCATCTGTTTCCAAGCCAGATTCAAGGTGCTGGTTTTGACCTATAAAGCCTTACACGGCGTGGGACCGCAATATCTTGTGGAACGCCTCTCCCGCTATGAACCTACCCAGTCACTTCGCTCAGCATCTAAGGCCCTCCTCCGGGTACCAACCCATCGGGAAGCCCGGAGGACAGTTACTAGATCTAGGGCCTTTTCTGTAGTGGCCCCCGAACTGTGGAACAGCCTCCCCGAAGAAGTACGCCTGGCGCCTACGCTTCTATCTTTCTGGCGCCAGGTTAAGACCTGGCTATGCTCCCAGGCATTTTAAGCGTTTAATGTTATAATTTTAAAATTTCTACTTTCTTTTGTTGCTGCTTGTGTTCATTGTTTGTAGGCTGATTTTATTGTGATATTTTGTATTTTAACTTTTTTGTACACCGCCCAGAGAGCTACTCGCTATGGGCGGTTTATAAATGAAACAAATAAAAATAAATAAATAAATAAATAAATAAAATAATTTCCAATAAGAAACTTCACTAAAATTGCAAAGTAAATCAGACATATTTAAACTGACCATCTTAACGATATCAACTGTCTTAATAATGTTGCGTCCTCCCTGCTAAAACTAGATGTCTTCTCTCTAATATTTGGGCTGATTGCAGGTGTTCCCACCACTCACCACTTCAGAGGCACATGTTACCACATTCTTCCAAGCTACAGAGGAAGTGGATTGGACTGTGAAAGTCCAACCCAAATTGTGTTTGCATTATGACCTATCTGTAGGGCAGTACAATATCTCAGAGAGGAGGTCAGGTCTCCTGCTCCCCTGGTGCATTCACTATAGCTGCCCAATTTCCCTGTTTTTTAAAGTTTGATAGAAATATCTATGGGCTATATGTACGTTCTTAAACAGCAAGGTTTTTTGCCTATTAGTGAATTTCTCTGCTTTTTAATCCGGGAGGCAAGAAATGGGATCCTGTGCAAGTTTGCTGAGAATGGATCGATCATTTGCATACTTATTGAATTCAGTGGGATTTACTCCCCTGCAGTCATGCTTAGGATAGGTAAAACTGACTACAGGGGCTGGGGAGGGGGGAGGAGGAGGAGCAGCGGCAGGGAGAGGAGGAAGGGCAGAGGGGAGGAGGGGGATGGGAGCAGGCAGGGTGGGGAGGGGAGGAGGACAGGTTTGATCATTTGCATGCCTATTGAGTTCAGTGGCAGGGAGGGTAGGAGTAGGGGGAGGGGAGATTGGGTGGGTGGGCACTGGGCAGAGGCGAAGCCCTTTACCTTTCCAAAAGGAAAACATTGTGAACAGTATCATTGCTTTTCAGCATTTCCCCCACCTTTTTATTCTACAGCAGGCATCTGTAGCCTCCCTCCCAAAGTTAAAGCAAAGCTGTCCCTGGCCACATCCACACCAGGCCTTTATTTCACTTTGGACGGTCATGGCTTCTGTCAAAGAATCCTGGAAACTGTAGTTAGTGAAGGGTTCTGAGAGTTGCTAGGAGACACCCTGTTCTCCTCACAAAGCTTCAATCAGAGCAGCTGACTGTTAAACCACTCTGACCACTGAAGCTCTCTCAGTGGAATAGGAGTCTCCTCTGAGCACCCTTCACAAACTACACTTCCCAGGATTCTTTGGGGGAAGCCATGACTGTCTCAAGTGAAATCAAAGTCTGGTGTGGGTGTGGCCCTGTGATTAGGCAAGCAGCTGTGAGTCTGGCTTGTGGAACACTAACAGTTGGTTCTTACTGAGTATGCCCGACACTATCATTGGGTTCAAGCCAAAATTTATTAAATTAATTAAAAATCAGCCAGGCATTTTTTTAACTTTTAAACTGCAGAAGATGACTGTTTTGTGTATCACTATGAAAATTTACAGGGTTGTTAAGCAAGCATTTCTGAATTCAGGACTAAGTTTTGTAAGGTTTTGTTTTGAAATGAGCTTATGGGAACCATCAGAATGGCATGGGGGTATTTTCAATTTAACATTGCGGAATGTGAAAAATCCATGCTGGCTATAGTATACAGTCACTCTCGTGGCTGTATAATAAGAAATATCTGACATGGTTGGGCCATCTTCATCCAAGTCCATGTCTAAGCTGTTGCACATGGTACATGGTCCTGACACTGGGGAGCTCAGCAAGCAGGTACAGGAGCAACAGAATGTGGGGCTATAAGTGGCTATGGGAGAACATGACTTCATCCCTTCCCCCCTTTATTCAGTGAATGCATTTGAGGCTGCTGTGTGAACATTTTTGTGTAGATGGGAGGACGTGTATGCATCACCACGGTGACAAAGCAACCAGCCATATGGTGCTTCCTCTCTTCCAGTGCTACCCTGTGGGGCAGATTTGATAGCTCTGGCAGTACAGTGTGATATGATAAGGAAGGTGTTAATGTGTTGCTGAGACAACTGGGTAATGTTCCCATGCTGCACTTAGAGGACGGCTTCAACGCCTCACCCAGTAGCTTTTCGTTATTGTTATTCTACCTCTCATAATAGTCTTTAGGTAGTGTACAAAATTTAAAACATAACACATTTATAAAAATGCAATGCAATAAAATTAATGCAGCTGAAAATGGGAAGAAATTAAATAGATTAGAGACTGGAACTAGACACCAGCAAAGGCAAGTTTTAAGGAGGTGCAAAGTACCTGCCTCAATTTAATGGAAATGTGGTTCTAACGGCAGGGGTAAGGAACCTCAGGGCCAGGAGCCAAATGTGACTTTCCAGACCTCTCTATGTGGCCCCCAGGCCACACCCTCCTTGAGTGCTTTTGCCCAGTGACAATGCATCCTTGAACTGTGATCATACCTCTTGCTTGCCAGGAATGATAGAAGTGCATGCATATAAAACCCCTGGGACTTCTGCATGGCTGGAATGTAACATACTGTAACAGTAAGAGTCACATCCATTTTTCTCCCCATTTTTGCACCAGTTTTCCACTGGTACAATGTTGGTCATGAAGGCATGCTGCAGAACGTTTCTCCACCCCTAACATAAGGCTTGCACTGATTCCACTGCTTTGTGGCACTGTAGTGTTCTGTACTGGCTCCCACTATTCCTTCCATAACTCTGCCAGCAGTGCAAATTCATCTACACAAAACTAGTTTCATGATGCCACAACAGGGTGCCCACACAACTGCAGTTCTTCATAATAACCCTAAACCCTACACTTATCCTTGTATCTCTGACCACTAGTCAGTTGACTAGTGACTATCTAGTTGACTATTGCCCCAATTATTGTGCATCAGCATGATTCAACTTTTTAAAAGTCTGTATGCCTGTGAGAGGAAAGAATATTTGATAAGAACCCTGTCGTACAAAAGGCCACCTGCTATGTTTGTTAAGAAGGGCAGGAAACATGATCAATAACTAGCGACAAAAAGTGAGCAAAATCAATGCTGCAGCACAGACGACTGCAAGTTGCTCTGATAGAACCGACCACTTCTCTTTTCAAGTCTGTCGGCTCCTGTTACTACGAGTGGCAGCCTGCTCTTCACAACCAAATAGAACGAGAAGAAGACCTAGGATGACTGCAGAATAAATCTCCCTTATAAACCTCCTCCTTAGAGCTGTGAGTGATCACTTTTCCTAAGGGGGAGTTTGTTGTTAATAAAAGAAACTCCACTTTAAATGCTTTGCTTATGCATTTGTGTAAAACTCATTGGGTTAATTCCCTTTTGTGCTAAAACAGCTTATAGTTAATTTACAGGCAGAAAAGCAGTCTGGCTATAAAATGCTTGAACACCCAACCAGTTAACTACTTCCCGCATGAAATGAGCTAACCTCTTGGCTTTCAGTGCTGTTTCTTTGCATGTTGCTGTTCTCCCATTTGCTTCTGACAGGTCAGCCTTGTAAATTAACCTTTACCTGCCATTGCTGGAACACTGCCACCCTTGCTCTGCAGCAGGGTTGAGTTTGCCACGCACGCACCTTCCTGGAGAAGACTTGAGATGGTCTCTCCCAAGAGGAAGGTGTGTAAGGCTGCAGAGTCCAATGGGAAGAGGCATATGGTCAGCTATTCAAGCCAGCTCCACCCACAACTCCTCCTTGGCTGCACCTGCCCACCCCTCTTTACAGTGTGGGCTTGGCTAGTTACCTTTTGGGGAGCTGAGTATGAATTTTGGGGGAAGTCCCTGGCTGGCCCTTGTGACTCCTCCTTTTTGCCTATTCCACACAGTGGGGCTGTCCTGATTGGCCTTTTGATGTGTGCTAAATATTTTGTTTGTTTGGCATTTAGTGCAGGTAGGCAAGCAAAACGTTTAAGAACTTAATGGATAGGGGCCTCAAGGCATTGTTAGTTGAAGAGTACTCTTTGGTCACCTTCCACAGCAGTTGGCCAGGGGATGCTTGGGGTGCTCTTTGGGCTTTGTGTGCACATCTTGGTGAAAGCTGGACAGTAGGGCTTGGAGGAGCATGTTGCATTCACATACCTTGCTCACTTACCAAGGAAGGAGAAGTTTCTCCCAAGTCCTTGTCAGGGATCTGCAGAACATGACACAAAGAAAATGGAGGTATGCTTCCCTTTCAGACTTTATTTATTTATTAAGCCCCACTCTTCCTCCAAAAAGGAGCCCAGGGTAAATCCACCTGCCCATACTTTCATAATTTGGTTAACTGGTTTTCCAGTTTCTTTGTCTTTCAAGCATTCTTCATGGCTGTCATACTCCAGATGTCCCTTCAGGGGTCGGGTTCCAGTTCCAGAAATATCAGCTTCTCACCAAAGTACATGCCAGCACAGACAAGGTTTCTGGAGCAGCCCAGTCCAAACAAACCAAGGTCAATAGTACAGCAAGGAGCCATAACTAGGAGCCAGAGACCTGTAGTGTTTTTAGCAACTAAAAGGCTCAAGAAGGGGGCCTTATATATGCTGGCCTCCTAAATCCTAACCATAGCTGTTGGCAGTGAAGGAGTATCAGGGATTGCTTACCCATGAGTAGACCCCTTACACACAAGTAGACCACACACTCTGGGACCATAGATGCATACTGTGCCATCGCTCTTCAGCCTGAATCCAAAGCTTCTGGCACTGGCACTCTCAAGTGCCTCCACCTCCTCCTCTGACATTTCCATAGGTTCTTCCTGAGGTATCAACCCAGAGGACCTCAAGGGGATCCTCAATATTGGATTCAGGGAGCCCTGCCTGCTCTTCAAAGGCCCTGACCTGTGAAGTATTTTGGTTATCCTCCGAAGACTCAGGGTCTGGCACTAGGTCAGGGCTAAGCATGACAATGGGCAATAGCTTTATACTGCAGCTCCAAATGTGGATCTTTGTATTAGCAAGTGGAGTGCTGACATCTATATGTATGTATTATTTAAAAGTATTTCTAAACAGCTTAGTATTTTTTAAAAAACTTCTAAGCAGAGTACAAACTGTGCAGATCAACATAAAAGACATAAGCCATTATCAGTAACAGGAATAAAAACAGAAATCCAGTGATACTGGGTCCAATCTTATGGATCAGGGAGAGCCTGCACAAAAATGATACATTTTTAAAAGACGTTTGAAGCAAATAATTATGCTATACGAATGACAGAGGGAAGAACATTTTATGACTCTAGAGACATCAACGATCTTAAGGGTGGGTTATCCTTAACACAGAAACATGGAAACATGGACAAAGACCATGCTGGTCCCACATCATATATACTTTGTTCAGCTATATTTTTGGAACCTGTAGGCCTCCGAATGCTCTCAGGCTCCAATTCCCATCAGCTTCAGCCAGCATGGCCAGTGGCCAGGAATGATAAGAGCTGTAGTCCAACAGCATCTGGAGAGCCAAGGCTCCACATTTCTGATATATTCTAGGAAGTCTTTACTGAGCCAAAATGACACTTTTCTTATAAAGCAAGGAGCTTTCAGCAGACTTCAGACCCAAGGTTTGCAGAAGTACCTCCGCAAAAATAATTTTAAAAATCATGTTAGGAAAAAACTCTAAGCCAGATCACTAATACAGCTGATCAATTGTTGAAATTTTGAAGACACTTGCCAAATCCTGCAAATACTATGGTTGCCAAGGTGATTTAGGGAAGCATATTTCATCCCCAGATCATATTCTAATAATACTTTAGCTGCAGCTAATTGACATTTGCAACATATAGGATAAAATAGAATTAGCCTATTCATGGCATAAAATAACTGTACTATACTGATTCACTCAATAGGCTCTCTAAATACATCATTTTCAAATGGATGTGTCAATTAACATGGCCTATTGATACTGTCTGGATCAAGTTTCTTTTCTGAATACTTTGCACCTCATTAGAGTTTTCCTTCACAAGCACTTCCTATTGTTTGGCCTATGGGGGGCAATGACATAAAATTAGCTTTTACAGAATTGTCAGTCTAATTAGACTGCAATAAAATCTCCCTCAAGGAGACGCAAAGGAGCAGAACAAACTGTACTAAAAGTTCCCATGATGAAGCCAGGAAAAATAAAATTGGTCTTCCATAAAGAGGATTTATTTTGTGGCACAGAAAGAGAATTTCTTGTGTTTCAGTGTCTGGGTGATTGTTTGTTTTTCAGAGACTGCTAGGGAAAAATGTTTTGTATTTTTCATTGGATTTGTGCTAAGCTAACATGATATTGATTTGGGGGCGGTGGTAATACTAGGGAAAAGCAGCACGCAGTCATAGCAGAGAATAAAGGGGATAACAGACTACTGGGGTCTTAGTTGTGATCTCTTCATATTCAGGTGACTTAACTTTGACAGTTAAGCCTCCTCTTGTCAATCACAAAATATGGAGCTAAAAAGGCAATTTAGCTGTTTCTAGCAAAGCCAAGAAATTCCTAATGGGCTGACAGCCTATGCTGTTTGTAAGCAAAGTCCATGTTTGGTCTTTGGTGATAGGCTATAAAATATAATCCAAAGGCATTTTCTAGACTTACCCCTTTCTCCCATATATAGCTGCTGACAACATTCTTCTGCACGGAATACCATAACAACATAAACACGATTTTCAACCTTTTTGCAATTTCCAGTTTATTGCTTTTGCTGGGTATCCCCCCCCCTCGCTTCAAGCTGTCTGAACAACTCCCTCCTTGCTACTATGTATGCAGAAATTACTATTATTTAAAGAAACATCCAGATGACTTTCTTTTAAGGCTGACAGTACTGTCTTGGGTCTCTTAACCCCTGTGGGCCAGATGTGAGAGAAATTTAGCCACTTCTTCCCACTGATCCATATGGCCGACAATGGCTATGTTCGCCTTCCCCAGTCTCATTTCTTCCAGAGTTTTTTTCTTTTACTGCAGCTCCCATTATCTCTGACCATTGATCATGCTTCCCGGGGATGACGGGAGATGTAGTCCAAAACCTCTGGAGGGCCCTATTATTATTATTTATTGAATTTATACCTTGCCCTTCCTCCTGAAGAAACCCAGGGCAGCAAATACATAAACAAAACAATCTAAGGAAGGATAAAAACCAAACGTTTGAGTGGTATTCAATTAAATAATTACATGAGTGGAACAACTTCCACATATGCAATGAGAATTCTCCCCTCTCTTCCTCCCCCTTCCCCCAGCACACACTCTGTGCCATCCCCAAATCTGCTCCAGATTTTATTTGGGGAACCCAAGAACAGATTTAGAAGGTGCATGGATGGAGGAGAGGGGGAGAACGTTCTGATGCACAAGAAGAAATCCTTGTGCTGATAGAATGTTCACCTTAGCACTATTTGGAATACAACTCTTAAGCGGGTTCAGAGGAGGGCAACAAAGATGATCAGGGGACTGGAAACAAAGCCCTATGAGGAGAGACTGAATGAACTGGGCATGTTTAGCCTGGAGAAGAGAAGACTGAGGGGAGATATGATAGCACTCTTCAAGTGCATGAAAGGTTGTCACAAAGAGGAGGGCCAGGATCTCTTCTCGATCGTCCCAGAGTGCGGGACACGGAATATTGGGCTCAAGTTGCAGGAAGCCAGATTTCGATGAAAAACTTCCTAACTGTTAGAGCCATATAACAATGGAACCAATTACCTAGAAAGGTAGTGGGCTCTCCGACACTGGAGGCATTCAAGAGGCAGCTGGACAGCCATCTGTCAGGAATGCTTCTATATGGCTTCCTGCATTGAGCAGGGGGTTGGACTCGATGGCCTTGTAGGCCCCTTCCGACTCTACTATTCTATGATTCTAACTATGATTGTATAAGCCATAAAAGAGGAAGGCTCATGGACAGATGTACAGGTTTTTAAAGAAAACAGGCTCCAGGAGCTTCCATTTTTCCAGAGTTCAGATTTGAATCTGACCTAACTAGTCAGAGAGTCAGCAGGACTACAACACAACAGGGATATCAAGAGTTCTAGAGCTGATATTTATACTGACATATTATCAGTGCACTATACAGATTATATTATAGTAAATAAAAATGGTATGTTTTAAAAGTGATAGAGATGGGTTGTTGATTGCACTGCTTCTGCCTTCCAAATACACTTTTTTGCTCTTTTGTTCTCCTTTAGTTTTTCACACAGTTTGATTTGAATTGTAAAAAAGCGTGATCAAGTGGAATCCTATTTGCTGGTACCAAAGTCATTGTCTCCACACCTATCCTCCAGTCCCTAAAGCAGTTTTTTAATTATTTTAAAAATGTTTCCAAGGTTATTTTATTAAGGTCAAGAATTAAGTACTTGCACACAAACACTAATGTGCCTATATGCCTGCTATTCTAGTGGTGAGCAATACTGAGAACTGACATTATGGGAAGAAATCCAGCAGACTCTTGTGTTCCTATGAAACTTACCAAATCAGCATTCAGCTTGTCAGCAATTATAACCTGTGAGTTCATACTGAGTGACAAGTGAGGTATTTTGTTAACTAAATAAGACAAATATTGTATTGCTGTTTCATCTGGGAAGGGGGAGAGAGAAAGAGAGAGAGATGGACTTCAATTCCACCTGAATTATACTCCTTAGTAGCTTTTAATTTTAACAATATTACCTGATTGTTTAAGCTTAATGTCATGCTCATTACAGCAACTATTGATTACATTTAGAGAGTGCCAAAATTTGGATGGTACTTCCTTCAGAAGTTGATGAACAGCTACTGTCCTAGAAAAGCTAATAGTATGCAATACCTGTGATTTCTTTTCTCTGTTTAGAGCAAATGAATTATTTCTGTGAGACTGTATTATTTGATTTAGATTGAATTGTGCTGTGTCTGCACTGCAATCAGCATTCATAAATGATGTAGTGCTGGGGGGGGGATCTTAGCAACCAAGCAGTTATGTCTTCCAAACAAAGCCAACTTATGCAGCAGCTCCTGTTAGAAAACTATTGCCATATGACTTGGGTCCTCTCATATTTCTTCTGTTTCTTCTTCCTAAAGCTTGACAGGATCTCAAACAAAATTTCTAACAACAATAGAATGTGGCAATATCTTGGAAGATGTATCAAAAGATGGGGGTCTATCATTCATATTAGGACTAATTGCTCAAGAAGTAATAAAAAACACTTTTGATTGGGACTAAAAAAAATTATTTTGGGGGGCCGTGCAGAAACACATAGTTTTGAGCTGAAAACCCCACACAGCTCATAACCCCACACAGACCATAATTCTAAAGAAACTGTCCTGAAATAGAGACAGAGGAACTCCCCCTTTCTTTTAAGTGCAGAGGAAGAAATCTTTAGAGAAATTGGAAGACAGAAGATAGATTTGACACTTACAATATTGTTTGCTCCACAAGTGCAATATAACGCCCACTGAAACTATAGAGCATTTCATCAGACTAGTGGAGATGTGTATTCAATATAGAAGATGTTAAATCTTCAGATGATGATAAAAACCTTTCCCTTAGCTAGTGCTCTTACTGTCCCTTGAAACTTGCTGCTCAGATGGTGTGGGAGATAATTACAAGCTTTTCTATGAGACTCTCAGTTGTCCTTGAAACATTTTTCCCCGCCAGCACTCCTTAGTGTGTTTTCTTTGGCTCATTTGGCCACAATTTTCGTTTCTTTGGAGAGTCTCTCACTAGCCTTGCAAATTTTGTGGATCATCTCCCAGTCTATAGTGAGCCTTGGGGAAGGGAAGCAACACTAGCCTTGTGCTGAAGAGCACATTTGAGGTTTTCCTAGTTACACATTTAATCTCCAAGAGGCACACACGGTTCATCATCTCAAAGGCTACAACCCAAATGGCACTTTCTGTTGGCAGACTGAATTTTACAATGCTAGCATTAGACGTTTCACTGTCTTCAGGGAAAGGTAGAGTGATACAAAACTAGCACTAAGCAAGCATCCCATTAGTACAAGGATTTCCGCTTGGACAACAGGACTTCTCCCCCACTCTCCTCTCCTGAGCATTTCTTAAATATACTCTAGGAGTTCTCTCAACCCTCTGGAGCAGATTTGGGGAAGGTGCAGGGGATGCACAGGGGGAGGATGGGGGAAAGTCCCACTGCACAGCAGAAATCCTTGTACTGACATGATGCTCAGTGCTACATTGAATACAACCCATAGACTTCCAGGGACTGATCATTACTTGAGTATAGTTCATAGGAACATAAGAAGATGCTTTATACTGAGTCAGACTTTTGGTCCATCTAGCTCAGCATTGTCTGCACTGACTGGCAGCAGCTCTCTGGGATTTCAGACCTCTCCTACTTGGAGATGCTGGGGAATTAACCTGGGACCTTCTGCATACAAGAAAGATACTCTGTTACTGAGCTAAAGCCCTTATAAGGGATGAAGATCCACCTCCCCAATCTTATTTTATGTTTACTACATTTTTCATGCAGTTTATATGTCTTTAGATGTAACTTTTAGAGCACTGTCAATGAAATACAAAAAATGAAGTTGCTTTAGCCCATTTCAGGCATGTTCAACTGATGCTGGCTAAACTGTCCACACTCACAGGCTCTATGCATTTAAGGGTAGATACACACTTATTGTTGTGCCAGTTCCAGTGCATCTCCACCTCTATTTTCTGAAAATGTGGACGCATAACGCTAGTCAAACTCCACCTCTTTTTATGCTAAAATCTGGTCAGATCAGCACCAGTGTTGTTGTTTTTTAAATCAGCTTCAGATTTTGCAACTGATTGGTAGATCAACCTATTGCTTTGCTGTAGACTCAGGCTGAGACAGTGGCTGCTTTCACACATGGGGCTAATAGTGCTAGGTTAACGGATTAAAAATCTAGCACTTCGTTCCGGATTTCAAAAATCCCTTTCACACTGCAGTACCAATTTAGCGGCATTTCACGCAATGGTCTTTCACACAGCACTCTCACCTACCGCGGCTGTTAGAAGACTGCTTCTTTTCCCGCCTTTTCTATTCAAAAGCTCTGCTTGTTCCTTCTGTGTGTGGGGGGGATTTGAAAGAGGTGCGATCGCAATCAGCTGAGAGGCGTGGCAGCGCAGCAGCAGAGGCTCTGGTTGAGCACAAGCAGCAGCAGCACAGGCTTAGCGAAGGCTGCATGCTGGGAGGGCTGTTGGTAAGGGCAGGAATGCACTGCATGCTGGGATGGCTGTCACGTGAGCAGCGGCAGCTAGTGCAAAACTCCTGCAATATTCCGGGTTCCCAGCCTGCTATTGGAATTTTTGTGGTATCATTTATTGTGGAAATTAGCGCTAAACTTCCACTACATTCCACCAGAATTCCAGAGCTACCCGTTATGTCATGTGAAAGCTCAAATTCTATGCGCAATTTAACAGGAAATAAATCGTCAGAATAACGGAATAAAGTGCAGTGTGAAAGCACCCAGTGATTGACCCAACACTTTGCTGTGGGAGGTCCTGAAGTATCTCAGGTCAGCATTGGGGAAGAGAAGCGTGTCTAGCCGAGAGCAAAACTGCTTCAAAACTCAGCCAGAAAAAAAATTCTTGCTGCTTTTGAAGAGACTAGTGTGCCCACAGCCCAAGGCTCCATGTGTACACAACTATACCCATACAAGTGATTGGAACCCTGAAAAAAATTAGGTTATGTGATCACGTGGAGAGAGAGACATCCCCAGCAGTGCATAAAGATATGTGCATATAGAGCCCCTGAACATGTGAAAGTCAGGAGCATGTGTCTAATTAACAAAGTTGTCAACCATGTCAGCTCCTGCCATATCTCCTCATTAGTTTACCTAATTTCTTTCCAATTTCTTTGTAATCTATTAACTGGGTGATAACTTCATTTTACTTTCTAATTCAGACTATAGTGATCAAGCTGTACAGGCCATGATAGACCACGAGAAATATCAATGCAGCAGCAGTCCAGCAGTGCAGATGCAGGTAAAAGTGGAATCTCTCAAAGCTTGAGTGAAAATAGGTAATAGGTAATACAGAAGCTGAAGTGAGCTGGAAAATGATAAGTGCAGCACAGTATTACCAATATACTAGAGGGAGAAATTGCTCTGACGTGGAATGCCCCCCCCAGTGTCTGATCAAATTATCCGAGAATATTTTAGTCAGATGGTTCAGATGGAAAGGAAGTGAGTAGCAGTCAGGGATGAGGGAGAAGTTTAGTTTAGTCCACAACTGTAAGCCTACCTACTTTTGCTAAAGTCTGTCACAGCCTTTCCCAACCAGCGTGCCTCCAGATGTTGTTGTACCACAAGTCCCATCTTTCCTGACCATTGGCAATGCTGGCTGAGGCTGATGGGAGTTTTGGTCCAACAACATCTGGAGGCACACTGGTTGGGAAAGGCTGGTCTATCAGGATCCACCTGAATTTGGAAGGGGAGGGGATGTTGTCAATTTTATCCTGGCAACATCATGGACTTTGCACTGATAATCTAAATAACAGCAAGCTAGCTAACTTCAGGGGTGACATTCATGATTTCACAAAAAGATGGCCTATATAGGGCCAGTTTTCACCTGGAGACTCCGGTTTTGGGGGTCCTCTTCAGGTCTCTGGGTGAATCACCTTAATCTCCGGACACTTAGCTTTCATTTTAAAAAAATTCTAGGTAGTCTGGTTCAAAAGATATAAACCAAAATGTCAGCTGCCGCTCCCCACAACTTCTGCTCTAATCCCTGCCCTTTCAGGTTTTTAGCCAATAAGTGAAGTCAGGGTTGTGATTGACATGATTTGTTGACCCTTGGCAGTACCTAAAGCCCATTTCAAGTTCTGAGAACAGTTTCCTTTACCCACTTGTTTCACATTAGGAATTCGGTACATATTTATCGCTTTCAGCAGCATAAAGAGTACTTTCTCTGGACAGGATATGGACTTGCTTCTGAGTACACATGCATAGGATTGCACTACAACAGAAGATCACAGCAAGATCTTGGTACACATACACAGTAAACAATTTTAGTTATAATTATAATAAAAGTGTACATGCAGTTTTTTTTAAAATTGCTTGCAAAAATGGCATATACATTTTATCTTTCAAATAATTTTTGAACAGAAGTTTTAAAAAGTATACATGCTGCAGTGTTATACTTTTCTAATTGAGGAGTCAAAAAAGTTTAAATTTAAATTTTACTGGATAGTTGAAGAGGGCAGTTTATTTGTCTTATTCATAACCTGTTTTGAAAACCTTTCCAATATGAAGCTTTTCTGGGAGTAAAGCTGCAATGCTAATTCTGCATACCTGGGAGTTAATCCCATTGAATTCAGTAGGACTTTCTTTTGAGTAGACATGGTTAGGATTGTGCTGAAAATCAGTGGGACTTTTGAGGGAACATAGAAAAAGATTGTGTTGTAAATCTCTCCCCCTCTGATCCTTTAAACAAGGCAGGGTTTACATAGATGCTACTGCTTTTATTTGGCAGGAAATTAATACTTTTAAAAAAATGTTCTGCAATGGCCAACCGGTTTCGACAATAAGCTATTATATGGGGCAGAGCTTGGAAAATTTACTTTTTTTAACTACAGCTCCCATCAGCCCCAGCCAGCATGGCCACTGGATTGGGCTGATGGGAGTTGTAGTTCAAAAAAGTAACTATTCCAAGCTCTGATATGGGGTGTGTGTATTTTTACATTTCCAGTGTGTGTGTGTATGGAATATTTCCAACAACCCTGTGAGGTAGAGTTGGAAACCAAGGCATCTCACAACAAGAAATAAAGCCATTTAAAATCCAATAACCATAAAACAAATATAAAACAGTTGCAAAACAACTTAAAGTGGCACGATTCTGAATTTTTGATTGGGTGAGCAAAGTTCCTTATCACTGAATTGCAGTCCTATACATGCTTCCTTGTTTGAGTAAGCCCCATTGAATACATTGGGACTTGCTTCTGAGTAAACATGCACAGGATTGCACTATAAATATCTTTACAGGTTGTATATATAATACACATCTTTGACATTCATGCTTATATAAATATTTCTTCATACTAGTCTTGATATGTATCTGATTTCACACTATGGTTGTAAATTATTATTTCCAAATGATTATTTCATCTACCTTTTAAGTGTGCCCTTCTTCCTTGGGAAGTAGCCCATGGTCACCCAGTCAACTTTGTCGGTTATTTCCATTTAAAAAATTAAATAAAATTATTTATATGCAGGCAAAGTTTATGAAGTAATGCCGATCCATATACTACATTTAAAACACATCCAACTTGCATTGAAAGTGCATGACTTCCCCCAAAGAATCCTGGTAAGTGTATTTACCCCCTCACAGTTACAGTTCCCACCACCCTTAACAAACTACAGTTCCCATGATTCTGTGATGGGATTCGTGTGCTTCAAATGTATGTTGAATGTGTGGGTCTGCCCTAGTATGATGTGCCCATGGTGTGGGTCTGCCCTAGTATGCTGTGTATTCATTATTGAACTGAAAAGAACAATTTTAAAATATACTTTTTTAAACAGGGTTGTTGCTCAGTGGTAGGGCACATGCTTTGCATGCAAAGGTCAAAAATTCAATTTCTGGAAGAGACTATTGCCTGGAATCCTGGAGAGCCAATAACAGTCCATATCATCAGTAATGAGCTAGATGATATTAAATGGCCTGACTTGTTATAAAGCAGATTCCTTTGTGCCTAAAAGAGGAAAGAGACCCAAGGGCCACAGTGACTCCAAAATGTATTTATGTATTTTATTTACAACATCTATATACCACTGTATTGTAAAAAAAAAAAAAAAACTCAAAGCAGTTTATAGAAGGAATTAAAACAGTACAATTATTGGGAAAAACAGTTAAAGAGATATTTAAAAATATTCAAAATAATAAAACCAAGAATGCATTAAAAACAGATAAAAAACATAATAGCTTCTACATGCCTGGATAGGCTTGCCTAAATGAAAATGTTTTTAGCAGGTGCCAAAATGAGTACAATGAAGTACCTGCCTAATCTCAATAGCGTAGGTAGTGCCATACTAAAGACAGATTTCTTACAAGAGCAGAACAAGTGCTATGTGGCACCTGTAACATGGAAAGCACACCTTGAACTTGTCCTGATAGCAAATCGGCAACTAGTGCAGACATATTATGTGCTGATATGGTCACACTCATGTCAGCAATCGTGCCACAGCTTTCTGTACTAACTGCAGCCCCCAGGTCAGGTTGTGCTACATGGGGATTTCTGTGACCTTGGCTGACTGGCTGCCAGGAATTTAGTTTGGTAGGAACCCTGAGTGGTTGTGGGATATTGAGTTTTCTGTCTTACTCATAGGAATTTTCTTGTGGTTGGTATAGTATTGCATTTAGGAAATCATCACTGTCTTTTCTTGTTCTATTTGCATTTCATTTACCCCTGACCTTACTGCCTTGCATCCACAGAAGCAACAACAGTGGTTTCATGTGGTCAGCTCAACCCCCTTAAACCTACTGATGATGCACCTTGTTATTTGCATGATGGTTTGTTTCTTGCCCAATAGTGGTAAAAGAGAGTTCACATGCTGGGAAGTGTGGCTTCAGTTGCTGTGGTTCCCAGTCTACTGCCAGTGAAGATAGACCAAACCATGTGTGTTTTCTCTCTGTCAATTATTACTCACTGGAATTGGGTTAACTGTCAAAGTGAGTTTATAGCAGCCCACAGAGTAGAAAATCTTCTTAACTCTTATTCATTTCTCAAACCTCTCTCTACAGTGAAGGGTCAAGTCTGTAAAGAAGGAAGGGCATTCCAGGCAGGGGATTGCCAACCCTACTTGGATACGGATATCTTTGCAATCAGAGTATTTTTGTTTGAGTGGTATGCTCCAAGCAACTGTGGTTGGTGCTTAATGTATCATGCTTAATGACATTACTAGGACACATCCCCATGACATCACCAGGACACACCCCTGAAATCTCAGGGTTTGGGATGCTTCTGACCTGGCAACCCTGCCTATTAATATCTGTGTTGTGTGTGGAATGGTGATGTTTGTCATCTTTAAGGGACAGCTCTTGTTTTTGGCAGGCCTGGAGAATATTTATTTATTTAAAAGTTTTATACTCTGCCTTTTCTCCAGACCAAAGCACAGGGTGGCTTACAACACAACATACAGCATCAACAGTAACATCTAATGTAAATTAAAACAAAATAAAACTGTATCTCCATTATAAAAACAGCAGCACCAAGCTTCAGCTCCCACCAGCATCAACATAATCGGGGTCCAAAGGCCTGGATAAATGAACATGTGTTCCCCGGTTGTCTAAATATATCAAACATGGAGGATTGCCATATCTTAACTGGGAGGAAATTTCATAAATATGGTGCTACCATGTGACTAAAGAGCCAGTGTGGTGTAGTGGTTAAGGTGTTGGACTACGACCTGGGAGACCAGGGTTCGAATCCCCACATAGCCATGAAGCTCACTGGGTGACCTTGGGCCAGTCATTGTCTCTCAGCCTCATGAAAACCCTATTCATTGGGTCGCCATAAGTCAGTATCGACTTGAAGGCAGTACATTTACATTTTACCATGTGACTATCCTGTCTTGTGTTGCCATCTTGACTGCCACATTACCTGTCAGGACCACAAGCAGGGATCTTCCAGCAGATCTTAAGACTTTGGATGGCAGGTACTGGGAAATGTGTTCTGTTAAGTGTCTAGGCCCCTGTCATTTGAGGCTTTATAGACTAATGTCTCCTCTTGAACTCGGCCTGGCAGCTTACTGTCAGCCAGTGCAGTTCCTTCAAGACTGAAACAATATAATCCTGTCTGGCAACACCCAATAACCAGGCTACATCATTCTGCACCAGCTGCAACTTCTCAACTATTTTCAAGGGTTTCAGGTTCCATATAGACTGCATGTGTGTGCAAAAAGTGTGGTAGGCCTGCTTGTTGTGTTTGTTTTTCTTCTTTTGGTGCTTAAATAAAGTTAGTCAAAGCCTTAAATGTCTTCTATGTGAAGCCTAACAATACCTAAGAAAGGAATGGGCTGGACAGTACAAGACTCCAAAGCTGTTTTAGGCTGCAATCCAAAACACACTTACCTGGGAGTAAGTCTCATTGAATTCAATGGAACTTACTTCTGAATAAGCATGTATTGGATTGCACTGTAAGGCTAACTAACCTTGGGTGACAGCTCTGAGGCTCCGACTGTTGATTGCATTCAACTGACAAAAAAACCACCTTTTTGTTTAACATTAAGGACTTTCCATACTGGTTACAGTTGTTAAGGAACACACCCTTAACACAAGTGTTATATATGCAATATTGAAAAGGTATATTATCCTATCCTGTGGTGAGTTCATTGAAGTGGATAGCTGTTAGTGACAGCTTGGTGGACCTAAGACCCAGATTTGCCATTTCACTGGAATAAACACACAACTGTTTAGCCTACGCAATTGAAGCTATCATGCAACTAAACCTACCATTCCACATTGAGGTTGCCAACTTTTACTGGCTACCATTGCTTTTCTGCTTGTAACAATTGTTGCATTGGGTAACATTAGCAGGGGTTATTTATTTATTTATTTAGTTAGTTTAATTTATATACCGCCCTAAGCCCAAAGGCTCTCTGGGCGGTGTACAAAAAGATAAAAACAAGCACAATATATAAATACAATAAATACAATAAATCAAAAAACAAAACAAACAAACAATAACGAACCAAACAACATCCAAAATACGGAAATGCTGTTTAAAATACACTTTAAAATGCCTGGGAGTATAAAAAGGTTTTCACCTGGCGCCGAAAAGATAGTAGCGTCGGCACCAGGCGCACATCATCGGGGAGACTGTTCCACAGTTCGGGGGCCACTACTGAAAAGGCCCTGGTTCTAGTCATCACCCTCCGAGCCTCTCGATGGGATGGTACTCGGAGGAGGGCCTTAGATGTTGAGCGTAGTGTACGGGTAGGTTCATATTGGGAGAGGCGTTCCACCAGGTATTGCGGTCCCATGGTTATGTTGGTTGGCATGCCTTACAAGCACCCCAGCTGATTTCTGCATATTATATGGTTATTAAAGGTGCAGGAGCAGGCTAGGCTGTTTGTTTTTTTAAAAGGGTCAATTGGCAAGCTTAGATTTAAAGGTTGCAATAGAAAAAGAGGAAACTCAACAGAAAAAGCACACACAAGCCTCCTAAATTTCCTTTCCCCCCTTTCCCCCTGAAGGCTCTCCTTTGTTTCCAAAAGCTGCCCCTCAGAAATTCAGCCTTTGCGTACCTCTGATATATTTTCCCCTGCTCCCTGTATCTCAAACTATTTTTACTCATCTCCTGTGAATTCTTCTCCCTGTTTTCTTTCAAAACCTCTTGACCTTCTTGAACTATAAACACTTCAAAACTTAGGCCTTGCTTGTGCGTACTTGCCTATCTCCTCTCCTCTCCCAGCCCTGTTCTTTTCTGTTACTTACACAGCCACATATTCTAATCAATCCTTTCTGTCTGTCTCTTACTCAACATTCAATGCCACCCCTCCCCCTTTTACTTAACCTTCTGTCATACTGAAATTCATACTAAGCATGTACAGGGGGTGCCCTTATGAAATCCCATTGGCTAACATTGATTACAAAAATGTCTTTTTAGGAAAACTGCAGACATGTTACATAAATTGTGGGTAATGAGATATACAAGAGGTTCCCCTTGACCTCACACAACAAACAATTGCTCAAAAGATGCAGTAGAAATGGATAAATCTCCCCCCCCCAAAAAAATCCCACTCAAAGTTTATGGAGAAAAAGGTATACCGTCTGTCAACCCTCCAAAGTCACTCATCACACTTAACTTTTTCCCAATAAGTCATTTATTATCCTTTCTGCATCAAGTTTGGCATGGACCATCCTCAGACATACCTCTCCTTCACTGCTAATTCAGTTTGTTGAACCATTTTCTAACTATAAGCCATAGAATCTACTCCTCCTGCCCAATTTCTCATTATAATGGCAGGATATGATCCAGTCAACTCACCCTTAATATAGGGTCATGACTGTAGCCCTATGATTAACAAGCCTGGAAATAGTATTGGAGAAGACATACTCAATAATTATTGCTAAAATATTTTTTTATTCATGGGGGGTGGAAATCAAAAGAGAATCAACAGAAAGGTATCCATTTGGTCATTTGTAATAACTATCAATGAGTTGTGTTCTTGGAATGCTGTCCTTCTCCAGCTAGTTAAATAATAATCTAGCACCTGGTGGTGGTGATTTACTAATTACATTTCAGTTGTGAAAAATTACATATAATTAGCAAGAAAGTATTCACCATAATTGCAGAGTCAGCTTCAAAGTCTTGATATCTGTCTCAGAAAAGCCAAACATGGTGATGAATTTTCTCATAATAGTTGTACAGATTTCTGAAACAAGCTACCTAATATGCTTACAAGTGTAATGAGCAACCAAATAATTGGAATGAGTTAAAATTTGTTATACAGCAGCTGTTGAGATCATACTTTCCCTCTAATTGCAATTAGCAAGCTTTCTTTTTTTTATGGAGATGACTTCTAATTCAAGTAGTTACTTGCTGTGGATCTGTCATTACCTTTTCTTTGTTATTGCAGTTGGCTTCAGGACCGGTTCTAAAGGGCGACCAGGTTGGGCACTGGCCCGAGGGCCCTGGAGCTACAGGAGCCCCTGAAGGGCCCTCCGATCCCCTTCCGTGATCCATGCCCCCCATGCCCCCCACTTACCTGTCAGCTGGCTTTTCAGCATTGCCCTTAATGAAGATGGCGGCCACAGCTTCCCTAAGGTACTGAAGTCGCTGCCGCCATCTTAGTTGATGGCAGAGATGTGTGCGCGTAGCACACATGTGTGCCATCAACAAAGATGGCAGCGGAGGCTTCATTCCCCTTCGGGAAACCACCATCTTCATTAAGGGCAATGGTAAAGACTAGACAGGTAGGGGGACCGTGGGAGGGGCGTGTGTATGCACACGCGTGCACACCCACCCACCAGGGGGCCAGGGCAAGCTGATGCATGTCTGGAGACGGCCCTGGTTGGCTTCTTTTTGTTTTGTGTTTTGGAGGATGGGAAAGACTCCCCCACCCTTTATTTGGCTCTGGATTAATTGATGGATGGAGCTATGTCCTAGTGAAATGGGAAGTTCATAAAATAGGAGTATATGTATTGATTCAGACTATTGGTCCATCTACCTTAATATTGTCTACACTGACTGGCAGCAAGTTTCCAGGGCTTCAGAGAGGGTTCCCTCCCAGCTCTACCTGGAGAAGCTGGGGATTGAACCTGAGATCTTCTGCATGTAAAGCAGATGCTCTAATCACTGTGATATGTCCCCAGTTGTACTTTTTATTGATCCAGCTGGGGCACTTCCACTGAGTAATGTCTGAAAATACTGGGATTATTTAGTGGAAATAATCTGAATAATCTCCCCCTTGTTTGTCCTCTGTCTCAGCTCCCCACCACCACCAATGTATTCACAGAGCCTGCTTTGAGTTTCTTTTCTTGGGGGGGGGAGTGACTACTAAATACAATTCACTAATAGGCAAAAAACCTTGAGAGAGAGTCTCATATATATATATTTAATAGCTAGCTTAGCCTTTAAAAGGTGTGACATAATTAAATTATATGTTTAATTCACTAATACACAAAAAAAACACCTTGCTGTTTAAGAATGCACCTATAGCCAACAGATATTTCTGTCAAACTTTAAAAAGCAAGGAAATTGGGCAGCTATAGAGAATGCACCTGGGGAGCAGGAGACCTGACCTCCTCTCTGAGAGATTGTACTGCCCTACAAATTTGTCAAAAATGTAAATACAATTTGGATTGGTCTTTCACAGCCCAATCCACTTCCTGTGTAGCATGGAAGAATTTGGTAATGTGAAGCTTTAAATTTTACCAAAAATATTTTTAGCATGATATGCAGATCCTACATATCTGTCTGTCCTGCTGACTTTTTCTGTTATAACGTAGAGACCACTTTATCTGTAATACTAGGAATCATGAAGATGGTCTGATGTGTTATGTATCAGACATTTTTTAATTTGGTTAATTTGGTTAATCTGGTTAATTGGTCTGCAGGTCCACAAAGTTTGTTATATTTTAATAAATATAACCTTAATCCAAGGTACCCCAGTTTGTACTGAAACTCAGCCACTTACCCAGTTCACTTATAATGACTGCATATTGAAAGAGGGTTAAGAACAAAAGTTTCCTCCTATGCTCTTTACCCTGATTTATCCCTGGCTGGCATGCCCTGGCATGCCTTCCAAAAGCAACATCCAAGGCAATCACACAAATCGTCCCAAACTTGTGCAACTTGGTGTCCACTTCTCTCTGGGGCTCTGATCCTAGCCCCACTTACCTGGGAGTAAGTCCCATTGAATAATGGATTAGCAATATTTAAAATGTCACTGCATTTCACAGATTATTTGCAGTAATCCATCATTTTTGTCAGGCTATTAAATGTGCATTTGTTTAAAAAAGTTTATAATTGATAGGAATTGAAGGTCAGCTGTGACCTTCTTGCATTTTGTTTGTAATAATGTACAAAAACATTAGGGCAATGCTAGACTATACTGTTTGGCAAATTCAGTAAAGCTTTACTGAATTTGCCAAACAGTATTGACTAGTATTGTCCAAATATTTTTATACATTATTACGAACAAACTTCTTGACACCTTGCATTGCTCCCTAAGATAATCTCAACATTCAGCTTGGGACACCAGGCAAGGAAAGGGACAAGAATGATATGCTTGGCCTTGGGCAATATGCAGGAGGAGAAAGAGAGAGCCTGGCTCTCACCAAGGATGTGATTCTTTACCCTGACCTTATGCCCTGACTTCCTTCAGGAAAGGTATATCTACACTTCTTTCTTTCTTTCTTTGGTGTGAATTTATGCAATCTTAGACGTGATAAGGGACAGGGTTTCTTTTATTCTCTTTAGATCTAAGGAATAAATGATAAGTTAGAAGCTGTTCGCATTTTTATTGTAATTAAAAAGCTATATTTTTCCTGTTTCCTCTTTCAATACACCTACCTTTGTTTTACATTTTTGTGTGCATTCTTGGAGTTGTGGATGGATTCATACACACATAAGAGCAATGTGTGGGTTTTAATTCCATCAAAACATCCTGCTATACTCTCGGCGTGCAGTTTAACCTCTAGTGGGTATACACCTGGGGGGTCAGAGGTACACCCGCAACAAGGACTGTAAAAACAAAATGTTTAAAGTAAGTGCTGGAGCAAAACAAAGGATATTCTACAGCAGATGCATGTAGTCTCCCATCCAAATTTAAACTAAAGCAGACTCTGCTTAGAAAATGGACTACATTGACTCCAAGCCAAACAGCTGTTAGTCAGGTTTTTAGAAGGATGGCAGTTGGTTCTTCATGCAAGTGATGTGTTATCATAGACTCCAATGTTAATTTTATTAAACTAAAATAAAATCAGCCATGCCTTTTTTTTAACTGTTAAACACTAAAAGATGAACCTCACAGTATACAGCAAGGTCAGTGATAGGACTATAGGTACTCTAGGAACATGATTGATGTTTAATATATTTCTACATATTATGACAACATCTCAGAAGAAACCCCACCAGACTTATGGATTTTTTTTACTCCTCTTTTTCACTTTAACATGTAGATTCTCTGTGGGGGGTTTTATATTGCCATGAATATTCACAGGGTTATTAAGCAAGTCTTTCTTTAGCAAGCATTTCATAGACCAGCAGTATAAGGTTTGTAATACTTTGTTTATGGGAAGCAGCAGAAGGGTGAGGGGTATTTTCAATTTAACATGGTGGAATGAGAAAAATCTATACTGACCATGGTGGTTGCTGTTGTTGTCATCATCATCACTGTCGTCATCATCATTGAATTTTCCTTTATCTGGTTCTTTACCAGTTCAGGCATTACAGAACAAACTGAATAACCTAATAACAAACTATCTTCCCTTCTTTGATTGTTTCCTGGAAATTGTATTGATTGTTTGTCCTACACACACTTTTCAAATTAAAAATTCAGGTTTGCTTTGGTATATGGCTGCAGAATGAGTGAAATTACATCAGTGGTTGAGATGTGGACAAAGAGTGGTGAAATGTTTCGTTGGACCAGCTAGCATATGTTCTGGGATTTCTGGAACTAAACTTTGAATCTTCATAGGGCCTAGGTGAAGTCACTTTCTCCCATGGAAGTGAAAGAGCAAGTTCCCCCTCACCCCTGCATACACAGAAATTCTTGTGTGTACTCTCAGCCCCACATTTTAAGGCTAGGGTCTAAAAGCAGCTTGCCAGATGGTGCAGAGACACTGTGCTAGCTCCCCGGCAGGTGGATCACAGTTGCTTACAAGGAGGGAGAAGGAAAGGGGCAAAGCAGTGGGGAAGTTGGCACGGTGCAAGTACATTAGCAGGAGTACCAGATTGATTCCACTGCTGTGTTTGTACTGCATCAGCCTCCCTGCTGCCTTGTCCCTCTCCTTCCCAGTTTGCAAAAGTGTCCCACCTGCTGGAAAGCTGGCATAGTAGTGGCCCCACATCCCTGGCGAGCCACTTCTGCTAGGCCAATGAAGAAACATCAAGAGTTTTTTGTTAAATCTTTGACCTCTAGCGGATAATACTTAAGGTGAATCTGTAGCAATAAGCCCATTGATGATAATCAAGACAGCCAAACTCTTAACACCTTGCTAGATGGAGTTGAAATGCAACGGTATTCAACTAAAAAATTGTGCAACATTAATTTCCCTCCTCTCCCTGCCCCCCCTCACATGCCTCATGCTGTCCTCAGATCTGCTCTGGAAGGTTGGGGGAAAACCCAGACCAGATATAGGACATGTACAGGGAGAGGAGAGGGGGAGAATGTCTATTGCACAAGGAGAAATCCTTGCACTGATGGAATGTTCACTTCAGCACTATGTTGAATACAATCCATAATAAGTAATACCCAATAGCGTTTAGGATCTTTACTTCCCAAAGTCAAAATACCAGAGCCATCAGTTGTATTCAACTAAGTCCTTCTCAGAGTAGACCCATTGAAATTAATGCATCTAAGCTAATCATGTCTATTAATTTATTGATAAAAATTCAATAAATAAAATATATGTTTGAATGGGTCTACTCTGAGTAGGATTAGTATTCTATATCACCTATTAACCCAAGTAGAGTACTGCTAAGGACAATGAAACTAGGCTTCTTTTTGTAAAGTTTATTTTGGAGCAATTTGACAAATGTTGATGTTTTGTATTATGTGGTTGTGTTATGTTAGAGTATTTTTGTTTGCTTGCTTGTTTCATTTCTGGAGTCATCTGCATTAACATTGAATTTATGCAGCTTGTTTCTTCTTGTCCTGCTGCTTATTTTATATTCAGACTGATAATCCTGTGAATATGATATCCATCCAAGCCATCTTCACAGCTAATTGTAGTGTTGCGAATAGAGAATTATGACTTGAAGAAATGAATCAGGAGCAGGAATAAGTGAATGCTTAAGAAACAAAGCTCCTCTTTGTATGACAACATACTTTGTTAAAGAAAACAGAGATGAGTTTTGAACATTCAATTTATTATTTTTTAAGAAAGCATGCATTAGATTCCTAACTTTCATTGATTATAATTGGAATTTATCTCTCACGTTTTTCCTCCTTTGTACAAAGGAAACTCTATTAGTGCCACATAGCAATAGGATGTGAGTATTTCAATGGATTAATAATAAACTGTTTCAAGGTTCTTGTGCAACCAGTCATATCCTTGCTAGATGGCTTGTCATTGTACAACTTAACATGTGTTGTGCTTATTTTCTAAAAATAAAAATAGTAGTTCTAGAGCTCAAGCATTCCTGAAGCATACATCCTATAGCCTGGCAATCTGGGTGGGGGGTCACATGTGATCACTCAGTGGTGATGGAAAGATATTATCCTGAATGTGTGAGGACAACTCTTGGTTACTCAATAATAATTTGTAACTATGGTTTTCTTGGTCCAAAGCAAGTTGGTCTGTTCAATTGAAATGAATAAAGCACTCTTAGCTTCAATAAACAAGTTCTCCATGCAAGTTAAATGTTGTTTTATATTTCACATTGGGTATGTGTTAGTGTTGAAACTGCTTTGTGTTGACATAAATTACACGGAGCTAGGTGTACAGCTGATGCAAGTTAGAGTCCAACCACATCTGGAAAGTCAGAGGTTCCCCACTTCTGAACTAGATTGTCTGAAGGGTTACACCATACAAATGACCACCAATACCACCAATAGCTATGGGCTAAAGTCTCTGAGACTAGAAAGAGATTGGGAAGGCTTTTCACTCTTTCTAGCCACCTTTTCATCTGCACAGAACTCAAACCCAACTTCCCAGACACTCATATACCACCCATCAATATCTTATGTGCCTAATCTCACCTTCCTCTACTACAGGGCTACCCAATGTGGTGCCCTTCAGATATTTCTGGACTTTAACTCCCATCATCCTTTACCGTTGGCCATACTGGCTGGGGCTGATGGGAGTTGGAGAGCAACAACATCTGAATGCACCATATTAGCTACCCCTGCTCTACTATTTCACTAATTTACCATTAGGACACCATACATACCCTAGTGTGGTTGGCACAGTCTCAGACAGAAGTTTCTAGGTAAAGTGTTGATGCTTAATGATACTTTCATACTTTCATTATCAATTTGATAAGTTTTTTATTTTATCAAATAAGTTTTGCATGATTTGCCCCTTTTGTACTGTAATGAACTTTCCAAGTTACAGACTGAATCTGTTTGATTTAATGAGCCTGCTTTTATATCCTAAAATCTAGCTTTTGACACAACTAAGATTCTGACTTTGTTGCTGAAAATCTGAAGTGATTCTTATAAATGAACACTGGTGAACTAGGACCACATCAGTTCCTTGAGTTAATGTCATACAAAGCAAAGATAATTCTTTTCTGAATAATTTCAGAGACAAAGGATGGGAGTGAAAGAATAACAACATCAGGAATGCTAGCCATGATCAATGGGAACAATTTGGCTTTAGCTCTTGCAAACAGAACTTGATAATTGCATCCATGGGAAAAGACTGGGCAACCATTTCACAGGTGTGAACAACATCTGACTGAATCCTTTTTACCAGGGGAAGCTGCCAGGATACAGCTGGTTTTTGTGGCAGCTGCTTAAACCTGCCAAAATCACAGCTGCAAATTAATGGGCAAAAATAAACAGCATTGAAAGGAAAAAGTCACATCACAATTGGAGCTCAAAGAACAATCCCAACCCTGACAAAACTGGAATTTGTGATTTAAAGAAGCTTGAATTTCTGGCAAAATTGGTTCTACACAAAACAAAGGAAGACACACTTTGGACTTATTCACACGGGAGCTGGACCCCGTATTAAAGACTAAGCTGTTGCCGTCGCATAGATTTGCAACATTCACACTCCTACCTTCCAATCTGCTATTTTCCATTTATACTGAAGGGAAAGGATAAATTACACAGCTTCGTAATGACCATACCCTCTTAAGGTCAAACTACCACTTCCTCTGGTTACCTTGGCAACCGAGCATGCATAGTTTGTTCCAGAGTAAGTTTCATAAAAAAAAGAAAAAATCCTGAAGTGCAATTATTTGTATTTTCACAATCCAGCTAAAATAAAAATATTTGTTTGAACAGTGTTTTGCTTTTTTGCCCAGGTTAGGGGGAAAAGAAACATAAAGCAATGTTTGCAGCAGGCTTGCAGAAGGGGAGCCAGCAGGAAATGACATGAACAAAAGGAGGAGGAGGAGGGAGTGGGCATGAAGAGGGGAATGATTAACACACCCACCTAAATGCATTGAAGCAAAGTGTCTGCAAGCCCTAGAGATACAAACTGGAGATGCCTTTTCCTTCCCTTTTCAGATTATAAATTGATTGGTTTGATACGGGGAAACTGTGTGAAAGCTGCTGATGCTGATGGCCTTCAACTTCATGTGAACCATCCAAATTAAACGGGGATGCAAATAGCACGTATCTCACAGTAAGTTGCCATGTGAACCAGCCCTTTATCCCATTGCTACGTTTGTTTGTATTTAAAGTAGATGGTGTTCAGATCTTCCATCGAAGATTTTTTTTTTAATTTGAAACTTTTTTATTTGAAATCATCTTATTGGTTTATTTCTTCTTTTCTGACAGATCCTATTGAGGTGTTTGATGGCTTTCATTGATTGCATGTTCACACAGGTGTTAAACCAAAAGGCAAGAGAAGTTTACAGCTATAAAACCAGTAAGTTTGCCCTTGAATTGTGTTGAGTTGAGTTGTGAGCTGATTTTGTTGTTTCCAGCCGATTTTAAAGAGAGAGAGAGAGAGAGAGAGAGAGAAGAAACATATTCTGATGGCTCCCACATAGGAAGCTGCCTTATACAGGGTCAGACTACTGTTATATCTAGCACAGTTTTATTGACACTGACTAGCAGCAGGTCTCCAAGTCCTCCTCAGCCCTACTTGAAGATGCCAGGAAATGAACCTGGGAATTTTTGCATGCAAAGCATGTGGTCTGCCACTGAGCTACTTCCCCAAGGTCAAGATCATAAAGTTGTAGAGAAGCAACGCTATATAATGGCAAATTACTGGAGTTATCAGCTACAGGAACCCACTATTACTCATACAGGAGTAAAAGAAAGAACCCCAATGGCAATGGGCTTTGCATCACAATTTTGCAGGCATTTATCCAGAAATAAGTCTACTGTTGGTTGATCTTACTTCCAAGTCGGCGTGCTTAGGACCAGAATGTTAGAATCTGTATAGAAATTACTCAGGTGTTCTCTGTTTGTGTTCATGTGTTTAACACTTAGTGTTCAGCAAAAATGTGAGGGGGGGAGCAACAATCCTGTCAAAGCAAGGTTCTGTAATGCATAGTGAGTCTTTACAAGTACAGAAGAATCTCCTATTCACAAAGTCACCTTCCATGAGATGGAGAACACAAGAAACAATAATGGAGGAAGTTTGCACACTTGTTCCTGCTACCCCCTCCCCCATGTGTTGCTGAACATTAAATGGTGTGTTCACTGTAATCTGTAATCAGTTTGCCGATCACTTCCAGAATAAGATCTCATGTATCCGCCAGGACCTAGACTCTCAAGATATAGCAGTAGATCCTAGTGAGATGTCTGGAGCACAGTCTTGTCCTGTTTTGTTGGATGAGCTTCAGTTGGTTCAACTCAAGGACGTGGACAAGGTACTTGGACAGGTACGTGCAACCACTTTGGTACTGGATCCTTGCCCCTTCTGGCTGATAAAAACTAGCAGGAATGGAACAGGTAGCTGGGCCAAGGAAGTGATAAATGCCTCTTTACGAGAGGGAGTGGTCCCGGGCTGTCTGAAAGAGGCAGTGGTGAGACCACTCCTGAAAAAGCCTTCCTTGGACCCAGACAATTTTAACAGCTACAGGCCAGTGGCGAATGTTCCATTCCTGGGCAAGGTCTTGGAACGGGTGGTTGCTGGCCAGCTCCAGGCGCTATTGGATGAAACTGATTATCTAGATCCATTTCAATCGGGTTTTAGGCCCGGTTTTGGCACCGAGACAGCCTTGGTCGCCCTGTACGATGACCTATGTCGGGAAAGAGACAGAGGGAGTGTAACTCTGTTGATTCTCCTTGATCTCTCAGCGGCTTTTGATACCATCGACCATGGTATCCTTCTGGAGAGGCTCGCGGAGTTGGGAGTTGGAGTTACTGCTTGGCAGTGGTTCCGCTCCTACTTGGCGGGTCGTCTCCAGAAGGTAGTGTTTGGGGAACATTGCTCGACACCGCGGGCTCTCCAATATGGGGTCCCGCAGGGGTCAGTTTTGTCCCCCCTGCTTTTTAATATCTACATGAAGCCGTTGGGAGAGGTCATCAGGAGTTTTGGAGTGCGTTGTCATCAGTATGCTGATGACACGCAGCTCTACTTCTCCTTTTCATCTTCTTCAGGTGAGGCTGTCGATTTGCTGAACCGTTGCCTGGCCACGACAATGGACTGGATGAGAGTTAACAAACTGAAGCTCAATCCAGACAAGACTGAGATGCTGTTGGTGGACGGGTTCTCTGATCGGATGGTGGATATATACCCTGTCCTGGATGGGGTTACACTCCCCCTAAAGGACCGGGTTCGTAGTCTGGGAGTCTTTTTAGACTCTTCCCTCTCACTTGAGGCTCAAGTAGCCTCGGTGGTTAGGAATGCGTTTTACCAACTTCGGTTGGTAGCCCAGCTACGTCCCTATTTGAGTAAAGAGGACCTTACATCAGTGGTACATGCTCTGGTAACCTCACGTTTGGATTACTGTAATGCGCTTTACGTAGGGCTACCTTTGAAGACAGTTCGGAAGCTACAACTAGTGCAAAATGCGGCGGCCAGATTGCTGACAAGGACCAAGCGGTCTGAGCATATAACACCTGTTCTGGCCAGCTTGCACTGGTTGCCAATATGTTTCCGGGCTAGATTCAAAGTGTTGGTATTAACCTATAAAGCCTTATATGGTGCGGGACCACGATACCTTGCGGAACGCCTCTTCCGATATGAACCGGCCCGTGCACTACGTTCTGCTACAAAGGCCCTCCTCCGGGTTCCAACTCACAGGAAGGCCCGGAGGGTGATGACAAGATCTAGGGCCTTCTCAGTGGTGGCCCCCGAACTATGGAACAGTCTCCCCGAGGAAGTACGCCCGGCGCCGACTCTGCTCTCCTTCCGACGCCAGGTCAAAACCTTCCTATTCTCTGAAGCATTTTAAGTTACACTGATTTACTTTTAAAAATGTTTATTGTATTGGATTGTTGATTGTATTTTAGTATTATTTTGTTATTCATTGTATTTTTATGCTATTTTATGTTCACCGCCCAGAGAGCTATTGCTAGTTGGGCGGTATATAAATTTAATAAATAATAAATAATAATAATAATGTGTGTGTATGTATGTATGTGTCATATTACATAAGGCTTTTTAGGGTGGCACTTCCCCCCCCCATGTCTCTTTCACAGGGAGGGGGAGAACTTCAAAAACTTTTTCAGGATGGATAAGTTGTGCTTACCTTCAAATTGGAAAGCAAGAATGTGTAGTGGTGTTTTGCCAAAGGGTGGAACATACTTCTAAACAGGTCCGGGTAGGCAATGAAATAAAACACCAGATGAGCTAGTTAACAGGGTTTATTCAAGACTAACAATATAAACAAGAACAAACAGAGTTGAATACTTGATGTTTCTGCTGCTGAGAGACCACCTTCTAGATATTATCAGCAATGGTCCAAACTCCTTTGGATCATTAATCACACACCCTCCTCCTGTCCTTGCTTTAACAGTATGCTTTGGAGTCATATTAGGACAGGGGGCTCCTGTTACATATATACTAGTGGGCTATGTCACACCCCATTGGTCTTTACACCTATTGGTTATTTCAAAGGGGTTTGCCTAGCCAAATAAGAGAAGCCATTGTGCCAGGCTCAAGTCCAGTAAGCTGTCTGGTGAATTAGTCATCCATTTGGTCTTTGCATTTATTGGCTGCATTGCCTAGCCAATTAAGATAGCCAATTATGATAACCCAACCCAGGCTTGTGTCTGGCAGCTGCTTCACTGGAAACAGATAGCCCCCCTAGTCTCCTCCTATAACATTCTATGCTGTCATCACTTTTCAAACAAAATTAACTCTTTGCAAGCCCCTCACTTGACAGGACATAGACGAATGGATTCAATTTATTGCAATGGCACATATCAACATATTATTAAGCAGATTCAGGCCCTTGCATAGGATACAGATTAAGGCATTAAAGGATTTTAGAATTGCTGGATTCCACTTATCTCTTCAAAGTAATAGAATCATAAAATCGGAAGGGGTCTATAAGGCCATCAAGTCCAACTCCCTACTCAATGAAGGAATCCAAATTAAAGCATACTTGACAGGTGGCTGTCCAGCTGCCTCTTGGTGAGCTCTCCAACACTGGAGGCATTCATCTCCCTAGGTAATTGGTTCCCTTGTTGTTGTTATGTGCCTTCAAGTCGATTATGACTTATGGCGACTCCATGAATTAGTGGCCTCCAACAGCATCTGTCATGATCTGTTCAGATCTTGTAAGTTCAGGTCTGTGGCTTCCTTTATGGAATCAATCCATCTCTTGTTTGGCCTTCCTCTTTTTCTACTCCCTTCTGTTTTCCCCACCATTATAGTCTTTTCTAGTGAATCATGTCTTCTCATGATGTGTCCAAAGTATGATAACCTCAGTTTCATCATTTTAGCTTCTAGTGACAGTTCTGATTTAATTTGTTCTAACACCCAATTATTTGTCTTTTTTGCAGTCCATAGTATGCGCAAAGTTCTCCTCCAGCACTACATTTCAAATGAGTTGATTTTTCTCTTATCCGCTTTTTTCACTGTCCAACATCCATCCATACATAGAGATCGGGAATACCATGATCTGAATGATCCTGACTTTGGTGTTCAGTGATACATCTTTGCATTTGAGGACCTTTTCTAGTTCTCTCACAGCTGCCCTACCCAGTCCTAGCCTTCTTCTGATTTCTTGAGTATTGGCTCCATTTTGGTTAATGACTGTGCCGAGGTATTGATAATCCTTGACAAGTTCAGTGTCCTCATTGTCAACTTTAAAGTTGCATAAATCTTCTGTTGTCATTACTTTAGTCTTTTTGACGTTCAGCTGTAGTCCTGCTTTTGTGCTTTCCTCTTTAACTTTCATCAGCATTCGTTTCAAATCATTTCTGGTTTCTGCTAAGATTATGGTATCATCTGCATATCTTAAATTATTGATGTTTCTCCCTCCAATTTTCACACCTCCATCTTGGTCCAATTCCGCTTTCCGTATGATATGTTCTGCGTACAGATTAGGTTAGGAGGTTTTTCCTGATGTTCAGTTGAAATCTGGCTTCCTGCAACTTGAGCCCATTATTCTGTGTCCTGCACTCTGGCACAATCGAGAAGAGATCCTGGCCTTCCTCCATGTGGCAACCTTTCAAGTACTTGAAGAGTGCTATGATATCTCCCCTCAGTCTTCTCTTCTCCAGGCTAAACATGCCCAGTTCTTTCAGTCACTCATCATAGGGTTTTATTTCTAGTCCCTGATCATCCTTGTTGCCCTCCTCTGAAACCATTCCAATTCTTCTTAAAGTGTGGTGTCCAGAACTGGATGCAGTACTCAAGATAAGGCCTAACCAGTCCCGAATAGAGGGGAATCAATACTTTATATGATTTGGAAACTATACTTCTGTTAATGCAGCTACAATAGCTATTGCCTTTTTTGCAGCCACATCACACTATTGGCTCATATTCAGCTGGTGATCAACAACAATCCATGATCCTTCTCACATGTAGAACTGCTGAGCCAAGTATCTCCCATCTTACGTCTGTACATTTGGCTCCCACCCCCGGTTTAGAACTTTGCACTTACCCCTATTAAATTTCATTCTGTTGTTTTCAGCCCAAAGTTCAAGCCTATCATGAGCCCTTTGAATTTTGTTTCTGTTTTCCAAGGTATTAGCTATCCCTCCCAATTTTGTATCATCTTATTTGGCATTAATTTCTTCTTCCCATGCTTCTTCTTACATGATCTTCCCCAATACCCTTCCTCCTTCATAGGCTCAACCAAATAATTGTCCATCCAATCTTAATGCTGCCACTCTAATCTGTGTTTGCAATATGCTGCATATTTGATTACTGCAAACTCTGACTTGATTGTTTCATCATAAACTTACACTTTTAGAAAATCCAGTTTTTGTCGTGACACACCATGACTCGGACATATTTTTGTTTGTTTATTTGTTTATTGCATACCCGTAGATGAGGATCTGTGGTAGCAGTGTTTTAACCAAGACAGCACTTTTCCCCTGTTCTATGTAAGTGAATAGAAAGATGGGGCTTTGGGAACAAAAAATCACTTGTATGAAATGCAGAAAATTGGAGGCAGTTGTCCTCCCCATTCCCCAGATCATGTTGTCTCAAATGTCTGGGATAGGGGAAATATACCTTTCTCCTATGAGACTTCCCAGAGTAATGTGGAACTCTGAGGGGTGACTCTCCATGCTGCCCTGGGCTCCTTCTGGGAAGAAGGGTGGGATATACATTTAATTAATTAATAACTTTCTCTTAATATTGGTGTTCGGTGCACTGAGGGCTGCTGTTTTTCAGGCAGGAGAATTTAATGGAAAGATAGACATATATGAAGAGTTAGACACACTTGCCTACCTGTTCATGGAAATGCAGAAGATTGCAGTGAGTGAACACTTAATAGCAGTGCATGGATCACAATCTATCCTGAATCAGAAATGCTGTGTGGGGAGATTAAAGTCTTCTCCACCAGCAGCTCCCCTATTCTACACAAGATCATTTATTTGTTAGCGATCCAGGACCAATGATCTTTTCCTCACCATTTAGTTAGTGGCTGATCAGTTGGGCAGTGGGAAATGGTAGAGATTCCTAGGGCTTGGCAAGCCTCAGGGAGAATGGCCAATAGCCATGTGCAGCCTGTAGGGCATGGGTTATCCAGTTCTTCTGAGCTAAACAGATGTTGGGAACCGTCACATGGTTTATTTTAATAGATGGCACAGCTAGGGATGTGCTAGAATTCCACCCAATTCGGATTTGGTACCAATTTTTCCCTTAATTTGCTTATTCTCTATCATTACAGATCAATTTTTATGTAGCAATTTTTCCATGGCTATTTTCAAAAATGGATTTTTTTAAAAACAAAAATTCCTCTAAAATGTCAATATTAAGGATGATAATATGTTGCCTTTCACTGATGCAACAAGATGTAGGAGAAGGGAAACTAACTACAGTAGCAAAATCAGTTGGGCTAGCTCTAGCTCACTGGAACTGATGGTAGATTTGCTTGGGGACACCGATCCATTCTGAAAAATGTGTACACATACTACAGCTTGTTAGGCTAATATTTCAGCCACTTATAACCAACATACCCTGTCCATCTGAAATAGATTTATAAAACAATCAGCTTAATTAGTTCAGGTTATTAAACCACATTAGGCACAGGCTGACAGTGTTTTGCAGCATTGCATCTGTTCCAAATAATTCTGAATGGAAGGTTAGGGATGGAGAACCTTTGCTGATGACATGAAGCTAAGCCAAGCCTATAAGATAAACTGTGAATATGGCAAATGATTTACTACAGATAATAACTGCTAGTTCATGTTTTGCTTGCCTTAGACCTGGACTCAAGATTGTGATCTGTTAATTTTGGTGCTTTGGTTTGCAGAGAAGGCTAAGCTTCATGGTCTATTCATTCTATTACATGAGCAGCATTTTAAATGGATTATTATATGGCTTGGCATCTTACATTCTTAGCTTATTGTGAGGATTTACTTGTGATTCATGAAGTCTCTTGGAACGTACTTCACATTCACTCTTTAAAAGATATGAAATGGAAATCAGGAAGGTTTTCACCATGTTAATAAAACCTAGTCAAAATGGAGCAAGAAAGGTAACCCTTGATAGGGCAGGCATTGTGAAGCTGAAATCCCGAGTACAATGAAGCTCTGGATGTTTGGAGATGTTTAGTGTATTTAATTGTGTGGCTGCTCTTCCAAGTTTTTTCTTCCTATTTTAGCATTTTGGATGTTTTAATAATAATGATGGGTGGTATTTGACTAACTTTTTGCACTAGCACTAGAGGTAGCACTAGTGAAATGAGGGTTTTCCCATCTCCTCCCCCAGTGCATGCCCCGCATTATCCCCAAATCTGTGGAGGAGAAAAGGAGGAGATTGTTCTATTGCACAAGGAAAAATCATTCTCAGACCTACTGGGAGATGCCGGGGAATGAACCTGGGACCTTCTGCATGCAAAACAGATGCTGTACCACTGAGCTATGGCCCTTTCTCCCAAAATGGACACACAGACACCCATCATTAAAATATGCAATAAAATAATCCCGTTGAAACAGCACAACAATTAAAACAGGATATTTGGGTTGAAAATGTGGCTTGTTAACTGCTTTGGGAAGAAGTTTTCTTGAAAAGTGGTATACAAATGGCCAGGCACTTTAGTAGTATTGGGACCAGCCCACATGATCCCGAGAACCCCTCACATGTTATTTGATTATGTGTGTGGATTGTCTGAACCCCTCTAGTATTACTTGTCCTTCTACTTGAGAACAGGGGTGGCTATCCTGTAGCCCTCCAGATATTGGACTCTAGCTTCCATCAGCTGCAGACAGCATCGGCAATGGTCAAGGACGACCATTGGAGTTGTAGTCCAACAACATCTGGAGGGCCACAGGTTTCCCACCCCTGCTTCAGATCATTTTGTTTTTAATGAAGTGCATGTTTAAACACTTATGACACTGTTTTGTACTAAGCCCCAGAGTATTGGTTCTTGCAACCCGCGACTGTCTTCACATATCTGGCAACAGTTCTCCCAGGTTGCATATGGAGATTTACTCTTTGCTCTGGTACACAAATTCCTTTTAGCTGAAAATGCCAGCGACTGAATCTATACTGTTTTGCATGCAGCACACATCAGCTAATATGCAAAGCATTTGCTCTACTGCTGAGCTATGGACCCTCCCCAAGCACAAATTAATATATTTAGTGTTCTATTGAATTACAGTACTGTTAACATGAAGATCTATGATTTAAAAGGACACAGCTATTATTTATTATATCAGCCTTGCCCTGTTACACGAGCCTCAAGGTAGATTTCAACTGCTTTAGAAACACACACATTAATAAGAAACTCCTAAGAATTGGCAATACTCAGATAATGCTGTCATTAATTATCAACATGCTGTATTGCTGCCATTTAAACAAATGGTGTGCCTTGATTTGCAAACATAGCCCAGAAATTCTCAGATAAGAATGAATCCAAAGGCATTTCCCCCACTTGTCAACCAGACTTGTAGCTGTGTTAATGCAACCTTCAGAGAGCTCCTAACCGCTGCCAATGGCTGTCGTGCCAATTGCTGGAAGTTATCTCAATGTGAGGGCTGAGGAGTATGGCATGCCCCACTCCCCTGTCCCATAATTCATGTACCCGTGATTGATCTGTTGGAGTCTATATTGCTTGACATACTATAATTGTCATGTATTGCAGTTTAGAGAGCTCAAACCACAGGCTTTGTGATATTATTTAGTAGAAGAATAGAGGTTTCCACACGGTCTGTACTCAGAAACAGCCAGTGAGAGGAGTTATTCAGTTAATCAAAACAATGCAGCTTGTCCCATGCTTCTGCTCTGTTAGTGTTGGCTATTAAACCGAGGAAGCAGAGGTTAAATTTCCACAAGTGAGCTACGGGGATTAGAAGCGAAAGTTGGCAGAGCTCGAGCCATCTTCAAGGACACGTTGCTATGCAACCTAGGCTCGGGCAGCTGGCCTTATCTATATAGAGGGCCAGCAGACACTTGCAGAGTGTGGGGGTCGAGGAGTTTGTACAGAGAGAGAGCTTGTGATATATTCTATTGTCAGTAAAGTGACTCTTAAAACTTATTGCTTGTCCGGCTCATTGCTTCAACTGGCATCTAGCCTGTCACTATACTGTTCTGCATCCTGGGCATCTGCTTGCACCAGATACAACATCCAACAAGTGGTAGCAGAGGATGGTTACCTGGTGCTGATGGTTACCTGGTGCTGAGGATTGCAGAAAAGCGGCAGAGAAAAGCCAGAACTGCAGACCAGCGAGTAAAACAGCAGAGAGACGGAGAAACCGAAAGCTGAGCTGAAAGCTGTGAGAGAGCCGTGGGACTGAAGGACAGAGGTGAGAAGCTCTAATTACAAAGGCGGTGAACTGTGAAAAGTGAAAGTATGTCTATTACGTTATCAGCTGGGATTCCCTTGGAAAGGCTAAAAGGGAAAAATTATGGCACTTGGAAACAGAGAATGCAGGCTTTTCTAGTGAAAGAAGACCTGTGGAAAGCTATCGCAGAAGACCCACCCGCCGGGGTGCCTATTCCAGCAGATTGGAGAAGGCTGGATGAGAGGGCAAAGGCGTTAATTGTTCTTGCTATTGATGATTCTCAATTACTGCACGTGCGTGATGCAACAACAGCTAAGGAAACCTGGGAAACTTTAAGAAATATTCATGTGAAAAAGACTGCCAGTTCTAAAATATATCTTGCCAGAAGATTGTACCAGATGCGCTTATCTGGAGATACAACCATGTCAGAGCATTTGTTGGAAATAAACAGACTGTTTACTGAGTTGTCAGAACGTGAAATTGAACATTCTCAAATGCAAAAAGTGTATATCACATTATCTTCACTAGATTCAAGTTATGATAGTCTGGTGAGCTCTTTGGAAGCAATGGACGATGCCAATCTCAATATGGATTATATAGAAGGCAAACTTTTACAAGAATTTCAAAGAAGGCAAGAAATGACAAAGCAGGAAAAGACTGAGTCTAAACACAACGTGGAAAAGCAGAACAACAAAGCAGCACAAGAGAGACTGTATGGACAAAAGGCATGTTATTTTTGTGGTTCCAAGCAACATCTTCAAAGGAATTGTGAAGCAAGAAGAAGAGAAAGAGGAAGAAAACCATGTGTACAGGTGATCTATGCTAGTAAGAATAAGCAATGTATTAACAATGAGCAGGGAAATAACTGTAAAGATTTATGGGCAATTGACAGTGGGGCAACAAATAGTATAATCAAAGATAAATCCATGTTTCATACATTTTGTGACGTAGAGGATCATGTAATAATGGCTGATGGGACTAAGAAACTGATCAAAAGTAGGGGTACAGTGAAATTAGCAGGTTTCAATACCATTATGACAGATGTGCTGTTTGTTCCTGATATCGAATGTAACATTATGGCTGTGTCAAAACTCAATGAAATGGGGTTCACAGTAATGTTCAAAAGGGGTTCAGTGCATGTAATGAGAGGAGGAAAAATATTCATGAAAGGAATAGTGAGGAACTCATTGTTCTTCTTATACTTGAAACAAACAAATCATGTACTCATGTGTGCTAATGAGAAACCCCATAATGATTGTGTACATTTATGGCACAGAAAACTAGGCCATATAGGATATGAAAATGTGGTGAAAACAACTGAGAACAGTAATGATATTACATTGAGAAACTGTGATAAATATGTAGACTGCCATGTGTGTAAACAAACTAAGGCAGTTGTGGCTGCAAAGAACAAAGAAGCCATGCCTAGTACTGATGCACCTTATCAGTTAATACACGTGGATTTAGTGGGGCCATTTCAACCTACTCAGGGGGGTGCAAGATATTTCCTGACAATAGTTGATGATTTTTCAAAATTCTGCACTTTTTATTTACTAAAAGCTAAAAGTGAAGCTGCAGAGAAACTGAAAAGATTTGTTACAAAAATTGAAGTGCAGTTTGGTGTCAAAATACAGAGAATAAGATCAGATCAAGGAGGAGAGTTCTCAGGACACTCTTTTACTGAATACTTGGATAAAAGAGGGATAAAACAGGAGTTAACAGCCCCTTATAGTCCTCATCAGAACGGGTTAGCTGAACGCTGGAACAGGTTGCTTCAGGACTCAATAAGATCAATGCTGTGTGACTCCTCTTTAACACATGGTTTCTGGGGAGAGTGTGTTCTGTATTCAGCTTACATTCAAAACAGAATATTCCATAAGGCCACTGGAATGTCTCCTTATCAGAAATTGTATGACAGAAAACCCAGATTAAAACATTTGATTAGGTTTGGAGCAGAATGCTGGGTACATGTTCCCAAAAATAAAAGGACAGGGAAGCTGCAAAAGAGAGCAGACAAAGGGTACATGCTGGGATTTGAAAACACGTATTACAGAATTTGGATGCCAAAACAAAGGTCTGTGGTGTTAAGCAGAAGCGTGCAAGCAATAGAGCAGGATTGGAAAGAGAAAACATATGTGGAGTTGGGAAACAGTGAAGTTAGTAATGAACAAGAACAGGCAGACACAGTACCAATAAAACAAGAAGAAACAGGTAGCAGTAGTGAATCAAGTTCTAGCTCTGAGAGAGAAACAGAGGAATCGCCTGACACAGACACAGACACTAAGGCAGAAATACAACCACGCAGATCAGAGAGAACAACCAAAGGTATTCCACCTGTTAGATTTAAAATAAATTCCATTAAACATATAGACTTCAGTAACTGGAAAAAGTGGGATGATGGAAATCATGAAGAGTAATAAATAATTGCTGTAATAAATGTATGTAATAAAAATGATGCTAAGATTCTAATGAAATGTAATGGCTGTAAAACCAGATGATGCAAATATAAATATGAAATGTAACACATGTAAATGGAAAAGAAATGTAACTGGCAGAATGTGGAAATTTAAGGTGGGGGATTGTTGGCTATTAAACCGAGGAAGCAGAGGTTAAATTTCCACAAGTGAGCTACGTGGATTAGAAGCGAAAGTTGGCAGAGCTCGAGCCATCTTCAAGGACACGTTGCTATGCAACCTAGGCTCGGGCAGCTGGCCTTATCTATATAGAGGGCCAGCAGACACTTGCAGAGTGTGGGGGTCGAGGAGTTTGTACAGAGAGAGAGCTTGTGATATATTCTATTGTCAGTAAAGTGACTCTTAAAACTTATTGCTTGTCTGGCTCATTGCTTCAACTGGCATCTAGCCTGTCACTATACTGTTCTGCATCCTGGGCATCTGCTTGCGCCAGATACAACATCCAACAGTTAGGTGGGATTGTTTATGGCTTTCTCAAGTTTTGAAGGGATGGTGAACTAATTGGCGTAAAAATCTTCTCACTTGGCTAATATAATAAACAAGTAGCCTGACAATCAAAACAAGCAATCAACCTTGAGAATGCAGCTGCATTCTCAGTCCAAGATGTCATGAGGACAGGATCAGGAGACATCACCCAAGGGGGAACCAGCTACCTGGATGATGGGAAGATAATGATCTAATAAGTGTAAGGTGCTCCTCTGAGGGGGTTTTGTGGGGATAAATACAGGACCCCTAGATCAGGGAGATTCAGCCTCCAGTGGGCTGATGTAGCCTCAAAGTATCATCAAGTAGCAACATCCAGAAGACAGCAGACTCAACCCCTCCCAGGGAAGAATTTTCATTGTGCTGTTAGGAGGCTTCCAGCCAGTGAACAGGGAGAAGAGCCTAAGACAAGGGGGGGAGCACAAGTACGCTAACTATTTAGTTCCATTTTAGCTGTTTGTAAATCCTGCTCTAATAAAGCCTTTAATTTCTTCACTGCCAACCATGTTCATGATCCTTTTGAAATTCTGAACTTATTAGTCTTGTGCTTGGCAAAGGCTAGGCACTTAGTGTGTTACAATGGCCAGTTGACAGGGGTTAGGATAAGGATCTTCACTGGCAAGGCAGCATGTCCACCACTGAGACCCCCAGTATGTTCATGTAAAGCTCCATGCGCATAGACCTATCACTGGTATTTCCACCAGTGATACAGGCCAAATGGGGTATTCTGGATGTGTGTTGGGGATGACTTTTGTTCCACTGGATCCAAAGACTTCTCATTCCTCCAACACATTGGCCGATTGGACAGCCAAGGTACTAAAGTAGGTATTCCATTGATATAAGTGGGAGGGCAATTTAAATAAAAGTGTGGGAGGACCATTCTTCAACTCCTGTCCTGGCTGGAGTAAGCCAGTAGGAGTCTGGATGTGACAATGCTTCATTGCAAATCTCTTATATGCACATTTAGGATTCTTGAGTCCCAGTACAAAATTATACATGTCTACTCAGAAGTAAGTCCCACTGAATTAATTGGGAATTGTTTCTGGGTAAACATGCATAGGATTATTGTATTGAAAGTGTATTTTTTGTAAATCATTATGCCACAGCTCAAAATACAAATAGCACTTTTCAATGCCTTTAATTGAATTCCACAGTTAACTCAGAAATTATATGATGGATGAGTATACTTCAGACTAATATATATTTACTGGAGGAATATCTGACAAATCAACTTCTGATTATGGTTTATGGACCTGTTTCTTTGTGCAACTGACAAAATCTGTGTGTATGGGCACCATATTTGCTAAGTGCCTAACTCCAGAAAAAGATAATCCTACTGATTTGTTTTTAAAAAGATGCATTGATTCTATGCTGAACACTAAATTATTTCTTCAACAACCCTTCCATTATATACACATATATCACATTTCCAGCACAGTTTTGAATCCCCGAAGTATGACACATATTTGCAACCTTGGAAGATATGGCAGCATCAGCACAGATGCTTGAATGTGACTGAGAGAATCATGAGTTGATTTAGGCTGCCAAGAGAGCTCATGGATGAGGTGAGATTTTAATGTGGGATTTCCAGTTTCATAGGGAACTACTTGTAAATTCTACTCAGAGTAGACCCATTGAAATTAATAGAGCCAAGTTAGTCATGCCCATTAATTTCAATATGTCGACTCTAACTACAACTAAGATTAGATGCAGCCCATCGCTTCAGGCTAAAATCCTATGGATGCTTATCTTGAAGTATATGTCTGAGTAGACATGCATAGGATTGTGCTCTCAATCTCTTTGTCATTATGGTACGTTAGGTCTCTGCCCATGATAATACCTGTTAATTCCACAAGTAAAGGGTGAGGATTTTAACAGTGGCATCTGTGTGGCATCATTGTCTCATATCTAAGATGAATCCATTCCCTATCCTAGCAACAAATTGGACCTATTTTTTGACCATAAACTCTCAACAAATAAACAACCCCTTCTTGCTCAACCCACTCTGCCTTATTATTATGTTTGGGACTGTGTATAACTAACATTTGCTTTAAAGAGCATAGCCCTCACATTGTAGGTCATAAGAGATTAAAAGAGCGTAGTAATTATCACCAAAGGAAAAGAAAATTCAAATTACAGGTTGCTGTAGAGCCACATACTGAAATATTATTTTATTCCAACAACACCATTTCCTCCACTAGGGTCTAGTGTTTCTTGACTACAGCATAACCTGTAGTTAAGTGTCAATTATCATTGCACAATCACTTACCTGCTATTCTTTTTGTTTTAACTTTACAGGTTAATCACAATCATTTTCAGCTTTAGAGGAAGAAGATAACGTGCAGCAGAATGACAATGCTGACTCTAATCATTACTGTTTAAAATGCCGAGGCTGTGATCCCAGGACTCTACTTTTCAGACAGTGTTTGAATATGCATCAAAGAAGGGTGGATTGGGATCAAGTACAGTGGTCACTTCAGGTGCAGGTTTTCCCAGCCCAACAAACTAAGTTTGATCCTGGTTTTGAATCTTGCTGTATGAGCAGCACTCAAACCACAGTTACCCTATTCAGATATTGCAAAGAAACTGTAGTTTAACAAATCAGGAAGTTTTTTCTGCAGCTGAGCGCAGGGATCTTCTTTACTCCCACATATAAGGTCATTGGGACAAGGATGAAAGAGGCAGAGGATTAAAATATGTCTTACAATGAAAGAATTTATGCAAGTTGGACAATTAAACTGAAGTGCTCACGCTGCAGTGCTAAACCACATTTATTCCAGTCTAACTCAACTGATTTCAGCAGCTCTGTACCAAATGAGCAAATGGAGTAGAGAATTAAGCTTTAATATTTTGTTCAGTGCTCATGCTCTGCATTGCTGTAAGCACTCCATTTTCATTGCTCTCATAAGATACGCTCATGTCAGAATGGGAGAAGTTAGTTCTACTTTGTAATAGTGTAATCAGTGACACAACTTTCATAGCAGTGGCAAATCTTACCCACAGTCTCTTGAAAAGATTAATTTTCTGTAATTTTCCCCTTAACTAGTTAAAGGCTGTTATCTGAAGTGTAATGTAGTTCATATCTCCAAAATTATAGCACCACTGCCATAGTGAAAATGGCACAGCATTAATCCTTTCCTTGGCAATAATCACAGTAATACTGAGAAATGATGCAGTAAACATTTGTAGCTCAATGTGGTTACAAATTGAAGGATTTCTCCTCCGGGTTCTCCCCAAGCTCCAGAGGCTATGTAAGCAGTGCAATCATTTTTACAGAAGATACAGGAGAATAGACACAGAACTAAAGTTTGGCCAGATTTCAGTTCAAAACTATATCTGCTATAATTCCCCTGTGGCTAGTTCTAATTGTTTGACAAATACAGGCCTGCACAGTTTGTGACCCAGCAAGCCAGACACACATCCCAACAGCCATGTATTGTAGCCTTCTAGGTACCCCGAGTTGTATGCAACAAAGTTGTCCCATTCGCACAAGGACATCCACTTGTGAAATGGAACTCTTCCTTTCTCTCCTCTCCCTCCCCCCCAAAAAAATCTGCTTTGGATGGTTGGGGAGGCAGAACATATTTTTGGGGGGTGCACAGAGGGAGGAGATGGAGATAATGCTCTGTTGCACAAGTGGAAGTCCTTGCACAAATGGGACAACTTTGTTGGATACAACCCCTTGTGTTTCTAGCCCTAGCTAGGCGCAGAAACGAGATTTATGGTGTTTCTCGTAGGTTAACATACATGACTGATAGGGTTATTTTGACATATTCAGTCATAAGTAGGGATGGATGGATCTGTCAATTTCAGTTCTCTCAGTTTTCCCCTTTTCCAATCTTAAATTCAATTTTCCCCATTTCTGCAGCAATTTGTATTTTTTAAAAAAAAAAATCCTGAAAATTCACTAGGAGTTTAGTGCAAATTTATCCTAATAAACACATATGTGTATGCAATTTTGCCTAATATACACATTTGTTTGTAATGCAATCTTCCCTAATATAATGCACTTCTGAATGTTATTTTCACTAGTATATGCATTTTATGCACACATTAGTATATGCATTTATTTATTTATTTTTGCACATTACTGTGGATGGAGAACTGCATTGCAAAATCCAGAGAAATGCAAGTTTTGAAGGATGGTTGTGTTTGTGTATTGTTTTGGAAAGTACAAATTTGGTAGGTTCATCTTTAAACACAAATTTAATCAAATTTCACCCCTGTCCCTAGTAAAAGTCACTTAAAAGGGGATTTAAGACATGCATGGCTCTTTCCAGCACTCAACAAAATTGGTCACTTCTCCAAGGCCCATGGACATGAAGGGTGAAATCTCATACCTTGCAAGTCCCTAATCAAATATCTCCCTGCCACTTTCCTGGTGTTTGGGAATCAATGGTATGAAGGGATTAAGGAAGTGATGTGACTGGTACCTCAGAGAGGGAGATTCCTGTTATATGGACAAAACACCCCATTGTATTCAAGCAGTAAGTCCCTCATTCTATGAAAGGTCATGGTTTGGGTTACTTCTCTTTCAGATCAGTCTCTCTTCAGTTCTCTTTAGTTGTCTTCCACATTTGCAAGAGCAGTGCATTAAGAATTGGGTGGTGCCTGGAAGCCATAAACCTTGCAGCCAATCAACATGATCAAATCTTTTGGCACGTGGGGCAGAACATAGGTATCACTACAGATATTTGTGCAAAACTGGTACTGATCCCTCAACACAAATGTTAACACCTGTTAGTAGAAGAGCCAGTGTTATACAAAGCTCAGAACAAGCTGTACATCACTAGCATTTAATATACAAATGTCTGACACCATCCCCCTTTGAGTCCTAGCATGAGCACCAGCCCTGTAGTCCGGGCAGGACAAATGGGTGCCTGCCCCCCCCCAAGATTTTTTTGGAAAATTGTCTTAATTTGTGATATGACAGGCAATTACAATCTCCATTTAAAGAATGATAGCTTGTTTTAAGAACAGAAGAAATTCAAGAATATGGCCGTCTGAAAAATTCAGTGAATAAAGCAACACTAGTGCACAACAAAAGTCTCAAAAATCTGTTCACTCAAGACTTTTCCTGACTGAGGATGGATTTTTCATGATCATAATCACCCTATAATTACTTAAGTGAACCTGAAAAAAACAGCCTGCATAGGAACATGATACCTGAAGTGTTAAATATTAGGACTTTGTATTATGGGCTATAGTTAGACTCCACCCCTTGGACTTTCCTTTGTTCTGCTTTTCAGTTTTAGTTGTGTTCTCTACCCAGCCTGCAATAAAGAAGCATGTTTGTTTCCTGTATTAAGAAATCAGAGTAAAGGTGTTAACTCCTCCTTGAGGGTCTCTCCTTCTAGTTTTGTTCCTGACCTTTAGATTTTTCTTCTTGTTGGACAATTCAGGGAAAATGTTTTAACTCATTGCTATATAAAGGACTAACTAAGCAATTGGAAACTATTTATGGAAACCAATTGGTTGTTTTTTTACTGGTTGCTTGGTTGATTTTTCTGCCCAGAAGCTCTGAAAAGGCCTCATGTAGAGTTGTACATGTTGGGAAAATCAGAAATTAGGCCTAGGGGCCAACCAGCCAACTAATTGTAGTGTGCACAGCAGTGTTTTGATTCCTCTACGGCTCTTTTCTTCCTTTGCCATCAAGTGCTCAACAAAAAGAATAAAAAATTGGCACTATGATTTTGAGTATAGTGAGTGCTTTAAAAAAAGTAAAGGGTAACAGGGTAGACTTTTTTAGATAACATATTATTATTTATCATTATTATTTTTATATATAGCACCATCATATATAGCACTTGGCACTGTACAGAAAATAAAACACTTTTTTATCTCTTTATTTCACCCCTTAGCAATAAGCACCCAATCCTGCTCTACTCATAATAATTAACACCTTTTGGTGTCCCCTTATATCCTTAACATCCTTTTTTCTTATGACACAAAAACATGTAGTCATTTAATTTATGTGTTTATATTAAATTTTCTGTTAACTTGATCTTTACATAGCCCATTATGTAAGTTCACTCACTTTCTGCATGGAGGAGGTGTGAAGGGGAAGGTCCCTGCCTTTCCCTTTTCTTCCCCTGGCCTGACCCTCACATCCTCTCAGTCAGTAAGTAGGGGGGTGGAATTGGCTGGTGCTTTGTGCCTTCCCCCTAAAATGCCCCACATAGAAATGTAGCTGCCCCACCTAACAAAGCTGGCTGGCTAGAAGTTGGATGTGCGCTACTAATAAATATTTAAAAGAATCAGTTTAGAAAGTGTCCCTGAGTGAAAACTTTTTTTTCCAAAAAAAGAAAAGAAAAAATGGGAGGGGAAATGGTAACACAACAGTTCCAATTAAAAACTAAATCCAGGAACCATTCAGGCATTCCTTTACCCTTGCCTACCTTAGACATCTGTGAACTTTCCACAAAATTGTTTGCTTGCATGCTTTGTCAGCTCAATGCTTTTGCTCCTTAGGGTCTCTTAACATTTGAAATTAATCATAATGCTTTGAATTAGCTTTTAATTATTTGACTTGGATGAGTATTGGAAAATATCATGATGATGATGATGATTAAAGGTTGCAATTCTTCCAAGTACATTTATTTAGAGGTGGAACTTACATCTGAGTTATTTATTTATTTATTTATTTATTTATTTATGTAGGACCCATTTTCATATATTAGAAGCTGATCAATATTTAGAGCTCAACTGAAAACTCATTTGAACTGATAGGGAAGACCTTTGTGATTTATGCCAGATCCCCTGAAGGCCATGAGAAAATGAGGAAAGACTCTGGGATGCCTTCAGACCTTGCTTCACGTGCCCCCAGGCCTCCAGTGTGGACTATATTGATATTATATTATAATTATAACAACTTTATATACTGCTTAACTTCTAAGTGGTTTACGAAACATAAAATCCAGTTGGAGAACATTGTTAAAATACAAAATAATCAAAAATATATCATTATTAAAATTCACAATAAAAAAAAATCAAATGGACTGCCTTCAAGTCAATCCTGACTTATGGCAACCCTATGAATAGGAATTTCATGGTAAGCAGTATTCAGAGGGGGTTTACCATTGCCTCCCTCCGAGGCTAGTCCTCCCCAGCTAGCTAGGGCCTGCTCAGCTTGCCACAGCTGCACAAGCCAGCCTCGTCCTCGTCCACAATTGCCAGCTGGGGGGCAACTGGACTCCTTGGGACTATGCAGCTTGCCCACGGCTGCACAGGTGGCAGGGCATGTAACCCCTGAGCCACTCACTGTGGGGGTGATCTTTAGCTGGCCCTTGACACCCAGGAGACACGAGCAGGGATTTGAACTCACAGACTCTGGACGCCCAGCCAGGCTGTCCTCCTCACTGTGCTATACCAGCTGTCAATGGGTCTACTTTAAGCCCAACTAAATCTGAATGTAACCCAATAGAAATAATACATTAAAACAGGAGATGGATGAAGAAATGGAAATGCCTGCTCACACAGGTACATCTGTAGCGGCCTTTCCCAACCTTCGAGTCCTCAGATGCTGCTGGACTACAATTCCCATAATTCTTGACCATTGGACATGCTGGTTGGGGCTGATGGGAGTTGTAGTCCAGCAATATCTGGGGCTGATCTATAGGATACTACCCAAGGTGCAAGGAACCTTTGGCCCTTCAGATATTGTTAACTACAACTCCTATTATCCCCTGACCATTGGCCATGTCCCCTAAGGCTGATCTGGAGAGTCAAAGGCTTCCCACTCCTCACTGTGCCAAAGACCTCCAGACATGTTTGAATGGGATTGTTTTTATTGTGCATTTGAATTATGGATTATTATATTTTAGTGTTTGAATGGGATTGTTTTATCATGTGTTTTGGTTATAGGTGTTTATATTTTAACATATTTTAATATTGGTGTAATGAGTATTTATACCTGTAAATCATTCAGGCACCTATTTTGCATTACACAGTATATTAATAAATAAATAATAATCCAGGTGGCACAGCACAGTGGAGAGACATCCTGAGATATATTGCGGCCAACTCTCATGCTCTTTTGGGAATAGGCCAGGAACCTCTGGGAAAAGGACAGGTCTCAGATTTGTTGTCTCCTCCAAGCTTCACTGCTTGGGGTGGAACTCTGCTTTATCCCAAGCTGTATTCAGCTTGGCAAGTTTGAGTTAGCAACTTCAAAGTTAGACAAATAAAATGTCACCTATGTAGTGTAATTCTGTATTGCTCAGACAGGTATGATGATACATGTAGGGAGTGCCAAAGCATCTATCTCTGTGTTATACAGATTGTTTCAGTGTTTAGCTAATGAGTTTTAAATGCATTCCCCACCCCAAATACATCCATTCACATTTGGACTGTCAGTGTAAATCAGGACGAGCTTTATGTGATATAATGTATTTCCTAGAGAAGCCACCGTGTCTTTAACACTAATATTCTATGATGTTATCTGATTTGAAATATGTAGACGACACAGTATGCATAACAAAAATAATAAATATTTCTTTTTTTTTTACCATTCTTCGGGTGGATGGAGAAGGGAACAAATGTCTCCAGAATGTTCATGAGGAGGTTGTTGCTTACCTTACTTAAACGTATGAGTTGCCAAAGCTTTCCAGGTTTTTAAAATTGCTTTTCTAACTTTTTGTTTTTTAAGCCTCATGCCACTCACAGTGTTGTAAGGCTCTGTCCGCAGCTTCAAGCTGGCTATACTTTCTGGAATGTCTTGGGAGCAATGCCACATCACATCATATCACATATCTCCCAAGGCATTCTGGGATGTGTGGCCAGCAGGCAGTGGTGCAACTTTCTCTCATCAGCTTCCTCCTGACTGCACTTTTTGGTGAGGCCCATTAAGATAAGCAGCAGCCACTTCTTGAAAAATTTGGGAAAGTGTTTCCCTCCTCACTCCCAGAAACTGTCATGGGGTAATTTTGGGGTAATAAAAATATGAATCACAGCATCTTAGTTTCAGGCTATTTTGACATGACCCAATCATTTGTTTTAGCCATACACTTCCCTCTCTGCTCACACTTTTTTCATGTGAATATTTTCCTTAAGTGCAAGAACTTAGAAATCTACAGGCAGTTTTCTTGTGTTTTTTTTTTTTTTTTTTTACAGAACCCTGAATTAAGATGGCAGGAATGTGGAAAATTCTACCTACATTAGCAGGGTGCCCAATTATACTGTCTGGAACTTTAGGATAGTTAATGATGATGGCACATTAAGGCAGAAGTCATTCTTTGCAAGTGCCTCTGACTAATGCCAACCCTGAGATCATTTGCTACTGCTGTTCTTTATAAATAAGTCCATAACTCTCAGAGGTTTTGTTTCCATTCCAAGCACTGCAATTTGCTGTAGCAAACATGTCAAAGCAGCTAAACATTACTTCAGTAGCGACACTGACAATTCTCTATGCTATTGCCAGTGATCAACTTCACTGGGATTTTTGCATGTAGATCTGTCTGTTTGCCCCTAGTATTCAAAAGAGACTGTAAACATAAATCTGATTATGGATGTATGCAAACATGCTTACAACTTCTGTGTCCTCTTCGGATGATCTATAGAGAGCCAGCTAAATGCACACAGAAATGAATGGCAAATTACTACAGATAGTAGTAATTTTGTTGCTACTACTTGTGTAATATAATTCCATGTGAAACCTGATGGCAACGTTGATCCTCATGTGACCATAATAATGTATAGTTGAGGCTGTGTAAAACCTTTCCTGAGGCTGTTGTCAAAGTTAGAGAAGGCATTGACTTGAATGGAACAGGAATGTCTCCCTCCTTAACTTGTTCTGAAGACACTAGGAGGAGAGAGAATGAAGCTGCACACTCATCCCATCTATGTCTTCAGGGCATATAAAAATTTCATATTAGCGTGCACATCTTTCATAATCTGTGTTTATGACTTTCACATAATGCAGCACTAGCTAACCCCTTCTTGTCTGTTTATTGTTATTTTATATACTGTTCACACTACAGGTTACTACTACTACTATTTTTTAAAAAATACAATTTTAGCATGTGTGATAAATAAAACACAGTATGTGAAGTAGACCTAAGTAAAAACAGAAAGGATGTAGCTTATTTCCCCCACACCACAAGAAAGACTCAAGACACAAAGATTGGGAAAATGTTATATTTATTAACCTGCAGACCAAATCAACCAAATTAACTGAATTAAACCTGTTCAGGCAGGTGAGGCTAAAACTACCTTTGGTGGGGGAACATCTCCCCTGGCTCCCGGGCATGTCAACAGTCATAGGCTGCGGCCCCCAGTCAAGGATGTGGATAAATCTATCCCTCCTTGCTAGATGAGCCCTGGGGGGGTCACACACCCTGTGCATCCAGGCCCCGCCATACCAGTGTTCACCAGAATGTGCAAGACAGGCCCTCAGAAGCACCCTCCAGGTGCACCCCAGGCCTAAAACACTAGAAGTTCCCCAAAGGGACCCCAATCCCATAACTGCCTCAGTATACCTCATATTAACTCTCCAACCTCCTCACCTGCCTGAACTCCATGCCACAAGAGACAATCAGCTGCAGCTTGATCACCTCTCCCCACAAGAAAAATTTCTGCAGGTCCTCCAAAAAAATGTCACAGCCTAAAGTAGAGAGGTGAACACTGAAGAAATGTGGGACATCATGTCTGATTCTGACATGAGGGATAAACGCCCAACCCATTGCCAGCACTAACTAGTGCACTCTCCTGTTTACTCATCTTCTGGCCCTGTCAATCTTATTGGGATGAATAGCACCCTGTGATGTTCCTGTATTAGTGTAAATAGGGTAAGTGCTGTTTGTATAGGAGATACATGGTAAGTAGAATGAAAGAGGAAGGGGGAGTGAATGGGCAGTAGAATGCTGGATGATTGGCTGAATGTTTAAAATGGCTGACAGTATAAAAGGAAGAATGACAGGTAAATCTGGGTGGAAGGTGGATGTCAGTGGGTTGTTTTGGTGGGTTTAAGAGAGGAGTTTGTGTGGAGAGTTGGTGGATGTGAGGAGAGTGTGGAGTTCGGATTAATACTAAGACCAGTAACTCAGGAATAGATGTAACCATATGCTTAAGTGCCTTTTAAAGAAATCTTGTTATCTTTGTTATATTTAATAAATACTTTGGTTTACCAAAGGCCTGATCCTTGGCTGGGGTTTCACAGACCAGAAGGGAGGGTAAGGTAAATACCAAGGCTGAAGGATAACAAATGGTGGCAGCGGGGAAGGGAAGAATAACACCACAAGCAGTCTTAGTAATTCAAAGGGATTGGGACAGCTTAAGCACGCAGTCACAGAGGTAACCTAATTGAGGGAGACTCAGGCCGAGTCTCTGGGACTACTGGTTATAGGACATGACTGGTGGTGCTGCCTAGCAGGGGGATCTGTTGAGATCTGTGCTAGAGCGGGGAGAGAAACCATAAAAAAGGACAGTCCGGACTGGTGGAGTCCCTGGTGGTGCCTAGAGACAGGCAGTAACCACGAGCAGGTAGGAACCTAACAGGGAGAGTCAGGGAAGGGCGTCACACACCCCACCAAACCCATCTTTCCAGGAAGTCAGAACATACCACAAAGAGGCCTGGAACGTTGTCCTGTGACTCATCAACCCCCACTTTAAGCTGCTCCTCAGCCTCACAAAATAGGAGGGTGAATATATCTATATATATGCCTCGCCAGATTTTTTCCCCTGTGTGGTATATGTGAGGTGATTCCCCAGCGAAAGAGAGGAATCTCCCTGAGGATACATGCCCACCAGTAAGGGTAAAACCTGAGAAGACTGCTGCCCCTGCGCCACTGATAGCTGCCAAGGGGCAACAGCTGCAGATGGCCATGGAAGATGTGGCTGTGAGGGAACCAAAACCCATCCCATGTATACCACTTGCTGAGGGGAATGGTCTGCAATAAGCAGTGACAAGCTAGATCCCACAAGCCCTGATTGTGCTGTGGCTGGGGGAGTTTGGGTGAGTAACATTGCCGTGTGAGTAGTGTGGGACTCACCTGTGAGTGCAGTCAAAGAAGCCAGCACTGAGGGACCAGGATTGACCAATGCAGGTAGGTACCACAGGACCAGGAACAGGCAGGACAGGGGGGAAGTGGAGTGGAAGGAACAGCCAGGTCAACTGATGCAACTGAGCTGAGATCTGGAGAAGCCTCAGAGGCGGCTGGTGCTGAAAGAGATGATTCTGTGGAAGCCATAGTAGAACTGCTGGCTGCACCCTCCTCCAGGTGCATCACCCTGGCAACAAGCTCATGGAGCAGGTTAGTTTTAGAGGCAAGCCTGGCTGTCTTTCGCACACGTTCTTGCAAGCTGGGGCCCACTTCTACATACACAGGAGCTGGCACTCCTTCTCAAGGGCCTTGATCCTTGCTACTAGTGCCCTGACAGTCCCCAGGTCCTCATCCTCGTTGGAGGACTGAGGTCGTGCTGGGGGCATCTAATCCCCTGCCTCACTACCTTAACCCTCCATTTCTGTTTTGCCTTCTTTGGAGGCATTGTGCTAAAGCATTCCTGCCACCCGTTAATTAACTATAATAAACTGGGGGGAGGGGCAAATTACCCCAACCAGGATTAGTCAAAATACCACTAATAATAGCTGGAATAACTCTTAAAAGTAATTGTGGAAATATGGCACCTAGCTGTAGCAGTCCTGCAAAAGAAAGAAAGAAAGAAAGAAAGAAAGAAAGAAAGAAAGAAAGAAAGAAAGAAAGAAAGAAAGAAAGAAAGAAAGAAAGAAAGAAAGAAAGAAAGGGAAAAGACAAAAGAGAGGAGGAAGCCCCCAAGAAATTACAAACCATCACCTGTACTGCAGAACAAATGCACAAATTAACACTAACTATAGTGGAAACAACAATAACAGCAATGATAATGATAGGATTAGTGAATGACAAAACTAGTAAAGCTGGGATAGAATGCTAATAGGAGTTCTTTCTCACTCACCAGGCACCCTGTCCAGGTGACGACTGGCTTGGAGTGTCTCCACCTTGTGCTGGGCCAGAGAGACAGACTGGGAATTCTGTTGGTGTACCGCCCGCCCTGCTGCTCAACAAATTCCCTAACTGAGCTGACAGAAGTAGTCTCGGAGGTATTGTTGCGGTCCCCTAGACTATTGGTACTGGGGGACTTCAACGTCCATGCCGAGACTGCTTTATCTGGGGCAGCTCAGGACTTCATGGCCTCCATGACAACCATGGGGCTGTCTCAATTTGTTACTGGCCCGACTCATGTGTCGGAACATACCCTTGATTTGATCTTCGCCACTGGACATGGGGATGGTGATCTGGAGGTTGGCGGTTTTTCATCTATTCCGTTGTCATGGACAGATCATCGCCTGCTGAAGTTTAAGCTCACAGCGTCCCTTTCCCTCTGCAAGGGTGGGGGACCTATTAAAATGGTCCGCCCCAGGAGACTAATGGATCCGGAAGGTTTCCAAAGGGCTCTGGGGGATTTTCCGACTGAGAAGACTGGTGCTCCTGTCGAGGCCCTGGTCGAACTGTGGAATACAGAGATGACCCGGGCGGTTGATACGATCGCTCCCATGCGCCCCCTCCTATGTAGAGCTCATACAGCTCCATGGTATACCTTGGAGCTGAGAGCGATGAAGCAAGAGAGGAGGAGTCTTGAGTGCAGATGGAGGCGAACTCCCGATGAATGCAATTATGCCTTGGTAAGTGCCTGTTCTAAGCGATACATAGTAGCGGTGAGGGCAGCAAAAAAGAGCTATTTTGCTGCCACCATTAAGTCATCACTTTCCCGCCCAACGGAGCTTTTTAAAATTGTATGAGGGCTTTTACACTCTGGCCCTCGGGACATTATAGATTCCTCTGTAGCCCACTGTGACGAGTTCGCTGGGCACTTCCAAGATAAGATCGCATGCATTCGCCGGGACTTAGACTCCACTATTATAGCAGTTGGACCTAATGAAGCGTCCAGAGCACGGTCTTGTCCTTATTTTTTGGATGAATTTCAGTCTGTGCAGCTTGAGGATGTTGACAAGATCCTTGGAATGGTGCGGGCGACCACGTCTGTGCTGGACCCTTGCCCCTCTTGGCTGGTGAAAGCTGGCAGGACCGGAACCGCCGTCTGGGCCAAGGAGGTGATAAATGCCTCTGTGAGAGAGGGAGTGGTCCCTGACTGCCTAAAAGCGGCAGTGGTGAGACCACTCCTGAAGAAAGCCTCCTTGGACCCAGATAATTTGAACAACTATAGACCTGTGGCAAATGTTCCGTTCCTGGGCAAGGTGCTGGTCCGCGTGGTTGCCGGGCAGCTCCAGGGGCTCTTGGATGACACTGATTATCTTGATCCATTTCAATCCGGTTTTAGGCCCGGTTTTGGTACCGAAACAGCCTTGGTCGCCCTGTATGATGACCTTTGTCGGGAGAGGGACAGGGGGAGTGTGACCCTATTGATTCTCCTTGATCTCTCAGCTGCTTTTGATACCATCGACCATGGTATCCTTCTGGGAAGACTCATGGAGTTGGGAGTTGGGGGTACTGCCTGGCAGTGGCTCCGCTCCTACTTGGTGGGTCGTCACCAGAGGGTAGTGCTTGGGGAACATTACTCGACACCCTGGACTCTCCATTGTGGAGTCCCACAGGGATCGGTACTGTCCCCCATGCTCTTTAACATCTACATGAAGCCGCTGGGTGTGGTCATCAGGAGTTTGGGGGTGCGTTGTCATCAGTATGCTGATGACACGCAACTCTATTTCTCCTTTTCATCCTCCTCAGGTGAGGCTGTTAACATACTAAACCGTTGCCTGGCCGCGATAATGGACTGGATGAGAGCGAACAAACTGAAGCTCAATCCAGACAAGACTGAGATGATGTTGGTGAGTGCTTCCCCTGCCCAGATGGTGGATGTTCATCCTGTTCTCAATGGGGTTACACTTCCCTCGAAGGAACAGGTTTGTAGCTTGGGAGTTCTTTTCGATCCTTCCTTGTCACTGGAGGCCCAGGTGGCCTCGGTGGTACGGAATGCTTTCTACCATCTTCGTTTGGTAGCCCAGCTACGTCCCTATCTGGACGGTGATGACCTCACCTCTGTTGTTCATGCTCTGGTAACTTCTAGATTGGACTACTGCAATGCGCTCTACGTAGGGCTGCCCTTGAAGATAATTCGGAAACTACAGCTAGTCCAGAATGCAGCGGCCAGACTGTTGACGCGGACCAGAAGGTCCGCTCATATAACACCTGTTCTGGCTCGTCTGCACTGGCTCCCTATTTGTTTCCGGGCTAGATTCAAAGTGCTGGTTTTGACCTATAAAGCCTTACATGGCATGGGACCGCAATACCTGGTGGAACACCTCTCCCAATATGAACCTACCCGTACACTGCGCTCAACATCTAAGGCCCTCCTCCGAGTGCCATCTCATCGAGAAGCTCGGAGGGTGGTGACTAGATCTAGGGCCTTTTCAGTAGTGGCCCCCGAATTGTGGAACAGTCTCCCCGATGAGGTGCGCCTGGTGCCGACGCTGCTATCTTTTCGCCGTCAGGTGAAAACCTTTTTATTCTCCCAGGCATTTTAAAGTGTATTTTAATCTGTTTTTAAAGTGTATTTTAACTGTACTTTTAGTGTTGTATTATGATGCTGTTTGCTTTTTGTTGTTATTTGTTTTTGGTTTTTGACTTTATTATGTTTATTGTAGTTATATATTGTGTTGTTTTTATCTCTTATGTACACCGCCCAGAGAGCCGTCAGGCTTAGGGCGGTATATAAATGAAATGAAATAAATCAATCAATAAATAAAATAATAACCTAAGGCCATATGTCCTAATGCAAACTGAGAGGGGGAAACACCCCATCCCCTACCAAACTGCACTATACAATAAATGATTGTCCCCAAACAAAAGTGAGGAAGGGCAATCCTGAGGGGCAAGCAGGATACTTATGGGCCCTATGATGCTGTAGCTGCTGCCAGCCCATGCTAAAGGCCCATGCCGGTCACGTGCCACTCTCCATGGCCCCTAAATTCTGCGTACTGACTGCTCTGGCACCAGGAAGGCCACAGCGCCATGGAAGCACAACTTCCCCCCACACCAAAGCCTGGGGGAGGAAGCACAGCTCTGTCTGCCGCCCACTCTGATGAGAAGAAAACTGCAGCGCCGCATAGGCACGACTCCCACCACTACCGACACTGGAGAGGCAGCCAATGAGAGAGAAAGAAAAAAATAATTCAAAAAAGAAATGGGGGACAGAAGCACCCCTGACCAGCTGTGAATGCTGCTGCCGCCACTGGAAGAGAGAGACGGCTAAGCTCTTAAAGGCTGGGAGCTGTGCCATCGCTCACTCCCATGACAAATGCCTCAACACTGAACAGGCTTCAGTGTTGGCCCGCGCAGCGCAGCAAGCAGCAGTCCTCTCTCTCCCACCGCAAGCAAATGAAGAAGGAGATTGGAGGACAAGCTTAAAAAGCTTTGCTCAGCATCCCTCCTTCAATGGACCAGAGGTCACACAACAACCTCCCTCCTCCTTTGGACCAAACCACCTGTGTCTTTCTTCAAATGGGGGGTTGGAGGCAAAGACTGAAAGTGGGAATGGCATTTTCTAAACAATAGGGCATAAGTCCTGAGCCAGCTTAAGCCTGAAATGTCATATGTGAAGAATGAGCAGGCTCAGATGCTGATGAACACTCTAGAAAAAGGGTCTTTCCTCTTGGTCTCACTACTGCTGTTGTGAACACTGTTTATCTAACAAAAGGGAATTCATCTTAAAATGAGTCTTATTAAGCAATCATATTGGCCTTCTGACCCTCAACAACATGGTTAAGAGCAGAAGCACTACAAGACAGTAAAGTACTGTGCCTAATGTGGAGGCAGATTTTGACAGTACTTTAAGATGAGACATTGGCATCTGAACAGGGCCCCGTCTGCCAATTGAGATTTAGTGCCATTCAATCTTGGATTCTGCCTGCAAGGATATTTCTTGAGACAGATGGAAACAGCTGGCAGAAACTAGAGTGTGTACCTTTTTTTTGTTTGTTCTGTTTTGAAGAGGCTTTCAGGAACACATAAGGGAAAGCTCAAAGTACAGAAGCATTCCCAGACCAACGCAAAGGGGTATCATCACCAAGATACAGCATACGCAGCAAGGTGTTTTTAGCATCTGTTTTGGATGTATGTAGTGTGCTAGCAAAGTGTCTTGGATGGCGAAATAAAGCAGAAGAATATCAGCTGTTCAGTTGAGTTTGGGTGGAAGGAACTATCTGAACTGCAATCAGACTTTGTTTCATTCCTAAGAATGATAGGGGAAGTTTAGTAAAACTGAGATTTGAGTAAAACTTGTTCTTTGTTTTCATTGTAGTAGTAGTCATAATCATCATCATCTGTATTTATAGGCAGCCTTTCAGTTATTCCTCTGAAAGCAGTTCCCAACATGTTAAAAAAAATCAGTAATATATTGTACATCATCTAAAGTACAATAACAATCTAGAAATCATTGCAGCAGCAGATAAAAACAGTATCAGCATTCTAAAATGATAGTCCTGTAAAGGCAGATTGAATATAAAGTGTTCATAAACTCTTTTGGTGTCATATTGGATGACTTATGACAGGTGTAGCCAACATGTTAGGCAGGGATAGAGAACCTGTGGCTTTCCAGATATTGTTGGATTCAAACTCCCATCAGCCCCAGCCAGCATGGTCAATGGTCAGGGATCGTGGGAGTTGTGGTCGATATCTGGAGGGCTACATGTTGGCTACCTGTGACTGGTTGATGAGGGAGAGCATGAATCTTTAGGGTACCAACAATATGCCAGTTTAAGCATTTGCTCCTTAACTTGAGTTGCCGTGTATCTGATGAGGGCCTATTGCACCATCTAGTCCAATCTTGTGCATCTGTCTCATACCTAAGACCCGTTCTCATTGCTGCTTGAGACCTGATAGGTCTCCCAAATCTTTCCTATCAATATGGTGTGTAGGCATTAAATGTGTCCCTTTCCGTCCAGTGCGGCGTTCACCACTAAGGATTCAAAGACAGTCTTCATAGCTTCTTCCGTAACACCTACCTTTCCAAAATAATTGTCAGCATTGAAACCATCTCAGAAGGATTTCTGTATCCTCCAACAGGGTTGTATATTTTAATGTTTTAAGACATTTTCTGTCAGCTGTTATAAATGATTTAAGATAAAGTGGGATATAATTTTAAAAAAAATTCTCATATGATGGAAAACAGGAAACTGAGATCTTTCAAAAGACTCTTCCATTTGCTAGAATGAGAAATTGTGAGAACTCTAGAAAGCAGCCAAGGAATGAATGGTTTATCTGGACCAGCATGATAATGGGCATGAAAGATTGTTGGTAATTTAGTAATTCATTAACATCTTATCAATGAGAAGGTCAAAAGCTCAGGGAAAATTAAAAGAAGGTAGGAGATGTGACAAAAATGATTTTTCCCAATACTCATTGGACACTGAACAATATTCATTTTGCACTGGGAATAGTACTGAAATGATGTGATGCATTCTCATGTGTTGAAAATCAACAAACATGGGAGGTACCTGTGAATATATTCATGTTGTCCCATTTTTGACATTCACCAAAACAAAATGAGATTAGTCAGCTCAGCCCAGCCCAGCCCTGCTTACTCTATTATAATCTAAGTTGCAGTTAGGAATTTTCCACAGCTTGCCATTTTAATTAATATGCCTGTTATTAATAACTAACATTATTGATTATGTTATAGCCTGTCAATCCTGCTGTGTTATAAAGTTCTAGCCTCCTGCAACAGAGGTGCTCTGCCATCAATTAATGGAGGTCTGGGGCAAAAATTAAATTTTACAGCAGATGTCATTTACTTGAACTGACATCACATATGGTTGACTCCCACTGCTTTTCCTTTGCAAAACAGCAAAGAAAAGCTGCCACTCTCTGCTCTGGGAAAAGTCTTCAAGCCAGTCCACTTGGTCTCCTGCCCCAAACACCAAATCAAAGTTCTGCCACAAGTCTTTATCCGGGGGGATCTTCTTAAAGATTAGCTGGTCTAGTCCACCCAGGCTGGCAGAAAGAAATCTTCTCTGTCCTCCCTCACAATCTCCAGTATGAAACATGGGCCCAAACAGAGGCAGGAAACCCTCCCAGTGTCTCTTACCCTCCAAACTCACTGGGTACTGGGTGCCTCTCACTGCTGGAATTCGCCCAAGGACTGCACCCATCATAGGAGCTGCATCCCACCCCACAAGACCATTATAGGGCACCCAAGGGACAAAGTCACTTGGGGATTTTATCTCACCCATCTCTCCAGGCGCTGGGAGCTTCTCTTGGACTTGAACTCCCTTCTCAGGTTTCTCCTGCTGCACCTTTTCTTTCACAGCCATTTCTCCAGGTGCTGGCAGCTCCTCTCCAGCCTCTAGTTCACCTTTGTCTGAAGCTTTTTCTTCCTCCTGCACTTTCTCTTCCACAGCTGGCACACAGGGAGCAGAGAAATCTATCAGCAGCATCTCTTCTCCAGCTTCTATTTTACTTTCTTCGAAGGCATCTCTTCTTTTTCCAGCCTGTCCTCCTTCAAATCTTGGGGCTTCACTTCCAGCTCTCTGCTGTTTCCCCCCCTGGCAGGCTCCTGGACAATCAAAACTTCTTCCTCCACTACTGACTGCAACTCCTTACAGCCCACTCCCTCCAGTTGCCCATCCACTTTCTGGATCTCTTTAGCCACCTCCATCTGGGTGCTCTGCAGCTGGACTCCTGGGTCACCCTCGACCCCTTGTAGTGGCTGATCAGGCAGGGCTCTCACCTCCTCACATGGGGTCTCCTTTTTATCTCCAAAGATGCTTTCATATATCTCTCCCATTCGTTTCCAATGCTCCTGTTGCCTTTGCTGCTGGTCCTCCTGGCGTTCTTTCTGCCTTTGCTGCTGGTCCAGCTGGAACATCAATTTCATCTGTTCCAGGAGAAATGCTGTTCTCCCCTCCATCTTGACTCAGGCACACCTTGCTCCCAAGGCTTCTTCTAGGAAACTCACCAGTGTTGCGCGCCTCCCCCAATCTCCGAGCAGTGAGATTTCAGGGGGTCCCTGCGCCCATCCAGGGTTTGGTTTCCTTTGGGAAGAAGGTCAGCGGAGACTGCGGTGTCTTTATGAAATATGGTTTATTTATGTACACACATTCCAACCTGAGCTTAGGATGAAGGGGTTCAAGACATCAGCAGTCTAATATCCAGCTTTTCCATCTAGGTGCAGGGGCATCCTATCGCCACCATGCAGGGAGCCAGCCTCTCTGCATGCCTGCAGCCCTAGTTCTCCCGAACACACACTACCAACTACAAACACACTTCTGCCCGCCCAGGAGTGGGGGGAGAGACTCTCCTCCAGCAGAGTTTAAAATGACAAAAGGATCTTCCTAGCCCTTTCACCAGTTGCCAGGGCAATTAAACAGGCCCATTAACTACCTGGCCACTCTATTTGATTAACAAAGGAGATTCATCTGGCTAGCAGAGCCAGCCTCCAAGGCATAGGATTCCAAATCAGAGGCTGGAAAGGTGACCCACAGAAATCATCCATTCCAGCCCCCCCCCATGCTCATAACAATATATTACATTTTGATATGTGAAAAAGAATACAAGTGTGTGTTTTGCCACAATGATCCATGGCTGAAAGTTATGGCATGTTGTGGCTTCCAACCTTATTTTTTAGAATTTGTATACCACAAATGTTCACATTTGTTTTTGCTAGATCCCTTTTAGAAAATATGTCATGTGTGAAACAGTTCTTGGTATATATTGACCTACATAACTGTTGCATAAATGTTTGGTTGCTCTACAACACTGAACACAGAGGAACTCAGCCAAGCCTTTTTTTAAAAACCAAAAAACTGCATGTTGTTTTGTGTGCTCCTGCAATTGCATGCATTTAAAAGACCAGTCCTGTGACTGCCACCAGTGTGCACTGAGCACTCTGTGTGGATTGGAATTTCACACTGACATCTAGGGTTGCAAGGTCATTGTTTTTCACCCAGAGACTCTGGATTTTTGGGGTTCTCTCTCCAGGTGAGTCATCCCAATCTCCAGACTTTCAGCTTTCCTTTTTCAAACAAATTAAGTTTCTAGGTGGTCTGGTTCAAGAGATATACACCAAAACATCAGCCAACCATCCACAACGTATGTTAAATGACGTTGTAGCTGGCTACTCTAACTCCACCCTTTCAGGTTTGTAGCCAGTAAGTGAAGTCAAGATTGTGACTGGCACAGGATTTGCTGATCTCCAGGCAATAGCTAGAAACCACTGCAAGGCCAGAAAACTGTTGTCTTTTCCTGCTTCTCTGAAAATCTCATAAATTGAGTAAGTATATAGCTTTTAGCAGCAGTAAAAGTCCTTTTCTCTCTGTGTGCAGGAGATGTAGAACAAGAAATTGCAGCAGGATCTTCGTAGGCAATTGTTTACAATGAACAATTTCAGTTATGATTATAATAAAAATGTACATGCAGAGTTTTTTTAAATTACTTGCAAAAATAGCATATTATACATTTTATCTTTCAAATAATTTTTGAACAGAAATTGAAAAGCTTGTGATGCCATTACAATGCATTATACTTTTCTAATTATGAGGAGTCAAACAAGTTTAAATTTTCCTGGGCTGTTGAAGAGGGCAGTTTATTTGTCTAATTCATAGCCTGTTTTGAAAACCTTCCCAATACGCTTTAATTCTATACTCGCTTTTCTGGGAGTAAAGTTGTAATGCTAACCCCATATACCAGGAGTAAACCCCACTGAATTCAATAGGACTTACTTTTGAGTAGACATGGTTAGGATTGTGTTCACTCAAAGGAACTTTTCAGTGAACACAGAAAAGGATTGTGTTTGTGTTACTCTCCCTCTCCAATCCTATTTTCTAAAGCAATTAGGCAGGATTTACTTAGGACTTAGTTGTCACTGCTTTTCTTTGGTAGGAAGCTAATACTAATTATTTTATTTTATTTATTAATTTTAAACTAATTTTAGATGAATGCTAATGAATTATTTTTTTAAAAAATGTTCTGCAGTGACCAACTTGTTTTGACAATAAACTATTATATGGGGTATATGTATTTTTTATATCTCTAGTGTGAGTGTATATGGTGTTTTCCCAACAACTCTGTGAGGTACGGTTTCCAATTCTCCAAAACTCACAACAAGAAATAAAGCCATTTAAAATGAAATAACCATAAAACAAGTATAAAAGTTGCAAAACAGCATAAAGTGGCATGATTCTGAATTTTGGGTTGGATGAGTAAAGTCCGTATAACTTGAGGTTGCAGTCTTGTGCACTCTTCCCTGTTTGAGTAAGCCCCATTGAATACTGTTGTGAATTTGCGACTAGGTTCTTTTTGGAGGAGACTCAATAACAAAGCCGTAGCCTGTTTTAAGGTTATTTATTCAGCAAAGCGCTTCACTGGAGCAAAGTACACAGCTCGACTAAAAAATGGTGGTCGGGTACAGACATATATTCCCCTACATTTATCATAGCCATAGCAACAGGCTCATCCAATTATTCTATGCTACTGCAATACTTTGTCCCCATACTAGTTACACCCCTCTATGCATTCTTGCAAGATCTGTGTCTTTGCACATGTTCAGTCTGATACAGCAGCTCTACTCACTATTGCCTATGTGGCTCCCCTGCTTAGAAGGAATGGCAGCCAGAATCCGCATCATTCCCCCCTTTGGGACTATTTTTAAGTCTCATCCCAATTTGCATAATAGCCAACACCTCCTCCTCCTCCTCCATCTGTTGATTATCAAATTCCAAGTACATTTGCTTTACCTCAGCAGGTGTTAACATTTGGATTGCCTTTTGCATAGTGGTCTTCAGACAAACAGCACACAATTCACCATGAGATATAGGGCAAAGAGAAACAATATACCCAACATTAGTCCTAACAACACTGATTTAATCCAACCTCATAATCCACTGAACTAGTCACCAGGAATCTACTGCCACCCAGATGTCTTAACCTCACACACCTTGGATGCTAACTGGCAAATGTTCTCAATTGATCCAGTGATGTTCACAGAACTGTCAAAGATATGGGTGCAGCATGCAGGGCCAATAAGGCAACAGACTCCCCCTTGTGATACTCAGAGGTAGTCTAGGGCTATGCGGTTTTGTAAGGCAAATTGTCAAATCTGTTTGAGTTCAGTGTTAACCATAGCCAGGGCACTGGCAGTTTCATTCATAAAATTTTCAAGTAAAGCACAAAGTCTTAAAATGTCCATGTGGTTTGCTCCCGCCCCATAAAAAGGCATGAAACTTTGCAGCCAAGATACACCTGGAGCTTTAAGATCCTCATAAGCTTCCAGGAATTTATGGCTAGAGACTATCCTTAGATAATTTCATATAAGTCCCTTAGGGAAAGCTTCTATGATTCTGATTCCAGGGGCCAAAAGTCCAATATAACAATTTACTCTTGCATTAACAGGTAAACTCTTCCAAGCTTTTTGTCCACAGACCCACCAGTAACTATGTGCTGTTCCAGGCAAGATTAGGATAAGCCCATCCTGCATTGCCCCTTCCAAGCCATATATAACCTTGGCCAAAGTAGATTTATCTTTGGTACAGGTTTCATTACAATATAAGTGCCATTGGGGCCTGGAAGCTGCACACCACAGTTCCCATACCTTTGGCCTGTTCTTCATAATCTGCCCTGTGGAATTACTGAGACTCCATTTACCCTTGGCTCATTGGAGGACCCAATCACATTGACTACTTCCAACAAACTTGGTTCCCATAAATTTCAACCTGAGTTCCCCTTTTGTCCATCCGGACAGGGCCACATATTGAGTGGTCTTAAGACTTTTCAGGGAGTCATCACGTCTAAGCCAAGCATCTGTGATAAGACCAGTTGAATTCAAGGGGATCCCTACTAGGGGAATACCTCCTTTTTCATAAGTTGGAGTGTGCATACAAACCCAGCAAGTACTTTTATTCATCCCTCTAGCAAGGTCAACCATTAAGTTTAAGAATGTGTTCTGGCTCCAATCAGGATGCACTATACCAAAAAGACTACACAATACAAAGGGCACAAACCTAAGTTCCACACGATCCATATTATGGCAGTAATAATGAGGAATAGCAAGCAAAAAGCAATGAAGCCCTACTTTTCTCTACCTAAACAAGTCACTGGCCCCACCACCTCAGTGTGTGGGGGGGCAAGGAGTCCATTAAGCCATGCCCTACCTCGACAAGCTTAAAATTAACCTGAGCAGCTGGTCTGCCAAAGGGGTAGCACCTCATTGGCTCTGGGATATTCTTTGTCTTTCCTTCTCAGTTCAGTTCATAGTCTTAACTTCTCCCAAGAGGATAGGATCTCACTGGTGATGTTCTCTAGCAGAGTGGGGGCCCTTCCTTAGATTGTAGTTATGGCGATTCTTAGGGAGTGACTCCTTTCCCTCACTCTTTTCCTCTGATGCACAGTCAGGATCTGGTTGGCCCCTCATACTCTCCTGAGGTGGCTGTGCCTTCCGACAGTGAGACGTGTGTATCCAGGCTGTCCTCTCAGCTATGCGTACTGCAATGAAGGTGGTTAGTAGAATCTGGAAAGAACCATTCCATTGGGGTTGAAGGCAATTCTTCCTCTGAAATTTGTGTACCAGTATCCAATCGCCGGGCTGGAACTGGTGGGCAGGAACATCCAGGGGAACAGGAGCAGCTTCCTGGACCTGGGAGGAAAGAGTTCTCAACACTTTGGTAAGATTAGTGCAGTAGACCAGGAATCCTTCCTGGCCTTTCAGTAGGGATTGTAATTGAGTTGATCTGGGAGCCACCCCACTCACATGGGATGGCCAAAGAGGACTTCATGTGGTGTCAATCCATGTTTTCTGTTTGGTGTATTTCACATCCTGATAAAAACTAGAGGGAGTGCATCTGGCCAGGATAAATTAGTCTCAGCACACAGCTTTGCTAATCTTGTCTTCAGAGATTGGTGCAAGGTTCAACTAAACCAGACAACTGGGGATGATAAGGACTGTGCAATTTATACTGAATGCCTAAGGCTTGGCACAGCTGTTGTACCACTTTAGCTGTAAAGTGGGTACCTTGATCAGAATCCAATTGGACTGGCAAGCCAAATCGAGGAATAATGTGTCTACGCAGTGCCTTAGAAACAGCTGTAGCATCTGTATGTCATGATGGGAATGCTTCCACTCAACCAGAAAAATGGCAACACGTAACTATAATTCTGGCATTTTGGCATGTCAGTGAAATCCAATTGAACATGTTGAAATGGTCCATAGGCCCAAGGTGTGGTACCAGTAAGAGGATGCTCTGGTTTACCAACATTATGTTGCAAGCAAACAGAGCAAGTGAATGCTACCTGAGCCAAAACAGGTGTGATTTTAGGAGCAAACCAGGTCAAAATTTGCAACAACATCCCCCCTTTGCTCAGGTGACAAGAGTGATGGGTCACCTGAGAATGTGGGGAAAGAAGTGCCTGTGGGGCCACAAGACAGCCTGAAGTATCCCTCCAGACAGAATCAGGATGCAAACAACAACCAGAACGGACCCAAAGATCTTTCTCATGCTCTGGGGCAGCCTCTGGAAGCAAAGCAAGATCTAGCAGTTCAGGGACAGAGAAAGGAAGAAGAATCAGTTGGGAAGGAAGGTGGGGAGAAGGAGGGGCACTGAAAGCAGCAGGTCTTGCAGCAGCATCTGCCATATGATTGCCACAGCTGACATAATCAGTAGCAGTAGTGAGAGCAGAGCAGTGCATAATGGCAACAGAATCAGGAAGTTGAACAGCAGACAGTAAAGCAGAAATAAGAGCTTGAGTGGGAGGTTTTTGTGCCAGCTGAAGTCTGGAGTCCTCAGTGTGACCAAATCTGGCCCACAAAGTGACAGGTTTTGAAGGCGTAAGAGGAGTTTGTATAGATGTTAGTAGAACAGCTGGATGCCAAAGTGCAGGCTCTCTGCAAAGCCACGAGCTCTGCAGCTTGGGCAGAATGGAGAGTGGGTAATGAAAAAGCCTCTAGGACTTAATGCAGAGAGCACACAGCATAGCCAACTCTGAGAACCCCTGTGTCATCTCTGAAGCAGGAGCCATCTGTGAAGAGGACAAGATCAGGGTTATCCAAAGGAAAGTCACGGAGATCAGGACGAGGGGTAGAAAGATGTTCAATGACCTGCAAACAATCATGGGGAGGGATTAAACAGGCTCTCCATCAGAAGGAAGGTGCAGAAGGGAAACAGGATTGAGAGGGGGACAGCATTTGAAAACTAGGTTAGGAGTGGTTAACAGAATAGTTTCATAGCGAGTTTGGCGTTGAGAGGAAAGATATTAAGTTTTCCTGTGAAGCAAAAGAGAATGCACAGAGTAGGGAACCAGCAGGGTAAGAGGGTGCCATTGGACTAAATCATCAGACTTCTGAAGCAAAGCAGCAGAAGCAGCAAGGGCCCGGAGACGAGGAGGAAAACCTTTTGCCACTGAATCAAGTTCAGTACTGTAGTAGACAATAGGGTGTAACTTAGACGCAAAGGGTTGGCAGAGTACTCCAGAGGGAAAGACCTCTATTCATGGCAATAGAGGGAGAAAGGTTTATCATAATCTGGACGGCCCAAAGCAGGAGCTTGAGCCAAGGCTTTCTTCAGGGAAGTAAAAGCCAGTTCACAGTCTGCAGTCAAGTCAAGGGGGGCATGAAGTTCTCCTGCTGTAAGAACAGTCAGAGGTTTAGTAAGGGCAGAGAAACTAGGTATCCAATGTCTACAATAATTAGCAGCTCCTAAAAACCCACAAAGTTGGTGCTTGGTCTGTGGTCTTGGGATGTCCAAAACTGATGAGATGCAGTCCTGAGCAAGTTGATATTGGCCATGGGAGATGCAATGTCCCAGATAGTGACTTGCATAATTCAGACTTGCATAATTTCAGCTTTGCCCATGAAACTTTGTGTCCTTTTGCTGCAAGTTGGTGAAGAAGATAGAGTCATCAAGGCAGTATTTGCATTTGCAACACAGTGAACAAGTCATCCACATACTGCATCAACATAGTTTTGGAGGGGAAGGTAAGAGTATCTAAATCCTTTTTTAATGCCAGAGCAAACCAGGATGGACTATCTCTGTATCCCTGAGGTAGTCTAGACCAACTCAGTTGAAAATTATCCCAGGAAAAAGTGAACAAAAGCCAGGAATCAGGGTGTAGAGGTACAGAAAAGAAAGTAGAGCAAAGGTCTACAACTGTGAAAGTTAAAGAAGAGGTAGGGATAGAAGTTAGGATAGTAGCAGGACAACAGGGTGGATAGGAATAACGAAGGAATTAATGGCACGTAAGTCTTGAACAAATCAAAAGACAGGCCTGCCCTGAGAATCAAAGCAACCTTCCTTTCGAACAGGAAGAATGGGGGTATAATGAGGTTGTTGGGACTAGAATACCCTAGGACTTGAGAGACTCAATAACTGGTCGTATACCATCAACTGCTTCTGAAAAGAGAGGGTACTGCTTCACTGAGGGAAAGGGTCTGTTTTTAGGATATTGAATCAGTACTGGTTCAGCAGATAAGACTTTCCCAACAGCATTAGCATCTGTAGCCCAAAGGGGGGGAGGTAAAGTTAAAAGAACAGATTATTCCTCATCCAAGGCAGTAGGATTGGATAACTCAGCTGGTAAGGTCAGAAGGGCAACTAAAGAATGCACATTGGGGGTAGGGACATCCAAATACACCCGATCACGTGAACAGTAAATAGTAGCTCGGAGTTTGCAGAGGAGATCTTGTCCCAACAAATTCACAGGAGAGCTGGAAGATAGAAGAAATACATGATCAGCAAGAAGAGGTCCCAGCTGTTGGGGCAGAGAGCTGGTAAGTATTAGGTTGGCCAGAGATTCCAATACCAGAAACAGTTTCACCAGAAGCAGGAAGAGTACAGTCATCAGAACGAACAGTTGAGAGGGAGGCACCTGTATCAATGACAAACGGGAGAATATACCAGCAAGTTAGATTAATAAAAGCATCAGAAGTAGCAGGAGATACAGCAAGACATTAAAAAGAACCAACACTCTGCTCATCAGCCCATCATTGCTGCTGAAATTCCTGAGGTTGGAATGGTTTAGCATACGCAGTTGGGAATTTTGATGTTGGATCGCCACCTGCTGGACGAAGTGGGCATTCATTTTTTTCCAATGACCGGGCTGATGACAATAGGTGCATATGTCACAGGGGAGGGGCTGATGGGGTGGTCCCTGAGCCCTCCCTCTTCCCCGCCCCCACCCAGCAGAGGGTGGTCGATTGTAGCTTCTTCATTGAGCCATTTGTTCTCTGCCATGGCCAGGTCACTGATAGTTGTTGAGTTGAAGAGCTAAAAGGGATTTCTTTTTTTTACTTTCGTCAGCCTGCTTTGATCAAAAATCTGTGTATAGGCTTTAACTACTCCCGGTGCTGCCCATCCTAACATAACAGTCTCAAGATGCTTGCACACAGCAGATTAGAGCCCATTAATAAAAGTATCGACCACCAAGCCATTTAAATCTGCATTCATTGTATTAATTTCCCCATGGCGCCTAAGGATCGTGCACAGACAGGTATAGTAATCCCCAGGATTTTCTTTGTCTCCCTGTTTGCACAGCTGTACTTGGGTCCAATCTAATTTTGTCGGCTGCACCTCCAAGCATGCTTTAACTAATCAGGTGCTCACGTTGGCTAAGCGTGTTCTCTCAGCTTCAGTGGAATGCCTGGGATCCTCAGACAGCCATGCAAATGCCTTATTGCCCTCTCCTACTCCAGTTTGAGTTACTAGGGCTGATTTCTGCTCTGGGGACAGGAGTCAGGAGAGCAGTTGGTTCATATCTGCCCAAATTGGATTATAAACATTAATGATTTGTTGAAGTTTTTCTTTAAATTCTTTGGGAGCCTTCCTGAGTTTTGGAAAGGTATTGGACCAGTTCATTAAGTCTGCAGTAGTCCAGGGAACATGTACAAAAGTAGTTTGTCCACCTGCAATCGATGGGGGATATTGGCGAAATGGATACAAGCCGGCCAGCTGAATTTGAGGAAAGCACCCAGGTGTCTGCCCAGAGAGAGAGACACAAGACGGAGGCAAGACTGGAAGTAATTCTTGTTTTATTAAGACCTAACTATATTAACTCACTAATGACCCTAACTAGGCTAACTAGACATTCTCTGCAGCGTATGTAGTAAGTTGACTCAGCACCCCAATCAGGGGGGCGCCACCTTAAATAGGGAAGGCCTTAGCCCGTAATCTCTGACTCCTGCAAAGTACCACCTTCTGACCGTCCCGCTTCCCGTGTTGTCTCGTGCAGGGCGAAAGGGGGCGAGCCTCCATCTGCTCACCAGACAACAAAGGCTTGCTAGGTGCCAGCTCAGTGTCAGGGGGAAGGATGCAGGTTGGCGGGGAAGCATTTGAAGTGCCAGGTGTGGAATCCTGGGGGAGTGGAGTTGGCGCACACGCCAGATCGCTTGCCAATGGCTCTGTTGGAGTGCTTGCAGTTGGAGCGGGAGCCGCGTCAATGTGAGGGCTGTCCATGGGAACCTACAGGCTCCCCCTCCCTCAATGTCCTCAAAAAACTCCTCCTTCTCCTCCGATACCTCTCACTGATCCACCTGGGGGAACTAGGGATCAACATCAGGGACGTTTTCCGAATTAAAATGAATAGAGTTAAGTCCTCCATCTTTTCAGTTTTATTTGGCAAATGGGGCAGGTACAGTTCTTCGTAGTAGTAGCTACAATTTCAAACTCTGCTTTTAATTCTGGCACAAGCCCTTTTTGTAACTCTTGCATTGATAATTGGGAAAACTGTTCCTTAGAAGTTAATTCTTCGGGAGACAACGGCCATAATTCCTGGGTTGGTTCAGGCTGAGGGGGTGTTTCTAATATCGCCACTGACTTGACTGCAGAGCTTTTAGGTGTTTCCGAATGTAAAATGGCACCCGCTTGAGCTTGGGGAGGAGATGCCTGATCTGAATGTGAAATGGTGGCCCCCTGAGCCTGAGGAAGCTGAGTCTGTTCAGCCATTGGGGCCCATGTGTCTAAGATGTCCAACCCTTCTTTGTTATAGGGCAGCAAAGGGGCAGTGGCCAGCAAGCACAGATACAAAGACTGCAAGGGGTATTAGCATGCATGTTTCCCCTTTTCTTTCTCTATTTCTTTTTCCTTTTTCTCCAACTGCGCTTTTAACTTTTTGTTGGAGTCTTGAAGACTCTCAACTGTAGATTTTTGTTTCCTGCATTCAGCTTCTTCATCCCACAGAAACCAGAAATCTATCTACTTAGGTTTAGTGGTTTCCAGAATTCCCTGTAAATAGGTGAGCCTGTCAATGTCAAACGTGCCATTTTCCAGAAATTGTCAATCCGGCTGGTGAAAGGTTTACCCATTCCACCAATGGGCAAGCTTTACCAGCTTTTGACTAGTTTTTGGGCCCAAACAGGTCCCATAATTTTGGCACATGTAATCCAAAGGGGTCTTTGGATCAGTACAAGACGCACCTCCACCCATATTTGTCTGGAGCTGAAACTGATCAAGCGGTGGAAAAGAGCAGTTCAGAAAGCCGGGCGTCCCCAACAGACAGAAAAAAAAGTACGAACATTATCAGTTTCAGTCATGGCTCATTAGGACCTTCTCCCAGAACCATTCCTAACACCCAAACCAGTGACAATGGGACCACTTACCCTTCATTGTGAGTGTTGAACTAACCAGGGAGACCATAAAGCAAGGGCTTCGAAAAACTGTGGGAAGTTCTTACCGCCTGTCCAGATGTCCTGGGGTTGGAGGTGGGAACTAAGCAGGAGGATTTGATCAAAATGAAGTCTTCTTACCTCCCAGAGTGTGTGCAGTCCGCCACTCCAGCCTCCACCCTTTGGGGTCCTCCAGACAGGAGATCCTCACATCCCACTTCTAACACCAGGAAATGTCATGGAATATATCACTAGGTTCTTCTTGGAGGAGACTCAATAATGAAGCCAAAGCCTGTTTTAAGGTTATTTATTCAGCAAAGCACTTCACTGGAGCAAAGTACACAATTTGATTAAAAAATGGTGGTCAGGTACAGACACATATACCCCTACATTTGTCATAGCCATAGCAACAGTCTCATCCAATTATTCTATGCTACTGCAATACTTTGTCCCCATACTAGCTGCACCCCTCTATGCATTCTTGCAAGATCTGTGTCCTTGCACATGTTCAGTCTGATACAACAGCTCTACTCTCTTTTGCCTACGTGGCTCCCCTGCTTAGAAGGAATGGCGGCCAGAATCCGCATCAATACATTGGGACTTGCTTCTGAGTAAACATGCATAGGTTGGCACTATAAATATCTTTACAGGTTGTGTAAATAATAAACATCTTTGACAGTCAGGCTTATATAAATATTTCTTCATACTATGCCCCGTTAAGTATCTGATTTCACACTATGGTTGTACATGTTTATTTTTCTCTACATTTTAAATATGCTCTTCCTCCTTGGGGTGGTCATGGTTCCCCTCTATTGTTTTCACTCTGAGGGACAGGTTAGGCTGAGAGATGCTGAGCAGCTTATGGTCACTCAGTAAATGTTGTAGCTGATTTCCATTTATAAAAATAAATTAAAATTGTTTACATGCAGGCAAAGTTTATTAAGTAGATCCACACAATACATTTAAAGCACATCCAACTCACATTGAAAGCATGACTTCCCCCAAAGAATCAAGGGAAGTGTAGTTTCCCCCTCAGTTATAGTGCTCACCACCCTTAACAAGCTGCAGTTCCCATGATTCTGTGGTGGGATTCATGTGCTCCAAATGCGTGTTGAATGTGCTTTAAATGAATGGTGTGGATCTGCTCTAGGGTATGCTGTGGATTCATTTAGTCAACTGAAAATAACAATTTTTAAAAAATACTTTTTTAAACAGGGGAAAGGCTGTAGCTTTATGGTAAGGCACATGCTTTGCCTGCAAAGGTCCAAAATTCAATCTCAGGCCTATTGCCTGGAATCCTGGACAGCCAATGCTAGGTGGTGTCAAATGGCCTGAGTCAGTATAAGGTAGATTCCTTTGTTCCTAAAAGTCCAAGGGACACAGTGAATGTTTTTTATTTACAACATTTATATTCAACTTTATTGTAAAAAAACTCAAAGCAGTTTACAGAAGGAATTAAAACAATAAAAATATTGGCAAAAATAGTTAAAAACAGGTATTTAAAAACATTCAAAATAATGAAACCAATAATGAGTTAAAAATTGATTAAAAGCATAATAGCTTCTACATGCCTGGATAGGCTTGCTTAAACAAAAAATGTTTTTAGCAGGTGCCAAAAAGAGTACAATGAAGGCACCTGCCTAATGTCAATAGGTATGGAGTTCCAAAGAGTAGGTGCTGCCACACTAAAGGATCTATTTCTTACAAGAGCAGAACAAAAACTATGTGGCACCTGTAACATGGAAAGCACACCTTGAACTTGCCCTGGTAGCAAATGGACAACCAGTGCAGATTTCAGAACAGAGGTATTTTGTGCTGACAGGGTCTCACTCATGTCAGCAGTTGTGCCATAGCATTCTGCACTAACTACAGTCCCTGGGTCAGGTTTTGCTGATTGGGGATTTCTGTGACTTTGACTGATTAGCTTCCAGGATTTTTTTTTAGTTTTAGTTAGGAACCCTGACTGGTTATGGGATGCTGAGTTTCTGTCTTACTTGCACGAATCTTGTTGTGGTTGGTATGGTATTGCATTAAGGAAATCATCACTGTCTTTTCTTTTTCTGTTTGCATTATATTGATCTCTGACCTCACTCCTTTACATCCATAGAAGCAACAACAGTGGTTCCATGTTCTCAGCTCAACCCCATTAAAGCCACTGATGATGCACCTTGTTGTTTGCATAATTGTTTGTTTCTTGCCCGATAGTGGTTAAAGTGAATTCACATACTGGGAAGTGTGACTTCAATTGCTGTTCCCAAGCTATTGCCTGTGAAGATAGACCAAATCATGTGAGTTTTCTTTCTGTCAATTACTACTCACTGGAATTGGGTTGGCTGTCAAAGTGGGTTTATAGCAGCCCACAGAGTAGGCAGGTAAGGATAGAGAATCTTCTTAACTCTCACTCATTTCTTAAACCTCTCTCTGCAGTGAAGGATCAAGTCTGTAAAGAAGTTTGGACCAGCCACGTTAAAATGCATTCCACACAGGGCATTCTAGGCAGGGGGTTGCCAACCGTGCTTTGATATGGATATCTTTGCACAGGATCCCTAGTCAAGCCTCACCAACAGCACAATCCTAGCAATATCTACTCAGAAGTAAGTCCTGTTGAGTTCTATGAGGCTTAGGCCCTTAGTAAGCATGCTAACTGCAGCCTTCAGGGGCATCCATCTGTATTCCTGAGTGTTCCCATCTAACATCTCCACAACACTAGGCTCCTTTCTTCCTACAGTGGCCTTCTGGTGACTGGCCTGGCCTGAGGGGACTTAAACCCTTCTTGCCAGAAGGAAGTAGGCTAGATTAAATGTTCCCTACCCACGTTCTCTAAGCAGGTGAGAAGGAATGATCCCATCACTTCAGCTGGGCCTGGGAACACACTCATTTAGACAAGATTTTCTTATTTTCCATTCAGAGAATTTGCTTGTTTGAGTGGCATGCTCAAAGCAACTATGGTTGATACTTAATGTATCATGTTTAATGACATCACTAGGGCCCAGCCTGTACAGGAAAAAATTGATCACACACCAAAACAAGATGTGCTGATAATCATGGGGGACTGGAATGCAAAAGTAGGGAACAGAGAAGAACTAGGAATTGTGGGGAAATGAGGCTTAGGAGATAGAAATGAAGCAGAAGAAAGACTTATTGAATTCTGTGAAACCAAACATTTCTTTCTTGCAAACACATTTTTTGGGCAACCAAAAAGATGACTGTACACATGGATATCACCAAATGGTCAATATAGGAATCAAATTAATTATATAATTGGTAGCAGAACATGGAGATGTTCCATACTTTTTACAAAAACAAGACCAGGAGCAGAATGGGGTATAGATCATGAACTGGCAATATTGAAGACCAGAGTAAAGCTAAAGAAGAAGAACAAAGGAATCATAATGTCAAAACACAATTTAAATAACTTCCCAGAAAAATATAAAGATCAAACAAGGAACAGATTTGAGGCTTTAACCAGAAGAACTATGGAATGAAGTCAAGGACATTATCAGGGAAGAATGCAAAAAGAATACCTCTAGTTAAAAAGAGAAAGACCTCAATGGATGACTGACAAAACTTAAAATCGTTAAAGAGAGAAGGCAAGCAAAAGCAAAAGGAGATAGAAACACAGCCAGAACTTTAAATATTTATTCATTTATTATCTTTATTTTTACCCCACCCTATTTTCCAAACTGGAACTCAAGGCGGCTTCCAGATAAAAATAAGAACATACAATAATCTAAAATAAATAGAATTAAACTATTTACAATATTAAAACCGTTCAAACATACACTTAATAAATCACCTCAGTTTAAAATAGTACAATTAAACCTTAAATGCAATAATACAGCGACTAGTACGTAGGAACAAAGAGAACTATTACGATAATTATTGTAGGGAAATAGAAGAGGATAATAAAAAAGACAGAACAAGAGCCCTATTCCAAAAGATTGAGAAATTACAGTGGCATCTAAATCTGGCAGTATCACATGATAATATGGCTGAATCTAGGGTATGCCAGATGTATTCCACTGACTTGGTCTTAAGTTCTGCTGAAATCAGTGAACTCGCCACGTAGACCTGGAGCAGTATAGGAGCCATGTTGTGATTCTGGGTGATGATCAGACAGGAAATAAGGATGTCACCAGTTCCATTCATACTTCGTTCATATATACACTCCACAAGAAAAACAGATTATACCATGGGGACTTAGCTCCTACACTTCTGTGGGTATCATTGAGTGGGTCATATGGCAAAGCTGAGTGGGGAACTGATAGCTGGCTTAGATTTTGTTTCTTTTGGGAAGTGGAATTTATTTAGAATTGGATTTATTGGATACTGAATGAATTTTCTCATTTTCTTTTTGCCTCTTGCAAAAAAACACAGCTGAGAATACACTGAACTTGTTAGTGTCTGCTATGAAAGGTTTTTTTTTAATTGTAGTTTCCATCTGATGGTCTCCATGGACACTTTGGCTCACAAGTTAGCTAATTTGCAGTCTATGATGATGAATATATTGCATTGTCTGCAAAAATAGTTCCATATTTTGCCTGCTTAAAAATATCAGATCCTCCTTTTCTACTGTTTTTCAGTGCATTATGGAATCCATTTGCTGACAGTGAGAATATGCAATGCACTTATATGTGGAACATGCATTAAGAGATGCAAAGTGCTCTTTTAGAATTTCACCTTTTGCTGTATATAAATAACATTGTATTCTTCACAGGTATAGAGGGACTCAATTAAAATAATCTAATGGTTGCAGCTTTCAGGTATTTTAAATAAGCTCACAAAGGATCAACAGGGTGGTTTAAAAGTACTAGACATTAGATATACATTAAATATTAAAAAGATAGACCAATTCTTTAGTAGATCAAGCTTCATGCAGAGGTTATAGATTTTTCTTCATCAAGCAGGACAAACGTCTGCTGAGAGTTATTTTAATTATACAAATGGCCTCCCCAATCTGATGCCTTCCAGTTGTTTTTAGACTACAGTTCCCATCAACCCTGAAAACTGGGGGTGATGGGATGTGTAATCCAAAACATCTGGAGGGTGTCCAGGTTGGGAAAGGCTGGACTACATAAATCAAGGGTGGGGAATCTTTTTAGCCCAAAGGCTGCAAACCCTTGTGGGGAATCTTCAGGAGGCCACATGCCAATGGTAGGCAGCACAAGAGGCAAAGGTTGGTGGACTAATGGACATGAATCTTTGTACAGTAGGCTATGTTCCAAGTATGCAAAATTAGACATACGTCTCTCCATCCTGGCAAGCAAGAGGTGTCACCACAGTTCAAGCACACATTTCATCCAGGCAGGCAAAAGCACTCAAGTGGTGCAGGACTGGTGAGGATGTGACCTGGCCTCAGTGTTATGGATATGCAAAGTAACTCAGCAGTCTGAGCTGCGTGTGCCAGTGTGTGTATTTACCTAAGAAGCAGGCTTTTACCTTGCATTTAAATAACTGAGTTAGTAAAATAAGAAAAAAGGTACTTTATTTATAGAAATACATAGTAGATAGGAAAGGCATACCTAGTTCTAACTTACTAAGTTGGAGAGACAATGCCCAGACTTGGGTATTGCCCTCATGGCTCAGGAGAGAGAGCAAAGACAGCAAAGTCTCCTCGGACACTTGAAGAAGATGACAAAGGAAGGAGGGGCAGGTGACTTCCGGGAAGGGTGACTTAGCCTGTGCCTGCTTTTGAGACGGGCTCCTGCCTCAAAAGAAGCTTATTCAGATATATCAGTCAGATTTTTTTTTTTTGACTGATTAAACTTCTCCCGGGTAGGGAGAAACGAAGAGATTAACCTCAAAGCCTATTTTTGTTGGGACGACCAGATCTCATTAATTTATGGGACGAGGTCCAGCCGACGAAGGTGGGACGGATTTTCAACAACAAGCTCTATCTGATAAAGCGAACGTTCATCTTATCTTCTAAGAGAGAACGCACTAACAGGCAAGCACCCTTCTTTCTATATTTTTCTTTTACTTGACTTAAATTGTTGCTGCTTAAAAGAGATTTGCCAGATTGATCGGTTTTTGACATCTCACTGGGGAGCCATAACTTCTCTCTGCTACTCACTAATTAATAGCTTATCTCTGTTTTTGTTGCAAAAAGCTGTCCTGGATTTGCATTCTAAAGATATACACAGAAGAGGGATTTCTATTCCAGATTTTTATTTTGAAGAATATTATATTGTCTGAGACTACTCTCTTTTTGGTCTATTTTATTTTGACGAATCTGTTTCCTGACGACCGCCATTAATTGTTTCGATCCTGGGAACTGCATTTTGTTTACTTAAGCATGGAGAGATAAGGCTGTCTGCTCTGTTTATACTGTGATGTCACCAAGTTTGGAGTATTAACCCAATTGTTGCTGAAATAAGAAGTGGTTTTCCTATATTTTTCTTTTAAAATGGCAATTAAGAAAGTGGCTGAGAATCTGGAAATATCTATGTTTCAGAAAATAATGGATGAGATTGAGATAACGAAACAAAACCTGCGACAGGGTTGTAAGGAGCTGAAAATTGAATTGAGTAAAATGAAGCAGGAGATTAAAGATATAGGGGTCCCTGTGAGAGAGGTGACCCTGGAAGGGGTCCCTGTGAGAGAGGAGACCCCGGAGATTGGAACAAACGTGGAACAGGAAAAAGATTTGGAGTCTATGGACTTTAGAAACAAAATCTATTGTTTGGAGACACAGGAGATTAAAGACATAGGGGTCCTTGTGAGAGAGGAGACCCTGGAGACTGGAACAGGGGTCCCTGTGAGAGAGGAGACCCTGGAGACTGGAACAGGGGTCCCTGTGAGAGAGGAGATCCCGGAGATTGGAACAAACGTGGAACAGGAACAAGATTTGGAGTCTATGGACTTTAGAAATAAAATCAATTGTTTGGAACTCAATGTTATCTCTGAAGAAATTAATGAAGATTCTAGAGATAAAGTTATCAATGGCATGGATAATCTTCTGGACTGGAATGATGTGATGGAGCCCAATATAGAGAAAATCTATGGAATTAACTGCAGCCATGTGACAATGGAAAAACTTTCAAGAGATGACCCAGTGTATTTTGAAAAAAAGAACAGAGATATGATTTTACAGCAGTATTTCAGCAACCTATTCAGAATGGATGGCAAGAAAATATTTGGGATAGAGGTAATTCCCATCAGACTCTTACTATATGACTATGGCTTTGACAGCAAGATTATTATGGAATACTGATAATGGAAGATTGGATACTGAAATTACTAGACTTAACAAGACTACTGAAGATGGAAGATGGAAAATGGAACTAATAGGGATAATAGAACAATGGCTACTGAAATTACTGAACCTAACAGATTCTGATGTGATGGATTAATTGAAATGTTTATTTTGACTATGGTTATGACAATAAGATTATCATAATTAGTAATGAGATGGATTAATCGATATGCTTATCTGGAAAAAAAAAATTGATAGATATATTTCTTAAAGAATTGAAACCTCTCTTTGACTTTTTGTGGAAAGAATAAAGTAATGTTTATGAGATTTGATGATTAAGTAAGATAACTACTGGAGGAAAGTGATTTTATAATATGACTTAAGAGACAGGATTGTTATATATTATAGACTTATAACTGATTTGATCTTTGACAAATGGGAAGTCAATATTTTACTCTTTATTTTTTATTTTTGTTTTTTTTTTTCTTTTTTTCTTTTTGTTTAACTATTTTTGATTTTGTTTTTTGTCTTTGAATGTTTTATGATTTCGTCTTGTATGTTTTATGAAAATCTGAATAAAAATTATTGAAAAAAAAAAAAGGAAGGAGGGGCAGGTCAGCTTCCTTGAGCATATCCGTTTACAACGGAAGGAAGTTAGGTAGAGAAGAGCACAAGTAAAGGTAGGCAAGCCTAGCCAGCTGCAGGACCCTGACTCTATCTTCCCTCTGGAAAACCAACAAAAGAACCCAAACAGGAGTTGCTCTTGCCCCATTTCCAACACTCAGGAGAGCCCCAAGAGCCAGATAGAGAGGCTGCAGGGTTACATTTGCATTCCACCCCCCAAAAAATAACTTATCTTCAACTGAAGCTTAATGTGGTTCATACTAGCTGCATTTCACCATTACCATTTTGTTTTGTTTAACATATGACAAAAGAATGGAGAGAAGGGGGGAAAGGGCTTGGTTGCTTGATAAAGAGGAGAGAGGAAGATAGAGAAAAATTAATGTATATTAATGTATATTATTAAAAATTAAAAGTAAGACCCCTTGTTAAAATTCATTAGATGCCAGTCTCATGTTCACCAAACAGTCTCAGGCTGATTTGCACAATATTTAGAATGGAGCATACGGATATACAGTACATGTATATCTACCTCTGTTTGTTTTGTTCTTAGACATCATTGCTAAATTGTTGATCTCTCTTAAGTTCCCTTTATAATTGCCAAAGCCTCCGTCTGCAAGTTATGAAATGTAAGAATTTAAGGATTGCTTTACAAGGTCAGGGCACAGCTACAATACTCATAGACACTTAAGTCTTGCATCTCTCCCATGTTACAAACATAGTAAAATTACGTGGTGTAAGATTTTAATGTTAATGTTTGAAATGACACCTTCTTTTTTTTCCTTAACCAGTTTGGAATTTCTTCATTTCATTGTTTTGTTTTGTCCAAAATTGGCTCAGGGTGGAGTGAAACAAGTATTTGGGCTTTGACAGCTGCCCTGATATCTGCCTTCAAAGTATTCCATGCTTACACTGATAAAAATTAGAAAATTCACATCTCAGCACTTTCATTCTCCAAAAGGAAAAGCCATGGATTATGTGCAAAAGTGTATTCAGGTTCAAGGTTGTTTGAAATCCCTACACCCTTTTGTTCTTTGGTGCCAGCTTTGTTCTTGGAGACCATGGGAACTCATCATGGAGGTGTTCTTGTTTTGCTTTGAGTAGGTACTGCCTCTGCTTTGCTCTTTACCAAGCAACACGGCAATTTCTGTATTGATTATCTGCCACAGAAGAACACTTCCTTCTTTTTCATCTCTAGTTTTAGATGTAGACATAAAAAGGGAGCATGCACGAGATGAAATGCTGTACTCTGCCAAATCAGTGGTGCATCTAGATCAGTATCCTGTGCCTAACAATGGTCAAACTGGAAAGGGAATGCAAGAGGGCACAGACTGAGTTAAGAACATATCAGATCAAGATTTATCTAGGGAGGGGATGAGAAACCTGTAGCCCTCCAGTTGTTGTTGGACTCCAACTCCCATCAGCTCCAGCCAACATAGCTAATGATCAGAGATGATGGATGGTGTAGTCCAGCAACATCTGAAGGGTGACAGGTTCCCCACTCTGATGTAGGCAAATCACTGGCTATGAAAGATACTCATATAGTTATCCCATTAAGATGCAAGAAAGACCTGGAATTGATCTACAAATTCATATTGGTTGTGGGTTTTTTTTGTTTACTAGTTTAACAGTCATGACTTCTCCCAAAAAATCCTGGAAACTGTAATTTGACTAGTTTGTGAAAATTCTGTTAAAAGTTTGCTAGCCTTTCATCCCTTTTACTGAGTGGAGTTATCCTGTTCCCCTATCAAAGAGAATGGAGTTTCTTCTAGTTTTTGTAGAAATGGGGAGAAAAAACCCGCAAGCCCAACTGTTTGTATAAGATTTTTTTAAAAAACCAAACCTTGCTGGATCAGTCCAAAGGCACATCTAGTTCAGCTGATATCATGTCCAACCTGATACCAATGGGAAACCTGCAAGCGGGAAATGAGTTCAACAATGCTCTCCCCACTCGTGATTCCTAGCAACTGGTATTTAGAGGCATGCCCCATACATTTAAAGCACACCCAACACACATTTAAAGCACATGACTTTCCCCAAAGAATAATGGGAACTGTAGTTTGTTCGGAATTTGTAGCTCTGTGAATGGGAAACCACAGTCCCCAGGATTCTTTGGGGAAGTCATGTACTTTAAATGTATGGTGTGGATCTGCCTTTATACTGCATCCGACAATGGAGGTAGAATATAGTCATCACAGCTAGTAGCCACTGATAGTCTTATCTTCCATTAAATCCTGTTCCTCAAAATATCTTGTAATTCTTTCTCAGAATTACATTGTGCTTCTAGGTGGGACAGTTTCTGCCTCTCTGAAGGCTTTTTACATTTTCTTGTGTTACAATTCTATTTGCCTTACCCACCTCAGCGTGATGGTTCCCCAATGAAAGCAGACTTCTCCATCAGTTTCACTTGGAATTTTTATGGTATTTTCTATGCTCAAACAGCAGCACCAGGAAGGACATGGGTTGCATTAACAAATGGACAGTTCAGCAAATATATTTAAAAGTGCAATGTGACTGCATGTTGGATATTCAGGAAAAACATTAAATGCTAAGCACAGACAAAATCTCAGGTGAAAGGCAGGCTAACCGTTGTTACGTCTAAGGTTTTTATATATTGTTCACATTCAGATATCAGGCCTGCGGTTGACAGCTGAATAAGATATTCCAACCAGGTGTTATTTGGTGAGCTCGCTCAGTGCACATGAGTTTTCTACTGCAATGGTATTCACACTATAAGGTTCACTGAACTGCAAATTGTTCAGTGCTCAAGAATATAGTGGTTAGGAGGGCCTTCTTAAGCCTTTCAAATTATGCTAAAGAATTCAGTCCTGCTCCTCCACTTCCTTTCTGGAAGGCAAATATATTACATTTGATCATTGAAATATCACTTCTAACTCATTCATCGTGACTCATTTGGGTTGCTCTGCTTGATATTCCAACAATTCAGTTGGATTCAATGACACAAGCAGTGGCATGAGTACTTAACATGTCTTCAAAAGACAATAGATGTTTATGCCTTTTAAAAAAATAGCTAGAGCTAATTTGATTAATGCTGTTAAACTCTGGATGAAATAAGAAGGGATAACTAGGACCACATCTGCCCCATACATTTAAAGCAGTATCATACCATTTTAAAGCACTCTTGTAAAACTTTAAGAGTCATAGCTTCCCGCAAAGAATTCTGGGAACTGTAGTTTGTTAAAGGTGCTGAGATTTGCTAAGAGACTCCTATTCCCCTCACAGTGCTATAATTCCAAGAGAAAAGGGATTGACTGATTCTGGAATTGTAGCTCTCCGTGGGGAATAATGGTCTCCTGGCAACTCTCATCACCCTTGGCAAACTACTGTTCCCAAGATTCTTTGGGGGATCTCACCTTACAACCTACTGTTCAAAGTAGGGTTGCCAGGTTCATGGCCTGAGACTGATCCTGTATCTTTAGGAGAAGAAAAAGTCCGCCAAGTGCAACATTGTAATGAGAAAAACCACAAGGTGAAATTCTCCCTTCCCCCTCCACAACTTTTAAAGATACAGAAGACCTCTTGGTTGCCCGGCCCGGCCTCCAAGAGGTCTTCTGTGTCTTTAAAAGTTGTGGAGGGGGGAGGGAGAATTCCACCTTGTGGTTTTTCCCATTACAGAGTTGCAAGAACACCTGCACCTGGCTGACCTTCTCTTCTCCTAAAGATACAAGATCAGTCTCAGGCCATGGACCTGGCAACCCTAGTTCAAAGGCAACATTTATATTTGATGCTCCGCTCACTTTTGCCACTAATATTGCCCACCTCTAGCACGTGGCCCTTTGAAGGATGCCTAGAAGGGAATGAGGCCCTTGGCCTGATAAAGGTCCCCATCCCTCCTCTAGAAACATTCCCAGCTGCAGACTAAGGCCTCAAGCCAGGATCGACTGACATCTACAGATTTCTGAGAGAAATCCAGATGTAATGGTCTCTGCAAGATCACTGGGGCCTTGTGGGAGGAGTCCTTGGACATATGAGATTGAACTGCTGCAAAAACTAATAATCATATCATGCTTGCTTGTGAAGCACATACACAGTAGAGAGAAGACTACCACATTTGTCTTTAAAAAATACAAAGTGTCATTGGTAGCCATTACCCTAGAATCTTGAAATAGTTCTTTGTATGAATTTCCTGGTGAAAACAGCATTAGTATTTGTGTGACTTGCATTCTTGTATGGAAAGCAGGAAAGTCATTCTATTTTTTGTCCTAAATACATTATCAGATTTTAATATGTGCAAACAATCAAGAGACTAATAAATTCCTATTTTCTTAACAGCCACACATAGTTCCCCTTTTCAAGAGGCTTCCAGCAGCCAATAAAGGAGTCAAAACAGCATATGATTTTAAGTAGTCAATCATGTGATGAATAAGTACATGCAAATAAGCAGAATGAAGAGTTTGCCAACATCCTGTTAATTGACATTTGTTTGCATAAATTATTCAAAGAATACATTTGTAAAATCAAGTGCACAAATGGCAGCGGGAGGGCAAATCTTGATTAAAAATGTTATTTGAAAATATGTAGAAATCAGCAGTGGTGGAGAAAAGAACTATTTCACATGAAATATCAGATCCCATCTTACAAAAAACAAATATTAAGGGGAACAATGTTTAATATATCCAAAACATGTGCAATACTGTTTTCTCCTCTGGTGTTCTTTTTGGAAAGCCCCCTGCTGACAACATTACGCTCTTTATGCAGCAATATGGTTCTGGAGACTGACATAGTCATTATGAATGGGACTGCTAATTTACATATTTTGCTTTCTCTGATTCAGATCTCTCAAAGACATTCAGCAGACAAGCTGTTAATGTAGTTTACAAGCTTATGGTTCTTAGCTTGAGCTGTGTTTGCCTTTGGAGATGCTTCAAGCAAATTGAAGATATATAATTTGTTCAAGCCGTCCTCACTTTACCATATCACATTTGATGACTTCTGTTTACAGCAGGTGTGGAAACCTTTGGCCTTCCAGATGTTAAGAACATAAGAACATAAGAAGAGCCTGCTGGATCAGGCCAGTGGCCCATCTAGTCCAGCATCCTGTTCTCACAGTGGCCAACCAGGTGCCTGGGGGAAGCCCGCAAGCAGGACCCGAGTGCAAGAACACTCTCCCCTCCTGAGGCTTCCGGCAACTAGTTTTCAGAAGCATGCTGCCTCTGACTAGGGTGGCAGAGCACAGCCATCATGGCTAGTAGCCATTGATAGCCCTGTCCTCCATGAATTTGTCTAATCTTCTTTTAAAGCCATCCAAGCTGGTGGCCATTACTGCATCTTGTGGGAGCAAATTCCATAGTTTAACTATGCGCTGAGTAAAGAAGTACTTCCTTTTGTCTGTCCTGAATCTTCCAACATTCAGCTTCTTTGAATGTCCACGAGTTCTAGTATTATGAGAGAGGGAGAAGAACTTTTCTCTATCCACTTTCTCAATGCCATGCATAATTTTATACACTTCTATCATGTCTCCTCTGACCCGCCTTTTCTCTAAACTAAAAAGCCCCAAATGCTGCAACCTTTCCTCGTAAGGGAGTCACTCCATCCCCTTGATCATTCTGGTTGCCCTCTTCTGAACCTTTTCCAACTCTATAATATCCTTTTTGAGATGAGGCGACCAGAACTGTACACAGTATTCCAAATGCGGCCGCACCATAGATTTATACAACGGCATTATGATATCAGCTGTTTTATTTTCAATACATTTCCTAATTATCCCTAGCATGGAATTTGCCTTTTTCACAGCTGCCGCACACTGGGTCGACATTTTCATCGTGCTGTCCACTACAACCCCGAGGTCTCTCTCCTGGTCGGTCACCGCCAGTTCAGACCCCATGAGCGTATATGTGAAATTAAGATTTTTTGCTCCAATATGCATAATTTTACACTTGTTTATATTGAATTGCATTTGCCATTTTTCCGCCCATTCACTCAGTTTGGAGAGGTCTTTTTGGAGCTCTTCGCAATCCCTTTTTGTTTTAACAACCCTGAACAATGTTGCTGAACAACAACTCCCATCATCTCTGTCATTGGTCATGCTTACTAGGACTGATGAGAGTTACAATTCAGGAACATCTGGGGAGTCAAAGGTTCCCCACCTTTGGGCGACAGAATTAGATTCCATGAGAAAAGCCCACATGATAGGTTCTACCCACATGGTTGTTGTATTAATATACAGTCCTCAGCTGTATGGGATTGCATGCTTTTTAAATACTATTGTTATTACTGCTAGTTGGGATCCAATTAATTTGTTTCATCAGCACAAGGATTTATGCTTGTGCAACAGAACTTCCCCCCCTCTCCTCCACCCATTTCATGCTCAGTGCCGCCCTCAAACCTGCTATGGGGAATTGGGGGGAATGCTTAGAACAGATTTAGGGAGTGCATGGAGGAAGGATAGGGAGAGAGAGTTTCCTATGTGCAACTGGTTGACCACTGTGAAAACAGGATCCTGAACTAGATGGGCCATTGGTTTGATGCAGCAAGGTTCTTATGTTCCGTTGTGCAAGTGAAAATCCTTGCGCAGATGGGACACGTTTGCTGGATACCACTTATTAGTGTCATTAATCTTTATTCATCTCCATATATTTTTTAAAAAGTTCTTAAGATGACATACATCAGGAGAATAATACAAATAAAAAGGTGTTTTACAGGTAAAACACAGTACATACTGCTAGAAGCAATCATGCACACTTGGAGAAAAGAAATGCCACTATAAGCCACAAACCCCATAACTTAGCAAGATCACCATTAAAATGACCAATCAGCCGATACAACTAGCAGGAAATCATCATCGTTATCCTCACCAAATACCAGAAAGAAAGGGAAAATATGCTTGGTGTCAAAAAGATGACAGCATCAGACAGTCCTCCCTGAGGAAAGCATTCTGTAGACAGGACAGGGTGGATGGTCAGTAAAAATACCCTTTTTATTGTTGCCATCCTCAGCATCCCTGCTAGAAGTGGCATTAGGGGAGGGGGTCTCTGATGACAACTTCAGGTTCCAGATAGGCTCATATCATGGCAGTGCTATTTGCATTACATTTTTTGTTTAAACTATAACAGGTTGTATTTATGCTTACATGGTAGCTTCTCTGAGTGGTGACAAGTTTGAGTTAAACTGGTTAAATGAATAGATGTAAACACATAATGATAGGGAAAGTATATCTTCTGGATCGGTAGTGCAGGGGCAAATTCAGAAATGCAGGGTCCCTTCATGATAGTCACAGCCATGGCCCCTCCTATCCTTTTTGGGGGGGGAGGGGGAGGCTGCTGGGTTGAGAATGAGATCCTTGTTAATGCCTTCTCCTGAAACCAGAGCTTGGAAAAGTTACTTTTTTAAACTACAACTTCCATCAGCTCCAGCCAGCATGGTCACTGGATTGGGCTGATGGGAGTTGTAGTTCAAAAAAGTAACTTTTCCAAGGTCTGCCTGAAACAATATACGTCCTTAGGAGCCAATAAACCTGAAATGGGAAAATGTTAGCTACTGAGAAGAGTCTTCTCAGTGGTTAACGCTCTCCCTTTCACTCTGGCTCCTATCAACAGGAAAGGACAAGGAAGCACGTTAGAAGAATCTTCTCAGTGGTCCATACACTTCCCTTTTGTGCTGTTTGGTCCTTTTGTGCTGTTTGGTTTATAGGATGTTGGAGATATAGGGACCTGGCTGGCACCCTGCTCCCAAAAAAGTAAGGGGTCTAAGACTCTCCGAGACCCTGGATGTACACTTCTGCATAAATGTTCCAAGAGCTGGCTAAGGATAGTTAAGCATAGCTCATCTAGCTGATCCGATTGTAATTAAGCTTTGAATAAAGGACATGTAACTTCTCTTTTTTCTTTCATCATAACCTGTGTTCTTTCTCCTGCCAGGGAAACAATAACTACTACAAATATTGTTTCTTCCCCCTCACCACCTCTTGCCCCTCCTTAGAGCTCCCTCTAATTAATGGAAGGTTAAAATGACACCATAATAATCAGCTTATTGGATTTTCACGGATGTGACACACAGTCTGTTTATTACAATGACATTTATGAAAATGGTTTGATACCTATCGGTATAATCACCCTATAATTACTTAAGTGTTCCTGAAAAAAAGCAGCCTGTATAGTAACATGACCCTTGAAGATTTAAATATTAGAACTTTGTATTATGGGCTAGCATTAGATTCCACCCCTTCGACTTTCCTTTGCTCTGCTTTTCGTTTTCAGTTGTGCTATCTACCAAGCCAGCAATAAAGAAGCATCTTTATTTGCCTGCAGTAAGAAGTAAGAGTTTGTTTATCCTGCAGTTATTATAATGAGTAGAGCAGGATTGGATGCTTATTGCTAAAAGGTGAAATAAAGCAATAATTTAAAGTGATCTGAAAAAAATGTGGCTACCTATACTCTTTTAAAGCACTCATTATACTCACATCAAGGTGGCTATTTTTCTCCTACTTTTTGATTTACTTGATGCAAAGGATGAAAACAGCCCTAGAGGAATAGAAATATTGCTGTGTACACTACAGTTAGCTAGCTGGCTGACTGGACACCTAAGCTGTAACTCAGGCCCAATTTCTGATTTTCCCAATATGTGCAGCTCAGCATGAAGCCTTTTCAAAGTTTCTGGAAAGAAAAATCAACCCAGCAACCAGTAAAAAAAAAACCATTGCTTTCCAAAATTTGTTTCCAATTGCTTCATTTGTCCTTTATGTAGCAGCCAGTTAAAGTTGACCCTTGACTGTCCAACAAGAAGGAAAATCTAAGCCCCAGGAACAAGACAAGAAGGAGGGACTCCTAATGAAGAATTAATAAACACACACTTTAGTATTTATTTTCTCTTTGCCCTTCCGTAAACTTGTAGTATGGACAAGTTTGTTTTTCAGGTGGAATGTAAAACTGAGATAACTAATGCAGTATTAAAGCCAAGCTCAGGAGCTCACTGTCTTTACTGAAGTAGTTCAGTTCATGAAGAATCATAACACAGGGACACACCACAGGTGAAAGGAGACTGTAAAGTCAAGTCAAGCTTGACTTGTAATGCTTGACCTACAGATTGCAAAGGCAAGGCAAGGCAAGGCAAAGGCAAGCTTCTGAGTCTGGTATTCCTGGAGATCTCTCAAAAAAAGGATAAGGCAATTTAACAAATTAAACTTCATTCATGTAAGTTACCACACTCTCTGGATGGAGCGGGAGTGATGGGGAATGTCACTGCTTTTTCCCTTCCCCAGGCCAGACCCTCACATCCTCTCCACCAATGAGGAGAGCAATTGGCTGGCACTATGTGCCTCTTGCCCCCAAGTGCCACACCTAGAAATGTGGCTGCACCACCTAACAAGGAACACTGAAGGGTGGGCATGTTCAATTAAAAACATAGTGCATGCCTAGAAATTTATTCTAATATAGCATTGTGAGTTTGTGGGTTGGAATGGATGATCCCTGTGAGTCCCCTTCCAGCCTCTGATTTGGAATCCTGTGCCTTGGCATGAGGGGCTGGCTCTGCTGGAGTTTCTTTTCTTAAGCTAATAAAGTGGCCAGGTTGTTAATGGGCCTATTAGGTGCCCAGCAACTGGTGAATGGGCCAGGAAAATGCTTTTGTCATTGAAACTCTTCAGGAGAGCCTCCCCCCGCCTTCCTGGGGGCTAGCAGAAGTTTGTGCTTTGAGTGTGTTTAGAGTGCCTAGAGAAAGGCTAGGAACTGGAGGCAGGCAGAGAGGCTATCTCTCTGCACGATGGCTTTAGGATGCCTCCTGTAACACTAATGGAAAAGCTATATATCAGACTGCTGATGCCTTGAACCCCTCCATCCTAAGCTCAGGTTGGAATGTGTGTAAATAAATAAACCATATTTCATAAAGACATCACTGTCTCTGCTGACCTTCTTCCCAAAGGAAACCAAACCGTGGATGAGTGCAGGGACCCCTGAAATCTCACAGCTCAGAGATTGGGGAGGCGTGCAACACTATATATCGCGTTCTCCTGTTTTATCTTGTGCAAACTAAGACACTCCTCATGTCCATTGGAAACTATTCTGCCCAATCTCAGTGCCATTATTTTACAATTGTTTTTGGAGGTTTTTTTAGTGTAAATTATGCAAAGTCTTGCTGTACTTCACATATTCACAGAAACAGAAACAAAAGAAAACCATTCACTATAGGGAACTTCACTAAAATTCCAAAGTAAATCAAATATATTTAAAGAGACTATTTGAACAATATCAACTGACTTAATATTGTTGCTTCCTCCCTGCTAAAACAAGATCGGCACAGCACATGACTTTCTTCTGTTATTTGAGCTGATTGCAGGTATTGCCACCACTCACCATATGTTCAGAGGTACATGCTACCAAATTCTTCCAAGCTACACAGGAAGTGGACTGGACTGTGAAAGACCAACCCGAATTGTGTTTGCATTTTGACAAATTTGTACGACAGTCCAATAGCTTAGAGAGGAGGTCAGGTTTCCTGCTCCCCTGGTGCATTCACTATAACTGCCCAATTTCTTTGCTTTATGAAGTTTGGTAGAAATACCTGTTGGCTATAAGTACGTTCTTAAACCGCAAGGGGTTTTTTTGCCTGTTAGTGAATTTCTCTGCTTTTTAATCCAGAAGGTAAGAAATGGAATCCTGTGAAAGTTTCCTGAGAATGGATTGATCGTTTGGATGCTTATTGAGTTCAATGGGATTTATTCCCTTGCAATCATAGTTAGGATAGGTGAAACTGACCATGGGGAGCCTACAGCCTGTCTCTGCTCCATGGTAGGGCCTCTTCTTCCTGTTTCTTCCATGGTCTGGCACTGCAAAGAAGGTTGTTGCTGCAACTTCCACTCTATAGTTTGGCCCGGGGAGGCCTTCCTCTCCTGCCTCCTTTTTCTCCATGGTAGTGGGGTCTGTGGGGTGTGTGTGCCAGAGCAGCTGGTGAATCTGCAGGGTGTGAGAGAGATATGGGGGTGCAGAGAGAAGGGGGTGCTGTGAGGGGCATGGCTGCCTGAGGATGTGTGGCATGAAGAGACCCTACACTTCTAAATTAGCCACTACACCACTGGCTGTAGCTCAGTGGCAGAGAAGCTGCCTTGCATGCAGAAGGCCCCAGGTTCAATCTCTAGGTAGAGCTGGTTGAGGATCTCCTGTCTGGAACCCAGGAGAGCCACTGCCAGTCAGTGTAGACAATAGTGAGATAAGTGAACCAATGATCTGACTTAGACTAAGGCAGCTTATATTCCTATGTTTATTATTATTATTATTATTAGTTTATTTATACCCCGCCTTTTGGCCAAAGGCCCTCAAGGCGGCTTACAAAAAGCACAAATATAAAATACAATATAAAAATGCATCAATAAAACAATACCAAATACAAAATACAATCAGCCAAAGTTAAATAACAATACACATAGTAGCTCTTAATGTTGGCTTTATCCGTGGTACAAGTAACTGCATTTTCTGTGTTAAATTCCAGTCTCCTCAAAGCCAGCTGAACTGCATTTGCAACTAGGTCTATAGTTGTTGGGAGGGGAATGTCCTGATTTTCTTGGGCGTCCAGCTGCCCAGGCAAGGCAACAGAGGGCAACCCCACTGCCCCTCCGGGGACTCCAGGGGTGCCTTGCACGGAACTTCCTCCTCCTCCTCCGCTGTCGCTGCCCATGTCACCCCCCGCTTCGGGCAGCATCCGAGTCTAGCTGGGCAGGGTGAAGTTGGTAAATTCAAACTCAGACTCAGAGCCCTGGGTGTCAGCGCCCAGCAGCTCGGCCTCCTCCGCGTCTCAGAAAGTCAGCACCCGAGGGCTGGGCCCACATGCCTCCACGCCCATGGTGGTCAGGGTGGTATGGCCGTGGGCCAGGTACAGGTGGTGACAGCTGACCCTGATCCTCTTTGGGTGATATCCAACTAAGTTGTCCTCAGAGTAGACCTTGTTGACATCCTACCCCACTAGGGTTGCCAGGTTCAGGGCCTGAGACTGATCCTGTATCTTTAGAAGAAGAAGATGTTCCTAGGTGGTAAGCTAAAATCCATTCCTGTTTGAAACGACATTGCCAACAATTTTCTCTTCTTTTTCACATGCTAGGTGCATCCTATCATATATAGAAGTGGAAATCTATTTGTTTGATCCACTTCATTTCTCATCTTTAGTTCCCACCCCCTTCCCCCAAACTGCCTCAAAAACCTAGGAAGTCAAAAGTGCTGAGCTCTGGATAAGTGAATGTAAGTGGTTACATGACAGAAAGTAAGCTAAATGGTTGTGACTGGCTACCAAATGAGAGCACTCTCTGAAGATCACCTTGTTCAGATGTCTAGCCAGCTTCATGCACTGTTTAACAGACCGACAGCCCAGCCAGGCACAGCAGATGATAGCCAGAAAGCACTCAGAGTCTCCAGGACATGAATTAACTTTTCCTGCCTGACATGACATCTTTATTTTTCAGATTAATGTTGACAATTAACAAGCAAACTGATTTTATAACTGCAGGCCATGCACCAGAACTTATGTTAGTGCAATTCACTATTCCTACAATTGCAGTTGGCCAAAGTGTGCAACTACTGATGTAACTGATAAAAGCAGGAGGTGCAACAAGGCCCAAACAGATTGGGAATAGTTTGAGTAAGCATTTGTATGCACAATCACCTGCTGGTATGCCTGTGAAGTAGGGTTACCAAACCTCTGGCTTTTGGCCAAAGACTCTGGTTTTTGGGGGTCCTCTCTGGGTCTCCAGGTGATTCACCTTAATCTCCATACGTTCAGCTTTCATTTTTTTAAAAAAATGAGTTTCTAGGTGTTCTGATTCTCGAGATATACACCAAAACGTCAGCCGCTCCCCACCTTCTGTTAGTTGCTCTAAATTCTGCTCTAATCCCCGCCCTTTCAGATTTTTAGCTAATAAGAAGTCAGGGTTGCGATTGACAATAGTAAGAGCCAAACCTCACTGTTTCCTTTTCCTGTTTCCATCAGGAATTCAGTAGATACAGATCTTTCAGCAGCATAAAGAGTAATTTCTCTCTACAAGATTGGGCTTCCTTCTGAGTAAACATGCATAAGATTGCACTACCACAGAAGATCACAAAAGGATCTTGGTAGGCATAAAAGTGTACATGTAAGGTTTTTTTAAATTAATTGCAAAAATAATATACTTTTTATTTTTCAAATAACTTTTGAACAGAAGTTTTAAAAAGTGTACATGCTTCAGTGTTATACTTTCCTAATTAAGGAGTCAAACAAAGTTTAAATTTTACAGGACTGTGGAAGAGGGCAGCTTATTTGTCTTATTCATAACTTGTTTTGAAAATATTCCTGATATGAAATTTTTCTGGGAGTAAAATTTCAATGCTAATTCTGCATACCTGGGAACTAACCCTATTGAATTCAGGAGAACTTATGTTTGAGTAGACATGGTTAGGATTGTGCTGAAAATCAGTGGGACTTTTGAGTGAACATAGAAAAGGAAAGGATTGTGTTGTAAATATTTATCTCTCCCTCCCATCACTTTTTTTTAAAAAAGCAGTAAGGCAGGGCTTACTTAGGTGTCACCGGTTTTATTTGGAAGGAAACTAGTAGGTTTTTTTTTTTAAAAAAAGAGTTCTGTAATGGCCAGCTGGTTTTGACAATAAACTATTATGTGGGGTGTATGTATTTTTACATCTCCGGTGTGTGCGTATATAGAATATTCCCAACAACCCTGTGAGGTACAGTTGGAAACCAAGGCAGCTCACAACAACATATAAAGCAATTTAAAATCCAATAACTGTAAAACAAATATAAAACAGTTGCAAAATGGCTTAAAGTGGCATGATTCTGAATTTTGGATTGGGTGAGTGAAGTTCCTTATCATTGAATTGCAGTCCCTCCCTGTCTGAGTATGGACAGAGTATGCATGCCTCCCTGTCTGAGTAAGCCCCATTGAATACATTGGGACTTGCTTCTAAGTGAACATGCGTAGGATCGCACTATAAATATCTTTATAGGTTGTGTAAATAATAAACATCTTTGACATTCATGCTTATATAAATATTTCTTCATATGTCTTGATATGTATCTGATTTCACACTATGGTTGTAAATAATTATTTTCAAATGATTATTTCCTCTACATTTTAAGTGTGCCCTTCTTCCGTGGGGTGGTCATGATCCCCATCTGTTCATTTCACCCTGAGGGGCAGGTTAGGCTGAGTGATGTGCAGCCCATGGTCACAAAGTAAATTTTATAGCTTATTTCTCTTTTTAAAATTTAATTAAATGATATATACATAGACCTGAACTTACAAGATCTGAACAGGGTGGTTCATGACAAATGCTCTTGGAGGTCACTGATTCATAGGGTTGCCATAAGTCATAATCGACTTGAATGCACGTAACAACAACAACCACAACAAATACATAGGCAAAGTTTATGAAGTAATGGAGATCCACATAATACATTTAAAGCACCTCCAACTCGCATTTAAAGCACATGATTCCCCCTAAAGAATCCTGGGAAGTGAAGTTTCCCCCTCACAGTTATAGTTCCCAGGATTCTGTAGTGGGATTCATGTGCTTCAAATGTATGTTGAATGTGCTTTCAATGCATGGTGTGGATCTGCCCTAGTATGCTGTACATTCATTAGTGAATTGAAAAGAACAATTGTAAAAGACACATTTTTTAAAAGGGCTCCAGCTGAAGTGGTAGGGCACATGCTTTGCATGCAAAGGTCCAAAATTCAAACTCTGGAAGAGACTATTGCTTGGAATCCTGGAGAGCAAATGCCAGTCCATGTCATCAGTACTGAGCTAGATGATACCAAATTGCCTGACTTAGTATAAAAGAGACCCAAGGGCCACAGTGACTCCAAAATTTATTTATGTATTTTATTTACAGTTATATACTGCTTTATTGTAAAAAAACCTCAAAGTGGTTTATAGCAGGAATTAAAACAATAAAGGTATTGCCAAAAACAGTTAAAGACAGGTATTCAAAATAATAAAACCAACAATGAGTTAAAAACAGATAAAAATAATTGCTTCTACATGCCTGGGTAGGCTTGCCTAAACAAAAATATTTTTAGAAGGTGCCAAAAAGAGTACAAGATAGGTGCTGCCACACTAAAGGATTGGTTTCTTACAAAAGCAGAACAAGTACTATGTGGCACCAGTAATGTGGAAAGCACACCTTGAACTTGGCCTGGTAGCAAATTGACAACCAGTATAGATTTCAAAGCAGATGTTATGTGCTGATAGGGTCTCACTCATGTCAGCAATCGTGCCACGGCATTCTGCACTAGCTGCAGCCCCGGGTCAGGTTGTGCTACATGGGGATTTCTGTGACCTTGACTAACTGGCTGCCAGGGTTTTTTTAGATTTGGTTTTTGGTTAGGAATCCTGACTGGTTATGAGATGCTTAGTTTTGTGCCTTACTCATAGGAATCTTGTTGTGGCTGGTATGATATTGCATTTAAGAAATCATCACGGTCTTTTGTTTTTCTTTTTCTGTTTGCATTTCATTTACCTTTATCCTCACTCCCTTTCACCCATAGAACAAACTACAGTGGTTCCATGCGCTCCGTTCAACCTTCTTAAACCCACTGATGATGCACCTTGTTTGTTCCTTGCCCAATAGTGGTAAAAGAGAATTCACCTACTGGGCAGCATGGCTGCAATTGTTGTTCCCAAGCTGCTGCCTATGAAGGTAGACCAAATCGTGTGTTTTCTCTCTGTCAATTATATACACTGGAATTGGGTTGGCTGATGAAGTCAGTTTATAGCAGCCCACAGGGGAGACAGAAAAGGGTAGAGAATCTTCTTACTCATTTCTCAGACCTCTTTCTAAAGTGAAGGGTCAAATCTGTAAAGAAATTTGGATGTTAAAAGGTAAGGGGTATGGCATTCTAGGCAAGGGGTTGCCAACCCTACTTGGATATGGATATCTTTTCAGAGGATCCCTAGTCAAGCTTTACCAACAATGCAATCCAAACCATATCTACTGAGAAGTAAGTCTATTCGTTCTATGGGGCTTAGTCCCTTAGTGTGTTTAGAATTGCAGCCTTTGGGGGCATCCATCTTTACTCCTGAGTGCTCCCATCTAACATCTCCACAACACTAGGCTCCTTTCTTCCTACAATGACCTTCTGATGACTGGCCTGGTCTGAGGGCACTTAAACCCTTCTTGCCTGAAGCAAGTTGGCTAGATTAAATGACTTGAGGGCAGTAAACACGCACACCCAGGCTCCATCTTTTAGCTAAGATTTCTATCTTAATTTACAATCAGAGAAATGTTTTTGTATGAATTGTATGCGCCAAGCAACTGTGGTTGATGCTTAATGTATCATGCTTCATGATGTCAAGGATCCACCCCATGACATCACTCAGGCACATCCCATGACATCACTCAGGCCTGCCCCTAAAATCTCAGGATTTGGGATGCTTCTGACCTGGCAACCCTACTGTGAAGTGAGGTAGATGATCAAGAAATGAGATAAATGTCGCACTGAAAAAGCTAAGGAGTTCTGTCAGAACTGGAACACATCAGCAACAATATTGCATCACAAACAATATAAACCTTATGGATTATGTCAGTGATTAGCAACAGCGGAGACAGTTGAACGAGAGCTGATAAAAGCTCACCATATTAAGAACTCTGTTTCCAGCAATGAGCTGGATATGAACAGTTATGACATTTCAATTAAATTGCCAGAATTATTGAGAACTAATTAATGAGAACAGATCTGGAAAAAACAGTAGTGTACCCCAGATGTTCAGGAAATTACTTTTAAAAATAGTTGTGAACAGCTGTTCTATCAAAGCAGAATAATATCGAAGATCTTGAGCAGACTTAAGATCTACTCTCTTTCAGCACATTTATCCACAAAATGCACTAATAATTTTGCACCACCACCAGAGGTATTCTGTAGAGTATCTTTATGCTCAATTTGTTTTAACCCTTTTGCATCTAATTACCTGCTCTTGTAATCTTGTAGAAGTCTGCAACAACCTCTTAGTGCCTAAATATTTTCAAATGTATGGATGTTTTTCTACCTCTTTTAATTAAATTATTAAATGTTTGCATAGATATGATAATACAATAGTGCAATGTGATCTCAAGAGCATCTGTATGTGTGAGAAGTAGAGCAATGTGTTCATGCAGCCTTAGGAATATTTATATATTCATTCATTCATTCTAGCCATTCCATTCTTTGGTGCAAGAATTCCCAGAACAGCTTGCAATAGGGATTTAAAACATAACAACCAAAGCACAAGAGAAAATTATATCAAATTTTGAAATACCGCAACTGCACAACCAATAACAGCAGAGTTTTTCTAGATCTAAAAGCTATAGAGAGAAATGGGGGGCTTGCCTGGTGCATAAAATAAAATAAAAATAGCACACTTGACACAACCAAACTTCCCAGGGGACAGAGTTCTAGAACTTGAGTCCCACCAGAAAGAAGCCCCCATCACCAGTTATCACCACCAGTTTCACCTTCAGTGGAGGTGGTGGTGGTGGGTCTCAGAGGAGGGCCTATGAGAAAGGCTTGTGTAGGAGGATGCATTGCATTCCTGCCACAAGCATATACGTAAATAATAAAAAATCAAATATTTGCAGGGGGGAGCAGTAGATGGAAGACTATGCAGAACCAGTCAAAATCTGGTCTGCCCTACAGATTTTCTAAGTGGTAAGGTTTTAAGCAGCAGATAGACAGCTAACTTCAATGACTAACTGTAGTCCTTGAAGAAGCAACCCCATAGAAGAAGAGTTAAGAGAGATTCAGCTCTTAAGAGATGTAGCAATACATGGTAGTTCTTAAATAGATCTAGGAGGTTGACTTTGTCTTCTGAGCCTAGACTTCAGTTTTATTATCCTACCAGTTTTCACCTTATCTGGGATAATGTCATAATCTGGCTAAAGGGCCTCTGTGATGTAAAATAAAAGAATGATTTTTTTTCTCACTTGCAAAACCCTTCTGTCATACTGCTCTGTGTAGCTGGGGGTGGCATCAAAGAGAGGTGGGGAGTGATTTTATTCACTGTAGTGCTACGGATATGAAAGCCAGACATCAGTGCTGAAGGGGAAGCTAAGAAAAACTACCAGAGGTATAGCAGGGATGTTCCCTCTCCCAATCTGTCTGACGGGGTAAGTTTGCACTACCCCACAGAGGAGGAAGTCTCCAGAGAGGGAATTCTTATGGCCCCATGGGCCAATCACTTTGGGACTGGCACTACTTCAGGCACTGCCTCATTGTTCAGTGCAGCATTGCATCCAGCTTAAGGCAGTGTGGAATGAGCCAGTCACCTTTGCAGGCTAACATATACTGGTATGCCTACTTCACGCTGCTCCCCCCCCTTTTTAGCTGGAATTTTGTGGTTTGAGTATTTACAACTTGACTGATTGGTGAATGGTGATTAAACTATATTGTCATTTCGTGCAGGCAGGGATGTTAATTAGCTTGGGCACCATTGGTAGTCACCCTGAGGCACTCTGGAGTGAGGGACATCTCAATAACCATGTTCCATTGCTGGCCAGCTTGGGAGGCTGCTTAGGGCTCTTAGGGCCTGTGGGATATGTGTCCTGATGAATGCTGGACAGGGTGATTAGGGTACACAAATAGGTCTCATACACATGTGCTGTTCCCTTTTATGGTGAGCTGGTAATCACAAGCTCAAATCACTCAAATTAATAGTAATGGGAGTTGAGCCAGGATGGTTTTGCCCAGTGTGGGACACAGACTGTTCGTCTCTGTCTCCACAAATTCCACATGCCCACACTGGGACAGTTTATGATTATTGGAGCATATCCACCTGTCACCACAATTATGACTCTCAAGTCTTCATTCTGTGGTGTATAGACAACTGGTAAATACAGAAGTATACAACTTTTGAAGTAAAGACCTTCAATTTGTAAGTATGGGTTCAAAATTTCATTTCATCCTTTAACATTACATTGCCAATGCAATCGGGAACCTTGTTTCTCCTCTTGTTATATTCAGTGCTGCATGTGCAGAGTTCCGCTCACACGGGGGGGCTGTAGGGGAGAGGAGAGAAAAGTTCTGTTGTACAAGCAGACGTCTGCTGTGCTAGCAGAACAGCAGCAGTAGATATGACTCAAGTTGTTTTCCTTCTGCTTTTACTTCTTCCTGAAAGTTCTTCCTGACAACCTGTTTATTGACCATTCGTCCTTGACACACGTGACAAATTTTGCATAGCTGCTATCTTGGCTACTGCACCCTTTGATTCTCTTCAGGTGGGAGAAGATGGAAGTGAAAACCTTTCGCTTTAAGACTTTAATATTGTTGTGCGCCTCCCCAATCTCCCAGCAGTGAGATTTCAGGGGTCCCTGTGCTCATCCAGGGTTTGGTTTCCTTTGGGAAGAAGGTCAGCAGAGACTGCGGTGTCTTTATGAAATATGGTTTGTTTATTTACACACATTCCAACCTGAGCTTAGGATGAAGGGGTTCAAGGCATAAGCAGTCCAATATCCAGCTTTTCCATCAGTGTTACAGGAGGCATCCTAAAGCCATTGTGCAGAGAGCCAACCTCTCTGCCTGCCTCCAGTCCCCAGCCGTTCTCCAGACAATTGTAAACACACTCTCTACACAAGCCTCTCCTAGGTGCCAGGAGGGGGAGGAGACTCTCTTGAAGAGTTTCAATGACAAAAGGGTCTTCCTGGCCCATTCACCAGTTGCTGGGCACCTGATAGACCCATTACGAACCTGGCCACTCTATTTGTTTAACAAAAGAAGCTCATCTGACCAGCAGAGCAAGTTTCTTTCCCCCCAGATGCAAGTCTCCAAACCAGAGGCTGGAAGGGGACCCACAGGGATCATCCATTCCAACCCCAAACTCACAATAATATCTTTCTTTTGTTAGTCACTGTAATAAATATATGGTGTTAGTGATTAACTCAATCCTTCCAAGATCACAGCAAGTTTGTCTAAAGTGCTGTCTGATGCTTTGAAAATAATCTCTCTATATATACATATTTATATTCAAATATTTATACCCTGCCCTCCGTGGCGCAGAGAGGTTAGCGGCAGTAACGCAGCTGAAGCTCTGCTCACGGCCGGAGTTCAATTCCAATGGAAGGAGGAAGTCGAATCTCCGGTAAAAAGGGGTCCACTCAGCCTTCCATCCATCCGTGGTCGGTAAAATGAGTACCCAGCATATGCTGGGGGGTAAAGAAAGGCCAGGGAAGTGATTTTTTAAAAAAACATTCTTCATAGGGTTACAGACTTTGTTAAAGTTACTTTTTGAAATCATTTTATACATACCTTGGAAGAAATAAGGCAAATGATTAGCCCCTAATGTAGCAATGTTATGAAACATTTCTATCACTTCTCATCTCAAAGTATATCCCAAAGTATATCTTATCTTACATCATAAATTAAGAATGCAAAACACCCATAGAATTTAAATTTTACTCTTTTATAGGGGAACTGTTTCCCTCAGTTCAAGATTATATTCACTGAAAATTCTAATTTTTCAAATATATCAGTCTTTAAATAATTTTCCTGGGTATACAGTTTGTGTTTGAATTGCTTGCCTCTTCTATAGACTGCAGACACTCCTGTAAATGAGAAGATTTGTTGTTTAAAAGTATTTGTTGATGCTGAAGAGCAGTTCAAGAGAAGCTAAGATTAATTAAATGACCATGTGCATTTTCCACAAACCCTCGGCGTTAGCAGCTAAGTCCTGTGTGTAGGAGTTAGTGTAAGGAGGTGCAGCTGGGACCCTGACTGAAGGCTGTGTGTTTTTTCCCTCTCTAGGTACCTATTTAAACTCATGGCTGGCAAGGGCACAAGGCCTTGACGGGAGCAAAAGGGCTCTCATCCTGCAGCTCTCAGCTGGGGGCGAGCATCCTGAGCACAAGATTCTGGCCTATAAGGCATTAGTGGAGTGTGCCAGCTTACTGGTGGGGAAGAAAAGTATAGTCGTTGGATGGTTTCAACACTATGCATCTTCAAATCCCCATCCATGGACATACAACTTGTGCTACTGCAGATCACTTTGTGCATTATCCTAAAGGATGATGTTACCCCCTGTTGTTATAGGTGTTGTGTGTGGGTGGAATGATTCCTGCTACCTCCGTGGCAACTTCCCACTGGGGGAGGGGGGGTTGGTGGCAACCTTATCAGTACTAGTGTTGGATAATCAGTCAGTGATTGGGATGGGGGAGGGAATCAGCAGGCAGTCCTTTGTTCATCAATGCACATAATCACTCAAGAGCACCAGTAAGGTTGCAGGAGAAAAGATGAGAACACATGGAAATAAATTATTGCTGTGTCCAACTGAATACAGCATTTCCACAGTTAATTTTGAAAGTCTCCACATTAAATCAAAAGGAAGACAGAGTGGAATTTTGGGGCTAACTGAAACCACAGAACATTACGGAACTAGGAAACTCTGTTATCCCCTAGTTAATGTTTCTCTCCTAATTACAAAGAGACATCAATGTTCATGATTTTAGTTTGGCAAATCATCAGAGACAGAAGAAAACATTGATCCCTTTAATGTCATTGGAAAATATTGACACTGGTCAGTTCAGTGGGACTAAATAAGCTTAAAATACAAATACTCTGATTTAACTAGTATATAGAGCAGGAGTTGCCAGTGTGCCTTTCAGTACCTCCTATGGTACCCACAAAAGGTCTCAGTAAATATTGTCACAAAAATCCACAATGTGTGACAGACTATTGTTGTGTTCAAATTGAAACCCCTGTGTTAATAAAACTATAATTCACCGGTCTTACCTAAACCAGCTTAGGCTTCATGAGAAATAGAACCAGAGTGGCATTTATCTGACTTTCGGTATAAAATGTAGATTTATTTCCTTGTGACCTGACCCTTACCAACATTCCAGTGGCTCACATAATAAAAGCCGGATTACGCTGGAGACTCCCCTACTATGTATTTCATACCGTATATATGCTTATGGCTTTGCTTATTACTGTCTAAATGTTTCACACAGAAATGTCAAAGACTGCTTTATTGTCCCTCATAGCTCTCGAGCTGTATCCCTCCCTTTTGATATGCAAGACGAAATGATACCATGTCTGTGTTTAAGTTAGAGGGCGCCCGGTTGCAATTGAACCTCCTCTTCCCATGCGCCTTTGTCCGTTCCTGCATAGTGCTTATCTCAAGGACATGTGAAATATGTAGACAAGTTGACAGTGCAATGTTTCCACTTTTGTTCTTCTCCTGTACCCCTTTTGTTTCTCACATACGTCCTAAAGCTAGGGCAGTTAGCAATTGTTTCTTTATGTTTTATGACGTGAACATGATACTGTAAATTTCGGGGTAAACCTATATAAACCCCCATCTATCAATAAACGCGGTTCCCATGCTCACCTGCTTTGGCTTGTAAGTATTGGGTCCCCTTTGCAAAGGCTTTGTTTTGTGTTGTTTGATCTCTGATAGTGGGTTCATTTATTACTCAGCTCCGCACTCTCCCGGGGTGTAATAAGTAAGCTGGGGTAACAGGACAGCTTGCGTGTTGGGTTTGGATCTAACAATTGGGGGCTCGTCCGGGATCCCTTGTGCGGACCCCCTTTTTGCCATTGCACCCCTTAAATTGATAACAGGCGCCACGAGGATTTCCTCGGTTATCAACGCGAGCGGGCGGCTTTGACAGTTCGGGGATAAAGCACAGTTGAGGAAAAACCCGCTATCAGACGTCATGGGAAATACAGAGGGTGTGCCGGTCAAGGACAGCCCTTTGGGAATTATGTGTATGCTGTGGCAAGAGGAAGAGTTGCCAGTGAGGAGGAGAGGTTTAAAAAAGAAAAAAATGATACAGCTCTGTGAGGAGGAATGGCCGCGGATGACTGCAGTATCGGTGCCGGCTGAACGGTGGCCGAGGGGTGGGTCCTTTGAAACCGTTCCGTTGTTGGGATTGCGGAGACGGATTGGGGATACCCACCCAGACCAATTGGAATTTTGGCTCCTATGGAAAATAGGGTCACAAAAATGGGACAGTCTTACTTTGATGGCAATAAGAACTCTGTCCATTGAGGAACCCCCTCCTTCTTATTTTAATGACAATACGTCAAGTAAAAGAACGGTCCTGAGCCGATCTATAATACCTTCTGCTCCGGATCCGCTCCCAGCTCCCGGGAGCAGAAATCCCACTCCGGAGAAGAGGTTTCTTTCATGTGTGTCGGATGATGACACAGATGAAAGGGAAGAGGAGAAGGGTGCCTCAGGGGGTATGGACACGCGCCAGCGAACAAAAGAAAAGAAAAGGCAGGAGGCAGAAGCGTTAGAGATGCCATTACTTGTACATGATCAGCCGTACGTAGATGCCCGAGGGGGCATCCAGCGTACCGAAGTAGTTGAGCTAAAGAGCTGGTTGGAATGGGATTTAAAGGAATGGAGTAGGATGGCTGGAACTTTTGGTGAGCAGCCAAGGAGAATTAGAGAGTTGTTGGGCAGGTTGTTCGAAAGCCACAATCCAACATACTCGGATGTGGAACATTTGCTGAGAAGGGTTCTGACAGGTGAAGAACGTAACAGGTTGTGGACGTTGGAGACTGCATGGGCTGCGGAGGCAGCGGGAAATAGAGCTTGGTCGGACCAAGCACGGATGGCTGCAGCGTGGGTAGCGGGAGACTGGACGCAGCCTCGCCGCGCCCAGCTGCAGACCGACAGGGATAGGCTGTTGACACACTTGGAGCGGATGTCACAGAAACCCCCCAACCAAGCTAAATTCATGGCAATAAAACAAGAAGCCAGTGAACCTCCCAGAAAATTCTGGTCGCGCTTGTTAGAGGGAGCACGTAGCTATACAAATCTGAACCCAGAAAACGTGTTGGATCACCCAACCCTCATTGCCAATTTCGTTCATCAAGCGCAGCCAGCGGTGAGGGATTATTTTCTGAATTTCAGACCCGGATGGGGGGGGGAAGCTGTGACAGTGATATTGGAAGTAGCGGATTTTGTGTGGGATAAGGACAGGGAGAAAGGAAGGAAGAAGGAGAAAAAAGAGGACTTTGAAATGCTGGCTCTTGCTATAAGAGGCCAGCCACCAAATAGAGGATTTCGAGGTAGAGGCAGAGGTTTTCCGAGGGGGCCGAGAGCCGGAAATCAGAGAGGAAGAGGACAAACGAGGAGTCCATGGCAAGGAGATAGGGCTTGTTTTCAGTGCGGAGAGTACACACATTTCAAGAAAGACTGTCCGTGGAGGACAGGGAACGTGCAACACATTTCTAACAACCCTTCTTACACAGATTTCACAGGTGCGCAAGCGGATTACCCACCTCCACCCCCTCCCGTTGTCCAACAGACGCCGGCTTCATGGGATCAGTACGGAGGGCGCCCAGCACACCAACAATGACTAACTGTGGAAAGGGAGGGGGCAGGATCCGGTCTGATGAATCTGATGTCTTTAGCAGGGATGTTTCTTTCTCTCTCTCTCCCAACTCAAGAACCCAGACTGTCCCTAAACGTGCAGGGACAAGCGGTGACCTTTCTGATAGATACGGGAGCTACATACTCCCTGATTAATGCAGCGCCAGAAAACTGGTTGAGTAAAGAAGTAAAAATGACAATGGGGGTAGATGGAAACCCCACGCCCATGTGCACAACACTACCGTTGCAAGTTAAATACAATGATAAAATGTTTAACCACGTTTTTCTCTACTCTGTTTCTTGTCCCATTTCCTTAATGGGACGTGACATGTTGTGTAAACTGGAGGCTACCTTAACCTGCACCCCTGAAGGGGTGGGCTTGCTGATGAGTGTATTAGGGGTGCCTGCGGGTAATACACTTAGACACAAACATGCAGGAGACGGTTTACCGGGAGACCTTGCTGACCTGCCATCTGACTTGTGGGGCACGGAAGATACAGACGTGGGACTATTGCGATCAGTAAGCCCCGTTCGAATTCAGGTAAAGACATCCCTCCCGCCACCAAACGTTGCCCAGTACCCTCTGTCATTAGAAGCAAGAGAAGGCATACGCCCCATAATAGAAGGCTTCATTGCAAAAGGAGTTATCCGGCCGCAGCGGACCCCCTGCAACACGCCAATACTACCAATAAAGAAACCTCCAAAGAAACCCGGAGATCCAGTCCGGTGGAGGTTTTGCCAAGACTTGAGGGCGGTAAACAGGTATGTGATCCCTTTGCACACTGTTGTTCCAGATCCAATAACAATTATCAGTCAGATTCCATGGGACGCGAAGTGGTTTACCGTGATTGATCTCAAAAATGCCTTTTTTAGCATTCCTCTCCACCCAGATTCGCAATATCTGTTCGGACTCGAATGGGACCAGCGCTCTTTCGTTTGGACCCGAATCCCACAGGGATACCGCGATAGTCCCGGGGTGTTTAGCCAATGCCTGAGGGACGATCTCGAAGGGTTCACCCCAAAAAGAGGTTCCGTGCTTGTTCTGTACGTTGATGATATTTTGATTACCAACGAGCACCAGGGGGCGCTGCGAGAAGACGGTAAGGCTTTTCTGTTATACTTGCATTCAAGGGGTCACAAAATAGACCCGAAGAAGATCCAGTGGCTATCAGAAAGAGTCAAATACTTGGGGTTTATCTTAACGCCAGAGGGGCGACAAATGGACCCGGGGCGTATTTCTACCATACAAAACTGCCCCCTTCCAAGAACAAAAAGGCAGTTAAGAGGGTTTCTGGGACTGATTGGGTTCTGTAGACCGTGGCTGCCATCATGTGGAGAATTGAGCAAGCCACTATATGCGCTTACTGCAAGCAAGGCTCCTGATCTGATACAATGGAGCCGGGACAACGAGAAGGCGTTTGAATTATTAAAGCAAAGCGTAGCCACGTCCATGTCCCTGAAACCGCCAAATTATGGGAAACCTTTTAATCTGTTTGTACATGAGAGATGTGGGGTGGCCAGTGGAGTTCTGACACAATTATACGGTCCCAGCCATTTCCCAGTGGCATTTTACTCTCAACAGATTGACAATGTAGCTCGTGGGACCCCCACATGCACGCGCACACTGACTGCGGCAGCCTTGTTGCTAACCAAAGTGAAAGGACTGACCCTCGGACACTCCACCACTGTATGGACCTCCCATGCCCTTTCGGCTTTGCTGCGAAAGGGTACCACACAGGTGTTTTCAGCACAAAGACAGCAACAGCTGGAAGCAGAGCTGCTAGAGGATCCAAATGTCAGATTTGAACGCTGTGGACCATTAAATCCAGCCACACTCTTACCCGATTTACCCCTGCCCCTCCCGGAGCATGACTGTGTGCAAGTCTTACAATCTACCTTACAGATCAGACCAGACTTGTCTGATGAGCCATTGCCAGAATCGGATATTATACTGTTTACAGATGGCAGCTCCTATTACCAAAATGGGGTAAGATATACAGGATTTGCGATAACAACACAGTGGGAGGTGGTGGAGGCGACAGCCCTCCCAGGACGATGGGGAGCGCAAGCAGCAGAGATTTATGCGCTGGCCAGAGCATGTCAATTGTCAGCAGGTAAGAAAGTGACTATTTTTACCGACAGCAGATATGCTTTTGGAGTTATACACTGTCACATTCATCTGTGGAAATACAGGGGGTTTACAACTGCAGGGGGCAAGCCTATCCAACACTTGGAGCTTGTGCAAAAACTGTTACAAACTATTCTTGATCCCTTACAGCTAGCAGTGGTGCATTGCAAGGCACATACTAAGGAACAGAACCCAGTGACTTTGGGAAATGCCCTGGCTGACCAGACTGCACGCCACGCAGCATTATTACCTATGAGTATGCCAACTCTGGCACTAGTGACCACTGCTTTTGTCCCGCCTGTATCTGTTTCAATACCCTCACAGGAAGTGAAGCAATGGACTGAACTAGGAGCGATCCTGAAACAACAACTATGGACCATGCCGGACGGCCGAGCATGTCTACCCAGAGCATTGTATCACGCAGCAGCAAAATGGTTCCATGACCATGGAGGCCATTACGGCATACTTGCCTTATCAGATTCGATCACACGTTTCTGGTATGCCCCTGGAATCCAACCCGTATGCGGCGCAATAGTGAAAGCATGCCACATTTGCCAAGCCAACGGACCAGCTTTACCAAACAGGGCCCCACAAGGGGGTAGACCCGTGCCGGCTGCACCTTTTACTCAGCTCCAAATCGACTTCGTTGATCTCCCTAAGGCGGAAGGAAAGAAACATCTTCTAGTCATGGTATGCCCTCTAACAGCATGGGTAGAGGCATTCCCAACCACAAACGCTACGGCAACAACGGTGGCCAAAATATTACTGAAAGAAGTAATACCGCGGTTCGGAATTCCAGAGGTAATAGACTCAGACCGAGGAACACACTTTACAGGACAGATTTTGACAAAAATTGAAGAAGGTCTGGGAATTAAACACGTGTTCCATACCGCTTACCATCCGCAATCATCCGGAGCAACGGAAAGACAGAACCGGGAAATTAAGACAGCGTTGGCTAAGTATACTCAGGAAACAGGCTTAAGGTGGCCTCAGGTACTCCCTCTCGTTCTTTTCCATTTGCGTACCCGCCCTACCCGGGCGTTAGGGCTTTCACCGTTCGAATTAGTATATGGCAGGCCTCCCACAAAAGGGGGGTGCTTGCCAAATGTGGAGGTTTCACTATTGGGGGGGGATCACATAACTGTATCCCAGTATCTTTCTTTGCAGACCAGGCTCCGGGAACTGTGGAAAACTGCCGGATCCACTAAGACGGTACCCCTTGAGGACCAGGTGCATCCATACAACCCCGGGGACTTTGTTTGGGCAAAGAAATTCGTGAGGGGCGATTCCTTGCAGCCAAGATACACGGGACCACATCAAGTCCTGTTGACTACACAAGCTGCTGTTTTCCTAGAAGGACGAAAGTCGTGGATACATCATTCCCACGTAAAGCCAGCTGTAGTAACGACACCGCCACCACCCCAGGTCCCCAAGATACGGTTGCAGAGGAACGAAGAAACCGGCCAGTGGCAGGCGGCACAATTCCCTTTCCAGAACGCAGACATTGAATAAGACATCAACACAGAAATGCTCCAACAAACAGAAAGGATGTCTATTTACTTATGGGGGATGACTGTGTTAGCTCGATATGCCTTACCCCTTTGCTGCCCCCCAAACGTGAAGATATGCAATGATAATGATTATTACTACCTGAAAGACTTTGGACGAACAATCCCAAAAACACGGGATTGCCCAGACCCTTTTCTTTACGATGTAAATCAGATAAAGGAAGGGATAGTGAAGGCTGACATAGCGGGACGGTTGTGTCATAAAACAGCCGTTATCTTGCAACATAATTATACTGGCCGCTGGGTAACGCATTGCACCCAGGCTGAAATCGAATGGCCTATTAGACTTGCACTTCGATGCTGGCAATATCGACATATGCCTAATTACGGCTGCCCTCCAGAGGTAGACATAACATCTATAAGTTCAGAATATAACATGCTTACTTTCCAGGTTAAATATGGAACAACCCAGCCCAAGATAGCAGAAAGACCAAAGTTTTGTGTAGGTATTGGAGAACCATCATGTTATGCATGGCTAAGAGATAAACTGGGCGCTCAGAAACCCATACAAGACAAGGTGACACAAGCTACACAAACCAGGAAAACATGGGGCGGGCTCAAACATAGAAACACTAAAAGAGGCGATGGATGGGACGGAAATACTTTTGTTGCCTTAATGGAAGAAACAGCTCCGGAAAAGGGCACCTGTTATGTTTGTGCACACACCCCACCGCACGGACAGGCGGGAGTCCCCTTGACGGGGGCCCCATTGCCGTTAAATGACTATCTCTCCTTCGCCTCACATTCCAGCTCACAGGAACTAGAAGGGGGGTTGGTTCTTAGTGGGCCCATCGCTAGATCAGTATGCGTAGGCAGCGGAAGCCAGCCAGCGGGAGGGATGTTATGCGATGGCTTAATTTACTCTACAAAACCAGGTAATTGGTCTTTTATAAATGAAACACGAAAAGCAGCGGGTTTAACGTGGCTTTCTATTTGGCAGCATTTGCTACACCTGACTTTTGCGGACCACCATTTAGTACCTTTCCTTACAGATCTAGTGGATCATCAAACCCCAGCTGGACTCTGGTGGCTTTGTGGGCACTCAGCGGTAAGGAAATTACCAGTAACGGGCTCCTGGACCTGTACTTTGGGAAGGGTAGTTCCAGGACTCCGGGTTTCCTCCACATTGCCTACTCTGCGTCGTCGTAACAAAAGAAGCACAGGGGAGGCAGTGCTGAGAGGTTTCTTTCCACAGTATGGCGCAGCCAAAACATACCAGGAGCTCATAGAATTGTCTCAAGCTTTTGAGCGTTTTATGAATGATTCGGCCATTGCCTTTTCGGATCTCACCAACGAACAAGGGCAAATTAGAACTGTAGTTCTCCAGAACCGGCTCGCCTTGGACTTTTTATTGAGCTCCCACGGGGGGGTCTGTTCGCTGATAGGGAGCGAATGTTGTACCCACATAACAGACAGTAAGGCTGACGTCATAAAACACATTAATGACATCGGAAATATATATCACGAAGTAGAGCACATAGAAAATTTTTCCTTGTTCTCGAGCTTCTCCAATTAGTTTTCAGCCTGGCCCAGTTGGCATAAGATCTTATTTTATATTGTTGTAATAGGTGCCTTGTTAATTTCAGTTTGTTGCTGTGTACAATGTATTCCCAATTTAATGCAACTGGCCTCTGCCTGCCTGAACCGACTCACAGTGTCCCTTTTCAAAAAACCACAGCCAACTTACATGGAATTGGCTTTGAGACCGGCTTGGCAATCCAAACAAGGTGATGCAGCTACCTGAGAGACTAACTAGTCTCTCAGGGCTGAAAGGGGGGATTGTTGTGTTCAAATTGAAACCCCTGTGTTAATAAAACTATAATTCACCGGTCTTACCTAAACCAGCTTAGGCTTCATGAGAAATAGAACCAGAGTGGCATTTATCTGACTTTCGGTATAAAATGTAGATTTATTTCCTTGTGACCTGACCCTTACCAACATTCCAGTGGCTCACATAATAAAAGCCGGATTACGCTGGAGACTCCCCTACTATGTATTTCATACCGTATATATGCTTATGGCTTTGCTTATTACTGTCTAAATGTTTCACACAGAAATGTCAAAGACTGCTTTATTGTCCCTCATAGCTCTCGAGCTGTATCCCTCCCTTTTGATATGCAAGACGAAATGATACCATGTCTGTGTTTAAGTTAGAGGGCGCCCGGTTGCAATTGAACCTCCTCTTCCCATGCGCCTTTGTCCGTTCCTGCATAGTGCTTATCTCAAGGACATGTGAAATATGTAGACAAGTTGACAGTGCAATGTTTCCACTTTTGTTCTTCTCCTGTACCCCTTTTGTTTCTCACATACGTCCTAAAGCTAGGGCAGTTAGCAATTGTTTCTTTATGTTTTATGACGTGAACATGATACTGTAAATTTCGGGGTAAACCTATATAAACCCCCATCTATCAATAAACGCGGTTCCCATGCTCACCTGCTTTGGCTTGTAAGTATTGGGTCCCCTTTGCAAAGGCTTTGTTTTGTGTTGTTTGATCTCTGATAGTGGGTTCATTTATTACTCAGCTCCGCACTCTCCCGGGGTGTAATAAGTAAGCTGGGGTAACAGGACAGCTTGCGTGTTGGGTTTGGATCTAACACTATTTACTCTTCCTGCTCAGTTCCTGTTTGCATTGGCACAGCCCCTCCTACACTGAACATGCCCACATTTCATTGGATGCCAGGAAAAGACACCCCCCCTTCATTCTGAACGGGGAAGAGGTGCAGACCTTTTCTCTGTGAGTGAGCTGATGCATGTGCCTTTTCCCCATTAAGACTGAGGGGCATGCCCACACCATTTTGTGGTCCTGTCTCTTTTTCAGCTCTTTCAGACACTGCATCCATTTTGTGTCATTAGCAGAGCTGCTAAATAAAACAGAGTCCAAAGAGAAAAGAAATATTTGCTAATAACAAACTGAAAAAGAACAGTATATAATATGAGGAGCAATAAACAGAGAGGCTTGCCCTTGAAGTCAGGCCTTCACAGAAGGAAATGTTTCTTCAGAACCATTTTCCTCTCCAACACTACCAGCTGTTAAATTTCAACAGTCTTCCTCACCAACAGCTAACTCCCAACTAGAATCTCCAGCCAATTAGTCTGCTGTCACCCAGACCAGTAACAGATGTAACTCTACAGTTACTCACATGTAACATTCAACAAGTGTACAGACTCCATTATATACACATATGCTGCCAGGAAAAGAAAATTGCTTCAATGACACATTAAATGCGCCATTGAAGCAATTCCCTTTTACAGGCAGCAAGGCAAGGCATTCTGGGTCTGTTATACTTCTTGAAACTGTTTCCTGTCAAGGCATACATTCAATAGAAAGAGTTTTGGCAGAAACAGGAATGTAGTTTTACTCTTCATTTTTCCTGCAGATTCTTAAGTTTTTCAAATCAAAACACCAGCTTCTGTAACTCTCATAATTATAGCTGTTAAAATATTGTAAATACATAATGGCCTCTTTTTTCTTACATAATTGATAGCTTTATTTGATGTAGGCATTCACAGCAGAACCTGTACATGTCTACTCAGAAGTCTTCTTGTATTCAATGACACTTACTCCTAGGTAAATCTGCATGACTGCAGCCCTTAATGTATTGCATGTATATATGCATGTTTTATGGGGGGAACAAAAAGTAAGCTGATTTAAAATATTTGAACTGAACTGAACTGATTCTACAAACGTGTGCCACCTGCTTTCTTCTGAGAATATTCTATTCTATTTTATAATACTAATTTTAATTTGAAATTCTGGATATTAAGCAGTATGAAAATACAGAAATGATCTAATATGCAAGGTTGTACTCATCTAGGGTTGCCAGGTCCATGGCCTGAGATTGATCCTGTATCTTTAGGAGAAGAGAAAGTCTGCCAGGTGCACATGTTCTTGCAACACTGTAATGGGAAAAACCACAAGGTGGAATTCTCCTGTTCCCCTGCACAACTTTTAAAGATACAGAAGACTTCTTGGAGGCTGGGCCCAGCAACCAAAAGGTCTTCTGTATCTTTAAAAGTTGTGCAGGGGGAAGTGAGAATTTCACCTTGTGGTTTTTCCCATTACAGTGTTGCAAGAACACCTGCACTTGGCTGACCTTCTCTTCTCCTAAAGATACAGGATCAATCTCAGGCCATGGACCTGGCAACCCTAGTCACAAACTTTAGCTTTTAGATACACTTTACAGTATGACTGGGCAGAAAATAGATAGGGATCTACTGGAAAACATCTGGGTGATTTGAATTAGATCAGTGAGGATTTTTGACTTCAAATTGTTTAGCAATGGCAACAATAAAATGACCTCCCCTCCAAATTTTATAGTGCTGGAATGATTAGAGATTGTGGGTGGGAGTTTTGTGAATTGCTTTATGTATGGAAGGTCAGTTCAGTTTTGGTACTCAAAACAAATTGCATTCAAAGAAGTTTAAAAACATGCTCATAGAAATCCGTCCAAGGTAGGTTTATGTTAAAATGGCATTCTTACCACAGCTCCAGCCAGCATGGCTAATAATCAGGGTGATGGCAGCTGTAGTCCAACAACATTTATTATTATTATTTTATTAAGTTTATATCCCATCTTTTTTCCAAGAACCTCAAGGTGGCTTAAAAACATGGTTCTCCCCCCCATTTTATCCTCACAACAGCCCTGTGAGGTATCGGGAGAGGCGTTCCATCAGGTATTGTGGTCCCAAGCCGTGTAAGGCTTTATAGGTCAAAACCAGCACCTTGAATTGAGCTCGGAAACATACAGGCAGCCAATGCAAGCGGGCCAGAATCAGTTTTATATGGTCGGACCATCTGGTCCCTGTTACCAATCTGGCCGCTGCATTTTGCACAAGCTGCAGTTTCCGAACCATCTTCAAAGGCAGCGCCATGTAGAGTGCATTGCAATAATCTAATTTGGAGGTTACCAGAGCATGGACAACTGAAGCCAGGTTATCCCTGTCCAGATAGGGACGTAGTTGGGCCACCAACCGAAGCTGGTAGAAGGCACTCCGTGCCACCGAGGCTGCCTGAGCCTCAAGTGACAGAGATGGTTCTAGGAGAACCCCCAAGCTACGAACCTGCTCTCTCAGGGGGAGTGCAACCCCATCCAGGACAGGTTGAACATCCACCATCTGGTCAGAAGAACTACCCACTAGCAGCATCTCAGTCTCGTCTGGATTGAACCTCAGTTTATTAGCCCTCATTTTTCATTTTGCTTCATGCCTTATTAAACTGTTAAAACAATAATTATTGTTTTATTATTTTTATTTGAATTTTTTTAAGGTTAACTAGCAACTTCTTGTTTTCTACAAAAGAAACGCTGAAAGCAACAATATTATTTAAACATCAAAATCAGTATGTTCCAGCTCACATTCAATTAATATTCTGAATTAACAGTAGTACAAAACACAACTTCTACATAGCTGTTTACATTATCATTTGAAATGCATGTTTTCACAACCCAGACAATGTATACAAATATTAACTGGATATCTTCACAACCTGCGATGAGAAAAAAAATGAGGCTTTAATTCATTGTGCAATGGACCTTGCCCTGTAGCTATGGGGTGGGCAGGGGGCTGAAATAATTTTGGATTTATTTATTTGGGCATCAGTTCTACATATAAGATGTGTGGTCAAATGTATCCCTATTTGTTTGTCCTTCATGTGACTGAGTCAATTCATTGTTGTGCATACCTCTTATACATACATCATGTTTAGGATGGCACTGTGATCCTTCAGATGCTGAACTCTCTTTCTTCCCCCTTCCCTCATTTCCTGTGTTTTCCCTCACTTACCTGAGAGTAAATCCCACTGAACTCTATGGGACGTACTTCAGAGGTGGCCTCTTTGGGTTTGCACTGCGATCCCTCAGATTCTCAAATCTCTCTCCTCCCTCTCTTCTTTTCCCTCGGCTGTTGCGCTTTTCCTCAAAATGTTTCCTCTGTAGGTCTGGAGTCCTAATTCTACTTACCTGAGAATAAGTTCCATTGAACTCTATGGGACTTACTTCAGAGTAGGCCTCTTTAGGCTTGCATTATCATCTTTCAGTTGCTGAACTCTCCCCCTTCCCTCATTTGCCGTGTTTTCCCTTACTTACCTGAGAGTAAATCCCATTGAACTCTATAGAACTTACTTCAGAGTAGGACTCTTTGGGTTTGCACTGCGATCCTTCAGCTGCTGAACTCTCTCTCTTTTCCCTCCTTCCCTCATTTGCTTTGCTTTGCCCCATTGAACTTAACCAAGAGGTCTTCTGTATCTTTAAAAGTTGGGCAGGGGGAAGGGAGAATTCCACCTTGTGGTTTTTCCCATTACAGGGTTTCAAGAACACCTGCACTTGGCTGACTTTCTCTTCTCCTAAAGATACAGGATCAGTCTCAGGCCCTGAACCTGGCAACCCTAGTACAGAGTAACATGAGAACACCCCTTCTGACAACCCCCAATAGAGCATGAGAGGAGAAAGACTTTCCCAGACTGTAATCTATACAATTGTTATTGCCTTTACATACCTGTGCATAAAATTGTGTTTGGATGGCACAGCTCAAGTTTTTCTCACCAATTTCTATTCAGGTTCTCTAAATGATGAAGGAAGTAAATTGGTTTAATTGGTTTATAGACTAAGTTGCATTAGCAGCTTGCAAGATCTAAATAGACACAATCTAGGAAGGTACTGTTAGTAGATTTATTGATTTATAGCCTCAAAGATCAAAGAAAGGAAGTATTTTCTTTTTCTTGGAGACACTGCTATTTCTCTAAAAAATATAGTCTGCTCCTGTCAAGGAAATACATCAGACCTGTTGAATGTGTATGTGTACAATCATGTGCTAAAATACATTCACTTCAAAAGAATAATTGTCTTGAATAATGCCCCAAATATTTAGAAAATGTACAACATGTAGCTTAGAATAACATTTTAAAGATTGTATTAAATTTTTTATGTATGTAAAGGAACAATTTAAACGAGCCTGTACTCAGTTTTGTTGAGATGTTGAGTGCCTGCAAGGGAGGAGGACCATCACTGCCCAGGGAGGGAGAGCCATCTGCCTGCTTTGCTGCTGCTGCTGCTGGATAACATCTCTGCTCTCTCCTTCTTGGGCTCCTGCTCTGCACGTGGGCACCTCGCAGGACCAGGCCCCAGGTGGCGCTTTTCCCGGGAAGAAGAACGGTTTGAGAGCTGCGTTGGTGCGCATGGAGCACGGGACTGTGGTTGTTGTGTAGACCTGAATGGAATGAGTGGATGTTTGTATGACTGTATGTTGTGAGTGTGTGTGTATTTTTATTTTATTTTTATTTTATTTTTATTTTATTTTATTATGTGCCTGGGCGGGAGGATAGGGTATTGGGAGGGGGGACCAGAGGGGGCCCCTGTTAGCGTAGTGACGGGTAATGGGAGGTATGGCGTTGTGAGGAGGACATGCCGGTTGAGGGGAACTCGGCACAGACAATTGGTGGCTGTACCGTGTTCCGGTCCTCCCCACATCCACAGGATTGCTGGTAGTTCTATCAGCCAACTCTCGGATCTCCAGTTGCTGCTGCTTAATGCCAGATCGGTAAATAATAAAGCTTCCCTCATCCATGATTTAATTGTGGATGAGGCGGCCGATCTGGCGTTTATTACTGAGACATGGGTGAGCGATCTGGGAGGCATTAATCTCTCCCAGCTGTGCCCACCTGGGTACTCGGTTCAGCATCTGGGTAGATCCGAGGGTCGGGGAGGGGGAATCGCTGTGGTCTATAGAAGTTCCATCCCTCTCATTAGGCACCCTATCCAGGTAGCTAATGGTCTGGAGTGTCTCCATATTACGTTGGGCCAGCGAGACAGACTGGGAATACTGTTGGTGTACCGTCCACCCTGCTGCCCAACAGCCTCCCTAACTGAGCTGACAGAGGTGGTCTCGGGTTTGGTGTTGCGATCCCCCAAATTTATGGTATTGGGGGATCTCAACATTCATGCCGAGACCGCTTTGTCTGGGGTGGCTCAGGACTTCATGGCCTCCATGACAGCCATGGGGCTGTCTCAATTTGTTACTGGCCCTACGCATATTTCGGGGCACACTCTAGACTTAATTTTTGCTACTGGAGCAGGGGATGGTGATCTGGGAGTGAGGGATTTTACATCTATTCCTCTGTCATGGACAGATCATCGCCTGTTGAGGTGTAGGCTCACAATGTTTTCTCCCCTCTGCAAGGGTGGAGGACCTATTAAGATGGTCCGCCCCCGGAGACTAATGAATCCTGAAGGTTTTCAGAAGGCTCTGGGGAGTTTTCCGGCTGATAAAACTGACGCTCCTGTTGAAACCCTGGTCAATCTGTGGAATACGGAAATGACCCGGGCAGTTGACACGATCGCCCCGGTGCGCCCTCTCCTCTGCAGAGCTCAATTGGCTCCGTGGTTTACCCCGGAGCTAAGAGTGATGAAGCAAGAAAGGAGACGGCTTGAGTGCAAATGGAGACGAACTCCCGACGGCTGTGGTCTTGCACTTGTGAAGATCTCTACCAAGCTCTATGTGAAGGCGGTGAGGGCAGCGAAGAAGCAGTACTTTGCTGCCTCCATTCAGTCATCTTCTAACCGCCCAGCGGAACTTTATAAGGTTGTTCGGGGACTTTTACACTCTGGTCCTCAGAACGCAATAATACCATCAATAGCCCGCTGTAATGAGTTTGCGAGACACTTCCAAGATAAGATTGCAAACATCCGCCGGGACCTTGACTCCAATATTGTAGCAGTTGAGCCTAATGAGGTGTCCGGAGCACAGTCCTGTCCTGTTTTATTGGATGAATTTCAGTTGGTTCAGCTCGAGGACGTGGACAAGGTGCTTGGACAGGTGCGGGCGACCACTTCTGCTCTGGATCCTTGCCCCTCATGGCTAATAAAAGCTAGCAGGAACGGAACAGCCGGATGGGCCAAGGAGGTGATCAATGCCTCTTTACGAGAGGGAGTGGTACCACCCTGCCTGAAACAGGCGGTGGTGAGACCGCTCCTAAAGAAAACCTCCTTGGACCCTGAAAATCTTGACAACTATAGACCGGTAGCAAATGTTCCGTTCCTGGGCAAGGTTTTAGAGCGTGTGGTCGCTCACCAGCTCCAGGCTCTCTTGGATGAAACTGATTATCTGGATCCATGTCAATCGGGCTTTCGGCCGGGGTTTGGTACAGAAACAGCCTTGGTCGCCCTGTATGATGACCTCTGTCGGGAGAAAGACAGAGGGAGTGTAACTCTGTTGGTTCTCCTTGATCTCTCAGCGGCTTTTGATACCATCGACCATGATATCCTTCTGGGACGTCTTGCGGACTTAGGAGTTGGAGGCACTGCTTGGCGGTGGCTGTGCTCCTACCTCAAGAATCGTCTCCAGAAGCTGGTGCTTGGGGAGCATTACTCGAGTCCCTGGATACTCCAATATGGGGTCCCACAGGGTTCAGTTCTGTCCCCCATGCTCTTTAATATCTATATGAAGCCGCTGGGCGAGGTCATTAGGAGATTTGGAGTGCGTTTCCAGCAATATGCTGATGATACGCAGCTCTACTTCTCCTTTTCATCTTCTTCAGGTGAGGCTGTTAATGTACTAAACCACTGCCTGGCCGCGATAATGGACTGGATGAGAGCTAATAAACTGAGACTCAATCCTGACAAGACTGAGATGCTGTTGGTGGGAGGGCTCTCTGCCCAGATGGTTGATGCCCGACCTGCCCTAGATGGGGTTACACTCCCCCTAAAGGAGCAGGTCCGTAGTTTGGGGGTCTTATTAGATCCGCTCCTGTCACTGGAGGCTCAAGTAGCCTCGGTGGCACGGAATGCGTTCTACCAGCTTCGGCTGGTAGCCCAACTACGACCCTATCTGGATAGGGAGAACCTTGCCACAGTTATCCATGCTCTGGTAACCTCTAGATTGGACTACTGTAATGCACTCTACGTAGGGTTACCTCTGAAGACGGTTCGGAAACTTCAGCTGGTGCAGAATGCTGCGGCCAGAGTTCTTACTGGGACAAAAAAAATTGATCATATAACACCTGTCCTGGCCCAGCTGCACTGGCTACCAATATGTTTCCGGGCCAGATTCAAAGTGTTGGTTCTTACTTATAAAGCCCTTCACGGCATCGGACCGCAATACCTGGCGGAACGCCTCTCCCGCTATGTACCTACCCGGTCGCTGCGCTCGACGTCGAAGGCCCTTCTCCGTGTCCCAACGCATAGGGAGGCACGGAGAACGATAACTAGAGCTAGGGCCTTCTCAGTGGTGGCCCCCGAACTATGGAACGCCCTCCCTGATGAGATACGCCTGGCGCCTTCTTTGCTATCTTTTCGGCGCCAGGTAAAGACCTATCTCTTCGCCCAGGCATTTTAAAAATTTTAAAATTTGAATTTAAAATTGAAAATTTTTAATTATGTTTTATTGTGTTTTTGTATTTTAACCTGTTTTATTATGCTGTGCACCGCCCTGGGAGCTTATTGCTATAGGGCGGTCTAAAAATGTAATAAATAAAAAAATAGAAATAAAAAAAAAAAACATGCAAGCAAGGCTCGTTTGCTACCATAGAAGCCCCATTACAGCAAGGGTACATTGCTGCCTTCTAGATATTGTTGAACTCCCACTTCTATTAGCTGCAGCCAGCACGGTTAATTCAGGGATGATGGGAGATGTAGTCCAGAGACATCTGTAGAGCCCCATCTGCATGCTGGCTGCTCAAATTATAGGTTATTGTTGTTTATTAAAAATCCACTATTGACTTTGAAGAAAGGGAAGAGAGGAAATGTTTTAAATCAATAAAATGATTTAAAGAAATCTGCACGCCCAATCCAATGATTCTTCTGTATCCTTCTAAAATAGTAGCTCTGTGTGTGTGTACAAAAAAAGAGGATGGTGCCTCTTCTGCACTCCTGTAATTCTGCAATTTCCCCATCAAATAATGATACTTTTGCATTTGAAGACGGGTGTTTTGCCAGCAGAAGAACAACTGCAGCGTTCTTAGTGAAAACAAGGATTAAGATACAACATAAACATTTTAACCACTTGGGGGAGGGGAGGGAAACCCTGCCAACCCTGCCAGGGCAGGCGCCAGGCATGACTGAGCCCTTGGGCACCAGCCTGCCCTGCGCCTATGGTGCCCACTCACAGCTACCTCTCCTGCTTTGGTAAATGCTACACATGCACACATGCCTGCCATCAACCAAGATGTCAGCAGGAGCATCAGCCCCTTAGGCAAGCTTTGGCCACTATCTTGGTTGATGGCAGGCATGCGCCCAGTGTGGCCAGCATTCAGCCCAATGGGAGAGGTAGTTGGAGCATGCAGGCAGACATCACAGGCCTGCACAGTTATAGGGGGGTGCCTGGGAGCTCCCTCTCTGTGATCTGCAGCAGGGTCAGCAGCCAGCACTGCCGCAGATTGCTGCATGGGAGTGCCACCCACCCGCCCTAAGGAGGGGCCCTTCATGGGCCCTCAGTCAGGGCCCAACCTGGCCGCCCTCTGGTGTTGGTCCTGCACCCTGCAATATATTGGTTGTCCACCAGAGTGTCAGCTAGTTTAACCAGACATTAACTTGAAAACAGCTTCAAAAAACCTCTGTTCAGCAAATAGTTCTTGATACCATCAGCGCTAATGCAGAAAGTGATTATCAAAGCATTGAGAAAGTAACCAGGCTAAACAATTATTTTTTTTTCTAAAGCCAAATCATTAGGTCATGTAGCTTCTCTTCTTTAAAACAGGTTATTGAAAGTGCAACAGCAGGGATCATTCAGTTTGTACCTTAAGGGTTAATCTTGTTAGCATTAAAGGCAACTAGCCAAGAGGAGGGCAGGTGGAGGTGTTGCTGAGCAACCAGATAGTGTGACATGATCTTCAGTGAGTTATCACAGTGCTCTGTTTTACTGTGGGAGCACTGAGGAAGTTTTCCTCTGTATGTTTGGTTATATGTCTCCCTGCTATGTACAAGGCCTGACCTAAGAAAGACAAAATCTCTTGGTTCCTTTTCCCTCAAATTATAGTTTTTGTTCAGCTTGCTCAGCAAAGTGCTTTCATGGCTTTTATCTCTGTCTCCATCTGCATTATTTATGTGACTTTGCTAACGTAGGTTAGAGCAATTTATTGTGAACATGCTGGGTAATTTCATCGTGGGCAGCTGCTGCCCAGAGGAGCCAAGTCACTCCAGTTCAAAACAGTCATCTAACCACCCAACACATTTGGCCCAGGCTCCTGATGGGGTGGAGTGCAGCAGGTGAGTGGGAGCTATGTGGCTGGGCCAGGCGAGTGGGCCCCTCTGAGCTCACGAGCAATGGCCAGTGCCCAGCCTGGCTGCCCACTGACACTGGCCCTACCCTGTTTCTGCCACTCTCAGGGTCAAACTAAGATAAATTATGATAAACATATTGTGGTTTAAAAGCATGATTAAGCTAGTCACATTTTTTTCTGAAGAATAAACAGCTGTGGGACCCTGACCTGAAACATGCTTTCCATCCAATCAAAGGGACATGTCAGATTCCTGCTGAAAATTGCTCCCTGGCTCATCTTTGCCCCACAACAGAGCTGTGTGCAGTAAACAGCACCTTCAATGGCAAATAGCTGCCAGAGGGGATTTGGCATAGGTGAAGGGCCCCAGTCCAATTCAGGAGCACTCTGATTGGTGGCCCCATTGTTGCTTTTTCTGCAAAGTAAAAATAATAATTTTATGCATTTTTTAAAATTTTGTTTTTTAATGTACCTGTAGTTTGGCCTCCATTTGGCTAGACTAGTATTCCTCCCTCACCCTCATCTATTTATTTTCCATGTTCTTGAAGATTTTCCTTTGCAATGCCCCCAGTTTTGGGAAATTAGGTTACAGAGAGAGATTAATACTTGAAGATGATCTTTGACTTTGGTTTTAGAGAGCTTAGGAGGAATAAATCGTTGTGATTAATAAAGAAAACAAAAGATTAAACGTAAGCTGATTAGTGTTCTTCTGCTAGAGATGTACATTTGTTTTCACTGAATTCTTAAAGGAGCACTGGAAAAAATAATTAAGGGCAGAAAGATGCTTGCTTATGTGGAGAATGTAGTGTTGTTGTTTTCCTTAGTGGCAGCAAGAGGTGATGCTGTGCAGTTATCTCTGTTGAGAAAGGTGGGGTGTGTGTGCAGAGGCTAATAATTCTGCTGGTGTAGTAAGCATGGACTTGGCTTTTCCAAATAAACAAAAGACTGTATCCACAATGCAGAAGAAAAAAAGAAAATGTGCCAACCTCTAATGACATGTTCCTTCTCTAATTACTCTCCGGTTACTCAGTCTACAAAATTATTACTGATGTGAGTCATGTCTCCATATTCCACACAAACATATTTGACTCGATCAATGATTCTTAACAAAATATTTGAGTGGAGAAATCATGCTGTTCCCCACAGCTTCATGCTACCATCACACACACTGTGCCTATCTAGTTGCTCTGGTTTTCATTAGGAGACACTGATTTACTTCTACTTTCTAAAGAGATTCAGAAAATTCCAAATTTTTTTGAATAATTTTCCTATCAAGATTGAGAAAAGCAGCCTTCTCATTTTTATATCCTAGCATTTCTTCAAAGAACTCTGGACTGTGTTCATGGTATGCCCACCCTCCATTTTGTTCTCACAACATTCCTATATGGGAAGCAGGGATAGACTTGTTCATATGTAACACTGAACACAAGAACATGCTGTCTCTACATATGTACAAGCGTTTGTGTGACAGAAGGGGTGTTCAAACATTACATTCAAATCATTGAGCTATACACTTGTACTGTTATTCACATAACATAGTCAGCATGGATTTTTCGCATTCCACAATATTAAATTGAAAATACCCCCATGTCATTCTGATCCTTCTCATAAGCTCATTTCAAACTGAAACCTTACAAAACTTATAGTCCTGAACTCAGAAACACTTGCTTAACAACCCTCTAAATTTTCATGGCAATAAGCAAAACAGTCAGAGAGAATCAAGAGTTCAAAGTGCAAAAACAGAGGAGTAAAAAACAGACCCCTTTTGGACTTTCTTCTGTCAGAGTTCTCATAATCTGTTGACATTAATTAAAAATCAGCCATGTTCACAGAGTACCTGTAATCCTATTACTGACCTTGCCCCATACCCTTTCATCTTCTGCAGTTTAAAAGTTAAAAAAATACCTGGCTGATTTTTAATTAATTTAAGAAATTTTGGCTTGAACTCAATGATAATGTCGGGCATGCTCAGTAAGAACCAACTGTCAGTGTTCTAAAAGCCAGACTCACAGCTGCTGAGCTTGGATAATCGGACACACACCCACACCAGACTGATTTCACTTGAGACAGAAATGGCATCCCCCAAAGAATTGTGGGAAGTGTAGTTTGTGAAGGGTGCTGAGAGGAGACTCCAATTCCCCTGACACAGCACCAGTGGCCAGAGTGGTTTAACAGTCAGCTGCTGTCAACTCTGCACTGAGACAGCAGTGCCGGTGGGGGCTGGAAATTTCTGGGTAGTTATCAGGGCGGGAAAGTCCTTAGCTGGCAGTCTGGTCGTAAATCTGCCAGGCTAACGAGGATGAAGCATGATAAGGGCAAGGCCCTTCCTAAGCTTACGTGCCAAGCCAGAAGTCCAGAAGCAAGGTCAGTAGAGGTCTGGGTTCAATTGCTAAGGGGTCAGTCCAAGATAAGGTTCAGGGAATCTGGAAACACATGAAGCCACGCCTGACGTTGTAGTCAGCAACAAGCTGAAGCCAAGGTTTGTCTTTTAAGGAGCAGGTTTGTCTTTTAAGGAGCAGGTTTGTCAGCAGGTGTGAGCCCTCAGTGTTTTGGCCTTAAGTGGACAGGCCTGCCCCTCTTCTGCCTGACCTTCTGCTGTCTACGTTCTGCAGGTGAGGGGGGAGTATCCTGTTCACTGTCTGCGTCTGGCTGAAGGGCTTCAGCTGTGTCTGGGGTGCTCTGCAGCTGAGGGGGAGAAGGAGCTGGGTTCTCAGGAGTTTCCTCCGTTTCTCCTTCTGGGTCTGCTGCTTCTGGGTCTGCTGCTGTTACTACTGAGTCATCCTCGTCTGATGAGTCCTGTGACGGGGCCATGACAGCTACTCTGATTGAAGCTCTGTGAGTGGAACAGGGCATCTCCTAGCAACTCTCAGCACTCTGCACTAATTACAGTTCCCAGGATTCCCAGGAGAAGCCACGACTGTCTACAATGACATAAAGGTCTAGTGTGGATGTGGCCAGGGACAGCTTTGGTTTCAATTTGGGTGGGAGGCTACATGTGGCTGCTGTAGAATAAAAAGGTGGGGAAAACCCTGAAAAAGATAGATACTGTTCACAATGCTTTCCTTTTGGAAAGGAAAGGGGCTTCCCCTCTGCCCAGTGCCCTCCCACCCTTTTCCTCCCCTCCCCTTCCTTTCCTCCTCCTCCCCCTGCCCCTCCCCCAGGTCAGTTTTACCTATTCTAAGCATGATTGCACATGAGTAACTGCCATTGAACTAAAAAAGCATGCAAATGATCAAGCCTGCCCTCACCTCCTCCTCCCTCCTATCCCCTCCCTTTTGCCCCTTCCCTCTCCCTTCCTTCACCCCTCCCTTTCCTTCCCAATCCCCTCCTTCCCCTTCCTCTTCCCCTTTCTCCTCCTCCCCCATGGTCAGTTTTACCTATCCTAGGACTATGACCTGGGAGACCAGAGTTCAAATCCCCACACAGCCATGAAGCTCAGTGGGTGATCTTGGGCCAGTCACTGCCTCTCAGCCTCAGAGGAAGGCAATGGTAAACCACCTCTGAGTACTGATTACCATGAAAACCCTATTCATAGGGTCGCCATAAGTCAAAATCGACTTGAAGGCAGTCAATTTCATTTTCATGCATGATTGCACGGGAGTAAATCCCATTTAACTCAATAAGTATGCAAATGATCAAACCTGCCCTCCCCTCCTCTTTCCTCCTATCACCCCCCTTTTGCCCCTTCCTTCCTCCTCCTTCACCCCTTCCCCTCCCCTTCCCCTTGCAATCCCCTCCTTCCCCTCCCACTCCTTCTGCTCCCCTCTCCTTCTTCTCCTTCCCTCTACTCTCCCCTCCCCGTCCTCCTCCCCATGCTCAGTTTTACGTATTCTAGCCATGATTGCACAGGAGTAAATCCCATTGAACTCAATAAACATGGAAATGATCAGACCTGCCTTTTCCCTCCCTCCCCTCTCCTTTCCCTTCCTCCTCCCTTCTTCCTCTCCCCCCTCTTCCTTCTTCCTCCTCCCCTGCCCACTCCAGGCTTCCCTCCCCATGGTCAGTTTTACCTATCCTAAGCATGATTGCATGGGAGTAAATCCCACTGAAATCAATAAACATGCAAATGATCAAAAACTGACCTCTCCCTCCTGCCTGCTCCCCTCCTGCCTGCTCCCCTCCTGCCTGCTCCCCTCCTGCCTGCTCCCCTCCTGCCTGCTCCCCTCCCCCTCCCCTGTGGTCAGTTTCACCTATCCTAAGCATTATTGCAGGGAAGTAAATCCCACTGAACTCAGTAAGCATGCAAATGATCATTCCATTCTCAGCAAACTTGCACAGGATCCCATTTCTTTCCTCGCGGACTAAAAAGCAGGGAAATTCACTAATGGGCAAAAAACCTTGCCTTTCACAGTCCAATCCACTTCCTGTGTAGCTTGGAAGAATTTGGTAACATGTGCCTCTGAGCATATGGTGAGTGGTGGCAACACCTGCAATCAGCCCAAAGGACAGAAACAAGACATGTGCTATGCTGATCTTGTTTTACCAGGGAGGAAGGAAATATATTAAAACAGTTGATATTGTTCAGATAGTCACTTTAGATATGTTTGATTTACTTTGCAATTTTAGTGAAATTTCCTATGGTAAATCATTCTCTTTTGCATCTGTTTCTGTGAATATGTGAAGTGCACTGGCTGCCCATATGTTTCCGGGCCCGATTCAAGGTGCTGGTTTTAACCTATAAAGCCTTACACGGCACGGGCCCGCAATACCTGATGAAACATCTCTCCCGATATGAGCCTACCCGTACACTGCGCTCAACATCGAACGCCCTCCTCCAGGTGCCGACACAGACAGATGCCCGGAAGGCGACTATAAGAAAGAGGGCCTTCTCGGTGGTGGCCCCCGAACTATGGAACACCCTTCCTGACAAGGTTCACCTGGCGTCTACATTACTATCCTTTCGGCGCCAGGTGAAAACCTTCCTCTTTACCCAGGCATTTTAATATTTTAATATTTAACATGTTCGTATTTTTGTATTTGTATTTTGTATTTAATGTTTTAACAGACAGTTTTTGATATATCTTTTGTATTCTGATGATTAAGTGGTTTTTATATTATATGTGAAGTGTTTTTATTGATGTACACCGCCCAGAGAGCTTGCTATGGGCAGTATAAAAGTTGAATTAAATAAATAAATACAGCAACACTTTGCAACACTAAAAAAAGCTCCAAAAACAATTGTGGAATAATGGCACTGACTGTTGTGCAAAATAGTTTCCAATGGACATGAGGAATGTTTGTTTGCACAAGATAAAACAGTGGGAGGTGAAATATATTCTAGCAAATTTCTAGGTGTGCTCTATGTTTTTAATTGACCCTGTCCACCTTTCCTGAAGTGGAGTAGTTTAAGAACAGAAGGCTGAAAACATGCATCTTGGGCAGGCCAAGTTTGTTTTTTCCAACAGCTAGAGTCATTGCTTAAGTAGCAACATATTGTAATACATCAAACTGTTTTACAACAAATTGTAGTTTGAAAAATAGAACATAACCTCCAGTTTGAAACAAAAAAGGCTATCTTCACCATCATATGACATCGACCAATAAAAAGCCTTTGAAATTAATAAAAATAAATTTGAGACAGATTTCTACAACGAATAATGAGAGAAATATAATTTTCTAAGTTAGATTCTCTGTAGAAACATTAGTAACACAGAAAAGAAGCAAAGTAAGAAGAACACCAACAAACATACAAAAATATAATTCTCCAACTTTGGAGATTGCAGGTTTTGCCACCACTCACCATATGCTCAGAGGCACATGTTACCCAATTCTTGCAAGCTACACAGGAAGTGGATTGGACTGTGAAAGACCAACCCAAATGGTGTTTGCATTTTCACAAATTTGTAGGGCAGTACAATATCTCAGAGAGGAGGTCAGGTCTCCTGCTCCCCTTGTGCATTCACGCTGCCCAATTTCCCTGCTTTTTAAAATTTTGTAGAAATATCTGTTGACTATAGGTACATTCTAAACCACAAGGTTTTTTGCCCATTAGTGAATAATAGTCAGTGAGTGTACAGTCTGTATACCCATGTATACAATACTTTATTATTATATTATTATTATTATTATTATTATTATATTTCTACTCCACCCTTCCTCACAGAAGGAGCCCAGGACAACAGGGGCAAAACACTAAAAACATCTTAAAACATCTTAAAAACAAAACATCTTTAAAACATAACATTTTAAAAACATTTTTTAAAATAAATATCTTTGAAACATCTTAAAAAGCAATTCTAACAGAGATGCAGAGATGTACAAATCCACAAGTGTACCCTCTTTCATACAAACACTTGTACATGCAGGGACAGCTTGCACCTGTATCCAGTGTAACATGCGAACAAGCCTAGAGTGTACACTAGTTGAGTTGTACACCTCACTTGTTGAAAGTTATATGGAACTAACCATACAAGTGTGCATGCTCATCTATCTGTGTACAGTAAAACTTACTGCATTAGTGAGATGGAGTGTGTGCACGCACACACTTATACTATTTGTGAATATGTAATTAGGGTAGACCCACATGATGATGATTGGATTGAGGAGGATTAAACCCAGTTTGGCTACTTAAGTCAGCTTGCCTTGAGCATGTATTTCTTTTCATAGTCTATGGGAGGGCCATAGCTCAGCAATAGAGCATCTGGTTTGCCTGCAAAAAGTTCCAGGCCCCAGGCTGGGAAAAATCTCTGTCTGAAACTCTGCCAGAGCTGCTGCCAGACAGTGAAGACAAAACTGAGCTATACTGACAAATTATTTGACTTGCTATAAGGCAGCTTCCCATATCCTGATGATGATTTATTTCGTTCAAGAATCACTTCCCATGAGGCATCCCAAAGTGATTTACATTATAACATATGTAAAACAGTTACATGTAAAAAACAGTTAATTGCATATGCAGAACAATTATTTAAAACTTATACAAATAAAAGCATGATGATGAATGAAGAAGGGAGGTAAGAGTGCTTCTTCAAGCCTCATGGAAAAAAGCAATAGGAAAAGAGATAGGGCTGACACCATATTTTAGGGGGACTTGGGCAAGGTCCCTCTGGGGTCCCCCCAGTGCCATCTTGTCACTCCTCCACAAAGTAAACTTACAAGGGGAGTGTAGGGGTGATTGGGAACAAGCAGTGGGTGTCAGTGGTGAGAAGCAGGGAGAATGAGGGGGTGCACGACCAGATTCCTGATACTCCCTTAGCCTGGTGCAGCAGATGTCCCCATATTCATTTCCACCAGAATGTCTCAGGCCCTGATGTAGTGTACATCGAAGGTGGGGCCCAGAGGCATTAGGGTTAACATAGATGGTGATGGCTGCAACTGCGTAACCAGGAACTTCTCTCCTCAACTCCAGGCCCTAAAAAAAATAAAAAATAAGTCGACTGATGGAATACTAGCATCAGACTAGGGATGAAGGTGAAATTCAGTTTTGATAGCATTTTAGGGAGCAATATGTAGAAACAAATTGAGGGGGGAATGTGCATAAAGATGCATATTAGTGACAAGAGAATACACAAATGCATTATATTAGGGGAAATTGCTTGCAAAAATGTGTAGAGTGGATGAAACTGCATACAAAATGTACTTATCAGGAGAAATTTGCAACAAAATGTCAAATTTTCATGAGGATTTTGAATCGCAAATTGCTGTGGAAATGTAGAGAACTGATGACTGGAGAATGTAGAAACTTGGAGAACCAAAACTGACAGATTCATCCTTTCCTCCATCAGCACTGTGGGTCCTCTGGAGCCCCAGCATTTGCCCACCCATGATTTGTGGTGACACCAGGCAGGCAAACAAGAAAGGAACAAGTGAACAGCCTTGGGATGATTATGGCAGACAAGGAAGAGGAAACAAAAGAATAGGAAAGCTGTTTCAAAACACAGCCAATGAGTTATAAGTAAGAGCTCATGATCAGCTTGCCAGCAGCCACTTCATGCTTCCTATTTTATGAGGGCTTCTGTGAGATCAGAGCCAAAGAACAGATGGAAGCTTGTGGCCATTGATTTATTTATTTATATCACCCTTCCATTTTATTCCCAGGATGGTTTACAAAAGAAGAAAAGAAGAAGAAAACAAAATGGAAAATAAAATAAGCTAAAAGCTACAAAATCATAATAGCAGCAAAAACCGTTGGCAGGATTAAAATTGCATCTGAAAAGCTTGGGAAAGTAAAACTGATGCCAAAATGACCATGAAGTAGGTACCAGGTGAACTTTTCTGGGGAGTTTCTCTCTCTCTCTTAGCTGCTTGCTCACCTCAGGTAGCAAGATGCACAGACAAGCACAGTTCCTCTGTCTTGTTTGGATTGAGCTTCAGTTTATTGGCCCTCATCCTGACCGTTACTATGATGAGGCACAGATTTAGCACTTCCACTGCTTCACCTGAATTGTGTAAAAAGCAGAAATAAGAGTGGGGTGTCGTTTCATCTCAGACCTCTGGATGACATGCTCAGTAGTTTGATGTAGATTATAAATAGCAAGGGTGACACAATAGAACCCTATGGGACCTTGTAGAATAAACACCAAGGAATCAAACAGCAGTCCCCCAGAACCACCGTAAAGGAATTAGTCATTAAAGTAAGAACTGAAACACAGCAACACAATGACTCCAGTCTTGTTTTGGTCCACCATTCCAGGAGGATACCATGGTCAACATCAAAAGCCACTGAGAGGTCTCTGAGAATCAATAGGGCTGACCTTCACCTGTCTTGGTCTTAGAGAAGAGCATTGATATAGTGAGCATAACGGAGACCTGGTGGAATGGAGAAAACCAGTGGGATACGGTTATCCCTGGATATAAACTATATCGGAAGGACAGGGAAGGACGTATTGGTGGTGGAGTCGCTCTATACGTGAAAGAAGGCATTGAATCCAGCAAGCTCGAAACCCCAAAAGAGGCAGACTCCTCCACAGAATCGTTGTGGGTGGTGATACCGTGCCCCAGGAGGGACTTAATACTGGGAACGATCTATCGTCCCCCTGATCAAAATGCTCAGGGAGACCTTGAGATGAGATATGAAATTGAGGAAGCATCCAAACTAGGAAATGTGGTAGTAATGGGTGACTTCAACTACCCAGACATAGACTGGCCGCATATGTGTTCCAGTCATGACAAAGAAGCAAAGTTTCTAGATATTCTAAATGACTATTCCCTAGACCAGTTGGTCATGGAACCGACCAGAGGGACGGCAACCCTGGACTTAATCCTCAGTGGGGACCGGGACCTGGTGCGAGATGTAAGTGTTGTCGAACCGATTGGGAGCAGTGACCATAGTGCTATTAAATTAAACATACATGTAAATGGCCGATTGCCAAGAAAATCCAACACAGTCACATTTGACTTCAAAAGAGGAAACTTCACAAAAATGAGGGGATTGGTAAAAAAAAAGCTGAAAAACAAAGTCCAGAGGGTCACATCACTTGAAAATGCTTGGAAGTTGTTTAAAAACACTATATTAGAAGCTCAACTGGAGTGCATACCGCAGATCAGAAAAGGTACCACCAGGGCCAAGAAGATGCCAGCATGGTTAACGAGCAAAGTCAAAGAACCTCTTAGAGGCAAAAAGTCTTCCTTCAGAAAATGGAAGTCTTGTCCGAATGAAGAAAACAAAAAAGAACACAAACTCTGGCAAAAGAAATGCAAGAAGACAATAAGGGATGCTAAAAAAGAATTTGAGGAGCACATTGCTAAGAACATAAAAACCAACAACAAAAAATTTTATAAATACATTCAAAGCAGGAGACCATCTAGGGAGGCGATTGGACCCTTGGATGATAAGGGAGTCAAAGGTGTACTAAAGAACGATAAGGAGATTGCAGAGAAGCTAAATAAATTCTTTGCATCTGTCTTCACAGTGGAAGATATAGGGCAGATCCCTGAACCTGAACTAACATTTGCAGGAAGGGATTCTGAGGAACTGAGACAAATAGTAGTAACGAGAGAGGAAGTTCTAGGCTTAATAGACAATATAAAAACAGACAAATCAGCGGGCCCGGATGGCATCCACCCGAGAGTTCTCAAAGAACTCAAATGTGAAATTGCTGATCTGCTAACTAAAATATGTAACTTGTCCCTCAGGTCCTTCTCCATGCCTGAGGACTGGAAAGTGGCAAATGTAACGCCAATCTTCAAAAAGGGATCCAGAGGGGATCCTGGAAATTACAGGCCAGTTAGCTTAACTTCTGTCCCTGGAAAACTGGTAGAAAGTATTATTAAAGCTAGATTAAATAAGCACATAGGAGAACAAGCCTTGCTGAAGCAGAGCCAGCATGGCTTCTGCAAGGGAAAGTCCTGTCTCAGTAACCTATTAGAATTCTTTGAGAGTGTCAACAAGCATATAGATAGAGGTGATCCAGTGGACATAGTGTACTTAGACTTTCAAAAAGGATTTGACAAGGTACCTCACCAAAGACTTCTGAGGAAGCTTAGCAGTCATGGAATAAGAGGAGAGGTCCTCTTGTGGATAAGGAATTGGTTAAGAAGCAGAAAGCAGAGAGTAGGAATAAACGGACAGTTCTCCCAATGGAGGGCTGTAGAAAGTGGAGTCCCTCAAGGATCGGTATTGGGGCCTGTACTTTTCAACTTGTTCATTAATGACCTAGAATTAGGAGTGAGCAGTGAAGTGGCCAAGTTTGCTGACGACACTAAATTGTTCAGGGTTGTTAAAACAAAAAGGGATTGCGAAGAGCTCCAAAAAGACCTCTCCAAACTGAGTGAATGGGTGGAAAAATGGCAAATGCAATTCAATAGAAACAAGTGTAAAATTATGCATATTGGAGCAAAAAATCTGAATTTCACATATATGCTCATGGGGTCTGAAGTGGTGGTGACCGACCAGGAGAGAGACCTCGGGGTTGTAGTAGACAGCACGATGAAAATGTCGACCCAGTGTGCGGCAGCTGTGAAAAAGGCAAATTCCATGCTAGCGATAATTAGGAAAGGTATTGAAAATAAAACAGCCGATATCATAATGCCGTTGTATAAATCTATGGTGCGGCCACATTTGGAATACTGTGTACAGTTCTGGTCGCCTCATCTCAAAAAGGATGTTATAGAGTTGGAAAAGGTTCAGAAGAGGGCAACCAGAATGATCAAGGGGATGGAGCGACTCCCTTATGAGGAAAGGTTGCAGTATTTGGGGCTTTTTAGTTTAGAGAAAAGGCGGGTCAGAGGAGACATGATAGAAGTGTACAAAATTATGCTTGGCATTGAGAAAGTGGATAGAGAAAAGTTCTTCTCCCTCTCTCATAATACTAGAACTCGTGGACATTCAAATAAGCTGAAAGTTGGAAGATTCAGGACAGACAAAAGGAAGTACTTCTTTACTCAGCATATAGTTAAACTATGGAATTTGCTCCCACAAGATGCAGTAATGGCCACCAGCTTGGATGGCTTTAAAAGAAGATTAGACAAATTCATGGAGGACAGGGCTATCGATGGCTACTAGCCATGAGGGATGAGACTGTGCTGGGACCATCAAGGGGCAAGTATTTCCACCTGCCTTGCCCCACCCCTCTGCCTGGGCCTTATCAGGAGGAGCTGCAGGCTGAGTCGTGCTGCTGCAGGGATGAGACTGTGCTGGGACCATCAAGGGGCAAGCATTTCCACCTGCCTTGCCCCACCCCTCTGCCTGGGCCTTATCAGGAGGAGCTGCAGGCTGAGTCGTGCTGCTGCAGGGATGAGACTGTGCTGGGACCATCAAGGGGCAAGCATTTCCACCTGCCTTGCCCCACTCCTCTGCCTGGGCCTTATCAGGAGGAGCTGCAGGCTGAGTCGTGCTGCTGCAGGGATGAGACTGTGCTGGGACCATCAAGAGGCAAGCATTTCCACCTGCCTTGCCCCACCCCTCTGCCTGGGCCTTATCAGGAGGAGCTGCAGGCTGAGTCGTGCTGCTGCAGGGATGAGACTGTGCTGGGACCTTCAAGGGGCAAGCATTTCCACCTGCCTTGCCCCCCACCCCTGCTCTTAGTGACATTTGTTTGGGGACTGTCCTTTACCAGGAAGATGAATGTTTTTGGTTTGCTGTTCCTGTTTTTTTAGCTTTTCCATTATTGTTAGTTTTTATTGTTAGTCTCTTAATGTTTTGATGTTTGCATGTTCTGCTTTGTACGTCACTTAGAGTGGCTGACAATTCAGCCAGATAAGCGACTAATAAGTCAAATAAATAAATAAATGATGGCTGTGCTCTGCCACCCTAGTCAGAGGCAGCATGCTTCTGAAAACCAGTTGCCGGAAGCCTCAGGAGGGGAGAGTGTTTTTGCACTCGGGTCCTGCTTGCGGGCTTCCCCCAGGCACCTGGTTGGCCACTGTGAGAACAGGATGCTGGACTAGATGGGCCACTGGCCTGATCCAGCAGGCTCTTCTTATGTTCTTATGTCTTTTCCAGGTATAGGTCATCTATTAGGATGGCCAAAGCAGTCTCAATACCAAAACCATGGACTTGTTTTTCAAGACTGAGAGGAGCTGACCAGTGAGCTCAGCAGCAATTCCTAACTTCAAGGTTATAATCATGTGTGCACTTATATAAAATAATCCTATGGAACATAATGGATTTACTTATGAGTAAGTGTTCATTGGATATTGCACATTTCACCCATCCGTTCTCATCTCCACATAAGAACTATCCACACACCCTGTATCTTTCTTGCAAACTGGAGTGTATTTATCAAGCTATACGGTAATACAGTGGTTCCCAACCTGGGGGCCGGGACCCCCAGGGGGGCCGCAACATAATCCAGAGGGGGCCGTGAACAGTAAAGAAATGAATTATTTATTAATTTTTTTTAAAATGTCTTCACTCCTACACTGTCTGCTTCCCACTGCCGCTGCAGATGACACCTCCCCCTTGCTCCAAACGAGAGGGGAGGCCTTTTGCTGAAGCACCAGAGTGTCTTTCAGGTGCACTAAGGGCAGGCATCTGCCTATAAAATATATGGCAGATGCCAAAGGAGGCTGAGGGTGGAGCTATCAGGAAGAAGAGGGGATTACTATCACTGATTCCCGTCTCCTTGCACTGCCGCTACTGGCAACGCCCTTGCTTAGAATGAGAGGAGATGGCTTTTTGTGAAGCAAAAAGAAGCAAGCCTGCAAAGAAAGGCTGCTTTCCCCCTTCCTTCCTGGCAGCCAGCCTCCCTCCCTGGGGGGAGGGGGTCACAATTTTTTTTCAGCTTATAAAGGGGGTCCCATGCTCATAAAGGTTGGGAACCACTGCGCTAATATCCATAGCTCACTTCCCCAGTGGAGGCTGATGGCTCCAATGTAAGTGGGGCAGTGAATCCTCTCCAGGTTTTAGTACAAACTTTAAGCATCTTGGACAGCTCCCTGAAAGTTCAGAGTAAAACCTGGAGCGGATTCATTTCCCCCTAACATCAGAGCCACAAGCCTCTGCTGCACATCTCCATGGATAAAAACATATATAAAACTTTGAAAAAATAGATTCTTAGTACAAATGCACACAAACTACATATTGTGAAGGCTTTTAATATCGCTGCTGGTTTTCTTATGTTGCAGTTCTGTAAGAGGAGAGCTAAGTAAGAAGGGCTGGTTTTCATGTGCTGTTTAACTATTGCAGGTCTTGGGAACAGCCAATTTCTCTTCACTAGGAGCCATGAACCACTGGCCCCATGAGACCTGATATTGCCCACCAGCATCTCCCACTGGTGTCAGCAGCACCACTACTGGAAAAAGGTATGCAAAGAACCAGGAAGGACGGAGCCATCTTCATCTTCATCATGGCACTGTGCTGGGCTGAGAGATTTTAATCTCTGCACAACCCAGTGTCATAATGGGAATGCAAATTGGGTTGAAGAGTTAGCCCTCCCCTACAGTATGTCCCTGATCCAGATTAGGCCTCTGTAGCTGATTTTTCAAAACCATGCAAATGCAAAGACATATGTAAATAACTGTCATTTAGCCTTCAAGCCTGTATTCTGAGAATAAGGTCTGAACAATAAAAAGATAGTATGACTGTTGTAAAAAAAATCCTAGTCATCCTTTGAATTCTTGCAAACTAATAATCAGAGAAGGAGGAAGAGGTTTACAATAGTCTTGCTAATCTACAAAATGTGAAATTGTGCTTGATTAGGGTTATGTCATCATGCGTTATTTCTCCTGTTCTCAGATGGCACAAACTATCACCCCAGACCCACCATAGAATTAGTCTTCATCAACTGGTCTTCTGCATTGGCTGCATTATACTTGTGAGTTATCAAAACACACATGCATTGATGGAGACCCACTATGTAAACCTGCAGAGCTACAATTACCATACAGTACAATTAGGCTCCAGTTTAATACATTTAGATCTCCCCTGATCCTGCACACCAAGCGTTTTTGAAATTTAATTGGCATGAAAGGCAGGGTAAACTATGCACAACAAATTGACTGTGAAACAATGTTAATTTAGATAATGCCTATTCTGTAAAACCGCATCCTCAGCAATATTTAAAGATGCACCATGGAAAAGAGTTCCTTGCTTCTTTTACTGTAATCCCAGTGACTTTATGCTGTGTTGCAGCTGAATTTTCATGCAGGAGTAGGTTAACATTCAGCATTTTAACACCAGTCATCTTTGTTTTTTATTTATGGTGCCAGTGAAAAAGTGATTTCATATTATACATAAATCATTGGTGAAGACAAAATATTGTCTGTGTTCTGAAGTACCTGCATCTGGAAATGGCACTCATTCACCTTAGTGGTCTCTATTAATCTACTTCTCCTGCAGTGGTGACAATTGTGTGTAAAGAAAAGCTAGATCAGCAAATGACTGCCAAGCCTTGTAGTTTTTGAACAATGGACTTTGATACCAATGTGATGCCTGATGCTCTAAGACACAAAATGTAAGGGAGCTAGGCCAAGTGTAATGTTTGTACAAAAATATCAAGCAATTCTAAGCTTGAAGGCTGCAGTCTTGTACACGCTTACTTGGGCTTATGTAAAAATATAAACAAATGTTGCTAATATCTATAACCGAACAAAGTCAATCTGTCCCTCAGTTGTTTATGAGTATTCTTTCATCCTCACCTGACTTCTGAGTGCTATTAATGACCCGTTATTTCAAGAGTCACTAACCTTTTTGGTGTCTGTTGGTACACTTGCAAACTGGAGAAACTGTTGTGAGCACCTCACATCCTACAATCTATTCTATTGGCTACAATAGAATGCTTCTTTCAAGCTGAACTTCAGCAGAGGAAAGTGACCCTGTGGGTGCCAAGGAAGGCCTCTGTGGGTACATGTGTCCACAGGCACCACATAGGTGATCCATGTGTTATTTTAACATGTGCGTCTCTCATGACAGTTTAACTGTTATGCCCTACCTCCCCATTTCCTCTGTATTTTTTTTTTTAAAAAATGACAAAGTACTTGAACCAACCAATGCTTAGATAAACATATTGCCATTAAAAAACAACACCTGCCAAGCTTTCAACAGAGGTTCAGCAAGTTAAGATCCCGGAATTGTCAGTTTACAAACAGCTGTGCAGAATAATCATCAATTTTTTTTATAGAAGCAATATTTCTGTTGACACTGGGCAGAGCCCTGACAGAAGTAAATTAAGTAATGCATTGAGACAGGCCTATGTCCCATTGTTTATTTTAACAGGCAAGCTGCAAACATTTGGAGGTAACCTTCCTGAAGGAAGCTATGAACTCAAGCTGCATCTACTTAATTACACAGCTGGAAAAGCTGTTGCATAAAACACCCTGGTATGCTTTTCATGTATTTTTGGTGGAGCACATTTCAGAATCAGAGCTTGGAAAAGTTACTTTTTTGAACTACAACTCCCATCAACCCCAGCCAGCATGGCCACTGGATTGGGCTAATGGGAGTTGTAGTTCAAAAAAGTAACTTTTCCAAGCTCATATGGAAGAGTCTGAGGTTTTCTCGTCTGTTTGCAACAATTATATTGTAATGCAATACACAGCACTGAAAAGGATACGGGAGCATAACTTCAGTGATAAATAATCCTGAACCATGTATTGGGTTGGATCCAGACCTGCTGTTCTGCCAGTGAAAAAGACCCTTAGGTGGAATGGGCTTCAGTCCAATGGAGGCTCTTACTGGAGGAAAGGGGAAGGCAATTTTCACCCTTTGGAGCAGATTTTTAGGAGGCATGGGGAATTGCACATAGGAGAGGAAATTAGCAAAAATTGCCTCCCTTTTCTTCTGCCAGCAGGAGTGTCTCTTGAGTTGAACTCCACTTGTGGGATATCTGGATCCAATACATTATTTTCTAAGAGGAATGGACATTTACATATATCATCCCAAGAGTAGCTTCACACATAATATTACTTAAGTGTAGGAAAAGGCATGTTCATCATTACAAGACAAATACATATATGCCTTTTTCATTGTGAATACACGTAATACACTTTAAAATGGAAGAAGTACTTTTGTGTAGGAAAATTGTCATATGTGAAATGACCTTCAAATGACAAAGTTGCACATGCAGGTACATAACTTGATGGCTCACTGATTATTGGTTTATCACTTGATGAGTTAGCCATCTCAGATGTGAATTCTTTCCACTGAAAAAAACATTGTTCCTGTCTAATTTTGGTTTGTACTACTTCAAACTGCAAGTGGGGGCTTGCATGATTAAAAAGAAGAGTTAACATTGGTATAGTGAGGTCATAAATGCAGTGCAATAATTGATGGTATGAATGGAACCTATTCTACTTACTATTGCCATCACAAAATAATAATTATTGTTGTTGTAGATCTTTATCTTGCCTTTTAGAGTGCTCACCCTCCCAAGGTGACTTACAAAGCAATCTGTATAACATTAAAATGCTAATATATTAAAATGCTAATATATTAAAACAATAAAAATAACAAATAACAATGGTAAATGACATTAAAGTAACAACAGTAGATAAAACCATTATTAAAACACAGTGCCATAAAATCACCCAAAACCAAAGTGCAATAAAAATGTTTTAGGACTCTTCTAAATGCTGATTCAGCTGATATGCCTGAAGCAGTTCACAAAACAAAGGAAAAAGAATTGAAACAATTCCAGAACTGCAAACAACTCTAGGGAGACAATTGGACCCTTGGATGATAAGGGACTCAAAGGTGTACTAAAGAACGATAAGGAGATTGCAGAGAAGCTAAATGAATTCTTTGCATCTGTCTTCACAGTGGAAGATATAGGGCAGATCCCTGAACCTGAACTAACATTTGCAGGAAGGGATTCTGAGGAACTGAGACAAATAGTAGTAACGAGAGAGGAAGTTCTAAGCTTAATGGACAATATAAAAACTAACAAATCACCGGGCCCGGATGGCATCCACCCGAGTGTTCTCAAAGAACTCAAAGGTGAAATTGCTGATCTGCTAACTAAAATATGTAACTTGTCCCTCGGGTCCTCCTCCGTGCCTGAGGACTGGAAAGTGGCAAATGTAACGCCAATCTTCAAAAAGGGATCCAGAGGGGATCCCGAAAATTACAGGCCAGTTAGCTTAACTTCTGTCCCTGGAAAACTGGTAGAAAGTATGATTAAAGCTAGATTAACTAAGCACATAGAAGAACGAGCCTTGCTGAAGCAGAGCCAGCATGGCTTCTGCAAGGGAAAGTCCTGTCTCAGTAACCTATTAGAATTCTTTGAGAGTGTCAACAAGCATATAGATAGAGGTGATCCAGTGGACATAGTGTACTTAGACTTTCAAAAAGCGTTTGACAAGGTACCTCACCAAAGACTTCTGAGGAAGCTTAGCAGTCATGGAATAAGAGGAGAGGTCCTCTTGTGGATAAGGAATTGGTTAAGAAGCAGAAAGCAGAGAGTAGGAATAAACGGACAGTTCTCCCAGTGGAGGGCTGTAGAAAGTGGAGTCCCTCAAGGATCGGTATTGGGACCTGTACTTTTCAACTTGTTCATTAATGACCTAGAATTAGGAGTGAGCAGTGAAGTGGCCAAGTTTGCTAATGACAATAAATTGTTCAGGGTTGTTAAAACAAAAAGGGATTGCGAAGAGCTCCAAAAAGACCTCTCCAAACTGAGTGAATGGGTGGAAAAATGGCAAATGCAATTCAATAGAAACAAGTGTAAAATTATGCATATTGGAGCAAAAAATCTTAATTTCACATATACGCTCATGGGGTCTGAACTGGCGGTGACCGACCAGGAGAGAGACCTCGGGGTTGTAGTGGACAGCACGATGAAAATGTCGACCCAGTGTGCGGCAGCTGTGAAAAAGGCAAATTCAAAGCTAGCGATAATTAGGAAAGGTATTGAAAATAAAACAGCCGATATCATAATGCCGTTGTATAAATCTATGGTGCGGCCGCATTTGGAATACTGTGTACAGTTCTGGTCGCCTCATCTCAAAAAGGATATTATAGAGTTGGAAAAGGTTCAGAAGAGGGCAACCAGAATGATCAAGGGGATGGAGCGACTCCCTTACGAGGAAAGGCTGCAGCATTTGGGGCTTTTTAGTTTAGAGAAAAGGCGGGTCAGAGGAGACATGATAGAAGTGTATAAAATTATGCATGGCATTGAGAAAGTGGATAGAGAAAAGTTCTTCTCCCTCTCTCATAATACTAGAACTCGTGGACATTCAAAGAAGCTGAATGTTGGAAGATTCAGGACAGACAAAAGGAAGTACTTCTTTACTCAGCGCATAGTTAAACTATGGAATTTGCTCCCACAAGATGCAGTAATGGCCACCAGCTTGGATGGCTTTAAAAGAAGATTAGACAAATTCATGGAGGACAGGGCTATCAATGGCTACTAGCCATGATGGCTGTGCTCTGCCACCCTAGTCAGAGGCAGCATGCTTCTGAAAACCAGTTGCCGGAAGCCTCAGGAGGGGAGAGTGTTCTTGCACTCGGGTCCTGCTTGCGGGCTTCCCCCAGGCACCTGGTTGGCCACTGTGAGAACAGGATGCTGGACTAGATGGGCCACTGGCCTGATCCAGCAGGCTCTTCTTATGTTCTTATGTTCTTAACTCATACAGGACCCCCATCACTTCTAGATTAACTCTCGGCTAAATGGAACACCAACTTCCTTCTCTTTCAGTAGATCCCTCAGTCAGTGTAGGCTTCATTGTGTGACAGGGAGATCCATATACGAAATTCTGAAAATTTGATTATTTTTCGATATCTACCTTAAGATGCTATTTAATCTAAATTACTGCAGGTATGAAAATATAATGCCAAAATGCTTACAAAGGTATCAATTTCATTCTGATGTAATGTGTTCCATAGAATTCCTGACACATCAGTGTGCTGGCTATATGTCCCCACTAAGAGAAAATGGGCCAAATCACATACTTGATGCTTTGAGTTTAATAGGAAAGTTTACTATAAATACAGTGATGTGGAATTAGGACCAGCTTATAGGCCTTATTAAGCCTACCAGGCCTCTCCATTTTGCCTGCAAAGCTGTCAAGGCAAGTCAAGGCATGCCCACCTGCCCTACACCTGATGTCTTATATGATCAGCTGATTGTTGGTGCTGTTCCTTTGCCCCCATGCTTGACTGCAAAGGAAAACAGGTCATTGTGATGACAGAGGACTGACACCCACCTGTTAAACTTGGTCCACAGAACATGGCTCATCGGCCAGATTCAGTTTCCCACCTCCACTGCAATAAATACCCAGTGCTCTTGCCATCACTTTGGTGATGTCAAGCCAGTGCTAGAAATAAATTGCAAGGCCTTCATTGGATAGCATATTGTTATTTTATTTATTTATTTATATTCTGCCCTTCCTCCCAGAAGGTGCCTAGGATACTGGAATACAGGAACCATTAACATGAGAAGGAGATAGAGACATCATATGTACAGTAGGGCCCCGCTTTACAGCGCTTCGCTTTACAGCGTTCCGCTAATACAGTGGTTGTGAATTGTAGAAAGGCCCCGCTTTACAGCGCTTGTTCCACTTTTACGGCGGTTTTTTGCCGCCAGGTGCCATTTTGGTCAATGTAAGTCAATGGGATCTGCTTTACAGTGGTTTTTGCTTTACAGCGGGGGTCCGGAACGTAACCCGCTGTATGAGCGGGGCCCTACTGTATGTGGATGTCTGACCGGGAGAGGGAAACTGCCCTCTAACTGGCATCCAGCAATTAGAGAAATGCCAGCAGGTAAGTAGGCCAAGTGCCACTTGCTTTTGTGTGAACCATGAAAGCTGTACACGCTACATTGAGAAAAGAACTCTTGTTGCTTGATGCATATTGTGGGGGGGGATTACTTGTTTCATCTTTGGAGCCCTCATTGATTGAAGTATCACTGAAGGACTTCTCAAGATGAGCTTTCTGCTGGTGAAATCATATCTAACTTTTTTCTGTTTGACTGTTAATCTGGTTTTATCAGCAGTCACTGTGCCTTCAGTTATATGACACAGTTTTAATTATTCTCTGGCATATTTACTCAGAGACATAGAAAAGGGAGAGTAGAAGAAATTATAGCAAATATTTGCATCCAGCTATTTCCCCATTTTCTCCTCTGCTTTTCGTAACAACCATGGGAAGTTTAGACCTTTCAATCATGAAATGGTGGGGGCAGACAGAGCCCTTGCAGCAATTGGGACATTCTATGTATTTTCTTTCCAAGCTGGGGCAGGATTGCTGTTTGTTACACACTTGCTCGTGGCTTCACTGGTGCAAGTGTCAAAACAAGAAGTATAATATAGGCCTTCTGCTTAGACAGTTGGGCTTTCTGCAAGCTGAGCACTCTTGGGAAGCAATTTATCATATTACTTTTGGGAGTTAGGGTTACATGAACAAAGGGTGAAGAACGATCAGCAGTTTTTAAATGTTTTTTTATTTGGCCAGATTTGTAGTGTTTTTGTTTTGGGTTTGTGCTGTTGTACCCTTCCTTTACATCAGGGATGATGAACCTGTGGCCTTCTAGTTGTGGTTGGACTCCAGCTACTATCAGCTCCAGCCATCATGGGAAATGGACAGGGATGATGTGAGCTATTGCCTGACAACATCTGGAGTTGCACAGGTTCCCCCATGCCTGCTCTAAACCTTTGGGATGGGCTATAAAACTAAGCAAATAAAAATAATCTACAATACAACAATATGGCTTTACTAATTTTTATCAGAAAAAAGTACAAAGTAAACTAAGCAACTTGGATTCTAGCTTCACATTCATGAAATGGGGCTTCCCCATCCCCACCCTCCCTTCCCTCTGCTGGCCCGGGCTGTACCCATCAAAAATCTCCTCCTGGGCTTGGGGAACCCTTGAGAATGGAGTGGGAGGATGCACATGGAGGGGGCAGTTGATGGAAATCACACCTCCAGACGATCCACAGCAATTTTTCAGTGCATCAGTTTTGTTCCACTTACAATTGGGTGTCCCATAGGATATCCTATAAATACACATAGTCAGGGCTTTGTTTTTATCCACAAATTTATTCTTCACACGGTTGGTTCCTCCCCCACCCCCCAGTTCCAATTTTAGTTTTGATTTGTTTTTGGAGCTTTCTTTAGTGGGTCCTCTTGTAGAGCATACCTTCTAGTCCTCAGAGGATTTAAATATTATGTTTGAGTGCATTACAGCAGAGCTTGTAGTCAGCACACCTGTCAGCTGATTGGTGCTGAATTCAAGCTCTGCTTTTTTCAGGAGATGGCTACACTACTGAGTTCCCCATGGAAGAATGAATTCTCTATAAGGAACTCAGTAACACAGCCAATCCCAGCAGACTTGATTGGCAGTAACTTCAAGCCCTGCTTGGCTGGGCTTGGATTTTCTTTTGTAGTGTGGCTTGTTATCTGGCATCATAGTGATGTCAGATAACTGAAAGGTAGGCAGTTGCTCACCTATCAAAATGGCCTGCTGAGAGTGGGAGAACTGATAGGCTAGATCCACTTTCCCTCCCCTATAGTATCTATTGTTTTAGAAAGTCAAACAAGTACCCAGGACCCCAAGCAGTATTCCACAGTCACTTAGGTCAAGTTAAATTGTGATCCTCAATTGCCAACCTGAGAAATTTACCGGATATCAGCTATTTAAGGTCTGTTTTTATGATGTTTTAAAGTGTTTTTACTGCTTTTGTTTGCCGCGCTGGGCTCCTGCTGGAAGGAAGGGCAGTATATAAATTAAATAATAAATAAATAAAATAAATATTTTATAACCATGTTTACATTTTTCCACACTTCCCCACACGTCTGGTACAATAGGCAATGGCAGACAACAGTCTCTAGTACATCCATCTAATTAACCATCCCTCACTATGAGAGTATTGGTTGGTTGTCACAATACCTCTCCACCATTCCTAAATACAATAATTCACTGCTGCAGCATCTCTTGTTCCAATCCATTATCAATGTTCCAAGAAATATCAGCAAAAAGCTCCTTGTCATCTTTACCTTAATGTATCCACATGGTGATGAACTCCATCTGCTGACTAGATGTGAAATGTTCGGTTTGCAACAATAGAATGCATAAGTATATTTTTAACTTAATGTGCTGTGCCACTAAAAACATACAACAAGCACTTTCTTATTCAACCAGTGTTGAGCTGAGGGCAAGCTAATTACTTGGCCTGTAATGCTGATCCCAATTACATGTGCACAACACCCATTAAAATCAAAGACTCATGCCACTGGATACTGTCTAATGTATTCAAATGCTTCTGCTGCTGAATGGAAGTGGAAGAAAATGTGTTGCAAGGCGGCATAAACCATTGGCTAACTGTTGGATGAAAATGTGTAATTTTTTTATTATTATTTTAAGTATCAAGCTTCAGAAAGGTGATGATGTATTGGGTCACTGAAAGTTTGGAAGCGAAGGCTGAAACCTAAACATATTGCCTTCTGTTTAAACATACATGGGATTGTACTGTGCGGCTATAATCCTATATACTTACTTATCTGGGAGTAAGCCCCATTGAACTCAGTGGGGCTTCTTCTGGGTAGACATATTGAGGATTGTACAGTAAAATAACAGAAAAAGGATTCATGTAGCTTATGATAGTCTGTTGACAGTATTTTTGAGATAAAATGAAGCTGGAATTCATAACTGACTGAAACAATAAAAATAAACAGCAAAGAGCTCTGGGATTATGACTGAGAAAATCATTGTGTTGGAATTATCTTGCCAAGCCTCGATGTAGGTAGCATGTTATTTTGGGGGGGGGGAGATAAGGTATTGTTACTGCTGGTTTTCCAGGGTTGCTATAGAGAGGTGCTTGTGCATGGAAAGTTGTAGGACACCTAAATACAGATGATCTACACAGAGACGTAAGTCCTCTAATGGCGTTCTAAATCTGAGTTCAGTAAACATGTAAGGGGTCTTGTGGAGGCAATCATACTGGCTCCACAACCCTGTCAGTTGGAGAGTGAATATCTAAACCAAGCAGACTTTTGTACTCATAGAGGCTCCCTGTGCATTTTAAAACTTAATTTTCCAGGGATCTAAAACACACAGGAAGCCTCCAAGAATGCAGGAATCTTCACCCTTTAGATGGCCACCCTTCAACTCATGGAGGGTGAACCAGAATGGTAAGAGGGGCAGAGCAAGCACTCTCACTCTACTGCCTCTCCACCAACCTTGCACATTTCCTTAGCTCAGATGTAAAATGCCTGAACAGGGTTACAGAAATCCGGTGAGGACGGAAACCTAAAGATGGCTTCATGTTTGTCTCCTCTCCATTCTCAATTAACCTCTGTGTGGTCTTCTTAGTAGGTTACAAGATTCCCTTTGGCCATGTGTCCTGTTCTTTTCCTGCAATTTTTGGATTGTTGCAACCAGTTATCTTTACTGAATATGTGCTTTTGCTATTCAACAAGGGTCTGGCCTATGGCAAAAGGGGTTCATCTCCCAAATTCATACCATGTTCTATTCACTTTCTGTTACATCTCTGTGGTCTAATTCCTTCTCTGCTGCACATTTGCCTTAATTCAATTGGATGCATGTTTTCTCCCAAAGCGGGCCACAATCAAATGACCAAGAGCCCTGTTCCAATTATAAGTAATCCTACAAAGAAATGAATAAAGACTCAATTATAGAGTGTGTTAAATGCAGGCTGCACAGTGGTTCTGTTAATACATCAGCATGTACCAGCACTGTGCATAGAGAATGGTGATTGGGTCTCTAATATGAATTAGATTTTCCACGAGCTCACTTAACAGTCAATTTTTTCCCCTTCAAAACAATTCAGGAGGCAATTATCTATGCTTTAAACCCTATTTTGTTTAATTTCTTTTAAATTCCTAGATGCCTCAGTCAATTTCTCCAGATTACTCCTTGGCAAACTTGAGGGTTCATTTTGGGCTGCAGTGGTCCTTTGTAATAAACTTGCCGAAGGGAAAACAAACCCCTGGTTTTTATTTTGAAAATTACAAAATTCAAATGTCTACAGATTTGACTTCAATGGGTTTGGATTAGAGATGTGAAGGCCTGGGGGGAAAACACCAAGAAAAATAATTGGGGGGAGTGGTATTTTTTATCCCCCTCCCATTTTTTCTTCATTTTCCCAAGGCTTTTGAGGGGAGTGTAAATGGGAAGGTAGTGTGTAAATTAAGCCATGATGGCTGTGCTCTGCCACCCTAGTCAGAGGCAGTATGTTTCTGAAAACCAGTTGTCGGAAGCCTCAGGAGGGGAGAGTGTTCTTGCACTCGGGTCCAGCTTGTGGGCTTCCCCCAGGCACCTGGTTGGCCACTGTGAGAACAGGATGCTGGACTAGATGGGCCACTGACCTGATCCAGCAGGCTCTTCTTATGTTCTTAAGTGGCAATGGCTATGGCTGTTTGGAGTCTAGAAGGGCCCTTCCCACTTCATTTGTGCCTTTCAGTTTGAACATAAAGTGTCCTTTCACTGGTGTGTTTATTGTCCTCTTACATGCTTTGAGTTTTATGGAAAGAATCCGGCTACTTTCACGCTGCATTCTATGCTGTTATTCCAACCATTTCTTACCTGGTAATTTGCACATTTGTATTTGATCTTTCACACAACGTAAAAGCTAGTTCTAGAAATCTAGTGGAATACAGTCGAAGTTTAGAACTCATTTCTGTAATAAATGAGTCCAGAAATAGTCCGTTTGTAAGCTTGGCAGCCTGGCAAATCATTTTGCCACTCATGTGGCAGGCATCCTGGCATACAATGCTTTCCCGTCCTTTAGGCGCAAATCAATTTTCTTTGCCTGAGGAAAATTGTGACAGTATTCCGACTTAGGCATGGGTAGCAGCATCCCCTTCCTCCTTTTACCACACATCCCTGCATCCAGACACCCTGCAAAAATAATGTCAGATGCTAAAGGGAGAGGGGTCTCACGGGACAAGACCTTCGACCTCCTATACAGTGGACACCTAGAGTATGCATGTGTATAACATGTGCAGGATGAAAACAAGATGTTCATTGTAGCTGCATGAAAGACATTTGTGTGAAATGCTGATATATCGGCCGAAAAAGCCACGGATCCTTAACACGACAGGAACTGCATTGTGAAAGGAATTTTATTTATTTTATTTATTATTATTTATTTACTGGATTTATATACCGCCCTTCCTCCCAGTAGGAGCCCAGGGAAAATTTCAGAAATTGGGACAGAAGCACTACCATTTTAATCCAGAAAACCAACTCAATAAGCCTCATGTGTGAAAGCAGACTTAATGGGTTATATCAGTGGGTTGTATTCAACATAGCTATAAGGCTAAGGTTCCATCAGTACAAGGATTCATGTGAAAAAGACTGCCAGTTCTAAAATATATCTTGCCAGAAGATTGTACCAGATGTGCTTATCTGGAGATACAACCATGTCAGAGCATTTGTTGGAAATAAACAGACTGTTTACTGAGTTGTCAGAACGTGAAATTGAACATTCTCAAACGCAAAAAGTGTATATCACATTAGCTTCACTAGATTCAAGTTATGATAGTCTGGTGAGCTCTTTGGAAGCAATGGACGATGCCAATCTCAATATGGATTATATAGAAGGCAAACTTTTACAAGAATTTCAAAGAAGGCAAGAAATGACAAAGCAGGAAAAGTCTGAGTCTAAACACAACGTGGAAAAGCAGAACAACAAAGCAGCACAAGAGAGACTGTATGGACAAAAGGCATGTTATTTTTGTGGTTCCAAGCAACATCTTCAAAGGAATTGTGAAGCAAGAAGAAGAGAAAGAGGAAGAAAACCATGTGTACAGGTGATCTGTGCTAGTAAGAATAAGCAATGTATTAACAATGAGCAGGGAAATAACTGTAAAGATACAACCACGCAGATCAGAGAGAACAACAAAAGGTATTCCACCTGTTAGATTTAAAATAAATTCCATTAAACATATAGACTTCAGTAACTGGAAAAAGTGGGATGATGGAAATCATGAAGAGCAATGAAATATAATGACAATAATGCTGAGATTGCAATGGAGTAACTGTCTTACAAATGAAAGTGATGTAAACTGAAATAAAAGGAAATGTATCAGAAGTATAAAACCAAATGATGTAAATGTAATGACATGTAAAATGTAACACATGTAAATGGAAGAGAAATGTAACTGGCTAAATGTGGAAATTTAAGGTGGGGGATTGTTGGCTATTAAACCGAGAAAGCAGAGGTTAAATTTCCACAAGTGAGCTACGTGACTTAGAAGCGAAAGTTGGCAGAGCTCCAGCCATCTTCAAGGACACGTTGCTAAGCAACCTAGGCTCGGGCAGCTGGCCTTATCTATATAGAGGGCCAGCAGACACTTGTGAGTGTGGGGGTCGAGGAGTTTGTACAGAGAGAGCTGTGATATATTGTCAGTAAAGTAACTCTTAAAACTTATTGCTTGTCCGGCTCATTCCTTCAACTGGCATCTAGCCTGTCACTATACTGTTCTGCATCCTGGGCATCTGCTTGTACCAGATCCAACATCCAACAACATTCTCCCCCTCTGCTCCCCTAAATCCATTCTGGGTTTTCCCTCAATCCTTCAGAGCAGATTGGGGACAGTGTGGGGCACGCACAGGGGGATGAGAGGAGGAAATTCCATTGTACTAATCCTTACAGTAGCACAAAAGGTTAGTTGAATGCCACCCAGAATCTCCTGGCTTGCCCTGCAATCCTAACCCTACTTAATTTGGAGGAAGTTCCATTTAATTCAATAGGATTTACTTCTGAATAGGCATGATTAGGATTGCGCTGGTTGTCGCATGCTCCTGGTGGTGTTCTGTGATTGACTCAGAGGTTAAGTTACAGTTCTATCCTCTGTGTCTGTGGAAACATTGATTTTATTTCCAAAATTTCCATTTTACTTCCTTCTGAATGTTACTTGCATGTGAATTCTTTCTTGCATTTCCCATTGGGGTTGTCATTGAGCTCCAAAATGTTTCCAGCAGAGCCATTCTGTTTGCATTGATGATAATTAGGAGTGTGACAGCAATTTCCCCTCAAACAGAAAAAGAATACGCCTTGTTGCATCTTGTCTTATCAAATTGAAATTTGTGATAACAACTCCTTGGCAAGAAGTTATGTTGTTACTTTCTGTTTTGATTGGACAATGTTTGTTCAAGTTAGTTTCTGCCTTGATGACTCTTTTGCTAAAAAAGAACAAGATGGAACAGGATTTCATTAAGATGATCAGACATTTCCACCCCAATTTCACTGCGAGGCATCTGAGATTTCTGCAGGTTTATCTATGTGCCTAAATGTGAATCCATGTACAGAAATCTTTTTTTGAAGAGTGGGGGGATGAAAAACGGCATTTGGAGGGGCCAGTTTAGAGTGGAGATCCAGTTCCCGTGCTTAGCACATTCTGTTCCTGCTAAGCTCCGCATCCTCCCAACTGTTTTTCTTCCAGTGGGATTATGAATGTGCTTACTCTTGCCAATTGTTACCTCCTGGGAGAGTGGGTTGGGGAAACATTTTGATGGATGGGGAAAGGATTGAGAATCTCCACCCACAACAATTCTTCATTCCAAATAGTACCCACCGGAAGTTACTTTTGTCTTTCAAAAAAAGCTATTTGAATTTTATTATGTGTATTTGCATGCAGTGTTTACTTAAGTCTTAAAGTTGAGTTGTTACTGGCGTCTTACTCACTAAACCCATTCTCTTCCTCATGGACAGTAGCATTAACAAAGATCTTGCTACTTTAGGGACAGTCTGTGATTGTCTCTTAATTATCAGGAGATTGGCTGGGGCTACAATCCATGAGGTCTAAGACTATACTCACTAATAAGCAAAAAAACCTTGCGGTTTAAGAATGTACCTATAGCCAACAGATATTTCTATCAAACTTTAAAAAACAGGGAAATTGGGCAGCTATAGTGAATGCACCAGGGGAGCAGGAGACCTGACCTCCTCTCTGGGATATTGTACTGCCCTACAAATTGGTCAAAATGCAAACACCATTTGGGTTGGTCTTTCACAGTCCAATCCACTTCCTGTGTAGCTTGGAAGAATTTGGTAACATGCGCCTCTGAGCATATGGTGCTATATATATATATAAATATAACTATTGTAATAATTCTCTTTGTCCCTATGTACTGGTCGCTGTATTGTTGCATTTAGGGTTCTTCTAACCCTGTTTCTATCTCCTTTTGCTTTTGCTTTCCTTCTCTCTTTAACTATGTTAAGAGTATCTTCAGTCATCCATTGAGGTCTTTCTAGTTTCACTAATATGTTATGGGGTTTGGGGTTGAGATGAATGATTTCTGTGGGTCCCCTTTCCAGCCTCTGATTTGGGACCCTGCACCTGGATGTGATACAGCTGGCATAGCACGGTGGGGAGGAAAGCCTGGCTGGGAGTCCAGAGTCTGTGAGTTCAAATCCCTGCTCGTGTCTCCTGGGTGTCAAGGGCCAGCTAAAGATCACCCCCACAGTGAGTGGCTCAGGGGTTACATGCCCTGCCACCTGTGCAGCCGTGGGCAAGCTGCATAGTTCCAAAGAGCCCACTTGCCCCCCAGCTGGCAATTGTGGACGAGGACGAGGCTGGCTTGTGCAGCTGTGGCAAGCTGAGCAGGCCCTAGCTAGCTGGGGAGGACTAGCCTCAGAGGGAGGCAATGGTAAACCCCCTCTGAATATGGCTTACCATGAAAACTGGCTTACCATGAAAACCCTATTCATAGGGTAGCCATAAGTCAGGATCGACTTGAAGGCAATCCATTTCCATTTCACCTGGAGGTGGGCTCTGCAGCTGAGAGGCCTGCTCTGTTGATCAGATGAGTCTCCTTTGTTAGTCTAATTGAGTGGCTAGGTGGGCTAATGCGTCTATCAAGTGCCCATTAACTGTAAATGGGCCAGGGAGATCCTATTGTTATTGAAACTCTTCAGGAGAGCCTCCTGCCCCTCCTGAGGCAAAAAAGAGAGGCTAGTATTTTTACTGAGTCTGAGGAAAGGTTGGGAGCTGGAGACAGGCAGAGAGGTTGGCTCCCTGCACTATGGCTTTAGGATGTCTCCTGTAAACCTGATGGAAAAGCAAGATCTGGTGGGCTGCTAATGCTTTGAAACCCTCCATCTTAAGCTCAGGTTGGAATGTGTGTAAATAAACAAACCATATTTCATAAAGACACCATAGTCTCTGCTGATCTTCTTTCCAAGAAAACCAAACCCTGGGTAAGCCCAGGGACCCCTGGTAGGGTTGCCAGGTCGGAACCATCCAAAAACCTGAGAAAATGGGGGTGGGCCCTAGTGACATCAGGGGGCGGGCCCTAGTGACATCACGGGGTGGGCCCTAGTGACATCATTAAACATGATACATTGTATCAACCACAGTTGCTTGGAGCATACCATTCAAAAAAAATTCTCTGGAGATTAAAATAGAAATCTTACCTAAAATAGGGTGTTCCTAGGTCCATCTGAAGTGACAAGGTCATTCTTTCTCACAAGCTTAGGGTGATGCAAAATGAAAATGGACTGCCTTCAAGTTGATCCCAGATAGGGTCTTCATGGTAAGCAGTACTCAGACAGAGGTGGTTTACTATTGCCTTCCTCTGAGTCTGAGAGGCAGTGACTGGCCCAAGGTCACCCAGGGAGCTTCATGGCTGTGTGGGGATTCGAACCCTGGTCTGCCAGGTCACAGTTCAATGCCTTTAGGGAACATTTAATCTAGCTTACTTGCTTCTGGCAAGAAGGGTTTACGTGCCCTCAGGCCAGGCCGTTATTGGAAGAAAGGAGCTTAGTGTTGCATAGACGTTAGATGAGAGCACAGATAGATGCCCCTGAAGGCAGCAACTGTAAACATGCTTATTAAGGAACTAAGCCCCATAGAACTCAATAGGACTTACTTCTGAGTAGATATGGTTGCAGCCATGTTAAGGACAAGGGAGGGCATTCTAGGCAAAACAGACAAATAATTGGGTGTCAGAACAAATTAAACCAGAACTATCACTAGAAGCTAAAATGATGAAACTGAGGTTATCATACTTTGGACACATCATGAGAAGACATGATTCACTAGAAAAGACAATAATGCTGCGAAAAACAGAAGGGAATAGAAAAAGAGGAAGGCCAAACAAGAGATGGATTGATTCCATAAAGGAAGCCACAGACCTGAACTTACAAGATGTGAACAGGGTGGTTCATGACAGATGCTCTTGGAGGTCACTGATTCATAGGGTTGCTATAAGTTATAATCGACTTGAAGGCACATAACAACAACAACAAACCTCCCTGATAGACTGTGGGAATGCTGTGGACACAATATATTTCAACTTTAGCAAAGCTTTTGACAAAATGCCACATGATATTCTGATTAGCAAGCTAGCTGAATGTGGACTGGATGGAACAGCTATTGGGTGGATCCACAGTTGGCTACACAATCATATTCAGAGTGCTAATCAATGGTTTCTTCTCAACCTGGGGGGGGTAACTAGCGGGCTACTATAGGGCTTGGTCTTGGACCCAGTGCTCTTCAACATTTTTATTAATGACTTGGATGAGGAGGGGCAGGGAATGCTTATCAAACTTGTAGATGATGCAAAATTGGGAGGAATACCTAATTCCCTGGAAGACAGAAACAAAATTCAAAGGGATCTTAATAGGCTGGAGCATTGGGCTAAAAACAGCAGAATGAAATTTAACAGGGGTAAGTGTAAAGTTCTACACCTAGGAAAAAGAAACGAAATGCAGTTATTAAGATGGGGGATACTTGGCTCAGCAATACTACATGCAAGAAGGATCTTGGGATTGTTGTTGATCACAAACTGAATATGAGCCAACAATGTGATGTGGCTGCAAAAAAGGCAAATGCTATTTGAAGCTGCATTAACATTTGGAGGCAATATGCCTCTGAAGGCCAGTTGCACTTATTTATTTTATTTATCTATTAAACTGATATTTCGCCCTTCCTCTCAGAAGGGTCTTGCTTGCAGGCTTCCTATTACGGTTGGGGTGAGGAACTAGATGTTCTTATGTCCTTAAGGGAACCTGAAAACTACTGAAAGGTACCAGGAGAACAGATGGGCCCAACTCCTGCTGTGCAGCTCCCAGCACGGGCAGATGAAGCAGGGTGGCCAAGGCAAACTAAGACTCCGAGCCCTGGCCTGAGGCAGGATTGGACCAGATGCGAGGATCCGCTTCATTTACCCAGGAATGTTGGATGCAGACCCATGGTTGCTCTCTAGCCCAGTGCTGTCTGCACTGGCAGCGGCTCTCAGGGCTTCAGGCAGGGGTGTCTCTCAGCCCTACCTGGAGATGCCGCTGAGGACTGAACCTGGGCCCTTCTGCATGCGCAACAGTTTCCCTAAAAATAAAGTAAGATTCTAGTCCTTATGGTTCTGAATGAAGGGTGATTTAAACAGGGAGCTGCTTTATACTGAGTTAGGCCATTGGTCCATCTGGTTCAGCATCAGCACTGTCTACAGCGACTGACAGCGACTGTCCATGTTCTCTACCACTGAGTTACGGCCATCTTCCCTTGATTTAAAAGGGGGGGACGGGCTCTGGCCTGCAGGTCCCCCAATATCACCTGCTGCACAGGCTCTTCTCAGGCGGGAGGGTGTTCAGCACTGGGCAGTCTCTGCTTGAGGAGAATTTTGAAAGTGCACATTGGGCAGGCTGGCAGCTGACCCAAGGCATCTTCTCCTCAGGCCACTGACCCACAGACAAAGCCAGCTGGGGCCTCAGGTTGATTTGGCTGCTGGTGGTCAATGGCTCTTGACAGACAAAAAGAGGCTTCCTACTCTGCTGCGGGGGGCTTTGCACGCACACTGAGAGGTTTAACTTCCAGAGTCTTGAGTGGAGGCAACTCAATGCTGAAAAAAGACTAGAAACTTGTTAGCAGAGTTAGGTTTGGGATCAAGAGCAGACCCAGCGCTGATGTGTGTGTGTGTATGTGTGTGTGTGTGAGAGAGAGAGAGAGAGAGAGAGAGAGACTTTCCCTGTGAAGTAGCAGACTTTTACGCTGCAGCAATAACTGAGGATTCAGATTTAGTAAAATAAGGAACAGCTTGCTTCATTGAAGGAAATACACAATAGATAGGAAAGGGATTCTAGTTCTAGTAAACTACCTGCATTGGAGGTTCATGGACCTGACAAGGCCTTTGCCCTCATGCTGCAGGTGAGAGAGACAAAGCAAAGACATCTCTTCTCTTCAAGAGACAGAGAAGAAGCAGGAAGGAGAGAGTTGGAAGGTGTGGTTGGCATTCCTAAGAGGTATCAGTTTTCAGGAAGGAAGATGAGCATATGACCAAAGGAAAGGCACAGCCTAGCAACCTGGAGGTCTCCTCTCTGTCTCCCTCCAGACGTGGAAACACCCAAATCGAGTTGCATTTCCACAATTCCAACACAAGTGATGCTTAAAATGGAAACTGTGATTTATCAGGGACAGGGATTAGGAAACAGACATTGTTCCTGGGGAACCTGGCCTGGTTTTCCCTGCCTTCCGTCTGCAAGATTCTTTCTTTATTTTAAGACCCACTCTGCACCCACCTGTTCCCTGGGCTGCCAGCTTTCTTTGGGTGGCAGCCAGAAATTCAAGACGTAGAACTTTCATTGTCACAGAGATGAGGGGACGGGCCTGTTCACCTGCTGAAGTTCCATACACACACAAACCCAGCTGGAAAAATCACATGGCAACCTCATCCTGCTATACATTTTGCTTATTTAAACATTTGGTTTTCAACAATCCAAGGAGCAGTGGCAGACATGGAACCACCAGCTTTCCACAATCAGAAAAGGAAGAGGGGGCCCCCGGGGTGTGAGTGTGTGTGTGTGTGTGTCATGGAATTTCCTCCCCCAAGGTGTGGTGATGGCTAGAGACTGCTGAGCCCCATCTCTCAGGCCTCTCTCTCTCTCTCAGGCCTCTCTCTCTCTCTCTCAGGCCTCTCTCTCTCTCAGGCCTCTCTCTCTCTCTCTCTCTCTCAGGCCTCTCTCTCTCTCTCTCTCTCAGGCCTCTCTCTCTCAGGCCTCTCTCTCAGGCCTCTCTCTCTCAGGCCTCCCTCTCAGGCCTCTCTCTCTCAGGCCTCTCCCTCTCTCTCTCTCTCAGGCCTCTCTCTGCAATCAGCCGCAGTCCAACCTGCTCCTGCCACCCAGCAGCCTTCTGCTTCCAAACGAGATTCCAAACTGCTCTATTGGCCGCGATGCAAACCGCAGCCAGAAACGCCCATCGCGGCCGCTCCTCCCACCCAGCAGCTATGCGTGTCAATCACGCATGCGTGCCTGAGGGGGAGGTCCAAAAGCCGGAGATCAGCCTCTTCACACCAAATATGGCCGGAGGCCGGAGACGGCCCACTTTTGCCAGAGACTCCGGCAGAAAACCGGAGACCTGGCAACCCTAACCCCTGGTGATCTCTCACTGCTCGGAGATTGGAGTGGCAAGCAACAATATGCACACTTTATCTTAATATATGCATTTTGCACACATTTTCTGGTTAGAGAAGTGTTAAGCTGAAAGCACTGATCTGTTTCAGTTTGCATATTGTTATAGGACATGCAAGTTAGTTACATTTTAATGCAAACCAAGCCAAACCCCCCCCAAATAGTTTTAAACTTTTCCAACCATTTTGTTGTTTCCTAAGTGGAGTGTTTGAAGCTCATTCTAAAACATTGGCAAAAGGCCTTAAAATATTTGTACTTAATTATGGTTCTATAAATAAGCTACGGTTTCCTTCAATATAAAAAAGTAGCACTCCTAAAGCCTAAAAGGCAATGACAAATGTTATTAGAAGCCTGTAGGTTTGTATTTGCTTGGCTGATAAACACATAGAAATGGGTTAATATGGAATCCTGCCATATTGACTTCCTGACCTGACCCCAGTTGACTCATCCACTGAGGATCCAGATCTCCTGGAGCTAAAAGATCTTGGGGAGACTCCCCTTCATTACGGCATGGATCCAGAAAACACTGTCAAGGTGTTCAAAGGGGATACATTGGAAGGTCCTTGGAGTGTATCCCTGACTTGTCTGCATGCTTGAGAGCCCAATGTTGCTATTCTACACAAGAGTAAAGGTCTCAATGAGAGTTACTGCCCTCTTTAATTGCAAAGGGTTTCTGCAAAGCAGTCTTAGGCACCTTCAATTGGTTTAGGACAGGGTCTAGGAGGCCAACCTTCAGTTGCAGTCCCCATCTATTAGAACAGCATATGATTTCAGCTCTTTATGGTTGTAACCTGTGTGCCTTGTTTCATGACTAGTTGCTTTCCTATAGATCTCTGTCCTTGTATTATGGGTGCATTGGGATATATGCTTGTCTTTGGCTTCACCTAGATTTTGCTGCTGGACTTCCCTTGTTGTGGCTTGGTGCTATTGTGTTTTGGATTTGAGCCTCTGGTGGACCTTGTAGTGTGGTCTTACACTAGCCAAACTCAAGAACAGAGAGACCTAACCCAGCCAGAGTAGGACACATATATTATTTCAGATAGACCTGTGAGCAAATGGCCTCTAGAAATGCTGTATCCTAACTGTGGGTAGAGAAATTTAGGATACCACTTTACCATATTTCTCTAGAGGGATGAGAAGTTCTCCAATTTTGGGGTGTGTGGGTGGCTCTACACTGGCTGTGGCAGTAGCACATTTTTTTCGTTTTGGAAAAGCTCTTTTTTTTTTACTTTTGTTGCTGTTGCAGTTGCCAACACCAGCAGCTGAGTTGACAGCCTAGTCAAATTGATCCTCCACAAAACCCTGAGTCTAGAATAGTTTCAGGGCAACATGATGGGGGTGAGGTTAGGCGGAGGATGCCAATTGCCTCTGCTATTAAAAATACCTTCATAGATATTTTGGCTTTTCTTAATTTATAAAGATACATTTTGCCTTCTTCTCACTCTTTTAGGTTTTTTTTTAATTGATATTTTAGGTAATAGGCCAGGAATAGATTTTAACAAATGTTTCCAATTAACATAAGGAACTAGGATACAATGCACTGACAAATGAAAATTGCAAATCTACAGTGACAATAGGTTCTGAAGTGATAATGGGGAGGCAAATATAATAATAGATAATATGGAGATAGATGTATGTCATAACAGTACTCTTCAATAAGAGAAATAGAACAAGTTCAGATAAATCTAAGAAAATAGAAATGTGGATTCCATATCCCCTGAACAGTTAGACAAAATCTAACTTTTTGCAACTTGGTTAGCTAGGCAAGAGATTTCTACCAAGCTAATACAATTCAAATATTTGAGCAGAGGAGACAGATTGACCTTGGATATCCAAAGTCAACTGAAGACTGCTAGTCTTTATAACTAAATTGCTAATACTTCACAAAATCATAAAGTATTCTTATCACAACCAGATTTCCACAATTTCTAGTTTGCCCTTGCTTTAGGCTGTGTGTCACCTATGTTTCCCATACTTTACATACTTTCTGCCCTCTTCCAATTTGTCCAATTAACTTGAAACTTGGTTATCTTAAAACTTAACCATAGGGTTGCATGGGACAAAGCAAGCCTAAAATAAGCCTGGAACAAATTGGTTTTCATATTTGTAGTATATGTTAATTGGCTACCATACTAATCCCTTGTAAATCTTGCCACTCCTCTAACTCTTTCTCTAGTACCATTGAATTTCAGGGCCAGACCAGTTCTTCCTCTTATTGCACCAGTTTGGGTACATGCAGTCCTCTCATCAGCAGGAGGCTGGTGGTAGTAACAATTTGGGGCCCAGGACCTCCATTTTAACCTTTTGCTACTTTGTAAAACATGATGATAAAGGTTGCTGAACAATATTATTATGAACAGCCTATTCCTTATTATTATTCCATGCAAAGAAACAGTTGAGAGAGCCAGTGTGGTGTAGTGGTTAAGGTGTTGGACTACGATCTGGGAGACCAGGGTTCGAATCCCCACACAGCCATGAAGAGCACTGGGTGACCTTGGGCCAGTCACTGCCTCTCAGCTTCATGAAACCCCTACTCATAGGGTCGCCATAAGTCAGAATCGACTTGAAGGCAGTACACACACACACAAGGAACAGTTGCAGGGAGGAAGTTAAGTGGAGTGTCAGGCACAGAAAAGCAATCAGGATTCTAAAGATCCGTTATCAGTTCCTCAAACAAGGAGCTTTTTAGGTTGGTTTGTTTTTTTGTCAAGAAGGCAGACACATCGTCCGTAAGTTCTTACAGAACTATTTTTATGGAATATTCCGTATGGCTTTTGAAGCTGTGTGCACAGACAAAACTATTTTAATGTATTTCTATCTCCAGGACTCCCACTGTGTTGATTTTACTGCTTGATGCCTTATATGAAAGATGTAGCATTTCAAGTTGTGTAGGTCAGATTAGGTACACATATTTGAATGCATGATGAAACATCTTATTATGACACTTCATGAGCCTTCACATCAGTCAGGAAATTTGGAGATGAAAACAACCCAGCAAAATTTGCCAAGGGAAGTTGCTAATGGCACTTTAATGCTGAAGGAGGTATTAGAGAGTGATTTGATTTTGTTTTGTTCGTATCTCTAAAAAGGCATATGTTTTGGCACAAAGAAACTTTAGGAAAGAATGATAATCGCAAAGGTGCTCCTTTAAATGAGAGAATAGGAACAATATTGGTCTCTCTTTGTCTTTAAGCATGAATGCTGCCATATTTCTGAACATGGGAACAGGGACACACTGAGTAGCCCTGCACTCTAGCCTTCTCATGAACAGTGCACCTGAGTGAGCCGCACGACCCAGAATGTTGCACAACTGGACAGGGAAAGAAAGTATAACAAATACCATTCCTGACTAATGGGTGGTTTGGGAGAGGAAGTGATGATGCATCTTATTACTCTGCACTTCCTTTTTTCTTCCAGTCATGGATGTTGATAGATAAGCTCAGTCCTGACTTCTGGAGGTCAAATGGTCTGGATCAAGGTATGAAACTAATAATTGCAGGCATCTCTCAAAATATTGACTAGAATTTATAGTACTGCCCCTACAATAGTATCATAGAACTATAGAGTTTGAAGGGACCTTGGAGATCATTTACTCCAGCTCTCTTGCTCAATGCAAGGGCTGCATTGCAGAACTATCCCTGACAGATGGACACCTAGCTTCTGCTCCTGCAGCAAAGCAGAGCACACCACGTCCTGAGTTATACTGTTGTATAGCATTTACAGTTCGGAAGTTTGGATAGTTCGTTTACAGCCCAAAACATAATGGTTCTATTCAGATAGCACAAACACATGGCAAAAGGATGATGTCTGCTCCAAGGAAGAAATTGAAACCAAATTTTGCTGAATAAATGGTGCAGATGAAAAACCCAGAAAGCATTATGATGAGCAAAACAAAGAAGTGGCACAGGTGAGTTCTGAGGTCCTGAACAAAAAATAAGACTTTGTTGTTTTGTTTTCACTTTTCTGTACTTTTAGTATTCCCATTTTTAACATAAAATTATCCACAGAAATGTTGTTGGGCTACCAGTGCCTGGATGCAGCAATCTCTTTTAATATCCACAGTTTCCACCTAATAAATTTTGATCTCACATCAGTTTCTTGCAGGGTGCATTGTACTATGCCCCATTTAGCACCACATCACATAATTTCAGCAAACTGTGCACCGTTTCTCATAGCATTCTTTTATCATGTTATAAATCATTTATATTGTTTGTCCAGATGTTTTATGTATGTTAGGGACCTGACAAAACCAAAGCCAAAGCTGTGATGTCAGTATTATAGTTCTATTGGTCAATGTGTTTATTATCATCCAAGTAATGCCAAATAGTATACAGATATATAAGCAAGAGGGGTTATCAACAAAATTGCATGGCAAGCAGGTCTAGTTAGAATGTGGGCCTTGCGATGGTATGCCAACATTTCCACCAGTATTGCCTAATGAGACTTGCGTCCCAGTCCAGTTCTAGTGGTACATGACTAGTTTATTACCTGTCCATGTTGTGCTCCAGTTTGCATTGGCAGTATAGGCATAGTATTAACCAGTTGCCTCAGCAATGAGGATGCATTCCTTCTTCTGAAAAAAAAAAACTATGCCAAGAAAGGGGTGCAACATATCAACAAGAAAGGGAGTGTATTTCATGGGGGAGGCAATTGGGAACTCTTCTTTCTCCCACAGACAGACAGACAGACAGACAGACAGAAAGACAGACAGTACTAGTATACAGATACCTTGACTGGAGATATGTGAGTTCAAATACCCACTCAGCTATGAAGCTCCATGAATGCTCAGGGTAGGGATGTCAGGTCAGAAGCATCCCAAACACTGAGATTTCAGGGGTGATATCTAGTGATATCATTAAGCATGATACATTAAGCATCAACCACAGTTGCTTGGAACTCAAACAAAGCCACTCAACCACTCAAACAAACAAACATTCTCTGATTGGAAATGAAGATAGAAATCTTAGCTAAATGAGGGAGTTCCCAGGTCCATTTGAAGTGACGGGGTCATTCCTTCTCACCTGCTTAGGGAGCTTGGGTAGGGAACATTTAATCTAGTCTACTTGCTTCTGGCAAGAAGGGTTTAACTGCCCTCAGTCACCAGAAAGCCATTGTAGGAAGAAAGGAGCCTAGTGTTGTAGAGTTGTTAGATGGGAACATTCAGGAGTAAAGGTGGATGCTCCTGAAGACTGCAATTCTAAACTCACTTACTAAAGGCCTAAGCCCCATAGAACTCAACAGGACTTACTACTGAGTAGATATGGTTAGGATTGTGCTGTTGTAAGGATTGACTAGGGATCCTCTGCAAAGATATCCATATCCAAGTAGGGTTGGCAATCCCCTGCCTGGAATGCCCTGCCTGCCTTTTAACATGGCTGCTCCAAACTTCTTTACACACTTGACCCTTCATTGCAGAGAGAGGTCTGAGAAATAAGTAAGAGTTAAGAAGATTGTTTACCTTTTCCTGACTACCGTGTGGGCTGCTATCATTCATCATTGGTGATCACTCATGGCCGAGTAAGACTGTCTTCCAAGATAAGGTCTTTAACGGTCGGTCCGTAAGTTACTGTGGAGGCCAATTCTGGATCCACACAGCCTCCCACAGTGAGGACATAGGTTTCCAGATGGAAGATGGTCACAATGAGGATTTGCTTGATGTCCCTTCTGCTTGATGTCCCTTCTGCTTAGCTTGTTTGTCCCTTTTACCCTGTACTCGTGCTTCTTCAAAGTCCATAGCACCTTTGATAATGGCTGACCTCCAGTTGGGATGCTCATGGGCCAAGGTTTCCCAGTGCTCGATGCTTATGTTACATTTTTTTAGATTAGCTTTAAGAACATCTTTAAACCTCTTTTGCTGTCCACCGATATTCTGTTTTCCATTCTTAAGTTGGGAGTAAAGTAGCTGCTTTGGAAGACAGTGATCAGGCATTTGAACAACATGGCTGGTCCAGCGAAGTTGATTGCTGGTCCAGCATTGTTTCAACACTGGTGGTCTTTGCCTCTTCCAAAATGCTAACATTATTCCGCCTGTCTTCCCAAGTAATTTGCAGAATTTTCCGGAGGCAGCATTGGATAAAGTGTTCTCTTCAACAGCCCAGGAAAATTTAAATTTATTTGACTCCTCATGCTTAGAAAAGTATAACACATTGCAATGGCATCATAAGCTGCATGTACACTTCTTTTAAATTTCTGTTCAAAATTATTTGAAAGATAAAATGTATAATATGCTATTTTTGCAAATAATTTAAAAAACCCTGCATGTACACTTATAATTGTAACTTAAATTGTTTACAGTAAACAATTGCCTACCAAGAGCCTGCTGTGATTTTTTGTTCTATATCTGCCACACACAGAGAGAAAGGGACTTTTTCTACTTATGAAAGGTATAAACTTACTCAATTTATGATATTTTCAGACAAGCAAGAAAAAACAACAGTTTTCTGGCCTTGCAATGGGTTCTAGCTATTGCCTGAAGGTCAACAAATCCCTTGTCAATTCACAACCCTGACTTCAGTTATTGGCTGCAAACCTGAAAGAGCGGGGTTAGAGCAGCCAGCTACAAGATCATTTAACAGAAGTTGTGGGGGGGTGGCTCACATTTTGGTATATATCTCTTAAACCAGACCACCTAGAAACTTTTTTTAAAAAATGAAAGCTGAGAGTAGAGATTGGGGTGACCCACCTGGAGAGGACCCCAAAACTCTGAAGTCTCCAGGCAAAAACTGGAGACCTGGCAACCCTTGCTCAGGGGCAAGTTCATGTTTCTTAAATTAATGTGTCTTACTGGATTGCTCTGGGGATACACACTGGCCTCCTGAACGCCTTGGGGGGAAAATGTATGATTAATAAACAATGAACAAAATTACTTATCTATTTATTTATCCCAAGCGTATTCTTATGGGTTTGGGATTGAGATGGATGATTTCTATGAGTCCCCTTCCAGCCTCTGATTTGGAACCTTGTTGCCTGGGGGTGAGAACCCGCTCTGCTGGTCAGATGAGTTTCTTTTGTTAATCTGATAGAGTGGCCAGGCAGGTTAATGGGTCTATCAAGTGCCCATTAACTGGTGTATGGGCCAGGGAGGTCCTATTGTTATTGAAACTCTTCAGGAGACTTCCCAGGAGGATCCCTCCGCCTGTGCAGCTCTGAGACGGGCTCCCGTCTTGGATGAAACTTTTTCAGTTTTAAATTCAGTCAGAAGGGTCTTTTCTGACTGGGGATAATTTCCTCCGGATAAGGAAGAAACGTGAGATTTCCCACATAGCTTTGTTGTGATTGTTGGAGTCTGGAATTCGTCAGAATTGTCTTTGAAAGACATTCTTCCAGCAGCTCAGATGGAGCGAGGATTTCTATGCTAGCTCAGCTGAATAAGTGACCCGTTTTTTTTCTTTAAAGAATAACGGATTAACAGGCAAGCATCCTCCTGTCTATACTTATAACTTTCTTATCTATACAGCTAAAGAGATTTGTCAAAGTAACAGCAATTAAGATAACCTAGGTGAGTTAAGACTTTCCTTTTTTACTCACGGAACTAAGAGGGAAGAAAATAAAAATAGCCTATCTTTCTTTTATTGCAAAAAGCTGACATGGAAAATAGCATTATAAAGATTACACGGATGAGGGATTTCTGATTGGAAGAGAAAAGAAAAATCTTTTTGATTTATAAGACTTTTGTGTAATATATGTCTGGGACTATTTTTCCTGATCTACTTTTTTTTTTGACGAATCTGCTCATTCTCTCTGCTACTAGTTATTTGGACGCTGTGAACTAAAGCTGTTTTTGCACTTCTGGGCATATAAGAGATAAGGGCTGTCTAGCGTGTGACGCCAGTTGGTTGGAAAGATTAACTCCTTTGTAACTGGATAAAGAAATAAACTGCTCTTTGCTTGGGACATTGAAAATTGAAGGAGTTTTGTTCCTTTGGCTTTAAGAATGACAATTAAGAAGATCATGGATGTACAAGAAGGGACTTTATCTTTAGACATGTTTCAGAAAATAATGAATGGGATTAACTCAATAAAACAAGAACTGAGAAATAATAGACAAGCGTGGAGAATTGAATTTCATGAAATGAGACAGGAGCTGAAAGAAATTCAGGATTCTATGAGAAAGGAGAATAAAGATAGATCTGGAAAACCAAAAGAGGATGAAAGAGAAATTAAAGGCAAGGTTCAAACTATGGAGATTGGATTAAATATGGACATGAAAAAAGATTTGGATTTCCTGGCTGTGACGGATCCTGGAGACAAATATTACAGTTTGGAACTCAGCGCTGTCCCTGAAGGAATTGAAGAGATTGGAGATAAAGATATTATCAGTTCAAAAAAATTCCTGGACTGGAAGGATTTGATGGAACTTGAAATGGAGAAAGTTAACAGAATTAATCCCTGTTTTGTGTCAATGGAAAAATCTTCAAGAGATGTACTAGTGTATCATGTGGAAAAGAGGAACAGAGATGCGTCTTTGCAACAATACTTCAGTGATACGTTCGGAATTGATGGCAAGAAAATATCTGTGATGGAGGAAATTCCTATCAGACTTTTATTATATGACTATGACAGCAAGATTTTTGGGTGCATAAAGATGGAAGATGGACCCAATAAGGATAATGACAGAAGAGCGATTTGAAATTACTGGACTTAGTAGACTTGATGAGTTGGATTATTTGACATGTTTATTTAGAAAAAAAATTGTTTGACATATATCTCAAGGATTGGAAACTTCTCTTTGACTTTTTGTGGAAGATTAAAATGATATGATGTTAATGAGATTTGAAACCAACTAAGATAACTGCTGGAGGAAGGTGATTTTATAATCTATTAAGAGATAGGTTTGTTATATATTATAGATTTATAGCTGAATTATGACAAATTGGAAGTCAATATTTTTATATATATATATTTTCTTTTTTTATTGTATTAGTTATTGATTTGTGTTTTTTTCTTTTTGTATTGTTTTGGTTTCGAAAATTTGAATAAAAATTAATTGGAAAAAAAAAGAAACTCTTCAGGAGAGCCTCTGCCCCTCCTGGGGCCTAAGAGAGGTTTGTGTTTTGAGTTGTGTCTGAGAAAGGCTGGGAACTGGTGGCAGGCAGAGAAACTGGCTCTCTGCACCATGGCTTTGGGCTGCCTCCTGTAACCCTGATGGAAAAGCTGCATATTGGACTGCTGATGCCTTGAACCCCTCCGTCCTAAGCTCAGGTTGGAATGTGTGAATAAATAAACCATATTTCATAAAGACACCACAGTCTCCGCTGACCTTCTTCCCAAGGAAACCAAACCCTGGGTGAGCGAGGGACCCCTGGAAATCTCAGTGCTCGTAAATTGGGGTGGCGCGCAACAGTATGTATTCCAAGCATACTTATTCTGCCTTACTAAGTCCCAAGACAGGTCACAAACAGAAGATTGCATACAGCAACACAAAACTCACAAAATACAACAATATGTTCAAGAAGTGCATATGCAGTTAAAATAACCTAAGCCTCAACACAGCCAAATATGAGATAAGCCTTAAAATATGCCTTCTGAATCAGTCTTATAATCTGCATGGAATGCAACAAAGAAGAAAAAAACAACTTCATCTATTTGGGGAGGGCATTGCAGGTTCTCCAGCCAGCTGCAGTAAAGTCCTGCTTCTTATAGTTATGCTCTTTCCTGGGTCTAACACGAAGGATTTATTTGTTTGTATTATGTATTTATTTAGCTGGTAAGGTATCCCATCCTGTTTCAAGAGGCTCAGAATAGACTTCACAATATCAGGTAGGCTATTAACCTCTTCTTTTTTCTTTTTCTTTTTGGTTTCACTATATTTCCCTCTTACCTTAGAATAGGCTATCATGCATCTGGACTACATTGAGAGTGAAAAAACAAAACAAAAAGTGTTGTTTTTAATATGAAAAAAAATATTATTCCATCAGTTTATAGAGCTGCTTTGTAGAGTTTCCAATACAAATAATTTGAAGCCATCAGCTAAATGTCTAACACACACAGTTTTTCCATGCATGCTTCCCCCCCACTCACACATAAGAAAAGTATCCTTTGCAATTTGTTCATTGTTTTAGGATGTTTTTCTCCCACTCACTCCATTTTTGCCCTCACTCTCTTTTTGCCAGTAAAAGGTAAACCACTTCTGTAAATAAGCAGTAAGAAATGGAATGACTACTTGAAAAGTCAGATTGTTCAAGCCTCACTCACTTCTTTCAGAAATGAGGTGCTCACATTAGGACAAAATGAGTTTTCATCTTGGAGGTCAAAAGTTGCTACATTATTCTTCAGCATGTGAGTGGCAGAGAAGTTTTATTTGGAGTGTATAAAATGAATCCAGAAGCTGGCTTTGTCTATTGGCAAGGAAATAAAGGACAAGATCCCCCTCTGGTGACTCACTGAATCCTATTGCTAGTCTTTTTTGTTTTACAGCAAGGTACTGGGAGGAATCCATCACTTCTGTTTAAATGTGCACCAATTAGTTTCAATGACAGGGAAATGCAGGTTTATTGATCAGGTTGAATTCATGATCCTGGAACAGAAAAAATAAAAACAAGATGACAGACAGGTAAATAGACTAAACTCTTAATATAGGGATGTAGGGATGTCACACATTAACTCCCCTAACCTGTGCACTCCCTCCTGAATGTTACCCATTTTTTCAACTAAGATGAATGCCCTGTGTGATCTTCTATATATGCAAAATGTATTTCCAAAGAGGTTAGTAGTCTTGAGGCGTTTATTTATGAACCTGTATCCTGCCTTTTGATCCAAAGGAGTACCCACTGAGCCATATTACTAAATATGCTAGGAGTTGGTTTCAACTGGACTTCCCCTCCACATGCTTCTGGGTTTCATTTACCTGAGGAGAGCATGCTCATCTTTTGAGTCCCTGTATGGTATTATAGGGAAAGGTCATCACTTCCTGATATTCTGTATGAAATGGCTATAGTTCAGTGATAGAGCAACAGCTTTGAATGCAGAAGAAGGTCCCAGGTTCAATCACTGGTTTCTCCAGGTAGAGCTGGGAATGGCCCCTGTCTGAAACCCTAGAGAGACAGTGTTGAGCTAGATGGACCTCACAACAAATTTCCCCGTGTCTCTAATGCCAACAGGCACCACAATCACTGACTCGTCCCCAGTCCTATCTATCAGGCTTCTTAGACAGTAGATGACATATGTAACCTTTGCACCAGGCAGGCAATCCCTGTTGTCCATACAACCATGACACAGCCAGCTATTTATTTTCCTAATGATTGAATCAGGATACCTCCACTACCCCTTCTGAGGAATCATTTGCCTCTTCCTCATAGTGATGCCCTCTTTCCCTGAGACATTCCTTCTCCATGACAGCAGGAGAGTTCTCATCGTGGGAGTGGAACACTTTGTTTGTTTTTTTATCCCACCCTTTCTCCAAGTAGGAGCCCAGGGCAGCAAACAAAAGCACTAAAAACACTTTAACGTCATAAAAACAGACTTTAAAATATATTAAAACAAAACAACCATTAAAAACATATTAAAACAAAGCATCTTTAAAAGCATTTTTAAAAGCTTTAAAAACATCTATTTAAAAATAAAAAAGGTTTAAAAACATATTAAAAAGCAATTCCAACACAGACACAAACTGAGATAAGGTTTCTACTTAAATGGTTTGTTGAAAGAGGTAGGCAGCGAAAAGATAACAGAGATGGTGCCTGTCTAATATCCCTGACATTCTTGTCCATCAACCTCTCTGCCTTTATCAGCTTCTCCAGGTCAGCCACCTTGGGCTCAACGGAACAAACTCATTCCCGGAGGGCCAGGAGCTCACTGTACTGAGAACACACCTCTGATTTCTGCCCAGCAGGCAAATGGGGGTAGAAGGTTCTTCATCCTTGCCTTAAACCTCTTTTCTAAGAGTTTTATAAAGGAGCTTCATGGATGTTTCTTCTGGATACATTGAGCTGAGAGTAGAAGAACCAGGCACTTAAGAAAAAACAAAAAACAGTGATCAGTGCCAAAGTCCTCTTCATTCACACCTGCCCTCTGCAAATAATTAGTGAGAGGGAGTGACCAAAAAATGGTGTCTTCCATGATGGGCTCCACTTGACCTGGCATTTCAAGCAAGAATTCCTGCAATGAGTCTCTCTGAGGTCAGACTAGCATTTCTTGTAAAACATATGACACAAGCCATTTATTTGCAAAAACAATGCAATCAAGGAAGCAAAGCAGATAAACACTGTGCATAGTACTTCAAGCATCCCCAGCGACAAGCTATTTAACACTTCGTGCTAATGGGGAGGATTTGTTATGAAGAGTTTATGATCCCCCCTCCTTTTTAATATATATTGTCAAAAACCGATGTAAGGGGTGATCATCCCACTCCCAAACATCCAATCTCTTTTTATATGCCCAAGGGGTGACAACTGTATTACAGGAAAATAAGTATTTGCTTCCTTGGGGAAGTGGGGGTGGAATAGTTATTATACATAAAGTGGGATGGAAACAATTGTATGCAGTTGCTCTAATGCTATGTATCATTCTCATGTAATACTGCTCTTCTCATTCAGATGTGATTTTTCTTATCATGGAATAATAGTCTGGAGTGACATTTTCAGATTATCACCTGCTCTAATCCACAAACTGAACTTGAGTTTGCTTTCTATAATCTATTTCTCAGAGATACATGTTCCTCCTTGTTTTGAACACTACTTTCCATGCAAAGTATATACTACAGTAGTTCTCCCTACGAGGCAGATAAGCTAATTACAATTTACATTGTACTGGACAATCTATACTGTCAATTGCATATGTGCCAAGCTCTTACAATGACGTATGTCTGCAATGGAGCCCAGGAGGAACAATGATACTTTTACAAGTCTTCATCTAGATCTGAAGTAAAACTGCGCACAAATTAACTATGTGGCTTTATGTCTGCGGGGGACAGCAGCCATGAAGCGATATTACTGGAAAGCTGCAGTAATACTGGCCATGGTTAAATTCTTAGAAATGGGTCACTAGTGGGGAAGTAGTGCACTGATATTGTAGTAGTTTCATGCACTAATTATTCGGTCAGCACTACAGCTGCACATCAGATGGTGATGGAAGCATATTTGTCTGGGAAATGCCTAACAGAAACCAGAGTTCAGAGCCCTCAAGGGCTGAAAAGCCATTGTCATCTGAGTCGTTACTCTACTGAGCCATCACATCTTGCCCCATCTGTAATATTTATCTGAATATGAGTCTGCACATGGAAGTATTTATTGTTAAGGACCAATGGTCTAATATATACAAGTGATATGAACTGCCAGATATCTAACTGGCTTAATCAAACTGCTGGGTCACTAGTAGTAATAGCTGTGATGGACACCTAGGTTCCGCCTTTTCCATCATTAGCCAATCCTGCAAGTGGAATGTTCAGAAGGGGGAGAGTGTAAAAGGACTGTTTTGTCAGTTAGGGGAGTTACTTTGATGCGAATGAAGATCAGATTGAGTTTGGGTCTGGTATAGGGTTGCCAGGTCTATGGTTTTCACCCAGAGATGCTGGTTTTTGGAAGTCCTCTATGGGAGAGTCATCCCAATCTCCAGACTCTTAGCTTTCATTTTTTTAAAAAAAGTTTCTAGATGATCTGGTTCAAGATATATACACTAAAATGTGACCCTCCCACACAACTTCTGTTAGAAGTTGGCTGCTCTAATCTCCATCCTTTCAGGTTTTTAGCCAATATGTGAAGTCAGGGTTGTGACTGACGAGAGATTTGCTGACCTCCAGGCAATAGCTAGAACCCATAGCAAATTCTGAAAACAGTTTCCTTTTCCTGCTTGTCTGCACATCAAAGGTTGTGTGAGTGAATAACTCTCAGCAGCAGGAAGATTGTCTTTCTACAATAATATAGCAGGAAATCTAGGAATGAAGATCACAGCAGGTTCTTGGTAGGCATGCACAGTAAACAATTACAGTTATGATTATAATAAAAGTATACATTCAGTTTTTCAAATTACTGCAAAAATAGCATATTATACATTTTATCTTTCAGATTTTTGAACAGAAATTTGAAACAGAGTACATGCTGCAGCTTATGATGCCATTACAATGTGTTATACTTTTCTAATTATAAGGAGTCAGAGAAGTTTAAATTTTCCTGGGCTATTGAAGAGGACAGTTTATTTGTCTAATTCATAGTCTGTTTTGAAAACCTTGCTATTATGAAGCTTTCATTCTATAATCATTTTTCTGGGAGTAAAGCTGCAATGCTAATCCAAAATACTTGGGAGTAAACCTCATTGAATTCAATAGGACTTACTTTTCAGTTGACATGGTTAGGACCAATGGGATCTTTGAGTGAACATAGTAAAGGATTGTATTTGTGTTGTAAATCTTTCTCCCTCCAATCTTTTTTTTTAAGCAATGAGGCAGGGCTTACTTAGGTATCACTGCTTTTATTTGGTAGCAAACTAATACTGATTATTTTTTTAAAAAATCTGCAGTGGCCAACTGGTTTTGACAATAAACTATTATATGGGGTGTATTATTTTTACATCCCCAGTGTGTGTGTATATGGAATCATTCCAACAACCCTGTGAGGTAGGGCTGGAAACCAAGGCAGCTCACAAGAAATAAATCCATTCAAAACACCATAGCCATAAAACAAGTATAACACAGTTGCAAAACAGCTTGAAGTGGCATGATTCTGAATTTTGTGTTAGGTGAATTGAAGTTCCTAATCATTTGAGGTTGCAGTCCTGTTCATGCTTCTCTGTTTGAGTAAGCCCCATTGAACAGACTGGGACTTGCTTCTGTGTAAACATGCCTAGGATTGCACTATAACTATACAGTGGTTGTGTAAATAATAAACATCTTTGATAATCATGCTAATATAAATATTTCTTCATACTATATCCCAATAAGTATCTGATTTCACACTATGGTTGTACATTACTGTTTCCTCTACATTTTAAGTGTGCCGTTTTTCCTTGGGGTGGTCATGGTCCTCCTCTATTGTTTTCACTCTGAGGGGCAGGTTAGGCTGAGAGATGGTGAGTAGCCCGTGGTCACTCAGTAAACTTTGTACCTGATTTCCATGTAAAAGAAAGTAATTAAAATTGTTTACATAAGTTTATTAAGTAGATTCACAAAATACATTTAAAGCACATCCAACTTGCATTTAAAGTGCCTGACTTCCCCCCCAAAATCCTAGGAAGTATAAATTGCCCCTAACAGTTATAGTTCCCAAGACCCTTAACAAACCGCAGTTCCAAGGATTCTGTGGTGGTATTCATGTGCTTCAAATGTGTGTTGAATGTGCTTTAAATGAATGGTGTGGATCTGCCCTACGTATGCTGTGCATTCATTAGTGAACTGAAACTAACAACTTTAAAAGATACTTTTTTAAATAGGAGAAGGGCTGTAGCTCAGTGGTAGGGGGCACGCTTTGCATGCAAAGATCCAAAATTCAATCTCTGGAAAAGACTATTGGAATCCTGGTGAGCCAGTACTAGTCTATGTCATTAGTACTGAGCTAGATGGTACCAAACAGCCTGCGTCGGTGTAAGGCAGATTCCTTTGTTCCTAAAAGAGGAAAAAGACCCAAGGGCCACAGTGACTCTGAAATTTATTTATGTATTTTACTTACAACATTTATATACCACATTATTGTAAAAATCCTCAAAACAGTTTACAGAAGGAATTAAAACAATAAAATAGTTACAAACAGGTATTTCAAAACATTCAAAATAATAAAACCAACAATGAGTTAAAAACTGATGAAAAGCATAATAGCTTCTACATGCCTTGATAGGCTTGCTTAAGCAAAAAGAACTTTTAGCGTATGCCAAAAAGAGTACAATGAAAGTACCTGTCTAATGTCAATGTCAATAGGCATGGAGTTCCAAAATGTAGGTGCTGCCATACTGCACGATCAATTTCTTACAAATGCAGAACAAGACTATGTGGAACCTGTAACGTAACATTGAAAGCACACCTTGAACTTGGCCTGGTAGCAACTGGACTACCAGTGCAGATTTCAGAGCAGAGGTGTTATGTGATGACTGGGTCTCACTCATGTCAGCAATTGTGCCATAGCATTCTGCATTAATTTATCACTTCCCATTTGCCTCAAAATCCAGTTTAGAGCTGCAGATTTTCACAGTTTTCTGCATTGTCTCACACAGAACAGGATTTGTTTTGAGGTGAGAAAAAGCAAATCATGTCAAATTTCATCATCCTCTTTGGCTGCCCTTGTTCTCCCCCCCACCTTCTTCTGATTTCTTGACTATTGTCTCCATTTTGGTTAATGACTGTGCCAAGGTATTCATAATCCTTGACAAGTTCAGTGTCCTCGTTGTCAACTTTAAAGTTACATAAATCTTCTGTTGTCATTATTTTAGTCTTCTTCACGTTCAGCTGTAGTTCTGCTTTTGTGCTTTCCTCTAACTTTTGTCAGCATTCGTTTCAAATCATTACTGGTTTCTGCTAAGAGTATGGTATCGTCTGCATTACTGCTCCTATTTTGGGCAGTCACCTCATGGGCTGTCATTGACTTAGCAAAGACAACAAAAGGCAGGTGAAGTGGGACACCTGGTGCCAGTGAAAGAAGAAATGAACTTGGGGAGTGGACCTGGTTTCCCTCATCTGGGTTTTTTAATAGGGCTGTCCCAGTAAGGTCAGTAGGACCAGTCAGTTGTGGGGTGTCTAGGCTGGTGGCCAAACAAGAGCAAGGCCTCTCAGGGGGTAAACACCATTTTTCTTTTTTGTTTACTTGTTGCCCCCAACTAATTACCTTTTTTTAAAAAAAAAAATGAATGTTTTGCGTAATGAGTGAATTGCATGAGTACTGACCAGGATGAGGTCCTTTAGGACCTCCAGGAAATGTGTGCAAAATTTAAAATTGTTGCTTTCCCCATCCAGGTCTGGTACAAAGGATAGCAAACAGGAGCTGATTAAGTTGCCTAACTGTTTCTTCTCAGTGCCAGTCTCCATCCGACTATGGCATGGGTATGGCAATGTATTGCACCGTTGTGGCATGGAGAAAAGGAAGAGGGGCAGCATCCTGAATGATTTCTCCATCATTTGCTCATGTGATGGTGTGCAGCTATCCAGTAATTTCCGTTCAACAATACTCTTGTTCTTGGAGTTCTTACAATCAAAATTACTGGATTGGAAGTGACGCCTGAAAGGTCATTTAATCCAACCCCAATCCCATAACAGTAGGTTGATTTTTTTTCTGGATACTTACTGGATGCCATGCTTGTATATGGCTTTAGTTATCTCTTCTGCATTCACTTTTTAGTTCTTTCTTTGCAGTCTGAATTGTGCTCGCCTGACCCTTTGGTATTGCTGGTGGCACGGGATATTATTTATTTATTTATTTATTATTTTTATTTATTTATTTAATTTGTATCCCGCCCTTCCTCCCAGCAGGAGCCCAGGGCAGCAAACAAGGCACTAAAAACACTTTAAAAATCATAAAAAGAAATCTTAAAATGCATTAAGAGAAAACAGCGTTAAAAACATTTTAAAAACTTTTTAAAAGGTTAAAAACATTATTAAAAGCATATTAAGCAAATCTGACACAGAGACAGACTGTGATAGCTCTCAACTTAAAAGGCTTGTTGAAAAAGAAAAGTCTTCAAAAGGCACCGAAAAGATAGCAGAGATGGCGCCTGCCTAATATTGCGAGAACATGGAATGTACCTTAAATGACCAGACATTTTTCTGTGGATTTCATCTTTTTATCAGCAGGCTTTGCCTTTCTACTGTCTAATGACCCCATCAGGCTCCATCCTGTTGTGCGTAGCCACAGCCGGCAGCCCCAGAGTCATCATGCTACTCCTGAGTAAAGGGCCTGTCATGAGTAAAGGATCTCTTTGCAAGTAAGCAATCCCAGAAACTCCTTTAGTACTAGCAGCTATGGTCAGGGTATGGTTCAGAAGGCCAGATTTTATAAGGTCTCCCTCTTAAGCTGTCCAGTTACTGGAAACGACATAGGTTTCTGGCTCCTAGTCCCTGATTCTAACTTTTTTTTTTTTTGCCTTGCTTTGTCGTACTTTGCCTGAACTCTCTGTGGTATTTATCTTGGACTGTTGCCTGACTTTGTGTCTGGATCACATTTGGACCTAGACTCATTCTTTGTGCTTGACCTTTGTTTGGACTGTGCTGCATCTTCAACCCCATGCTCTTTGGTGAGTACTTTGGTGAAGGCTTATATCTCCTGTAACTGGGACCCTAGCTGTTGAGGGCATCCCTTTGAGTTTTACATATCCTGTGATCTCTCTGGCCTCCCCCTTCATGCTCCACACAGACACTAAAAATTGTCTTTCAGGCATTGGCAACTGTAGCATAGTTAGGATATCTGGCAATCTGTCCTTCTGCCTCAGCAATACCTCTGCAATCTTTTGTGATATTTAAATTTCAAAAATACCAATAATATGGTATGTAAATGCTGCCATTTAAAAAGTAGTTTGCAGAACACAAAGCTCAAGTTTTCCTGCCCCTCCAAACCACTGGATAAACTTGGATTTTGTGCCAGGTATGTGGGATATTTAAGATCTCCGCTTCTCCAGTTCATTTGTCTGTCCACTTGATAGTTATATAATTCATATTATCCTATTCAAAGGATTAGGGAATATACTAAAATGTGCTGTACTGCTTTTAATAGAATGCAACCACACACACACAACCCAGACGTTTGTTTTAAAAATATTTCATGAGTGGGCTCTAGGACTTCTTTCCAAAGCTGTAAATTAAAATGGAGGCAAAGTTTTGCTATGCAAATGAAATCATCATTAGAAAGCAATGTTTTCATTTCCCACTAAATGATGTAAGTAGATGATGCTTTCAACTCTCTATAGGCTGTAATGTTGAGAAGGAAGCCAGCTGAAAGGCTAAAGGATCGGAGTTGCTTTGTCACAGTTTAAAAAGCTAAAACCTTAGAACATAATTTCAATAAGACCGGAAGAAAATAATAATGAGTTTTAATGTGATTTAAATTAACTGGACACATGCTCACAGTAAGAATTATGCAAACGTGCTTGAGACCTCCTGGAGCTAACAAGGAAATTAGGCTGTAAATGAATAGAGACTGAAATACCCTGGGGAAAAAATTTATTCAGACAAGTGGTCATTTCCTGCCAAATCCATTTAAACTAATTGAGGAAAATAGTACATTTTCCAATACACTTAGACAAATTTATTCCTGGAGAAACACCTTTCATTGGAGTTATCCTTAAGGATGATTTAATTCCATGTGCTTAACCCCCCTCCAAAATACCTCCCATTGTATCTACATATTTAATAATAGGGCTGCCCACAAATGTTTCCTTACAAAGATTTTGGAGTGAAAGATAAGGGATAAGAAAAGCTCAGGGGGGGGGAGAGATCTACTTTTGGTGCCCCTTTGCATTTTTTACATTGTTCATAGCCCTGATCTGTAACTTTCAAAACATATTTAGGATTCCTCCTTTCACTAATGATCCCAACCAATTGGGGATCACATAGTGAAAACAATCAGAATGGGATTATCACCAAGGACAGACAAAGCCAATGGTTTGTCGTCAGTTAGGGAGGGCACTGGGGAAAGGCGAGAGGCTTATGCTCCCTGTTTTGCCATGCTCCACTGTGGCAGTTTCACTGGCAAAACAGAGACCATCACCTAGTGCTAAGGAAATAGAGATATATACCCTCCCTCTCGCACCCATTCCAAGTGAGGGCCCATGCACAAGGACCAATATGTTTCCTTCCTTTTTTACAGGATCTGTTAAAAAAAAGCCATCAAATGTGGATGCTTTCCACAGTTTGCAAAAGCTTTGTGAAAAGAACCTTTCCCTTTTTGGCTGCTTCTTAATGTATTCCTTGATGGAAGGATTTCCTCTTCCTCCTAATTGTGATGACAAACATGAAATCTGCCTCAGGCATTTGGAACTGGCAGAGCTACCGTCCATATGAATAGGATCAGAGATCATAACATTACTGACAGGCAAGGGAAAAAGGAGGAAAACAGTGACAACCTGTGAAAACATCTGCCTCACCAGTTTGGGAAAGCCGTGCCTTTCATACCCGGCCAGGCTTTGTGTGTGTGTGTGTTGTCTACTTAAAAGTAGTGCAAGTCAGACCATTACACACACACTAACAAACAACCTGAAGTTTGTTCTCAAGAGAAGAACTTCAGTGCTCTGTTTCTCAAGTTTTGGAACATCTAAAGTAGCTGAAACATTCTATGTAATTCTAATAAAATAACAAAAAGCTTTGAACTGGAAGCGGAGGGAGAACAAGGGCAGCCAAAGAGGCTGATGAAATTTGACATGATTTGCTTTTTCTCACCTCAAAACAAATCCTGTTCTGTGTGAGACAATGCAGAAAACTGTGAAAATCTGCAGCTCTAAACTGGATGTTGAGGCAAATGGGATGCTGTTGAGAGATGCTCAAAGTGAACATCTATGAAACGGGGACACACTAGGCGTGTTTCTTCCCAGCACGTGGCTTCTATTTTGTTTGCTGGTGCAGTTAAACTAATTCCTGAAGTTCATTTTTAAACTCATTTTGCATCTTCCTCATTTCCATGGATACTGAGGGATAGAGTTTCCCTGAGCTGTACATATAAACTCAGCTCATGGCTTTTTCATATGAACAGGAAAGAAAGGGATATATTATGAGAAAGATCATAATCTGACAAATTTATCTCACATTTGCTCTGGCCAGCCATGTTACCCATCGAAATATAGCACCTTCCTGTATCTCTTTATTATATAATCTGAATGGGAACTTTCTTTTCAAAAATTGTCACCATGTATGCTTTCTATAGATAGATTTTCCTATGCAACACCAATACATTTCTGACTAATGATAAGGAATCTTCCTAGTAAAGTTAGGAAGAGATAATAAACTCTAAGAGGTGATATGGCTGGGAAAAGTATAACACTTGCATAGGCCACGATTCAAAGGCCCATTTTAGGCACACCTGAGAGTTGGGCACAGCTAATAAGACTTTTGGGATAGCCAACCGAGAAATGTTTTAACATACCTATTTTTATTTAGCTACTGGCTTTTCTCAGACATGGGAGAGGCAAACCACCAACTCTACCTTTCTGTTGGTTCCTTTTCCCTTTTTGGCACCTCTCTGGAATCTGTCACTGGAACACACGGAGAAAGAGTTGCTAACCTCACGTATTAAGCATTCATGCTTGAACTAACAGGTGTCAAGAGCACTGTCCCATGTAATTGGTCCCAACAGAGCAGGTAAGGTTGAACTTTCAGCTCAGCAGCAGAGGCATGACACAGACCTTCAGAGGAGTCTGCTAAAGGGTGCTTGCTGTCCAAATGATGTCCAGCCATTTTGCAGGATGGGTTTATAAACTGCCACCATAATTACTGCTGGGTGGCGTTCCACAGTTATGTTGGATTAAGAACCACTCTTCTCTGGAAATGTTCATTGTATCTGAATAACTCATGTAATGTTGTGGTGCTGCCCCTACCTTTGACCACTTCTGCATTGCACATATAAAATACTATTATGCAACTAACAGCCATGGCTTCCCACAAAGAATCCTGGGAAGTGTAGTTTGTTAAGGGGTGCTGAGAGTTGTTGGAAGATCCCTATTCTCCTCCCAGAGATATAGTTCCCCAAAGGGTATAAAATAATCAATCTGTCTTCCCAGGAAATCCTGTGAATTATAGTTCTTTGAGCGGAATAGTCTTTTTCTTCTCCTGTTCCAAGGCTTTAATTCTACCAAGCAGTTCCCTCAATTCTTGATCATCACTATCCTTAGAATAATATGATGATTTGTGACTGCTTCTGGAGTGTACAGCTGTTGTTTTTAATTTACTTTTTTTTTACAGGCACCATTACACAGTATCTTTGTTTATTGCCCAGGCAATATTATCTCTATAAACTTTCCCTCTTTTTTCAAAATGCTGCCCCATCATCCTTTTTTTTGGTGGGAGGGGGTTGTATGTATGCTTGTGTTAAGAAGGTCCCTGCTCAACTTGCACCTGCTTATGAGTAATCAAACTGAGATGCTTGCTTTTCAAACTGAGATGCTTGCTTTTATGAATGCCTGTATTTGATTCCTCATGGCATCCCTAATTTAAACAGCTATTCCCTTGTCAGCATTCTAAGCTTATCTACATTTGCCCAGTGGAATTCAAATGCACCTGAGTTTTGGGTTCACTCCAATAACGTGTGTAGATTGAAAACCATTCATTCATAGAATTGTAGTAGTGGAAGAAAAACAGTGGTCCATCTATTTATAAGAGCATTTACCAACTCATAAATATCATGACATATAATATTACAATGTATACAAAATGTGGATAAGAGAAAAATCAACATTTTAAATGTGGTGTTTGAGGAGAGCTTTGCGGATACCATGGACCACAAAAAAGACAAATAATTAGATGTTAGAACAAATTAAACCAGAACTATCATTAGAAGCTAAAATTATGAAACTGAGTTTATCATACTTTGTACACATAATGAGAAGACATGGTTCACTAGAAAAGACAATGATGCTGGGAGAAACAGAAGGGAGTAGAAAAAGAGGAAGACCAAACAAGAGATGGATTGATTCCATAAAGGAAGCCACAGGCCTGAACTTACAAGATCTGAACAGGGTGGTTTATAACAGATGCTATTGGAGGTTGCTGATTCATAGGATTACCATAAATCATAATTGACTTGAAGGCACATAACAACAACAATACAAAATGTGAAAATAACTTGCTTATCAATCAAGGAGCAAGACAGAATTAGAAAAAAATCTGTGTGGATAAACATGACCAAGATTTTCAAAAAATCCCATCCCTTCTCTGCAGCTCTGTGACTACCCTGCTGTCCTCAGGTGTGGTGGAGGATACTATGCTGTTGCTAACACTGAAGGTACATAAGAACATAAGAAGAGGCTTCTGGGTCAGACCAGTGGCCCATCTAGTCCAGCATCCTGTTCTCACAGTCGCCAACCAGATGCCTATGGGAAGCCACGAAGCAGGATCTGAGCGCAATAGCACTCTCCCTGCTTGTGACTCCTAGCAACTGGCATTCAAGGCATATGCCTCTGACAATGGAGGAAGAATATAGCCAACTATGTTCTGCTCCAAGGAAGATTCAGCTATCAGTCTACTTGGCTTCTGTATGTGGAATGGTGGGATGCCATCTTGAGCTTTGCCTCAGGCAGCAAAATGTCTTGGACCAGTCCCGAAGCTGTGCTACATAAAGCAATTCTGAGTGCATGGGTCCAGCCTTTCTTTGAAAATGTCAAGGAAGAACATTCCACAACCTCCTTAGATAGCCTCTCCATTCAAAATGAGTTAGAAAAAAAACTTGCTAGGGAAAGGGAAAAATCCAGAGGACACAACTCTTGGAAAGTTTTCCTGTGCAAGCTGGAATGAAATCAGTGCTAGCATTCTGCTTTCTTGCATGGCTCCCATTTTCTTATTGGGATTTACACATGATAACTTTCTAGTGAATAGTGTTTAATATTCACTCCACATCAACAAGAATTGCTAAGTACTTGCTACAGGAGTTTTAAACCAGCCAGGTGGCACTTCTAAAACTTACAAGCTGAGGTTATTATCAATTTCATGGGACTTGCTTTAATATTGAAGAGGTATTATCCATAAGTTTGCTGGCCAGCTTCCAAGTTGCTTAATTATATTTTGTCTCCCTAAAGTTTCCCCTGCAGCTTCAATTAACAAAGATATTAATTATTTCCTTCCATAGCAATGCTAGTCCAGAACACTTAATAACATTCAGTTTGATGTTTATATATCTCAGGGAGTATTTTAAGATCTTTTCAGTGAGAGGAGCTATATGTTACAAGAATATTAAGATTATTTATTATTTTTAAAAAATCTATAAGTTGCACCTTTGTCCAAAAATGGATTTCAGAGTGGTATAAATATGAATTTAAAATATAGAAATACAATATAAAACATAGCCAACACTACAATTGTGTGGTGGCTGGGAAAAAGGCCAATTCCAAGCTAGGAAAAAGGTACTGAAAAGAAAACTGCCAATATCATAATGCCATTACACAAATCTATAGTATAGATGCTTTTGGAATGCTGTGTACAGTTCTGGTCACTTCACCTCAAAAAAGTTATTGTCAAGTTGGAAAAGGTTCAGAAAAGGGCAACCAAAATGATCAAAGGGATGGAGCAACTCCCCTATGAAGAGAGGTTGCAGCATTTGGGACTTTTTAGTTTAGCAAAAAGGTGAGTAAGAGGTGACATGATAGAAGCGTATCATTTCAGAATCTTTGTATCAGGGCTTCAGAAGCTGAGATAGAAGAGAGCAGGTATGAGAAGCTCCATCCACATCTCCCACTTGCTTCTCTCACAGAAGTACCAAATGCCACTTCACCTCATGAAATTGTCTGGCCTGGAGTCTACACTCCTCGGTGATAGCCCATTTTTACCTGAAATGCTCTCTTCCAACAACACATTTCAAATGAGTTGATTTTTCTCTTATCTGCTTTTTTTCGTGTCCAACTTTCACATCCATACATAGATACAGGGAATACCATGGTCTGAATGATCCTGACTTTAGTGGTCAGTGACACATCTTTGCAGTTGAGGACCTTTTCTTGTTCTCTCATAGCTGCTATCGCCAGTCCTAGCCTTCTTCTGATTTCTTGACTGTTGTCTCCATTTTGGTTAATGACTATGCCAAGGTATTCATATTCCTTGACAAGTTCAATGTCCTCATTGTCAACTGTAAAGTTACATAAATCTTCTGTTGTCATTACTTTAGTCTTTTTTACATTCAGCTGTAGTCCTGCTTTTGTGCTTTCCTCTAACTTTCATCAGCATTCATTTCAAATCATTACTGGTTTCTCCTGAGAGTATGGTATCGTCTGCATATCTTAAATTATTGATATTTCTCCCTCTAATTTTCACACCTCCTTCATCTTGGTCCAATCCTGCTTTCCGTATGATATATTCTGCGGATAGATTAAACAAATAGGGTGATAAAATACACCCCTGTCTCACACCCTTTTCTATTGGGAACCAATCGGTTTCTCCATATTCTGTCCTTACAGTAGCCTCTTGTCCAGAGTATAGGTTGCGCATCAGGACAATTAGATGTTGTGGTACCCCCATTTCTTTTAGAGCATTCCATAGTTTTTCATGATCTACACAGTCAAAGGCTTTGGTGTAATCTATAAAGCACAGGGTGATTTCCTTCTGAAATTCCTTGGTCTGTTCCATTATCCAATGTATGTTTGTGATATGATCTCTGGTGGAATTCATATTCCACTGTGTGTATTTTGATGTTTGCTTAGTCTAAAATTTATTTTATACTTCAGGATAGCAGCCTGTAACATTCTGAATTCTAAAAAAAATTGCCAAGCATTGTTTGCATGAACTAGAATTGAACTGAGAAATGAATGTGAACCAAACTAGTTCATTTTGTAAAGGGACAAATGTAAACTGGAATTAGTTCCTTTTTGGACATGTTAAACTTGAACTAGAACTAGTTCCTTTTAAAAATTAACTTTCCAAACTCTGATTATACCTTCTGACTATTGTTCAGTTTTTTAAAAAAATCATCCTGTGCTTGATAAATTAAAGCATACATTTGAGATTGATTCAGGAGAATAATCCAAAACAAAGGCCATTTGATGGATGCAAATGTTACAGGAAAACTGAGCACAGGGAAGGATAACAATTCATAGGAAGAACAACAGACTCTAAGATCAAACAGAGAGCATCCCATACCCATATCTTTGTCTTTTCTTCAATGTATATTTATCCTGCTTTGTCAGCCTTCGAAGAGCATAATGAAATATTCTTGCTTTTGCACTTTTTTCAGGACAGTTAGGCAGATTCTGCTAAAACAGACAGAAGGAAATGTGCCTTTTTTCCAGTGTTTCCAAGGTCTGAGAAGATATGGCAATCTTTGACAATTTCCACAGAGGTAAAGAAAAAACAGCTCTCCTTCTAGTCAGAAGTTACCCAGCTAATCCAGAGAATCACGGAAGTTATTTTTCCTGTGGTTTTCGTGGAATCACACCACTGCCGTTCACAAACAAAATTTGGGGCAGTGTTCCAGCATACAGAAGCATACATGTGCATAAAGAATGAAGGAGTGACATGTCTGATGATATCTGCTGGTTTTGTGTCACACCATGCCCACTGGGAAAAAACACAGTTATGGAATGCAACAAGTGAGGAAAGGGATCTTAGAAATTGGGATAGCAGCACTAGCATTATCAGGAAAAATAATACAATAAAACCCATGTATGAATTGAAGCCTTGCATTTAGTGAGTCTCATTTATCCAAGGCTACTTCACAGAGTTATTTCAAGGATAAAGTGGAGGAGGAGGAACATGTATGCTCTCCTGAGCTCATTGGAGGAAAGGTGGGATTAAAATGTATTATTCCTTCTAATAGTGAACTCAGGTGGTTGAGTGACAAGTGGATTGAAGCAAAAATGGAGCCACTGAGTAACAAAAGGAGTATAAGAATCTTTGGTTGAACTAAAAATGTAATAAAATAAAATAAAATTGTAATACAAAGGGTGCAACACACCCTCTGAAAATTGGCTGAGCTTTTTTGGCTCAAGGTGGTGTAATGCCAAATGTCTAGCCTTTGCGAAGCATAAGACTAATAAATTCGTAATTTCAAAAGAATCATGAACACAGCTGGCAGCAAAGAAATTAAAGGCTTTATTGGAGCAGGATTTACAAACAGCTATCTTTTGCAAGTAATAAAACACTAAACTGAAGCTAATGGCAAATGGGTATCTGCCTCCCCTCCCCCCGTCTGTTTTTGATTGCTCTTATGTTCTCTTGCCTGGGAGGAGTTGTGGCTCTTGCATCTTGTTCTTTAATCTCGATGCCTGGAGGCTTCTTCAGTCCCCCTGAAGGCTTAGTCTTGTTGGTACCTTGGGACTTCTTCAGCCCCCTGAAGGCTTAATCTCCCTGATCTAGGGGTCCTGTATTTATCCCCAAACACCCCCTGGGAGAGGCACCTTACATCTATTAGACCATTATCTTCTCATCATCCAGGTACCTGGTTCCCCCTCAGGTGATGTCTCCTGATCTTGTCGTCGTGACATCTTCAGCTTGAGAATGCAGTTGCATTCTCAAGGTTGACTGCTTGTTTTGATTATCAGTCTACTTGTTTACATTAGCCAAGTGAGAAAATGCATAAGCTGAGTAGCTCATCATCCCTTCAAAGTCTGAGAAAGCCATAAACAATCTCACCTGACAGAGCAGAAGTGTGGGACAAGATGCATTGTTTTGGTTAACTGCATTACTTTTCTCACAGGCTGTTTCTGAGTACAGACAGAGCTGAAACTTCTGTTCCAGCTTCTTCTAAATAATATCACAAAGCCTGTGCTTTGAGCTCTCTAAATTGCAATATATTACAATTACAGTGTGCAAAACAATCAGAACCCCAATAACTCTGGGGTATGAGGCATGAATTAGGGGACAAAGGCCATCCACATGCCATTTCTAAGCCTCCTGATTACATCTAGATTCTTCCAGTCATGTGGCAATACAGGTTGGCTGAATATCCTTCCCACTTTTGTGAGTCCATTCATCCCCTGCAAAGTGTGTGTGGAATATTGAGCACTTTCAGGAGGGTGGGCAATTTTTTTAAAAAAAAAAACTTTTCAGGTAGGGGTAGACTTACGTATTTAAGAAAATGAAGTCATGCTTTTATTTTCTTTTGTATCAATGAGAAAAAGAGTTTTGCTGCCACTTTAAGGGACAGCTTGGCATCCTCCAGCAGCCACCAGGAGGTGTTCCCTTTGAAATTTGTGACAAGAGTATCCCATGGGAATGATGCTCCACCATGATGTAGCAATGTTTCCATGGGGTATTCTGTCCTAAATTTCAAAGGGAACGTTCCTGAGCTGCTTAGGGTACCCAAGCTATTGCTTGAAATGTCAGCAAAAGGGGTTTTTCCCCTGTTATAAAAAATGAAGAAAACCCCTTGGCTTTTCTTGGCTTTAATCCAATTTTGAGAAGGGGTCTAGGCCAACCAGCAGCAATGCTGGGAAGCCAGGCTGGGAAGCCTTTAGCTGTCGTCTTGCAGCAGCCATTACATTATTTATTTATTAAATTTATATCCCGCCCTTCCTCCTAGAAGGAGCCCGAGATTGCAAACAAAAACACTAAAAGCACCCTAAAACATCTTAAAAACTAAAGACTTTAAAACATTAATACAAGACATATTTTAAAATATATTAAAACAAAGCATCTTTAAAAACAAAAATGAAACGTCTTTAAAAAACATCTTTAAAAAACACTTTAAAAACATGTAAAAAAAGTAATTCCGACACAGGCACAGACTGGGATAAGGTCTCTACTTAAAAGGCTTGTTGAAAGAGGAAGGTCTTCAGTAGGTGCTGAGAAGGTAACAGAAATGGTGCCTGTCAAATATTTAAGGGGAGGGAATTCCAAAGGGTAGGTGCCACAACACTAAAGGTCCACTTCCTATGTTGTGCAGAATGGACCTCCAGGTAAGATGATATCTGCAGGAGGTTCTCACCTGCAGAGCACAGTGATCGACTGGGTATATAAGGGATAGGACAATTGTTCAGGTATCCTGGTCCCAAGCTGTATAGGGCTTTGTTCACCAGAACCAGAACCTTGAACTGGGTCTGGCATATCAGGCTGCAGTAGAGGAGGAATGAGAAAGGAAGCAGGACTACTCTATCAGCATAGCAGAGACCAGAGCTACAATTCCTAGCACCCTTAACAAACTACAGTTTCCAGGGAGAAGTCATAAGCTTTTAAATGTATGATGTGTATGCAGCCAAAGAACATTTGCTTATTTCCACTCCCTTTTCCTTTTGTGTTGTGTCTTTTTAGATTGCAAGCCTGAGGGCAGGGATTGTCTAGTTTGTAGTGATTTTGTAAATTTTGGGAGGCTTTTTTGGCTGAAGAGCAGGATAAAAAAATCATTAAATAAATACAAAAAAGAAGAAAGAGTGTGTTTCAAAGCAATCATCCCAATGACCATCCTGGGATATACAGAAGTTTGTTTGCTTATTGTTGTTTTCATTTTATTGTGACTCTTGATTAAAAAATGCAGGGTAGAGGCCTAGAAAAGAAATGTGCCATTCTGTGTAGATTTCAATATAATCTTCAGCTGAACTTCAGCTGGCCTCAGAAGGGATATTCTCATCAGAATCAAAACAAGGCTCATTAGCTGGGAGGTTGTAATGTGATTTGAATAGGGCAGATTAGCTATTGCATTTCATCTTTGCACAGTGTGGATATGCTGAGCAGTCAAGCTGCAGTTTAAATTAGCTTGGCCAGCCACTGGAAAATCATATGATTTGAATTTTGACATTGTGCTTTAGCTCAAGATATGTTGAGAAATATGCAACTGAACACTTAGGCACAGGGGATGGGGGTTCTATGGTCTTAATGAAGTTAGCCTTGCAATATCGGATAGGTTGTACCATACACGTTTTCATGGGCCCCAAGGAGAATCTCTGGCAAGGTTGGGAGAATGGAGAAGAGTTTACCAACATTGGGGAGCGCTGAAGAAGGAAATGATGAGGTTACAGAGGATGTGGCTCCAGAAGCCTCAAACCCAACTGCTGGAGATACTAAGAAAGACTCAGACAGCCTTTCTTAGCTGGTAGGTGATGACTGTGTGCAGCATCAAGGCCAAGTGTAACAGCAAAAGAGATAAGTACTAACAAAAACACTGGAACTTCTCAGGCAGGAGAAAATGAAAGTGACTATGCAGAGTCAGAGACTAGCATGTCTCCAGGGTTGTGGAGGTTAGAGAAGAGTAGGGTTGTCAGGTCTCCATTTTTGCCCAGAGACTCCAGTTTTTGGGGGCCCTACTCCGGATCTCCAGGTGAGGCACCCCAATCTCTGGACTCTTAGCTTTCATTTTTAAAAAAAGCTTTCTATGTGGTCTAGATCAAGAGATATACACCAAAATGTCAGCTGCTCCCCCCTCCTTCTGTTAGAAGTTGGCTGCTCTAATCCTTGCGCTTTCAGGTTTTTAGCCAATCAGTGAAATGATTGGTGAGAGATTTGCTGGCCTCCAGGCAATGGCTAGAACGAATTGCAAATCCTGAAAAGAAACTTCCTTTTCCTGCTTGTCTGCACATCAGAAGTTGACTTAGTGTATAACTCTCAGCAGCAACACAATTGCATTTCTCTCTACAATAATATAGCAGGGAATCTAGAATTGAAGATCACAGCAAGATCTTAGTAGGCATTACAACGTAAACAGTTTCAGTTACAATATAATAAATGCGTACATGCAGGGTTTTTTTTAATTAGTTGCAAAAAATAGCATATTATACATTTTATCTTTCAAATAATTTTTGAACAGAAATTTGAAAAAGTGCGCATGATGCATCTTATGATGCCATTACAATGCATTATTTTCCCCTAATTATAAGGAGTTTAAAAAGTTTAAATTTTCCTGGGCTGTTGAAGAGGGCAGTTTATTTGACTAATTCTTAGCCTGTTTTGAAAACCTTCCCAATATGAAGCTTTAATCTTATGCTCACTTTTCTGGGAGTAAAGCTCCAATGCTAATCCCACATACCTGGGAGTAAACCCCATTGAATTCAATAGGACTTACTTTTGAGTAGACATGGTTAGGATTGTGCTGTATATCAGTGGGACTTTTGAGTGGACATAGCAAAGGATTGTGTTGTAAATGTTTCCCTCCCCCTTCAATCCTTTTTTTAAAAAACAAAAACCAGTAAGGCAGGGCTTACTTAGGTGCCACTGATTTTATTAGGTAGGAAACTGATACTGATTTTTTTAAAAAAATGTTCTGCAATGGCCAACTGGTTGTGACAAAAACCTATAATGTGGGGTGCATGTATTTTTACATTTGCAGTGTATATGTGGAATCTTTCCAACAACCCTGTGAGATAGGGTTGGAAACCAAGGCAGCTCACAATAAGAATTTTTTTAAAAAATCCAATAACCATAAAAGAAGTATAAAACAGTTGCAAAACAGCTTAAAGTGGCATAATTTTGAATTTTGCTTTGCGTGAATGTAGTTCCTTATCATTTGAGGCTGTAGTCCTGTGCATGCTTCCCTGTTTGAGTAAGCCCTATTGAATACATTGGGACTTGCTTCTGAGGAAACATGCATAGGATTGTGCTGTAAATATCTTTACAGGTTTTGTAAATAATAAACCTCTTTGGCATGCATGCTTATATAAATATTTCTTCAGACTATGTCTTGATATATATTTGATTTCACACTATGGTTGTACATTATTATTTCCTCTACATTTTAAGTGTGCCCTTCTTCCTTGGGGTGGTCATAGTCCCTCTGTTGTTCTCACCCTGAGGGGCAGATTAGGCTGAGAGATGGTGACTAGCCAATAGCCACAAAGTAAACCTTATAGCTGATTTCCATTTAAAAAAGTAATTAAAATGATTTATATGCAGGCAAAGTTTATGAAATAATGCAGATCCACACAATACATTTAAAGCACATTCAACTCGCATTTAAAGCATATTATTTCCTCTAAAGAACCATGGGAAGTGTAGTTTCCCCCTCACAGTTATAGCTCCCACCACCCTTAACAAACTACAGTTCTCATGATTCTGTGCTGGGATTCATGTGCTTCAAATATACATTTATCTCTGACTTCACTCCCTTACATCCATAAAAACAACAACAGTGTTTGCAAGAATGAGAAGCACTGATAGCACAATAAGCACCCAGCTGGAATCAAGAACTTACTGTATTTTGTGGGGATTTGTTCTTCCATTATATACGTTTTGGAACATTAACTAAGCTCATTATTATATCTTCTGTATTTTCTGCTATTTTATGATGTTGTTGTTATGTGCCTTCAAGTCGATTACAACGTATGGCGACCCTATGAATCAGTGACCTCCAAGAGCATCTGTCATGAACCACCCTGTTCAGATCTTGTAAGTTCGGGTCTGTGGCTTCCTTTATGGAATCAATCCATCTCTTGTTTGGGCTTCTTCTTTTTCTACTCCCTGCTGTTTTTCCCAGCATTATTGTCTTTTCTAGTGACTCATGTCTTCTCATGATATGTCCGAAGTATGATAACCTCAATTTCATCATTTGAGCTTCTAGGGACAGTTCTGGTTTAATTTGTTCTAACACCCAATTATTTGTCTTTTTCGCAGTCCATAGTATGCGCAAAGCTCTCCTCCAGCACCACATTTCAAATGAGTTGATTTTTCTCTTATCCGCCTTTTTCACTGTCCAACTTTCACATCCATACATAGAGATTGGGAATACCATGGTCTGAATGATCCTGACTTCGGTGTTCAGTGATACATCTTTGCCTTTGAGGACCTTTTCTAGTTCTCTCACAGCTGCCCTCCCCAGTCCTAGCCTTCTTCTGATTTCTTGTCTCCATTTTGGTTAATAACTGTGCCGAGGTATTGATAATCCTCGACAAGTTCAATGTCCTCATTGTCAACTGTAAAGTTACATAAATCTTCTGTTGTCATTACTTTAGTCTTCTTGACGTTCAGCTGTAGTCCTGCTTTTGTGCTTTCCTCTTTAACATTCATCAGCATTTGTTTCAAATCATTACTGCTTTCTGCTAAGAGTATGGTATTGTCTGCATATCTTAAATTATTGATGTTTCTCCCTCCAATTTTCACACCTCCTTCTTCTTGGTCCAATCCCGCTTTCCGTATGATATGTTCTGCATACAGATTAAACAAATAGGGTGATAAAATACACCCCTGTCTCACACCCTTTCCGATGGGGAACCGATCGGTTTCTCCATATTCTGTCCTTACAGTAGCCTCTTGTCCAGAGTATAGGTTGCGCATCAGGACAATCAGATGCTGTGGCACCCCCATTTCTTTTAAAGCATTCCATAGTTATTCATGATCTACACAGTCAAAGGCTTTGCTGTAGTCTATAAAGCACAAGGTGATTTTCTTCTGAAATTCCTTGCTCCGTTCCATTATCCAACGTATGTTTGCGATATGATCTCTGGTGCCTCTTCCCTTTCTAAATCCAGCTTGGACGTCTGGCATTTCTTGCTCCATATATGGTAAGAGCCTTTGTTGTAGAATCTTGAGCATTACTTTACTTGCATGGGATATTAAGGCAATAGTTCTATAATTACTGCATTCTCTGGGATCCCCTTTCTTTTTGAAGTGGGATATATATTGAGCTCTTCCAGTCTGTGGGCCATTGTTTAGTTTTCCATATTTCTTGACAAATTTTTGTCAAAATTTGGACAGATTCAGTCTCAGTAGCTTGTAGCAACTCTATTGGTATGCCATCTGTTGCTGGTAATTTGTTTCTTCCAAGAATTTTAAGAGCAACTTTCACCTCACATTCTAAAATTTCTGGTTCTTCATCATACGGTTCCTCCATGAATGAATCTGTCATCCTGGCGTCTCTATTATAGAGTTCTTCAGTGTATTGCTTCCATCTTCCTTTTATTTCATCTCAGTCAGTGTGTTTCCCTGTTGATTATTCAACATCCCTACTCATGATTTAAATTTCCCTTTCATTTCTCTAATCTTTCGGAATAGGACTCTTGTTCTTCCCATTTTGTTGTCCTTTTCTATTTCTATACAATAACTATTGTAATGGTTTCCTTTGTCCCTACGTACTAGTCGTCGTATAGTTGCATTTTGGGTTCTGACAGTGTTCCTATCTCCTTTTGCTTTTGCTTTCCTTCTCTCTTTAACCAAGAGTTTCTTCAGTCATCCATTGAGGTCTTTCTCTCTTTTTAACTAGAAGTATTGTCTTTTTGTATTCTTCCCTGATAATGTCCCTAACTTCAGTCCATAGTTCTTCTGGTTCTCTGTCAACTAAGTTTAAAGCCTCAAATCTGTTCCTTATTTGATCTTTATATTCTTCTCGGATGTTATTTAAATTGTATTTTGGCATTATGATTGCTTTGTTGTTCTTCTTTAGCTTTACTCTGATTTTCGATATGATCAGTTCATGATCTGTACCGCAGTCTGCTCCTGGTCTTGTTTTTGCAGAAAGTATGGAACTTCTCCATCTTCTGTTTCCAATTATATAATCAATTTGATTCCTATATTGACCATTTGGTGATGTCCACGTGTACAGTCATCTTTTCGGTTGCTCAAAAAATGTGTTGGCAAGAAACAAATCATTGGCTTCACAGAATTCAATAAGTCTTTCTCCTGCTGAATTTCTGTCACCTAAGCCCCATTTCCCCACAATTCCTAGTTCTTCTCTGTTCCCTACTTTTGCATTCCAGTCCTCCATGATTATCATGATATCTTGTTTTGATGTGTGATCAATTTCCTCCTGTACTTCTGCATAAAATCTCTCCAATTCTTCTTCTGCATTTGATGTTGGAGCGTAGACTTGGATGATGGTTATGTTAATAGGTTTCCCATTTAATCTCGTTGATATCACTCGCTCAGACCTTGCGTTGTAGCTCCTAATTGCTTTTGGTACATCACTTCTCACTATTAAAGCAACCCTGTTTCTTTTTGATTTCTCATTTCCTGCATAAAATATTTTGTAGTTGCCTGATTGAAAATGTCCCATTCCTGTCCATTTTAATTCACTCATGCCAAGTATTGTAATGTTGATACACTCCATTTCTTGCTTGACAATTTCTAACTTTCCCTGGTTCATGCTTCTCACATTTCATGTTCCTATTGTGTGCATCATACAACTCCGGACTCTCCTTTCGCATCTGTGCACATCAGCCTCTGGGCTTCATTTCGGCTTTGACCCAGCTGCATCATTAGTCACAGCGCTACTTGTACTTGTCCTTTGTTCTTCCCCAGTAGCTCAGTGAGTGCCTTCTGACCTGGGGGTCTCATCTTCCAGCACTATCTCGTGTTGCACCTTGGATACTCTGTTCATAGGGTTTTCGTGGTAAGAGGTATTCAGAGGTGGTTTACCATTGCCTTCCTCTGAGTTTGGATGCATCTTAGTCTGGTGTCTCAGCTTTGACCATTCCGCCTTGGGTGCCCCTGCTAGGAGTCTAGCCTCTTGGTCTCGACTCCTGATGGCATTGCTCTCAGCTTCTTCAACACTCTCAACCCCCCTCACCTCATTAAGGTGTGCATCCTAAAGGGGGTGCATCCCCCTCACCACATTAAGGTGTGCATCCCCCTCACAACGTTAAGGTGTGCATCCTAAAGTTTTTATTATTTGTTCTAATATACATCTTATATAACCAGTGGTTTTCTTTTATAGAATTGGTTCGTTTTCTCTCTTCATTTCAAAAGACAGAGAACACTATAATGCACTATTTATATTAAATCAAAATGTAGCATGCATATGCAGACTTTGTAAAGTAACATATAAAGACAGCTTGGAAGAAGTGGATTTTTTTAACCCTGGAGGAAAGAATGAGAAGTACAACCTTTACCTTATCTAAAAGACTGCTACATGGGTGGGCGGGGGGATAATGCATGAGAATGAAGCAGGTGATAATGATATAGTTAGAGCTGGTGTAAACCATCACATATATCTTAGCACCTACTACAAAAGAAAGGGAACCAGGAGGGTGAAATCAAAGGTGCATCACTTGGGATCAGGAGGTGAAGGGAAAAAAATGCTAATATCTCTGAGTAAATCGAACTACATTTAAGAAAGCTTTTTGTAACTAGGACTAAGAAGTTGAAAATCTTCCAAATTTTATGCATCTTGATGGCTATTATTTTACTTAGAATATAAAAGACTTTACCAACAATAATTACTTGGACTGCTATCCTAGAAGTGCACATAATCACTTTAATGAACTTCTGCCAGATCTGAGAAAATACTCCTTTATGACAATTTTGCCGTAAGTTATAAGCTTGTCTGTCTCCAGTGAACTGCTTGGTCTAGTAACCATCATTTTTAAAAAAATCCTCATAATGAGAAAAAAATTGAATTAGATTTGTGCGCCTGGAGCCATTATAATAGTCAAATCCTATTTCTCTATTTTGAAGGGAAGCATCTAAATTTCTGTTACATAAAGGCATTGGAATTCAATGAAGGGACAGGTAATAAATGGGAGAGTATTGTACAGTAATAACTACAATTCTCTTTAAAGGTCATTGATAGATGAGAAAGTATTATGTCCTGCTTATATTCCTTGTCATGTTCTGACTAGGCTCTTTCCTTAGTGGAAAAATAACCAGGGACTCCTGTCACTCTCACTTTTAAAGAAATATAGATTCAACATCTGTGGAAAGCATCAAGCATTGAAGAATTTCACACTCTTTAATATAGTTTGTGAAAGAATAGCACCCTTCAAATTCTTAGGATACTCTTCTCCACAGCTTAGGAAATCCCATTTGAGATGTTCTTATATGTTCTGGCAGGGAGGACTACTGAGGTGTTCGGCTATACTGAATGGATCTCATGATGTAGCAACCTGCTGAATCTAACCAGATCTGGGCCTAACATGTCTGAGGGCCAGCCTCCTGGAAATCCTAGGTAAGTTGAACCTGAACTCTCTAGAGCAGCCTTTCCCAACCAGTGTGCCTCCAGATGTTGTTGGACCACAATTCCCATCAGCCTCAGCCAGCATTGCCAATGGCTGATGCTGATGGGAGTTGTGGTCCAACAACATCTGGAGGCACACTGGTTGGGAAAGGCTGCTCTAGAGAGAAGGATCCATATTTACTTATTGCTCACTTGAAAAGAGAATGAAAGATTTGCTGCAGAATTGCAAGACTACAAAAACAAATATTTAAAATGTCTTTTGCCCACTAAGAATAACAGCTGAAGAACTGCCCAAATCACTGAGATTGGTTAATGGTCTCTGTTAGCAATAGATGCTTTATCAGAAGATGCTAGCTGGAAGATCGAGTCCAGTAGTACAACGTCTTATGGTGCAAGCCTCTTTGAAATGAAAAGACCCATTAAAAAGTCTAATTAGACATTGCTATCATACCCCCCTCCCCAAAAAAGTAAGTGTGAGAGAAAACTCAAGACAGTGTTAGGATAGAATCAAATATGAACACAAGTTGAAATACAAATCTTCCCACCAGCATCTTTCCAGTCCTTTAATGAACCACAGATGTGTGCATCACTATGTAGAACTTCTGCAACTTTGAAGGGTGTCGGAAGGCAGAGCTGGGGTCCCAATCCCGGGGAGCTGGATCCCGGAGAGTTGGGAGAAGAGTATTCGGATGGATGGCAGAGGGAAGGGGGAGGAACTTCCCCCCTTTGGAGCGAAGACGAAACAGAGGAACTGCCAGTGATAAGGTCGCTTAGCAATGGGGAGCCTGAGCCCTCCCTGGACATTCTCACGCCTCCCCCTCTTTCAGGCTCAGAGCAAGAGGGGGAAGAGGGAGGGCTGCTCACAGCCAAAAAGCGGGGAGGCAGTTTACCATCAGCCCCTCCCCTATCCCCCATCCTGGAATCGGAAACTTCAGAAGAGGAGGGGGTGATGCTTCCCCCCTCACCGCGCACATGCAGACAGCTGAAAAGACAGGAGAGAAGGGGGGGAAGGCGGGCAGTACCTGAGGGGCAGTTAAGGAGGAGCGAAAGATTGCGCGCCCGTTTGGCCCCTTCTTAAAGAACAGGCGAGAAGAAGTCCCTTGCTCTGTCAACTTTCTCCCAATGCTGCAGGACCTGTATCCCTGTATTGCTTCATGAGAAAACGCAGTCTTTGTTTGGACATTACCCTAATAAAACACGAATTAACTACAGCCGTTGGTCTGGTTCCTGAGTCACATCCTGGGCCTGACAGCTTGACAATGCTCTCTTCACTTGACTGGGACAAGATGTCAAAGGGAGCAGCGGGGGGGACAAACCCCACTTCTGAGATGGAAGAAGTGGAACTCTTGAGGACTAAGGTAGCTGATTTGCAGACGGATGTTCAAGCCCTGCTAGCAGCAGTCAAGGCGCTGAAGACGGATAATCAAACCTTGAAGGCCACGATAGACCAGATGCGAACAGCCCCTCCAGCTGCCGTAGTAAAGGTTCCCATTGGATTGCCCCCAAAATACGCGGGACAAAGTGATCAGTTGGCAACCTTCGTGGCTCAATGTGAGTTATATCTGGATGTCAGGCACACGGAATTTCCAGACGATGGGGCTAAAGTAGCTTTCGTGATTAGCCTCCTGGAGGGAGAAGCTGCAAAATGGGTGACTCCGTATCTCGTGAGAAAGGATACTGTCTTAGGAAGGTACAGAGGATTTATACAGGAGATGACCGAGATGTTTCAAGACCCGCAAAGGGCTGAAACAGTAGTGCGGCAACTAGGCGCTCTGAAGCAAGCTAAAGGGACTGGTTCCGAGTACACTAACGCTTTTAAAATTCTGTCCCAGGAAACTGGTTACAATGACGCCGCCCTGATGTTTCTGTACCGGAGTGGATTAAATGCTGAAATCCTGGATGAGTTGGCCAGGACCTCCCCCCCCCCGCTGACCTACCAGGGCTCATCCGGCTATGCCTACAGATAGATCACCGGATGGAAGGAAGGCGCCTGGAAAGGAAGCAGGAGGTCCCAAGATACTCAGCCTCGGCATCCCGCAACAAGACCCTTCCCACTGCAGGGATGGCAGGTAATGCAACTGAGGGACAGGGAGGGGCTAGGCCAAGACTGTCGGAAGAAGAAAAGGAAAGACAACGCCGGGAACGTTTATGCTTTTATTGTTCAAAGCCGGGCCATGTGGCCAGAGACTGTGGACTGAAAGGGGGGAAAGCCGAGCCGTCGGGAAACTAGAACACCCAGTCCATGTGCAGGCCGGTGGACTGGGGGCAGCGTTGTATAAAGGCCCCCCAATGATCCAACCTCCCTCAAAGGGGGTGTTGGTCTTGCCTATTCGGATTACAACTTCCAGAGGAGTGGTGTTTAATTCCACTGCCTTAATTGACAGTGGAGCCTCCACAAATTTTATTGATGCAAAGTTAGTCAAGCGTCATGGAATTTCCCGGTGGAAACTGGACGCTCCCCTAGCTGTGGAGACTATCGATGGGAGACCCCTGAAGTCAGGAGGGGTGACACAAGCCACGGAGGAAGTGAAACTTCAAATCCCTGGGCACGAAGAGTTCATTTCGCTATACGTGTCAGATCTCTCGAACTTTGAGGTGATTCTGGGAATGCCCTGGCTAGCAAAGCATGAACCCAAAATAAGTTGGAAGGAGGCGGTGGTGTGGTTCACCTCACAGTATTGCCAGGAGAACTGTCAACTTGAAGGAATCAAGAACACCCTAGCGGGGGCAGTGGAAGACATCGACCAACTGACCCTGCCGCCAAAGTATGAAGAATTCAAAGATGTGTTTGATGAAAAAGAGGCAGAGACTTTACCCCCCCACCACCCTTACGACTGTGCGATTGATCTAGTGCCAGGAGCCAGCATCCCATCAGGGAGAATCTACTCTCTCACAGAGAATGAGAGGGAGGCCCTGAAGGAATTCCTGGATAAAAACCTGAGGCGAGGATTCATACGCCCCTCACAGTCCCCTGCTGAAGCACCACTATTGTTTGTGAAAAAGAAGGGGGGAACTCAGACCCTGTAAGGACTATCGCGCATTGAACCAGATCACCATCCCCAACAGCTACTCGCTGCCCCTGATCTCAGAGTTGCTGGACCGACTGCGCTCTGCAAAAATCTTCACGAAGTTGGATTTGAGAGGAGCGTACAATCTGATCAGAATGAAGAAGGGAGATGAATGGAAAACAGGGTTCTTGACCACTTACGGACAGTATGAATACCTGGTCATGCCGTTCGGGCTTTGTGGAAGTCCAGGAATTTATCAAAAATTCATGAACGACGTGTTTAGAGACTTGTTGGACACGTATGTAATCTGTTACTTAGATGATATCCTGGTGTTCTCAAAGAACCAGGAAGACCACGACCAGCATGTGAAGACGGTGTTGAAGAGACTGAGAGAAAATCACCTGTATGCTAAATTAGAGAAATGTGGATTTGACCTCAAGTCTCTAGACTTCCTTGGATATCGAATCTCAGCGGAAGGCGTGGAGATGGACCCAGGGAAAGTAAGCTGCATATTGGACTGGGGCCAACCTGTCACCAAAAAGGATGTACAACGGTTTTTGGGGTTTGCCAATTATTACAGAAAGTTCATTCCAGGGTTTTCCAAATTAACAGCTCCTCTGACGGACTGTTTAAGGGGGAAGAAGAAGTTTCAATGGACAGAGAACGACACCGAGGCCTTTGAGGAGCTGAAGAGAAGGTTTGCTACTGAGCCCATTCTGCGCTTTGCTGATCCGAACCACCCTTTCATCGTGGAAGCAGATGCTTCAGATTTTGCCATCAGGGGGGTCCTGCTACAATTAGACCAAGAAGGGAAGGAGCTGCACCCCTGTGCGTACTTCTCTCGGAAGTTAAAGCCTGCAGAGAAGAACTACACAGTTTGGGAGAAGGAGCTGCTGGCCATCAAGGACTCTTTTGAAAACTGGAGACAATACCTAGAGGGGACCTCTCATCGAATTGAAGTGCGCTCCGACCACAAGAATCTTGAAAGCCTCCAAACCGCCAGAAAGCTGAACCAGAGACAGATAAGATGGTCCCAGTTCTTCACTAGGTTTAACTTCCAGATTACTTACCATGCCCAAGCCAAAAACCAGAGAGCGGATGCCTTGTCCAGACAGCCACAATACAAAGAAAGTGAATCCGAGGACCAGCCTCAGTACGTAATCCCGCCAGAGAAATTAACGTTGGGAGTATGCCAGCCTTCATGGGAAGAGGAACTCAAAAAGGCACAACAAGAAGATGCAGACATGCTAAAATATCAGCAGGAGACGGGACAAGGTCAAGACTCAGAAGTAACCTTTCACTGGAGAAATGGACTGTTATGGTTCAAAACCGCCAGATATGTGCCAGAAGGGGAATTAAGGCTCAGAATCCTACGCCAGGGTCATGATTCCATCACAGCGGGACACTTTGGGATTTACAAGACCATTCAGAACGTGGCCAAGGACTTCTGGTGGCCTAAAATGCGTCGGGATATTGAGAGTTATGTAAAGTCCTGCTCTGTCTGTCTGCGGACAAAAACACAAACAGGGACACCAGCAGGACTGTTACAACCGTTGCCTGTCCCACACGAACCCTGGAAGGACCTCTCCATGGATTTTATAACTGATCTACCCAAGTCCCAAGGAATGACAGCCATCTTAGTAGTGGTGGATCTACTTACCAAAATGGCACACTTTCTTCCTTGTGCAGGGGCCTTAGAGGCTAAAGAAACGGCCAAGTTATTCATAAAAGAAGTCTACCGGCTGCATGGATTGCCAAACAGCGTAGTCTCAGACCAAGGAACTCAGTTCACAGCCAAATTTTGGAGAGCAATGTGGAAACAGTTGCAGACGGAATTAAAACTCTCCTCCGCCCATCACCCCCAGACAGATGGGCAGACGGAACGCTTGAACGCCGTTTTGGAAAGATATTTACGAAGTTATGTGTCCTATCAACAGACTGACTGGGTATCATATTTGCATTTTGCAGAGTTCGCCTACAACAATTCTCTGCACTCCAGCACTCAACAAACCCCGTTCTTCGCTAATTATGGATTCCATCCTAAAGTCTTTCCAAGCAGCTCAGAAGGAATGCTGGTACCGGCAGCTGAGAACTTCCTTAAGGAATTGCAAGCGGCGCAACAGACACTGAAACAGCAGTTAAACGAAGCCAAAACGGAGTACAAGCGAGTTGCTGACCTGCACAGGAAGGAGGGCCCCCCCTTCAACCGGGAGACCAGGTATGGCTGTCCACCCGCTTCCTCCAGATGCCGGGCAAATGTAGAAAATTACACGACAAGAGGGTGGGTCCTTTCGAAATAGAAACTCAAATCAATCCCGTGGCATACCGACTGAAGCTGCCTGACACGTTTAAAATACATCCTGTGTTCCATCTATCCCTCTTAACGAAAGCCGCCCCTCCCAGTGAGTTACGGCCGGAGGAACCTCCCGGAGCTCCACTCCTGGTAAATGAGCAGCTTGAGTTTGAAGTTGAGGAGATCTTAGATTCCAGGATCAGACGCCACAAGCTGCAGTACTTGATTCACTGGAAAGGCTATGGGGTGGCTGACAGATCATGGGAAGATGCAGCTGATGTGCATGCTCCAGAATTGGTAAAACTTTTCCATCAACATTTTCCCCACCGTCCCAAGCCAGACAAGGGGAGGGGGCACAGCCTGGGAGGGGGGATGGTGTCGAAAGGCAGAGCTGGGGTCCCAATCCCAGGGAGCTGGATCCCGGAGAGTTGGGAGAAGAGTATTTGGATGGATGGCAGAGGGAAGGGGGAGGAACTTCCCCCCTTTGGAGCGAAGACGAAACAGAGGAACTGCCAGTGATAAGGTCGCTTAGCAACGGGGAGCCTGAGCCCTCCCTGGACATTCTCACGCCTCCCCCTCTTTCAGGCTCAGAGCAAGAGGGGAAAGAGGGAGGGCTGCTTACAGCCGAAAAGCAGGGAGGCAGTTTACCATCAGTCCCTCCCCTATCCCCCATCTTGGAATCGGAAACTTCAGAAGAGGAGGGGGTGATGCTTCCCCCCTCACCGTGCACACGCAGACAGCTGAAAAGACAGGAGAGAAGGGGGGGAAGGCGGGCAGTACCTGAGGGGCAGTTAAGGAGGAGCGAAAGATTGCATGCCCGTTTGGCCCCTTCTTAAAGAACAGGCGGGAAGAAGTCCCTTGCTCTGTCAACTTTCTCCCAATGCCGCAGGACCTGTATCCCTGTATTGCTTCATGAGAAAACGCAGTCTTTGTTTGGACATTACCCTAATAAAACACGAATTAACTACAGCCTTTGGTCTGGTTCCTGAGTCACATCCTGGGCCTGACAAAGGGCGTATGAAAACAATTTTGGATTTCTCCCCCTCCCCATACATTTTAAGATGTGTGACAGGTGGGCATGGAGATCTCAGGCTGCTATGCAAGTATGGTCCAGAAAGCCACATGGGAAAGATACCAAACCAATATTTAAAAGCAGAAGAACTCTGCCCTCCTTTGCCTAAAGAGGGAATATGCACATATGCTGTAAAAGAAATGGTATGAAAATACTAAAGGCTATTGAACTACATGACAATTTAATTTTTATTGAGAGGGGACACTATTTTTTATATTTGGGGTAGCAAAAATACTCCAAGACAGTCTAAAAACTACAGGCATAGGGTGAAGGGCTGCACATGCTGAAGTCACCAATTTTGTGTCAGATATATTCAATGTTCAGCAAGGCCCTTGTTGAGCAGAATGATAACTTTATGGTCAATGTAGATTGTAGGAAGTCAGTAAACTCTTTAGTAGCATCTGAACAACAAGGTTACTTAACATGGTGATTATAGAACATGGTGGAAAGCTGATCATCTAGGCGTAGACATCCACCACATGATGATACCTCAAGAATGTTTGCGTATGCACGTGCTTGCATGCTCACACATTCACATGCACACACACACACACACACACACACACAGAGCACATTCACTCTACTAGCTTCCAGATTTCAAGGTATGAAAATTTGCACTATATATTTTTAGGTCTTCCTGGGAACCTATTGAATGCCTTTAAAACAAACATGACTGGAACTTCTGAATACCCATTTGGTATGTCATGATACAGGATAGAATCTTCTCTGTCCATGACATCTTGATTGCTGAATAGCCTTAGCTCACAAGCAAGAGCCATGCAGATATTATCAGTCTGTACCTTTATTTGTCCAGGCATTTTACGTTGGTTATTTCACCTGCTCTGGGTTGCGTTTTGTTTTAACTGCCTTTATTTGTTTTGAATGGTGCATTATTTTATGGTTGTGTATTTTATTATTTGATTTATGTTCTGTTGCCCACCTTGGTATCTGTATAAGGTAATAGGTGGGCTACAAATATTTTTAATAAATAATGCCCCAGTTGGGCAGCTAGACAGTAGGACGTCATCCAGATTTTTTTATCAGTAAAATCAATTTGCCAGTTTCTGCTGCTGTATAGCTATCAGTAAAGAAGCTGCTTCCTGAGCTCAGAATGATTATTTCTGCATAATGGAGTATTTTGAACTTATAATGCTCAAGCCCACTTAAATGGACACACAACAGAATGTGTTGCATGTCTACTTAAAAGTAAGTCCCACTGAGTTCAATGAAATTTACTCCCAAATAGAGATGGGGGACAAATTTCATTCAGTTTGCATTTTAATGCAAGCCGACCTAATTTGCACTTACCAAAACAATTCAGAATGAAGCTGTCCTATGAAATTGGCACTTTTCAAAATGTTATAGTGCAGTTCTCTAGCTAATAAATATTTACAAGAATACATGTATTTAGATGATAGTGTGCATAAGCATGAATATATTAGTGAAAATAACATACAAACTGCATTATATTATGGAACATTTCTCACAAAAACATGTATTTTAGGCAAAATGGTATGTATGTTAGGAGAAATATACACTAAGATGCTGAAAATTTTTCATGAGGACTAAAAAAAGATTTACAAACTGATGCACAAAATGTGTCAAACTGAACTCAAGATTGGGGGAAAAAAGAAAGTGAGAAACTGAAATTGACAGATTTATCCATCCCTACTCCCAGGTAAACATGTATGAGTTTGCAGCCTTGGAACATGTGCTTACTGCAAATATACACCTCATTTATGTGCTGGACAAGTGCTCAAAAATAATAAACTGCTTCATTCAATAGCGTCATTTATTTTCCAGATGCAGATGAGCCCTATTATATAACTTTCATTTTCTGAAAATTCACAAAAAGCTATGTGAAATACTTTGGAGGTTTCTTTAAAAAACAACTCCTCTGTATATGAGCAGAGCAAGTTTAACCACAAAACATAAAGCTCCTTCTAATGACATTTCACTAATTACAACCCTCAGGGAGAGAGTCACATAAGTAATACAGTCAGAGAGGCACTAGTGCCATTTTCATTTTATGTTCCAAGAGAAGATAGTTCTCAATAACATTTGATATTATGCAGCCCACTGGACTCTACAGCTTGAATTGCAATATAACTGCCACCACGGCAAGTGAAATCTGAAGAGTGGAGAGAATTCAAGGTCGATCTGTTTTCCCCAAGGTGAAGTTTACAAGCAAAAAGATCCATATTACATGATTTTTTATATAAAAAAAGTTGGAACAATGTTAAATCCCTTCCCATTCTTCACCAGTGCATTCTATTTTTCATCTATTGCTTTGTGGAAAGACATTTACCATTTCTGAGCTTAAAATTAGAATTATGCCAAGCTGTTTCTCTTTTCCTACCCACAATTCCACAGTATACGTTCTGCATTAAAAATAGGAATGAACTCTTCTCAGGAATAGTAAGGCAAGCATTGCTGTGTATTTGAGGAGCTGTACCTGATTGGAGTTGTGAGGTCATGGGCAGGGTTGTGGTCATCTGGGGTCCCAGGGGAGCCAGGTTTTTGCAAGCCAGGTTCTGGCAGGATCCCTATGTCTCCAGAGTCCTATAAGCCAATTGGCATGATATGGTAGTGTGTTAGCCACTGAGAAAAGTCCCAATGAGTGTCAATTGCAAGCAAGTCTTTATTAGTTTCTACTTCAGAAAGACAAGACAAGTTGTGGAGAGTGAGACTTCTATAATTGCAGAAGAGACAGTGAATCCAGAAGATAGCATCCCATCTACTTCATTAAGCAATGTGATAGCAGCAGGAGAGAAACATGTAGACACTGAATTGTCATTCAAGCAATATCTTTGACAGTGAGAGTCAATTGGTGACAGTGATAAAGAAGCAGAAAGCAATATTCAAGCTTGGCCAGATTACTCTATAATTTTGGAAGTTTGCATAATCTTAGAATGGGATATGGCTGTGATGATCATGAAGTGACCCTGCACTCCTGAATTTGCCACTACACTACACTACTGGCCATGGGAAGGTGTAGGTCAGGAATACCTCCCGATAGTATTCACCTTAATGATGTGGCCCAGGTAAAGGGGAATGGTGTATCATGCCCCTTGGCCTGGGCAGAGATTGGTTCTCTCAGTGCAGTTAAGAACGTAAGAACATAAGAAGAGCCTGCTGGATCAGGCCAGTGGCCCATCTAGTCCAGCATCCTGTTTTCACAGTGGCCAACCAGGTGCCTGGGGGAAGCCCGCAAGCAGTTAAACTTGTTCAGATTAGGTTAGCTTCCCACAATACTATTTCGCCTCCATAGAGACTTCATAAATGTGGCCATAGTTCAACCCATACCTTGAGTCTCGTCTCTTTATTTCCAATTCTGGTCATAATGATCTAGGCATGGAATTTATGCTGCAAGCAGAAATCAAGAAAGGACTGCATATGTTACTGGAACATAACAAAGTTTACTTATCTATTTTTCTGGTTGGCTCTGAAAAACAGAACCTGCCTATTATACACAGTGAAGCAGCATGGACAATAACAGCTCAGGATTCTCAAGCTTCAGTCTTACAAAATTCACCTCAGGGAAAGAGAGGGGGAATGTATCTTTCAACTCCACATAGTGAAAAGGGTGTCAATTAGTGTCACTACTGATAAAGGTTTGTAAAGTGCCTGTCTTTGAGGAAGTAGACATGGAATATATTTTAAATGGATGCAAATCTTCCTTATTCCTCTGACCCACTGAATATTCAGTAACCTGGAGATCAGACACATTATATTTGAGTAATAAAGAAGCACAATTATTTGTGTATATATAAACTTTTTGAACAGGCAATTGAATCAGGAAATAAGCAGGTATGTTGGAACACCCCCCATAAAATGTTTTGCTATGTAAATCAATATTGAGTAATATGCAATTACATCCCAGGTGCAATTCAATCTGTGGTTTGCGGGCTGAGCTATAAGTTACCTTTATCACACGGAGAGATCATTTGAAATTGCTTCAGCATGATGTCTTATTGCTGTTGCCACCATATAACATAGAACACAATAACTACATTGTTCTTTCACATCAAAGTAAATACCTCCGCATTACTGCAGTTTATAGCAATTGGTGTTGGTTTATCTATGAATTGTGGCAAAATAAGATGGCAAAATAAGACGTTATGAATACATGCAGAAGCTATCTTATGCAGTATATGCATGAGAAAGGTAATCTGTAAAGTGTAGACCAGACTGTACTGTGTCACATACCACCAAGTTTCCTACAAATGTTTCAGTATGTAAAGCAATGCTGCACAAGAGAGAGCCAAAGTTTTAAAAAATAGACACATAGGGCAGGGCACACCCTCGACTTGGTTTCTGCTCCAGATGGAGGATGTGGTGGTCTGGAGATGGGGGGGATGGATGTCACCCCATTGTCATGGTCAGACCACTTCCTGGTAATGTTTAGACTTATGGCTCCGATCCTCCCCAGATTAAGATGGTCCACCCCTGGACACTAATGGAAACCAAAGGATTCCTGGGGGAGTTTCCAGTGGATAGAGCAGGAGACCCTGTTGAAGACCTTGTCACACTGTGGAACAGCGAGGTGTGTTGTTCTGTTGATACGGTTGCCCCCGAGTGCCCTGTCCAGCTTTGTGGAGCCCGGTTTGCTCCCTGGTACACCAGTGAGCTAAGGGCAATGAAACAGGGTGAACAATGTATAGACCGCAAGTGGCAAAAGATGTACTGTGAGGCTGACTGGGCATGAGTAAAACATCAGAACCGTGCCTACTGTATGGCAGTGAGGATGGTGAAGTAGGCCCACTTCTCTGCCACCATCGCATCCTGAAGCAGCCATCCAGCGGAGCTTTTCCATATTTTCACGGGTCTGTTGACATCAACTCCAGGAAATGAAGTTTTAGACCCTTCGGAGGCCACTATGAATTGTTTGCAAGGCACTTTGAGGGTAAAGTTGTTCACCTCCATGGCAATTTTGATGCCCCATCCACATCTACTGTAGACCCCAGTTAGGTGTCCAGTACAACATCTGCTGCAACTTCTTGGGAACGGTTTCAGTTGATGTGGCCTGATGACGTAGACAAGGTGCTTGTGATGATGTGGCCAGCAACATGTCCTCTCGACCCTTGCCCTTCTTGGTTTAGTAAAGCTTGCCGAGGATGTGGTCAATGCATTATTGTGCGAGGGAGTGATTCCAGCCACCTTGAAAGAGGCAGTGATTCGACCACTCCTGAAAAAACCCACCCTGGACCCATTGAACAACTACCACCTGCTCACAAATACCCCCTTCTTAAGGAAGGTGATTGAGAGGGTTTTGCCACAGCAATTGCAAGTATTCTTGGATGAAACAGATTATCTTGGCCCATCCCAGTCTGGCTTCAGGCCTGGTTATGGGACTGAATCAGCCTTGTTCGCCCTGATGGATGACCTTTATCAGGAGAAGGACAGGGTGTGTGCAACCCTGTTGTTCTTATTTGATCTCTCAGTGGCTTTTGATACCATTTTATTTTTATTTATTTATTTTATTTGTTTCATTTTTAGACCGCCCATAGCTAGTAGCTCTCTGGGCGGTGTACAAAACAGATTAAAAATACAATATTATAATAAAAACAATCACATATATCAACAACAATATTAAAATAAAGTGTAGACATAAACATTAACATTAAAAACATTAAAAACATTAAAAAGCCTGGGAGTACAGCCAGGTCTTAACCTGGCGCCTAAAAGAAAGCACCGTAGGCGCCAGGCGTATCTCTTCAGGTAAGCTGTTCCACAATTCGGGGGCCACTACAGAAAAGGCCCTAGATCTGGTAACAATCCTCCGGGCATCCTGGTGAGATGGTACCCGGAGGAGGGCCTTAGATACTGAACGAAGTGAACGGGTAGGTTCATAGCGGGAGAGGCGTTCCACAAGGTATTGCGGTCCCACACTGTGTAAGGCTTTATAGGTCAAAACCAGCACCTTGAATCTGGCTCGGAAACAAATAGGTAGCCAGTGCAAACGGGCCAGGACAGGTGTTATATGCGCAGACCGATTGGTCCTCGTCAATAGCCTGGCTGCCGCGTTTTGCACCAGCTGAAGTTTCCGAACTGTCTTCAAGGGCAGCCCTACGTAGAGTGCATTACAGTAATCCAGTCTAGAAGTTACCAGGGCGTGAACAACTGAAGCGAGATCATCGCTGTCCAGATAGGGGCGTAGTTGGGCTACTAAACGAAGATGGTAAAATGCATTCTGAGCCACCGAGGCCACTTGAGCCTCAAGCGACAAGGAAGGGTCAAAAAGGACCCCCAAACTACGAACCTGTTCTTTCAAGGGGAGTGTAACCCCATCTAGAACAGGATGAACATCCACCATCCGGGCAGGGAAAGAGCTCACCAACAGTGTTTCAGTCTTGTCTGGATTGAGTTTCAGTTTATTAGCTCTCATCCAGTCCATTATCGCGGTCAGGCAGCCGTTTAGCACATCAACAGCCTCACCTGAAGAAGGTGAAAAGGAGAAATAGAGCTGCGTGTCATCAGCGTACTGATGGCAACGCACTCCAAACCTCCTGATGACCGCACCCAGAGGCTGCATGTAGATGTTAAAAAGCATGGGGGACAAAACCGACCCCTGAGGGACTCCACAATGGAGAGTCCAGGGTGTCGAGCAATGTTCCCCAAGCACTACCTTCTGGCGACGATCCGCTAAGTAGGGGCAGAACCACTGTCAAGCAGTGCCCCCAACTCCCAACTCCGCGAGTCTCCCCAGAAGGATACCATGGTCAATGGTATCCTTCTGGGCCAACTTGGTGAGATGGGTATTGGAGGCACTGTTTGACAGTGGTTCCGATCCTCTCTCCAGGATCATTTTCAGATAATAGCATTTGGTGATTGTCTTTTGTTCCCCTGGCAGTTGTGCTGTGGGGTGCCTCAGGGTACCATCTTGTCCCCCATGCTGTTTAACATCTATATGAAGGCCTTGGGAGCAGTCATCAGGAGATTTGGGATGAGGTGTCAGCAATACGCTGATGATACCCAGCTCTATTTCTCTGTAACATCTGAATTGGGAGAGGCTGTGCAAGCCCTGGACCACTGCCTGGACTCAGTGGTGGGTGGGATGAGAGGCAATAAACTGAGTCTGAATCTTAGCAAGACAGAGACGCTGTGGATTGGTGGTTCTCAAGTTCAGATAATTGGTCAGTTGCCTACTTTGGATAGGGTTGTACTTCCTTTGAAAGAGCAGATCCGTAGGCTGGGGATGCTCCTGGATCCATCTTTGTCGCTAGACATTCAGGTGACCTCAGTGGCTGGGAATGCCTTTTAACAGCTTCAGCTAATAAGATAGCTGTGGCCGTTTCTGGACTGGGATAGGCTGACCGCTGTTGTTCATGCACTAGTGACCTCCAGGCTGGATTACTGTAATGAGCTCTATGTCGGGCTGGTCCAGAAGCTTCAGGTGGTGCAAAATGTGGTGGCAAGACTGCTCACTGGGGCAGGGTATCAACAACATGTCATCACACTGCTGAAAGAATTGCACTGGCTACCTATTAGCTACCAGACTTAAGTTCAAGGTTCTATTTTTGGTGTACGAAGCCCTATACAGCTTGGGACTGGGGTACCTGAAATACCGTCTTATCCCCTATATACCCAGCAGATCACTGTGCTCTGCAGGTGAAGGCCTCCTGCAGATACCATCTTATCAGGAGGTCCATTCTGCACAACATAGGAAATGGACCGTTAGTGCAGTGGTACCTACCCTTTGGAATTCCCTCCCCTTAAATATTAGACAGGCACCATCTCTGTGATCTTTTGAGCATCTGCTGAAGACCTTCCTCTTTCAACCAACCTTTTAACTAGAGACCTTATTCCAGTCTGCGTCTGTGTTGGAATTACTTTTTAATATGTTTTTAAAGGATATTTTTAAAGCTTTTAAAAAAAATGTTTTTAAAGATGTTTTGCTTTAATATATTTTAAAGTCTTTTTATGATGTTTTAGAGTGTTTTTAGTGTTTTTGTTTGTCACCCTGGACTCCTACTGGGAGAAAGGGCTGGATATAAATCAAATAAATAAATAAAGGCAAGGGTGCTGAGAAGTCTCCTAGAAGTTCCTAAGTATCCCTACTTCTGTCACAGAACTACAAATATCAGAGTTTCTTAGGAAAAATCAATTAACAGCTAAGCTAGATTACATTTTCAATAGTGACATGTTCAGAAGATACATTCCACTATTTTCATTCATCCTAAGATGGAGACTGCTGGTTATAACACCAGTGACTTACATCCATGTTTTATCACCACATTTCATTTAGTTTCATGGTAGATTGGAGCAACATCTCCTTGCACCATGTTTAATCACAAGCAGACCTCCTTTTCCATTTCTGATCCTTTCCTTGAGCATGGAGAAATGGCTAGGGACATAGGAAGCTGCTTTATACTGAATCAGACCATTGTTCCATCATGCTGAGGATTGTCTACAGCAACTTTCCAGGGTTTCAGACAGGACAGCTTCTAAAAATCCTGCCTGGAGATGCTGCCTGCAGATGGTATGTAGGACCTACATACAATACAGATTCTATGCCACTGAACTACAGCCTTTCCCTTCTGCTAGAGCCCAGCCTCTCCCAAAGCTCAGCCAATATAGCCACATTTGCTCTACTCTACTCCTCTTTTATCTGGAATTCAGGAGAGGACAGAACAAAATATCCTTGATTTATCACTGCCCCATTTGAAGGAAAATCTGAATGGCTATTTGGTACTTCAGAAATGTATGACCTTACTGACATCTCACATAATTAGGATAACTATATTACAAAAGGAATAGTTGTTAGGTGTTTTGTTAAAAGAAAAGCAAAAGTCCCACAACTGGAGTGGTAGGAAAAACTGGACTTGGTGATAACACGAACAAGAATGGATTCCCACTGTGTTCCTTGTGAAACAGCTGATTTTTGGTGGGAAGCACTTCAGGCATTCAAAAGCAGCAAGCAAGGGAATCCTAGTGACTTCTTCCTCTCCCCATGCCGGTCAGTAAATCAGTGGGGTGGAAGCTTATTTTGCGTGTGGGAAGACCTGGACATTGCCCCAACATTTGGAGGACATTTCTCTCCTTCAAATGAAGTTTCAAAGCACAAGGGGAAGTATGCTTTTTTTCTTCTCAGTTTGAATGTCCAAATCAAACAGCAGAGAGTTGGAAGATGAGGGACTGCTCTATAAAGAACAAGGTAGTTTACAAATAATAAGGTAGTATACTACTACTGCCAAGTTTACAAGACTGTTACTGGTTAGTTTCTTATGGGTAGGAGATACAGGGCTGGACAGGGCACCCTTCCACAGCACCACAGACACTGTGAACCAGAAGCAGATTTCTGTATTGGCAGGGACTGTCTCTGGTGTCTTTAAAATTTATAATAAGAACCAATGATCTCTTCCAAACCACTCTGTGAAATTATACTTCTCTCAGTAACTGGTTCTGAATCAAAAATAAGTTTACTTCTTACATTGAAAATGATGGTTTGTTTTAAACATAGCATGAAATATTTAATGCCCTGGAGGTTTTATTTTTCTTTCCTTAAAATATTACATTACAAAATGTGTCAATTTGTCAAAATCTGTAATCTTGCAGCATATGCTCAGGTCTTAAATAGAAAATATCTTTCTCCCCAACTCTTCCCCCCCAATTACATATGAATAAAGTGATATGATTATGAAATGAAGCACACATGATTATACTGCAAAGAGAGTGCTGTATACTATAGCCAGCATGGATTTTTCGCATTCTGCAATGTTAAATTGAAAATACCCCCCGTGCCATTCTGAGGCTTCCCATGAGCTCATTTCAAAACAAAACCTTACAAAACTTATAGTTCTGAACTCAGAAACGGTTGCGTAACAATCCTGTAAATTTTCATAGTGATACACAAAACAGTCAGAGAGAATTTAGAGTTCAAAATATAAAAGAGAGAAAATCCAGATCCCTATTGGACTTTTTTCTGTCAGTGTTCTCATAATTTGTTGAAATTAATTAAAAATCAACCATGTTCACAGACTACTTGTAATCCTATTACTGACTTTGCCACATGCTCTGACTTTCATCTTCTGCAGTTTAAAAATTAAAAAAAATGTCTGGCTGATTTTTAATTAATTTAAGAAATTTAGCATTGAACTCAATGATAAGCGTGAGCATGCTCAGTAAGAACCAACTGTCAATGTTCTAAAAGCCAAACTCACAGCAATTTGGCTTGGCTAATCGGGGGCCACACCAGACCTTTATTTCACTTTAGGCAGTCATGGCTTCCCCCAAAGAATCCTGGGTAGTTTGTGAAGGGTTTGTGAAGATTTTTTAGGATACTCCTATTCTCCTCACAGAGCTCCAATGGCCAGAGTGATTTAACAGTCAGCTGCTTTGACTGAAGCTCTGTGAGGGGAACAGGGTGCCTCCTTGCAACTCTCAGCACTCTTCATTAACTACACTTCCCAGGATTCTTTGGGAGAAGCCATGACTGCCTAAAGTGAAATAACAGTCTGGTGTGGATGTGGCCAGGGACAGCTTTGGTTTAAATTTGGGTGGGAAGCTACGTATGCCTGCTGTAGAATAAAAAGGTGGGGGAAATGCTGAAAAACAAGGATTCTGTTCACAGTGTTTTCCTTTTGGAAAGGAAAGGGGCTTTCCCTATGCTCAGTGCCCACCCACCCAATCTTGTCCCCTCCCCTCCCTCATCTTCCTCCCTGCCCCTCCTCCAGCTCAGTTTCACCAATCGTAAGCATGATTGCACAGGAATAAATCCCACTGAACTCAATAAGCATGCAAATGATCAAACCTGCCCTCCCCTCCTCCTCCCTCCTATCACCTCCCTTTTGCCCCTTCCCTCCCAATACCTACCTCCCCCTTCCCCTTCTACTCCCATGTCCCCTCCCTTCCTCCTTCCCTCTCCTCTCCCCTCCCTCCCCCTCCTCCTCCCCCGTGGTCAGTTTTACCTATCCTAACCATGATTGCATGGGAGTAAATCCCATTGAACTCAAGCATGCAAATGATTAGACCTGCCTTTGCCCTCCTTCTCCTTCCCTCTCCCTTCCTCCTCCCTTCTTCCTCCCCTCCCCTCTTCCTTCTTCCTCACCCACTCCAGCCCTCCCTCTTCTTCTCCTCCCCCATGGTCATTTTTACCTATCCTAAGCATGATTGCATGGGAGTAAATCCCACTGAATTCACTAAGCATGCAAATGATCAAATCTGCCCTCCTCTTCCACTCCCCGTTGCCTGCTTCCATGCCCCTACTACCCTCCGCCCTTCCTCCTGCCCTCCTGCCCTCCTTCCTCCTCCCCTACCCCTTCCCTTCCTCCTCCTCCCCTCCCCATTCCCCATGGTCAGTTTCACCTATCCTAAGCATTGCAGGTGAGTAAATCCCATTGAACTCAATAAGCATGCAAATGGGCAATCCATGTTCAGCAAACTTACACAGGATCCTATTAATTACCTCCTGGATTAAAAAGCAGAGAAATTCACTAATAGGCAAAAAAAAAAAACCCATTGCGGTTTAAGAATGTACCTATAGCCAACAGATATTTCTATTAAACTTTAAAAAAGTAGAGAAATTGGGCAGCTGTAGTGAATGCACGAGGGGACACAATTTGTGTTGGTCTTTGCATTTTGACAGAATTGTAGGACAGTACAATATCCCAGAGAGGAGGTCAGGTCTCCTGCTCCCCTGGTGCATTCACTGTAGTTGCCCAATTTCCCTGCTTTTTAAAGTTTGATAAAAAATATCTGTTGGCTATAGATACATAAGAACTCATAAGGATCTTTTTGCTTATTAGTGAATTAAATCATATGTTTGTTATCCCTTTTAAAGGTAAAGCTAACTATTAAGTGTATGTGCGTGTGCGTGTGTGTACAAATGCAAACACTCTTGAGGAAAAGCTTAGACCAAAGACATTCTGGGTTTTTTCCAATTTACCTATTTGAAAAGATTACTGTTTCATTTGTTTTCAGGCATTTTCATCATCCATTTACTTCTGCAAAATCTTCTAAAACACTGGAAGGAAATGTAGGAATCACATCAAGTGTTAACTGTTCTTTGAGATTAGGTGGAATGCATTGTATGACCTAAATATGCTTTGTAAACAAGGCATTGCATTTCTTATCATTGGAGGCCTATTAAACAGTTTCTCTGCGATTGAAAGCATTCCCCATAACTTCGAGGATCAACACCAGCAATAGTAAAGTGACATAGGAAGGTGCTTTCAGCATCAAGATAAGAGGCACCATTCTCCAACAGATTTACACATCATGTTAGTTATCTTTTCATAACCTGAGAAACCAGGTAGAAAAACTCCCTCGTAAGAAAAGGGAAAAGGCTACTGATGCAACAAATACAATATCTTTCAAATAAGCAATTCTCTGAGTTTTCAGGTACATATTGTTTGATTCTTTTTCTCACTTCCTTCTATTCCTTCCCTGGTGAATTTCACTAAACTAGAATGTGGCCTACAACATTGTATCATCCACCAGTCAAAGTCTGTCCATATTTTATTTTATGAATTTACACATCAACAATTTCATTCTTGACAAACATATTTCTATGAGTCCCTTTCCAGCCTCTGATTTGGAACCTTGCATCTGGAGGTGGGCTCCACAACTGAGAAACCTGATCCGCTGGTCAGTTGAGACTCCTTTGTTAATCTAATAGAGTGGCCAGGTGGGCTAATGGGTCTGTCAACTGCTCATCAACTGGTGAATGGGCAGGGAGATCCTATTGTTATTGAAACTCTTCAGGAGAGCCCCCCCTTCCTGGGGCCAAAGAGAGGTTTTTAGTTGAACTGGAGAAAAGGCTAGGAACTGGAGACATGCAAAAAGGCCTGCTCCCTGCACGATGGTTTCAGGATGCCTCCTATAAGCCTGATGGAAAAGCAAGATCTATTGGACTGCTAATGCTTTGAACCCCTCCATCTTCAGCTCAGGTTAGAATGTGTGTAAATAAAAACCCTCTTTCCTAAAAGACACCACAGTCTCCGCTGACCTTCTTTCCAAGGAAACCAAACCCTGGCAATCTTTCACCACTCAGAAATTGGGGTGGTAACACTATGTTTACATGAAATTTGTGCATGCAAAATTGAAATTGAACTGCATTTATGAAGAAGGAAGACATCTAGGACAATCCAGTGGGCTATTTCCAATTTAAAAAGAGTGAGACTTCCATTGTTATATCAAGAAAGTGTAATCAACCAAGTTTGACAGTTTATGCATTTATTGCAGGAAACAGTCCTGCCAGTACCATCACATCTGGGTGCCACAATGGGAGCTGAGACGAACACTCTGCATAGGCCAGGGGGCAGGTGAAGGGATGGGAGAGGGAATCTTTTGGCTAGAGTATGATCAGTTTGAGCTTTGCCCTGGCTCCTTCTTTACAGTAGATCCTTATTCCAGGCTGAAGATAGGTAATTTTAGACCCTGGATGTAACAGTCTTACAGGGGTGGAGGGCTGCTTTTAGATGGCCATGCATACAGTTTTCTTTATGAAGCCCACCCCCTAACCACCAATGCTTTACAACTGCTTCTACACTCCTGATATGTTAGAGAATAACAATGATTATAATAATAATTCTGCTTTCAAAAAGAAAGACTTTTCAGTGTTTCACATTTAAACTTATTTAAATCATAGTAGCAGCATGATTACAGGCATAAAATGAAGTTTCCTTTCACTGCCCTGAAACTAAACACATTTATTTGGGAATGAACACCACTGTGCTGTAGAAAAGGGTAGTACACATTTTTAAAGTAAAAATAATAAAATGAGGTCTGTAAAAATGTATGTGCCTGGCCAGCCATCCCCAGATTATAAAATGCTTTATTAAATTAGAAGAAAGGATGAGGTGAGCACTGTCTTTCCTGATGGGTACTGAGATGCCTGTACTGGCCCAGCTGATGCAGAGCCTGTTTGCTGTGGCCCAATCACCTGAATGGCCAGTCTCTGAGTCATCATTTGGTGGAGGGAGGAATGGACTTGGGACCCAAGATCCAGCCCTGCACCACTGCCTAATACAGAGAACTTCAAAGCCATAACACCAGGGTGGTTAATGTATTTTGGCTGATGGCCTCAATCACCCTTATAAATAAATAATATTTATTTATTTATATAATTTATTGCATTTGTTAGTCACTTTAAACAAAGAAATGTCTCAAAAGAACAAAATAAAATGCAAGCAATTGCCAAATTTAAAATGACTTGCAATACAAAATTCCTAAAATATTCATCAAACAATACAAGTTCTACCCCACTCCACTAAAACATGAGCTCCACAGTAGAGCAGCCTTTCCCAACCAGTGTGCCTGCAGATGTTGTTGGACCACAACTCCCATCAGCCTCAGCCAGCATTGCCAATGGTCAGGAAAGATGGGAATTGTGGTCCAACAACATCTGGAGGCACACTGGTCGGGAAAGTCTGCAGTAGAGGCTAACTTAACCCCTAAAAGTCTGGGTAAATAAAAATTGCTTGCCCTGGTGCCTAAGTGGCTTAAAATCTTGTTATTTTATGGATCACCTTCTCCGATTTAAACCTGCATTTTCTCAGGTAACTAAGGTAACTCTAGGGTTTCCATATCACCAGTTTTCACCAGAGGCTCCAGTTTGGGGGTCCTCTCCTGGTGAGTCACCCCAATCTCCAGACTCTTAGCTTTCATTTTGTTAAAAAATTGAGTTTCTAGGTGGTCTTGTTCAAGAGATATCAACCAAAATGTGGTCCACACACACACAACTTCTATTAGTACCAGCTACTCTAATCCCTGCCCTTTCATGTTTTTAGCCAATCAATGAAGTCAGAGTTGTGATTGACAAGGGATTTTTCAATCTCCAGGTAATAGCTAAAACCCAATACAAGTTCTGAAAACAGTTGCCTTTTACTGCTTATCTGCACATCAGAAATTCAGTAAATTCATAGCTTTCAGCAACAACAAGGGTACATTCACTGTGCAGGAGATCTCAATACATTGATACTTGCTTCTGAGTAAACATGCATAGGATTGAACTAGAATAGAAGATCACACAGGATCTTGGTAGGCATGCACAATAAACAATTTCAGTGATGATAATAATAGAAGAGTACATGCAGGGGTTTTTTTAATTACTGCAAAAATAGCATATTATACATTTCATCATTCAAATGATTTTTAAATAGAAATTTGAAAAACTCTACATGCTGCAGCTTATGATGTTATTACAATGTGTTATACTTCTCTGATTATAAAGAGTGAAGCAAGTTTAAATTTTGCTGGACTGTTGAAGGTTGCACTTTATTTGTCTTATTCATAGCCTGTTTTGAAAACCTTCCCAATATGAAGCTTTAATCTTGTATTCACTTTCCTGGGAGTAAAGCTACAATGTTAAACCTGGGAGTAAACCAGACTGAATTCAGTAGGACTTACTTTTCAGTAGACGTGGTTAGGATTGTGCTGTAAATCAAAGGGACTTTTGAGTGAATATAGCGAAGGACTGTATTGTAAATCTTTCTCTCCCCCTCCAATCCTTTTTTTAAGCAATTAGGCAGGGCTTACTTAGGTGGCTTTTTTTTAAAAAAAGTTCTGCAGTGACCAACTGGTTTTGACGATAAACTATTATATGGGGTATATGTATTCTTACATCTCCAGTGTGTTGGAGTTTTACCAACAACGCTGTGAGGTAGGGTTGGAAACCAAGGCAGCTCAGAAGAAATAAATCCATTTAAAACCCAATAACCATAAAACAAGTATAAACAGTTGCAAAACAACTTAAAGTGGCATTATTCTGAATTTTGGGTTATGTAAGTAAAATTCCTTATCGCTTGAATGTGCAGTCCTGTGCACACCCCACTGAATACATTGGGACTTGCTTCTGAATTAACATGCATAGGATTGCACTATACATATATTTACGGGTTGTATAAATAATAAACATATTTGACATTTATGCTTATATAAATATTTCTCCATACTATGTCTCAATATGTATTTCATTTCACACTATGGTTGTATATTATTATTTCCTCTACATTTTAAATGTGCCCTTCTTCCTGGGGTGGTCATGGCTTGTGTCTTTTGTCTTCAGTCTGAGGGCAGATTAGGCTGAGAGATGGTGACTAGCCCATGGTCACCAAGTAAAATTTGTAAAATTTAAATGATTCATAAGCAGGCAAAGTTTATGAAATAATGCAGATCCACACAGCACATTTAAAGCACATCCAACTCACATTTAAAGCACATGACTTGCCCCAAAGAATCCTGGGAAGTGTAGTTTCCCCATCATAGTTATAGTTCTCACCACCCTTAACAAGCTACAGTTCCTATGATTCTGTGCTGGTATTCATGTGCTTCAAATATATGTTGAATGTGCTTTAAAACATGGTGTGGATCTGACTAGGTATGCTGTGCATTCATTAGTGAATTGAAAATATAAATTTTAAAAGATACTTTTTTAAAACAGGAGAAGGGCTGTAGCTCAGTGGTAGGGCACATGCTTTGCATGCAAAGATCCAAAATTCAACCTCTGGAAAAGACTGTTGCCTGGAATCCTGGAGAGCCAATGCTAGTGCATGTCATCAGTACTGAGCTAGATAGTACCAAGTGGCTTGTGTCAGTGTAAGGAAGATTCCTTTGTTCCTAAAACAGGAAAGAAACTCAAGGGCCACAGTGACTCTGAAAGTTATTTTACTTACAACATTTATTTTACTTAAAATGTATTTTACTTACACCATTCATATACCACTTTATTGTAAAAAACCTCAAAGTGGTTTACAGAAGGAATTAAAACAAAAAATATCAAAAACAGTTAAAAACAGGTGTTTAAAAACATTCAAAATAATGAAACCAACAATGAGTTAAAAGCACACACGAAAAAAATCCTAATAGCTTCTACATGCCTGGGTAGGCTTCCCTAAACAAAAATATTTTTAGCAGGTGCCAAAAAGAGTACAACGAAGAAGCCTGTCTAATGTCAATAGCATGGAGTTCCAGAGTGTAGGTGCTGCCACACTAAAGGATTGATTTATTACAAAAGCAGAACATGTGCTATGTGGCACCCATAACATGGAACACACACCTTGAACATGGCCTGGTAGCAAATGGACAACCAGTGCAGATTTCAGGATGGAGGTATTATGTGCTGATAGCTCACTCATGTCAGCAATTGTGCCGTAGCATTCTGGACTAACTGCAGCCCCTGGGTCAGGTTGTGCTGCATGGGGATTTCTGTGACTTTGGCTGACTGGCTGCCAGGTTTTTTTAAGGTTAGTGTTTTGGTTAGGAATCCTGGAATTGCATTTAGGAAATCATCACTGTCTTTTCTTTTTCTTTTCTGTTTGCATTTCATTTATGTCTGACTTGACTCCTTTACATCCATAGAAGCAACAACAGTGGTTCCATGCGCTCAGCTCAACCCACTTAAACCCACTGATAATGCACCTTGTTGTTTGCATGACGGTTTGTTTCTTGCCCAAAAGTGGTAAAAGAGAATTCACATACAGGGAAGTGTGGCTTTAATTGCTTTTGTTCCCAAGTTACTGCCTGTGAAAGTAGACCAAACCATGTGTATTTTCTCTCTGTCAATTATTACTCACTGGAATTGGGTTGGCTGTCAATGTGAGTTTATAGCATCCCCCAGGGAAGACAGGAAAGGGTGGAGAATCTTCTTAACTCTTATTCATTTCTCAAACCTCTCTCTGCATTGAAGGGTAAAGTTTGGAGTAACCATATTAAAAGGCAGGGGCAGGGCATTCCAGGCAGCACAGTCCTAACCATATCTAATCAGAAGTAAGTCTTGTTCTATGGGGTTTCATCCCTTAATAAATGTGTTTAGAATTGCAGCCTTCAGGAGCATCCATCTTTACTCCTGAGTGCTCAAATCTAACATCTCCACAACACTAGGCTCCCTTCTTCCTACAATGGCCTACTGGTGACTGGACTGGCCTGAGTGCACTTACAGTTCTTGTCAGAAGCAAGTAGGCTAGATCAAATGTTCCCTACCCAAGCTCCCTAAGCAGGTGAGAAGGAATGATCCCATCACTTCAGCTTGACCTGGGAACACCCCCATTTAGCTAAGATTTCTATCTTAATTTCCAATCAGATTTTTTTTTAAGTGGCAAAGCAACTGTTGTTGATGCTTAACACATCATGCTTAATGACACCACAGGGGCCTGCCCCTGAAATCTCAGAGTTTGGGATGCTTCTGACCTGGCAGCCCTAACCTGTTCTGAGATTCCATGTGGGGCTGTAGGGCTGGGCTATCTCAGCCATTGCACCTAAGCAATGGGACTAGAGTTACCAGATCTCCGGTTTTCGGATGGAGTCTCTGGCTTCGGGGGTGTTTTCTGGCTCCCCAGCCAGACCACACCCCCTGTCCCTGGATCTCCAGTTTTTGGCATGGTGTGGCATGGCCACCCAGCAGGACTGGCCACAGGGCAGGAGATCCCAAGCCCGCCGCCATTCCCCCGCTCTACTTACCTTTCTCTTTGCTGTTTTTTGCAGCACGCACAGGTTTGCCATCAATCAAGATGGCAGCCGAGGTTTCCCTAAGGAGCTGAAGCCTCTGCCGCCATCTTGGTTGATGGCATGCGTGTGTGCTACTGCCCCGTGACATCACTAGGGCCCACCCCATGACATCTCAGGTTTTGGGATGCTTCCGACCTGACAACCCTAAATGGGACTAGGGTTGCCAGGTTCAAGGCCTGAGACTGATCCTGTATCTTTAGGAGAAGAGAAAGTCAGCCAAGTGCAGGTGTTCTTGCAACACTGTAATGTGAAAAACCACAAGGTGGAATTCTCCCTTCCCTCTGGACAACTTTTAAAGATACAGAAGACCTCTTGGAGGCTGGGCGTGGCAACCAAGTTGTCTTCTGTATCTTTAAAAGTTGTGCAGGGGGAAGGGAGAATTCCACCTTGCGGTTTTTCTCATTACCGTGTTGCACTTGGCTGACTTTCTCTTCTCCTAAAGATACAGGATCAGTCTCAGGCCTTGAACCTGGCAACCCTAAATGGGACTCCCTTTCCCAAGAAGTACAGTTTGCCTCTTCCCTCTTGCCTTTCCTTGGGAATGTTCCAAAGAGACCAAGGGTTACTTTTATTCTACTGTGGTTTTGTTTTCATTGGCTTATGCTGCCTGTTTTATTTATTTTTCTCTGGTGGCTGTTACTTTTATGTGTGTTTTTTAAATTGTGTCAGTTGTTTTTAATTGGGTTGCTCCTTTGGGTGTGTGTATATCTGTGTGTGATCTGCTTTGGATGCCTTTTAAGCTAAAGGAAAATGTTTTAAAAATAACTAAGTAACTAAAAATATATTAGGCAGTCATATAAAGGCAAAATAACAGAAAAAATATAATCTATCCTTGAAAAATATTTGTTTAAGCTTGAAAATTGCATATGTAAATCCTCTTCTATTAGGATTTATACACTTCCAGAAGTCAAATAAATTGGCAATAGAAATACAGTTACATGCAGTCCTATCCTATCTATGTTTATTCAAAAGGGATGTTGTTATTCAATGGGACTTGTTCCAAAGTACATGGGATCAACGGAAATTGATTCCATGTAACTTTTACATAGGGAAATCATTATCCTTTGATCAGGTCCCTTCCTATTACCTTCCCTCCAGACTATCAGGATAATGATTAGCAATAATTTGTTTGCTATTACAGTGTTGCTGATTGATGCTGTTCCTCTATTCTCTCCTCAGATCTGAGTGGTGGAAGTCACATGGGATTGTTTTTTTCTTTTTTGAGTACTTAAGAACTGGCCTGAGGTGAGTTATTTCAACTGAGATGGTGGCCAGTTGGTTTGGTGTTATAGCTCACACTAGTCATACTGAAAATATGGCACAGATATTTCATATCAATTATTCTATTATCCAGAACTCTGAGTTCTGAAAAATATGGTTGTGAACTAGTCCTCAAAGTACCTTTTTACTACTGATTTTCAAAGTGTGTTGATTTTGCATTGCTTTCTGTCCATCATGGAAATGGAATAAAGCTCTTGAAAACACTCTTCTACATGTGCTGTATAAATGAAAAGCTGCAGATGGCACAGTCAGAGACAAAATATGTCATTTTAAACACTTTAGTATGCATGCTAAATAACTCATAAGGATTTTATCACTGAAATTCATAAACATTTAATATGCTGAAATTAAAATCCCTGCAAAAAAAAAAGTAGTCATACTGGACAGTATGGCAGATGTGGGTTGGAAATGAAATAGGGAGTCATGTGGAGCATCAAGATGACAAGCTTGGGAAAGACAGCTGAACAGATAGTATGGGATTGATTCTGTCAGACAAATGTATTATTCAGCAACTTTTCAAATCTATATCTCTAACCATCTGGAGGCTCATGTGTGCTCATCACGGAATGCAAGCTATGTTTTAACAATGTTAAGGTAAAGTCTAATTAGATCAGATGAATCTCTCTGACCTGCCAGCTAATCAATAGTAGCAAGGAACAGAGACAGTATATCTTGGTCAAATTATAATGAAGCCATAGATTCAAATATTCATTCTCCAAAATAAGTATGTTGATACTTAAGAGCCAGATATTGCACTTTCCAAGTGACATAATTGGATTTTAAATAGGCCACAAATTAATTTAAATGCATAGCAACCCATGTGTGGGAGTGTCATCCCAGCTGGGTTGTCACATGCTGCCTATGACTACAGAGAAGGGCGGGTAGTGGGGAGTTTCTGGTAGCAGCGGGGAAGTCACAGCTGCAGGAATGTTACACTGAGGTGGCCACTGTCCTCCAAATCTCAGAATTCTGCTGAATTTGGACTTAGCTACAGATTTTAAAATAGTCCATGATACTCTTACCTTTGAGGAGTGAATCGCTTTGCTTCAAACTTCAGCAGCTTTCCCTGACACCGGATTAGCTCCAAACAGTGAAAGAGCATACCAAGCATACAGAGTTTCCAGCATTTAGAGTGCTATGGGCTGTACCCTACTGTTCCATATAGTATTCCTACAAAGAGTCCGAATTTCGACTTAGATTTCTTAGTATTCACATCCCTGCTATACAGGAGGGTGATGAGTGTCTTATTCTGGGAAAGCTGCCAATGTTTCAGGCAGTCTGCCAAGTAGGTAGTAAACAAAGATAAGAGAGTTGGGAATGAAGCCAGATGCAGCCAACAGTGTCAAAGGATTTAATGAAGCCAACAGTGTGGAAATAATCTAGTTGTGTTACCTTTAAAGGTCTCACTGACAACATAGCCAGATGGAAGTTTCTCCAATATTACACAATGTGTAACCCCATGGAGCATACAGAACTGGTTTGTCTCCAAAATTACACAATGTGTAACTCCATGTAGCATGCAGCAGTTGACACCTGCCTGTTTAGAAGGGTTATAAATATGTGAAGAGCACAATGGCATTTACCAGTGCTTTTAAGCCTGTTCGAAGATGCTTTAGCTGCTGCAAAAATCCAAGGTTTGATTCACACATTGTGTGAGATACTTTTTCTCTTTCTTTCTGGATAAGTATTAGAGGTACTGATATGGGTACTAAGATACTAGAGAATAACCTTTGTATATATTGCAATGTAACTGATTTGACTTATTGACTAAGGCCAACTATATGCATTCCTGTAAAATGTTAAGTGTTAAGGTGTTTAAGAAATAAATGTTGTAAGGCTACTCTGCTGTTGAACTCCCATTTATTTTCCTGATATTTACCAAGTCCCAATAATTCTTGGGAGGGATCTCCAACCTTTAGCCTACCTATTCAGATGACTGCTGTTGGTAAACTTGTATGCTTAGGTTTGCACACAGTGTGACATATAAGCACTCTGAATAGCCACAGGTCAAAGGGGAGAATGTGAGAATGCTCGATCCTGTGCATTCACAAGATAGAGGCCATCCTGGTAATTTAAAGAGGATTAATACTACAAAGATTAAAGGGAAACTTAGAAAATCTCCTTAATATTGGTGAGACTTTCTAGGGTTGCATTTTAAATGCTGTGGTATTAACCTTTTGAACTCCTCCCCACTTATCTTATTTGCTGATCTGGCAGTTTCTCTCTCTCTCTCTCTCTCTCTCTCTCTCTCTCTCACACACACACACACACACACACACACACACACCTCAAAGTGTAGATAAAGCTAACATGAAACTGACCAGGCACAGGAAGGAAAGCAATCTCGTGTTTTCTGCCATGGCCAGGAGGTCGAGGATACAATTCAGATAGGAGGAGGATGAAGCATCAAAGCATTGTCCTGACTGCTGCTTATGCCACTAGTACATGTGAAGTCAAGGGCACTGCCAAAACAGAACCCCTGATGTATGTTCCCCAAAGCATTCTATATCAGAGTGACAATTGCCTGAGAAATCAGCGTGGTCATCACTTGTGAAGGCACCACTACTGTCGCCAGCACAGATGCTGCCACCACAGTCTGTAAACTCACTGTGAAGCCCATGGTGTTAACATGATGCTCCCACACTAATCCTCAAGGCACAGACTGGGACACCAAAGTGGGCACCGAGACAGACAGCTCATACCCCTGCTGCTGAATTCCAGTGCATCCAGCCAGCCTCCCAAATCCTGTAAGAGATAAAGCACAGCCCCTTCCTTCTCCTGGCTGCTTATGGGTCCCTGGACCCTTTACCCCTTTCTATGGGGGGCAGTTGCAGCTTGGCAGTGGGCACTGACCAAACAAAACCCCTGCTACCTTCTGTGTCCCAGTGTCCCACAAGGGACCCTCAACCATGAGGACAGAGGCCTCCATTCAAACAGCTGGTGGTGCTGAACCATCATCCCCTTCAGAGACCCCCTTCATGCCCTTCACTCCAAACATCCATTTCAAACCCTCTGATGGCATAGTCCCACACTTCAACACATGTCCCATCAGAGATTACTTGAAAAAGCCCGAAATCATTTGATTAAGGGGATATGCCACATGCTCCAATTTCTCTCTCTCTCTCTCTCTCTCTCACACACACACACACACACACAGAGAGAGAGAGAGAGAGAGAGAGAGAGACCACTACTATTATGTATCCTCCACAGTCATACCACTTTTTTTTAATGCTAGCCCTTGAAATAAAGCTGCCAGTCATTACTATTAAAGACACACAAATAGAGAGGATTGGTAACACCCCTCTGTTTAGATGAGCTATAGTGAATCATACTGTAAAGCAGTTTTGAATTTTTTATCAAGAACATTCCTTTGAATTTCCTTGAGATGTTTTTGTGAAGCTCTCTTTGGTTATTTGTTTGTTGTTCATGTTCATCTTACTTTTAAAGCCAAAATGACTTGGGATCAAGATATCTAAAGTACTGGCTCCTCTTTGTGAAGGGCCATAACTCAGTGGTAGAACATCTGTGTTGCATGCAGAAGGTCCTAAATTCAACCCAAAGCAACTCTGGTAGGACTTGGAGGGACTCCCTGCCTGAAATCCTGGAGAGCCTTTGCCTGTCAGTGTAGATAATATGGAGCTAGATTAACGAATGGTCTGACTCAGTCTAAGGCAGCTTCTTATGTTCCTACGCTCATAAGAGCCTGCCTGCTCAAAAAGACCTATTGTGAAGGCCTTCCTTCTCTAACAACAGCTGAGGTAACTGGTTGATATCCAGTAAAGGGGTTTGTCTGTTGTTGCTCCCAGGCTCTGGAACTCCCTGTCTGAGGACCTTCTTTCCCCTTCTATGGCTTCTGTTATTTTGTGAAGATCTTTCTTTTTCTCAAGGTGTTCAGCCTGCCAAATTCTTCATCATGGTTTTATTTGTTTGTTTGTATAGCGTACTTGTATACCACTTTTCATTTTTTTTAAAAAAAAGACCTCAAAGTGGTTTACATCCAGGGCCAGCACCAGATGGCAGCCACGTCGGGCCCTGACACAGGGTCCCTGTGGCCCAGAAGGGCCCCTGAAGGGTCCCTGTGATGTTCCTATATATTAGTGTATATATGGTAAGTGCTGGTTGTTTAGAGTATACATGGTAAGTAGTGAAAGAGGAGGGGGAGTGAATGGGCAATAGAATGCTTGATGATTGGCTGAATGTTTAAAATGGCTGACAGTATAAATGAAAGGATGACAGGTAAATCTGGGTGAATGTGAGGTGGTAAATTGTAGAATCTGGGGGGAGAAGAGAAAGAGTGGATTGCTTGGTGGGGTTTGAGAGAGTTGTTTGCCAGGAGAGAGTGAAGAAGGAGGGAGGTGGAGTTCGGATTAGTATTGAGTAAAACCATATGCTTATGTGCCTTAAGAAGAAATCTTGTTAATCTTGTTAGCTTTGTTATCTGTAATAAATACTTAATTTGGTTTACCAAAGGCCTGATCCTTGGCTGGGGTTTCACAGACCAGAAGGGAGGGTAAGGTAATGACCAAGGCTGAAGGGGAACTGTAACAAATGGTGGCAGCGGTGAAGAGAATAACAATACCAGTATTCAGAGTCTCTGGGAATACTAGTATTGGGACGTTACTGGTGGTTGCCTAGCAGGGGGATCTGTTGAGATCTGTGCTAGAGCGGGGAGAGAAATCATAAGAGAGAGCGGTCTGGACTGGTGGAGTCCCTGGTGGTGCCTAGAGACAGGCAGTAACCACGAGCATGTAGGAACCTGACAGGGAGAGCCAGGAAAGGACGCATCACATGTGGTGTCAGTAGCGGTGGGATACGAACAACAGAGAATCCAGATACAAACCAAAGAGAGTCCCAAAGACAAGTGGTGACAATGGAGACTACGTCACAGGTGTTGGCTGTAGCAGTGAGATACGAATACTAGACAATCCCTAATAGTTGTGTGGCAACAGAAATAACAAAACAAGATTTCTTGTGAGAGTGACTGGCAAAGAGTGTGTGGCAAAGAGTGAGTGAACTCAAACACCATGGCTGAATACAAAAAAATGAAAAGAGAGGAGCTGGTGGAGAAGTGCATAACATTCAATTTACCTAATGAGGGTAAAGGGGTAGATGAATTGAGGGTAGCACTTATAGGATTTGCAACTGCCCAGCAAAAACAACCTGTCAGAGAAGAGACCCCAGAAGGATATTTAAGCAATCCCGCTTATATAGAGTACTTGAGAGAGAAGTTGAGGATGGAAGGTGCAGAGAAGGAAAAACAGAGAGAGTTGGAAGCTGAGAGATTGAGGATGGAAGCTGAGGAAAAAGACAAGCAGAGAGAGTTGGAAAGTGAGAGATTGAGGATGGAGGCTGAGGAAAAAGATAAACAGCGGGAGTTGGAAGCTGAGAGATTGAGGATGGAAGGTGCAGAGAAGGAAAAACAGAGGGAGTTGGAAATTGAGAGAATGAGATTGGGGTTTGAGGAGAGGGAGAAGCAACGAGCATTGGATGCTGAATTACAAGTAGAAAAGTTAAAATTTGATAGAGAGAAATTTCACTCTGAGGAGACAAGGAAAGACAGAGATGGAGCAAAAATAAAAATTACTCCAAAGGACTTTGCTGTCTATGAGCCTGGTCAAGATCCTCAAATTTACCTCAGCACCTTTGAAAAAGCAGCTCAGTTGTGGGGGCTACCTGAAGATAAATACATGCAGTATTTATCAAACCTGATTAAAGGGGAATTGGCTGAGGTATACCAATATTTCCCCTCTGACAAGCCCGTCACCTATGCTGAATTCAAAGAAGCAGTGTTTAAAAGATTCAGACTGGGGCCAGATTATTTTAGAAAGCTTTTCAGAAATTGCCAGATACAGACAGGGAGGTCTTTTGTGGAACTGGGAGCAAAGTTGATGGATATATTTGGAAAGTGGATGAGTAGTGCCAAAGCTCAGTCAGTGGAAGAGGTGAAAAGCCTCATGATACTGGATCAATTATACCATCAGTTACCACCAGAAATAAGGCTCCTGGTCAAAGACCGTTCCCCTACATCTGTGCAGGAGGCCGCAGAGATGGTGGATCACTTCGCCTCCAATAGAACTGGCTGGGTGGGGAAAACATCAAGAGAGTTTAAACCCAGACCATATAGTGCTGGCAGAAGGGATGTGGTACCACAGTGAGTGAGTCCTCCATTAAAATCTGAAGGGCACAGGACACCCCAGAGTGGATCTGTGTACCCTAAAAGTGAGGAGAAATTATGCTACAAATGTGGTAGACCGGGGCACCTACGTTTTCAATGTGAGGTTGCCAACTCCAGTAGTAATCCTGCTCAGACAAGGGCAGTGAAAACAGAGCCCAAGGCTTTAGAAACAGCAAAAAAGGTTCAGTTCTGCCAGATAAACTGGACAGAAGTAACAGACCTTGATTCAAGTCTGAGAGAGGAAGTGAGTGTACAAGGGGCAAATTATTGGGCATTGCTTGACACTGGTGCCGCTCGGACGTTACTGAGGCCAGATTTAATAAAATCTGAAGAAATATTACCTCAGGAAACAGTGACTATCCAAGGAGTGAGGGGTCAACCAGAAAGTTTGCCTGTGGCCCTGGTAGAAATGACTTGGAGAGGCCGAGAGGGCCGATATAAAGTAGGCATTAATGCCCAGCAACAAGAACCAGTAATACTGGGAAGGGTTGTAATGGGCGCCCAAGGAAAGATCTATGTAGTGACCAGACAGCAAATTGGCAGAGAAAAAGAAGCCATATTAAGGGGGACTGAAACAAACAGGGTGGAATCTGTTAACCAGCCTCAGGTCACCATAGCAACCACTAGCAGGCCTGCTGAAGAAGACAAACTGTATCAAGTGGTCTCTGGGGAAGAAGCAGATCAATTCAGGGAAGAGCTGCATAACGATACCAGTTTGAATCAAATAAAGGAACAGGCTCTGGCCCAACAGATTCCTTTCACTGACAAACTGAGGAATCAAGTTGTGTGTGAGAATGGGATTTTATATAGACTGTGGATGCCTGCTGAGAGAAAGGATGAATGTGAACCAGTGAAACAAATGATGGAGGTGGTGAAAAAGCATCTCAGTCAAGCACAGCAGAAGCAAAGTTACTGGTATGACAGAACAGCCAGGGAACGTGTGTATGATGTGGGAGATATGGTTATGGCGTTCATACCCAGGAAACATGACAAATTACAGGCTAACTGGGAAGGACCATATACCATCAGAGAAAGGCTTGACACAGTGACATATGTAATCACCACAGACCAATTAAACAAAAGCAAAGTGGTTCATGTAAATATGTTGAAGCCTTACCATACCAGGGATGCAAAGGTGTTGCAAGTTACCTTATTCCCTGAGGGAAGTGGGCCTGAACTTCCGGATTTGGTACAGGAAAGCAAAGACAAAGGAGGGGTAGATCAAGTGGAATGGTCAGAGGACGTAGAGGAGGAAGTAAAAGAAGAGATTCTGAGAGTTTTGAAAACCTATAGGAATCTCTTTAGCAACAAACCTGGCCGAACCAGTATAGTTATACATTCCATTGATACTGGAGATCATGCCCCAATCAGATCTGTTCCGTACCGTGCGAATGGGAAAGTTTTGAATGAGATCAAAAAGGAGGTGGAAGATATGCTGGAATTAGGAGTGATCAGGGAATCCATCAGTCCCTGGGCCTCAAGTATTGTCCTGGTTCCGAAAAAAGATGGAACAACAAGGTTTTGCATTGATTATCGGCTAATCAATAAAATTACTGTCCCAGATGCGTATCCTATGCCTAGGGTAGACGCTATGTTAGAGTTATTGGGGGCAGCAACCATTATCTCTACACTAGATCTCTGTAAAGGATTTTGGCAAATGGAACTAGACGAGCAATCCAGAGCCAAAACTGCCTTCAGTACACCAGATGGGTTATATGAGTTTGTGACCTTACCCATGGGACTAAGGAACTCACCAAGTTCATTTCAGAGGCTAATCAATACTGTGTTGCGAGGCATGTCAGATTTTGCAGTGGCCTATATCGATCACGTGGCCATTTTTAGCAAGTCGGTGCCTGAGCATGTCCAACACCTGACAACAGTATTGGAGGCCTTAAGAAAAGCAGGCCTCACAATAAAAGCTAAGAAATGCCAGTTTGGACTAAAGGAAGTAATCTATTTAGGACATAAGGTGGGGAGTGGGAAAATCACCCCCTTATGGAGCAAGGTGGAGGCAATACAAGCGTGGCCGATCCCCTTAACCAAAAAACAAGTAAGGGCATTTCTGGGTGTGGCTGGTTTTTATAGGAAGTTTGTGAGAAATTTTGGGGAAATAGCAACCCCCTTGCATGAATTGACCAAGAAGAAGTGTTCTGAGCGTGTGGTATGGACGGATGAATGTCAGAAGGCTTTTGATCTGCTGAAGCAAGCCTTGTGCCAAGGACCCATATTAATAGCACCAGACTATGAGCAACCATTCATCGTGGCTACAGATGCGTCAGACCTCGCGCTGGGAGTCGTCTTGCTGCAGGAGAGAGAAGGCACCAGACATCCAGTGGCGTATCTGAGTCGCAAGCTGACGCCGAGGGAGAAAAACTATTCGTCGGTCCAGAAGGAGTGCCTAGCGGTCGTGTGGGGACTGAACAAGCTGCGCCCATACGTGTGGGGACGAAGATTCACAGTGACTACGGATCATCGGGCTTTGTTATGGTTGCAGACTATGAAAAACCGTAACACTATGCTGCAGAGGTGGTCCTGGGCCCTACAGGACTATCAAGTGGACTTCCAGTTCATAAAAGGTAAGGACAATGTACTGGCCGATGGACTTTCCAGGCAAGTGGCTGGGACTGCAGTGACGTGACCAGACGGAGGAACAAAGAAAGACATTTTCCCCGTAGAGACTTTTATTTGTTAACGCGACGTATAAATCCTGGAACAGGAATAATACTCTGCTGTTGTTTAAGGGGGGGGAAATGTGATGTTCCTATATATTAGTGTATATATGGTAAGTGCTGGTTGTTTAGAGTATACATGGTAAGTAGTGAAAGAGGAGGGGGAGTGAATGGGCAATAGAATGCTTGATGATTGAGACTTCCGGGAAGGGTGACTTCGCTTGTGCCTGCTTTTGAGACGGGCTCCCGCCTCAAAAGAAGCTTATTCAGATATAAATCAGTCAGAACATTTTTTTTTTGACTGATGAAATTTCTCCCGGGCAGGGAGAAACGTAGAGATCAACCTCAAAAGCCTGTTTTTGTTGGGAGGACTGGATTTCATTAATTTATGAGAAAAGGTCCAGCCAGCAATGCCGGACGGACTTCCGAACAAGCTCTATCTGATTAATGCGATACGTTTATCTTTTCTTCAAAGAGAAAACGGACTAACAGGCAAGCACCCTTCTTTCTATTATTTTTTTTACTTGGTTTAAATTGTTGCAGCAAAAAGAGATTTGTCAAATGAATCAGCTTTAAAGAACTTCTGGGTGAGCTATAACTCTTCTCTGTTATTCACGAAATTAACAGCTTATCTCTGTTTCTATTGCAAAAAGCTGTCCTGGAAGTGCATTCTAAAGATATAAACAGAAGAGGGATTTCTATTCCGAGGAACATTATATTGTCTGGGACTATTCTCTTTTTGGTCTATTTTATTTTGACGAATCTGCTTCTTCACGACGCCACTAACTGTTTTGATGCTGGGAACTAAATTTGTTTTGTATTCTTGAACATAGAGAGATAAGGCAGGCTGCTCTGTTTATACTGTGATGTCATCAAGCCTGGAATATTAACCCAATTGTTGCTGAAATAAGAAGTGGTTCTTCTTTATTTTTGTTTTGTTTTGTTTTCGTGGTTTTAAAAATGGCAATCAAGAAAGTGGCTGAGAATCTGGAAGTAATTATGTTTCAGAAAATAATGGATGAGATTGAGATAACGAAACAAACCCTGCGACAGGGCAGTAAGGAGCTGAAAATTGAACTGAGCAAAATGACGCAGGAGCTTAAAGAAATAGGGGATCCTGTGAGAGAGGAGAATGAGATCAGAGATGAGAAAATAAAAAATAAAGGGAAGATACAAGCCCTGGAGATTGGAACAAATGTGGAATTGGAAAAAGATCTGGAGTTTATGGATATTAGAAATAAAATCTACTGTTTGGAATTTAACGTTATCTCTGAAGAAATTAATGAAGATATTAGAGATAAAGTTATCAATGGCTTGGATAATCTTCTGGACTGGAATGACGTGATGGAGCTTGATATAGAGAAAATCTATGGAATTAACTGCAGCCATGTGACAATGGAAAAACTCTCAAGAGATGAGCCAGTGCATTTTGTAAAAAAGAAGAACAGAGATATGACTTTACAACAATATTTCAGCAACTTATTCAGAATTGATGGCAAGAAAATATTTGGGATAGAGGAAATTCCCATCAGACTCTTATTATATGACTATGGCTATGACAGCAAGATTATTATGGAATACTGATAATGGAAGATTGGACACTGAAATTACTGGACTTAACAGGACTATTGAAGATGGAAGATGGAATTAATAGGGATAATGGAATAATGGCTATTGAAATTATTGGACCTAACAGATTTTGATGAGATGGATTAATCAATATGTTTATTTGGACTATGGTTATGACAATAAGATTATTATTATTATTAACGAGATGGATTAATCGACATGTTTATTTGGAGAAAAATTGATAGATATATTTCTTAAAGAATTGAAACCTCTCTTTGACTTTTTGTGGAAAGAATAAAGTAATGTTTATGAGATTTGATGATTAATTAAGATAACTACTGGAGGAAAGTGATTTTATAATATGATTTAAGAGACAGGATTGTTATATATTGTAGACCTATAACTGATTTGATCTGCGACAAATGGGAAGTCAACATTTTATTTTTTTGTTTAATCATTTTTGTTTTGTTTTGTTTTTTGTCTTTGAATGTTTTATGATTTTGTTTTGTATGTTTTATGAAAATTTGAATAAAAATTATTGTAAAAAAAAAAGAATGCTTGATGATTAGCTGAATGTTTAAAATGGCTGACAGTATAAATGAAAGGATGACAGGTAAATCTGGGTGAATGTGAGGTGGTAAATTGTGGAATCTGGGGGGAGAAGAGAAAGAGTGGATTGATTGGTGGGGTTTGAGAGAGTTGTTTGCCAGGAGAGAGTGAAGAAGGAGGGAGGTAGAGTTCGGATTAGTATTGAGTAAAACCATATGCTTATGTGCCTTAAGAAGAAATCTTGTTAATCTTGTTAGCTTTGTTATCTGTAATAAATACTTAATTTGGTTTACCAAAGGCCTGATCCTTGGCTGGGGTTTCACAGACCAGAAGGGAGGGTAAGGTAATGACCAAGGCTGAAGGGGAACTGTAACAAATGGTGGCAGCGGTGAAGAGAATAACAATACCAGTATTCAGAGTCTCTGGGAATACTAGTATTGGGACGTTACTGGTGGTTGCCTAGCAGGGGGATCTGTTGAGATCTGTGCTAGAGCGGGGAGAGAAATCATAAGAGAGAGCGGTCTGGACTGGTGGAGTCCCTGGTGGTGCCTAGAGACAGGCAGTAACCACGAGCAGGTAGGAACCTGACAGGGAGAGCCAGGGAAGGACGCCTCACAGTCCCTCCTTAGGGTGGGAGGGTAGCGCTCCCATTCTGCGATCTGCAGCAGCAGCAACTCCCAACCCTGCTGCAGATTGAGAAGAGGGAGCTCCCAGGCACCCCCCATACAGATAGCATGGGCTTCAAAAAGCCTCCACACCCCCACCTACCTCTTCCATCACTGTAAATGTTGTGTGCACTGCACGCACATGCCTACCATCAACTAAGATGGCAGCAGAGGCTTCCCTAAGGGGCTGACGCCTCCACCACCATCTTGGTTGATGGCAGGCATGCACATGCAGCATGCATGGCATTCACAATGACAGGAGAGGTAGGTGGGACATGTGGGTGGGCACCACAGCCCCAGGTCAGGCTGGTGCCCAAGGGCCCAGTCATGCCTGGCACCAGCCCTGTTTACATCAAAACAAAACAGGTCCATAGAAATCACAAATAAAATAACATAACTAAATGTTTAACAGATTATCATCATCTGCTGTCTCCTGGTCTCTTTCTCACCTTTTAAAAAATATTATTTGGTGTTGCTTTTGTTTTAATTCATTCTTGGAAGTCCTCTTGAGTGTTTTTTAAAATGGAAATGTGGGGTATAGATATTTTAACTAATAAGTAAATAAAGCAGTTGGTACCCATATTAACTATTGTTACTTACTAAATCAGCTGGACTTAGTAGACATGCCCCTTTCTGCTCCATTCCGAAGATGTATCTTCTACCGACTGTCCTCTGCTAATTGTCCAGCTGAAAGTTCATAGTGTTCCATTATGCCTGGAGCAATTGTGATATGGCGTGACTGTAGTTATTGGGATCATGTAGTCTAGGAGAATCTTGATGAACTATCCACTTTTATCTTGTGTGTTATATCTAAATGTTAAGTGGACTCTGTGTGTCACAGGCCCTGGCTCTACATGAGAGACAGATTAGCTTATTTTAATAAATGTACAAGGCTCTTAAGAAGAGGAGCAAAAATCTTGGGGCAAAAAACAGCCAGTGGTAAGCACTTTTGAAGCCCATTGATTCAATTGGGAGAGAGTCTTTATTTATGTAATATTCTCCTTCAAGAAATTATTATAAAAGCTAGTCAAAATATTTCTCCACATGGATGACTTTATCTCCCTTATTAATACACCATTCTGCATAACTATGAGAGCATATATTGTGCTACAGATGTTTCCCTTCCTTCGAGAAGTCAGGTTAGCTTGACCATACCAAGCTGTGATTACTTTACTCCTTAATTAGACTCTCTGTGAGTTGGACCAGAGGCAGAGTTGATGTTTGCCAAGATGAAATTCTCAGAATGTCCCCTGGCTCCTATGCGAATAAGAGGAATTGTGGGTTTTTTTCCATCTTGAGGAAAAAGTCTTTCTTTGAAGACAAATTGCATATATTCCTCAGAAGACTTTCTCCACTCAGAAGAACACTATACTGTCCTAGATGCTGATGTGCTCCACAACAGCTTCCTTGGAGATTTCAGTCTTTCTTTAAGGCCACACACTGATTTCCATTAAAAAGTGTCCTTAGAATCAGAATTTCCCCATTGGTTTTCTACACTGAAATTGACACAAAAGTTTCACAGCAACTTCTCAGTTACTCTGCTGTCAGTTTAATTACCTACCTTGAGCACCATTCCGCTTTCCTCTTGAAGACATAGAAGGGCCACTTGTCATATATTGACTGTAACGTATTTTTAAAAGGTTGTATTGTTTACTGTACAATGCATGGCTGTCTACTCTTTGATTCATTTTTTAAAATTGATACTTCTATTCATTAAATGATCTGAAACAGTGTATACAAAAATTGAGCTGGGCTTTCTGATCAGGTAAACCAGAGATATACATAGCCCAGATTGTCCATTAGAAAAATCCCAAAATCCACAGGAGCACAATATTATTTTTAGGGCCAACCAAAATGTCCCAAAATAGTGAGCAAGCCTTCAGCTTCTTCAGAACTTTTCATCAGGCTGGATAGCAAAACGGGGGAGTGGAGAGAGCCAAAGAACTTGCAGTTTTGTAACAGTTTTAAATTGAGTGCTGGAGGAGTTGTCAGACTAACAGTGCAATCCTATGCATGCCTACTCAAACTGAATTCAATGATAGCCATGTAACTTTACATAGGATTGCAGCCTTAGGGCACAATCCAATTGATATTTACACCGGGCTGAGGGGAGTGGGATATGGCAGACCCCTGGCTGAACCAGCAGGCTCCCAGCTCAACTGGGTTCCACCAGGATCTGCCAGCAGAAGCCCCTCATCCCGGTTCAGCCGCAGTGCAGTCGAGGCCCAGCAGGCTCAATTCGACATCTGCCAGGGAAGCCTAGCCCAGCAGAAGGGGAGCCAGCAGAAGCTGGTCTAAGGCCTGAAAGAGGGGTGTTCTGGGGACATGTTGGAGAAGGGGCTCCTGGCGGGGACTTAGACCACATCCAACTTGTGTTCAGAGTGCTTCTGCAGGTCCTGATTCAGGCAAAATTCATGCCAGGAAAAAGGTTTGCCTAAGAAAATAATTGCAATGGAAGTCTATGGAGAGTGCTTACTCCCCAGGGTTTACTTTCCAGTCCCTGTGAACAACTCCTGGCTGAACCAGCATTCGGCCAGACTGGAGGCTTCCGAACGGCAAATGGATGCCATGGACCTTCCCACCAGTTCCTCTTCTGCCGGCACCCCAGTAGATTGCTCTGTTAATTAGATTACCCTAATCTAGGCACTAAACAGGTTTTAGGTTGTACTAAGGGTCATCTTGCTTTTGGTGCTCAACTTTGAAATATTCTTCAAAGGAGACTCTCTGGACACTTACCCTGATGTTTTTTTAGTCCCAGATGAAGACTTTTTACATTTGCTGAGGCCTATTAGATACTGGGTTTTTATGTATTGTTTTAATTTAGTTCATATGATAGGGATTTCCCCCCCTGCTGCTACTGTTTTATATTGTTTTATGCTGTTTTCAGTTTATAAGTATGTGTTGTTTTATGGTGCAATCCTGTACATGTTTCTTGCAACTTAAGGCTGCAATCCTATACTCACTTACCTGGAAGTAAGTCCCATTGATCTTAATGTGGCTTGCATCTAAGTAGACATCATCATCATGGTTTATTTGTATGCCACCTTTCCATAGTAATTTATGCTCAAGGTGGCTCACAACAAGAAAAAGTTACATAATTCACTGTTACAAAACAAAATTGAAATAGTCAAATAATAAGTTTAAAAAACATTAAGAAACATACAATAAATTGAAATAATGTCATTACAATTCATAAGGTCCAAATACAAAAACATAGTCCCCATAACAGCAAAAATAATTGTCCTGCAGAATTAAACTTCGACCCAAACCGACATTCCTGAACAACAACACACCCCATGTATAGGATTGCAATATAAGTGTTTTAATCTGGGATTCTTAAGAACAGGATAAACTTTTTCTTAACCAACCAACCGAGCAATCATGAATTTGTGATAGAAGAGAGAGACAGAGATCTCAAGGGTCCATTACACACACATAATTATTTCATCAACAGCATGACTGAGTTTAAAGCTCACACAGTGGTGATCTGTGTTTATGGATCCATTCTGAAGTGGACATGATGAGAGTCCAGGGTGGTGTAGTAGTTAGTGTTGGACTATGTAGGACTTGGGAGATCAGGGTTCAAATCCCCACTCAGCCATGAAGTTTACTGGGTGGCCTTGGGCTCTCGGCTTAGCCTACCTCACAGGGTTGTTGTGAGCAGAACATGTGGAGATGGATCATCATGTACACCATCTTGAGCTCCTTGGAGACAAGATGGGATAGAAATGTAAGAATAAATACATAAAATAATTTCCACACAAATTGGTTTTACCCCATGAAAATCTCTGACAGAATTGATTTAGTAAGGCATGATCTACCCAGATTTAAACTCTTTAAAGTTTAATTTTGAATGGATTGTGTTCTTAGCCTTTGCATTACCATAGGAAGTTATGTTGTCTTTAAAATCACTCAGACTTTGAACTGGGAGCTTTTCATGTCATATTCATAGGCACCCTCCACACCAACTCTCAAATATATATGCTAAAAATATACTGAGATCACTAACTGAATCACAGCAGGCAGAGGAAGGCTATTTGCAAATCTAATGTCTAGATGCCCTTGTGAGGAGCTGTTTTTTAAGCACAGGACATGTGTGTGCATGTGTGTGTCTGTGTGTTGAACTGCTTTTACTTGCACAGGCAGATAATATACGCCACTCTCCATATCACAAGTGTTGAGAAGCTACCTCAATGTATCTCATCTGAGGGGATAACTTGGAAAAGACTCCAGTCTCTCATTTAGTAATATATTAGCTCTACTGAGACTTCACCACTAGACCTATGAAACTTGTTCTCCCCTCCATTTCCAGCCTGCACCCTCCCGACTGGGTTAAGTGGTGGGTGGGAGACATTCAAGAACTGCAGGTTTCTTAAAAACAGCAGACTATGTGCCATGTAGAAAAACAAACATCTTAAGACAGTGAACTGTGAAAGCTTCTTACTCTTATGCTAGAAGGACCTGAGAATTCCTATGCATACTAATCATGCTACCATATTTCGTTTCTCCTTCTGTTACCATTGTCAACACAGAGATATCCTTTTAACTGAGCAGTTTCATAAGAGGTTGAGGAATGAAAAAACAAAATAATTATATGTAAGATCCATGAAAAGGGTTAGGTAAACCACCGGTTGCCCATGCAAAGGGATCAAAGTATGAATGGCAGTAAGATGAAAAGCTTTTGTGTGTTCTTTGTGTAGCAAAAAAAAAACACCCTTAGCTTTATTTTACACAAGAACTTTCAAAAGATCTTCTGTCTGTTCAAAATAAAGCCTAATGAATATCCTACGTGAGGCCATTTGTGATTGGAAAGGGGTACAGATTCTTTGGTAAATTCTTCAAGTCTGCTGCCAAGCAATCGTTCGTTTCAGAATACGCTTTGGTGGCTCCTCCGTTTGAAGCTTCCAAAAGCCTTTATCTCTTGATATTTTTAGTTATATAGATTAGATCATTTGCTGATGGATGCTATTGTTAGTGGCACAATAATAATAGCATTTGGCAGTTACAACATGCATTAAAGTTTCAAGGCTCTGCAGAAAACACAAATTAATTAAATTCACAGCAGCTTGGTAAATGTTTATAACTGCATTTTTCCCCCAAGGAGGAGAAACTGAAACAGACCAAAAAAGTGGGGAGAGGATTTGCTTAAGGTTATATGATAATTCAGTGGCAGGTTATGAAGAAGAGAAGTCCAGGGTCACGTGTCCCCATGTTTAGATCCTCCTCATCATGTGGATACATTCTGCAAATCACTAAATACCATCTTTTCTTTGACAGGCAGTTCTAGGATCTATAAGCCTGATACAAAGCCCAATTAACTCAGTGGGGAGTTTGACAGTACTCAGATTGGGCCAATTATATCAGAACAGACCACAGAAGGCATATATGCCTTCAGACGCTGGCTTACTGTAGCATGAGCATTTGCAGGTGATATCTGACCTTTGGAAAAGAAAAACAAGTCACAGCAGGTGCAACAACCTGCAGTTTAATATAGGTGGGGTCCTGAAAGGTAGCACTGCAGAACAGAAGGAGAAGCTGTAGTGTTCCTCAGAAGAAATGTTGAGCTTGAAACATGTGTGAAGATGGAGCTGCGGAGAGAGAGAGATATGTGTATAGTAGAGGTTAAGGATCAAACAGAGGCTCTGCAGAAGTCTCGTATTTCTGAATCACCAGGAAAGGCAAAGTCAGCTTGAGGGGGCAGTTTCTGCACAGCCTTTAGTTTGGTGTGGCACCATTGGAGACTGGTGGTTCCAATGTCAGTGGGGCAGTGAATCTGCTTTGGATTTTAGTCTGAACTTTTAACAACTCCTTGAAATTTCAGACTAAAAAGCTGGAGCAGATTCACTGCCCCACTGATATTGGAGCCACCAGTCTCCACTTTTCAGCACTACACCTAGAGTGCATCAGTTCTGAGTCGTTAAGGCCTAGAAGTGTCTCTTTTCCGCCTCCCTGCTTCAGGTGGGGTATAGACTGCCAAAAGTAAGTGGCTTTCCCCCCCCCCATTTGGGTAGATGGGGCTAGTCTCCTAATAAAATTTATGTTGGCTGTGTCTTGAGGTACCTTCTGGTCTGAATTGTGCAAGACTGACAAGGATTAGGCAAGAATATGGCTGCTCCATTCAGTGCATTTTGCACACAAGATATGCATCATATTCCCTCCCCATTTTGTTTACTTTCTTACTACCTTAATGTCCTAAAGGCAGAATCCACAACTCAGTGGTTTTGTGCTACTGTTTCCTATCACCAGTGCTAGCATAGGCAGATGAGCCTCAGCAAACTCTAGCCATGGAGACAGCTGGAACACTGCGTGGCCGCAGAGTCTATACAACAACCACTAATGAACCTGTCACTGGCCAGTTCAGTCGTTCCATTTTTTTTGATAAGGCTGTATCCAGAATAGGTTTCATCAGGATTGCTACCCTTGACAGGAGTTGGAGTTATGAAAACTACTCTGACTAGTCCCAGCAATGTAGTTGTTTTAAGGCTACAGGACCATAAAATATTCACTCCCAGGTATTTCTAAACATTGTTTTGTTTCAATGGCCTGCACTGGTACTTAAAGGGAGTCACATTAGCACAGTAGAGTTGCCATGGGCCTGCCCATATGTTCCTAACTCCTTATGATTCCAGTTATATAAAACAAACAGTCTAGAAATAAACACTACAGAGCTGGTGAAGAAAAGCATTCACATTTAGGACTTATTTTTCACCTGTCGATCAATCATATTACATGACTGATTTTCTCATATAAATAGGGATTGCATCTCTAATGACAGATTAAAATAATATTGCTTCCAAAGAACTCATAATCCCACTCAATATTTTATAAAACCTCAACTTGGGTAATACATTTGTTTGTCTTCTTTTCATAAGTGAAGATTTGTAAGGCTTTAATGGTACTGGATTTTCTTTTTCTTTGCACTGATGGCAATTGCTTTTCATATTTTTAAATAATTACATGATCAATCTCCGAAATTATTTTTATTATTCTTACTTGAAAGCATAAAAATACACCACAGTTCTTACAGGCATTCCTACATTGCAGCTCATCTCTAGGCTTTTCTAGCTTATCAGCATGATGGAGGTCTTTGCTCAAGACTTCTGGATCTGATTCTGCTCTCAGGAGCACTGGATCTAAGCTTGCGGGCATGGTTAATAATGTATTTCCTAAAAACAGAGTAAAAGAAGTCCTGCAGGAGGATTGGTTTCAACATGAAATGCTGTTCTAGCTATTGGTATTCCTCCTCGAGTAAGGCTGACCCATGGTTGATTTTCACAGAAATAATTTGACCATGCAGGCAGTTCTCCCAAGTGATGGTGTTGAAGTTTGTACTTCCCTGCTTGGAAGTGAACATTATTAACTTTGCCTGCAAGTGGATCACGATGACTGCCTGTAGTGTGCAAGTGTCACCATACCAGAGTCATTCTCCAGCTTAGATAATAAGCCATGCTGAAGAACATTCCCCTTCACACAGCACATAGTTTCACTATGGAATTTGCTCCCATAAAATGCAATGATGGCCACCAACTTGGAGTGGCTATACGAGAGGATTAGACAAATTGATGGAAGATAAGAGTATCAGTGGCTACTAGCTATGGTGGCTATGCTCTGTCTCCTTAGGCAGAGGAAGTATGCTTCCAAATACCAGTTGCTGGAAACTGCAGTGGGGGGGACTGCTCTTGTATTCAGGACCTGTTTGCAGGTTTCCAATAGGGATCTGGTTGGCCACTGTGAGAACAGGATGCTAGACTAGATGGGCCACTGGCCTGATCCAGAACACTTTTCTTATGTTGTGTGTTCCTGCTAGCTGCCTCCCCCCACATCCCATTTATCTGGTTTGCTGCAGGGATAGGGGAAGAATTCAGCAAACTCAGCTTCCAAAGAAGACTCATCTGATCCTTACCACCTGAATCAATGTGTGGATTGGATATGGGTCCACATCAGAATCTGCACTCCTGCCAGATTCGATGACAAGTGGTCTAAGGGTTGTCTCACCTCTTCTCCCCCCTTCTCATTTTACAGATAGTATCAGCAGCCTGGCTCACCTTGCATAAATTGGGGTGCATGCAGAATGGAATGAAATGGACTTAAATTGATCTACTATCCCTAGTCTAGTGATATCTGCAGCAACAATGGTGGCAGCACATGACAGAAAGTTCTAGAGGCCTGAGAAGCCTCCTGCCCCCTCCTCCATTGTACCTGGAGGATAAACATTACAGGTCAAAGGGTCCCTGTAGATGTAGTTTAATTTCCCAGGGAGTCCTTGGAATGCTGGGGAAATTACATCTCTCAGGGTTCATGGTACCTGTGACAATAATATTCAAGGCACCAGATATAAAGAGTGAAGGAGGGCAGTGGAGCCATAGGGAGAATGGGCCACTCCCCAACCAACCCTCAGTCTGCCCTCAGCCAGCCCCCACCAGCCTGCCTTCTTACTTATAACCTGTCCACCGGGTGGTTCTGCATGTGGCAATGTCCTCTTCCTTAGTCTCAGCGTTGCACTTGTAGCACTCAGCATATAGTAGAAGGATGGTGGCAAAACTAGAATTTTTTGGGTCTTCATGTTGGGTCTGGCTCTACTTACTGTTAATCTCCCTACCTTCCATCCCACTTGTTCCAATGGCCACAAGCCATCACTGAAGGAGGGACATCTATCAATTCTCTAGATCTAAGAATGTAATAAGAGCCTTGTTCGATCAGACCAATGTAGTCCAGCATTCAGCCAACCAAATGCCTATGGAAAGCCCACAAGGAGGAGTCCAAAACCAGGGCAGGAATGCAATAGCCCTCTCCTGCTCATGATCCTCAGCATACTGCCTCTGATACTGGAGTATAGCTATCTAGGCTAGTATCCATTGATCCATTGCTGACATTGGTATTGCACATCCCAGGGAACTACAGGAAGTCAGTAATCCTGCTGCGCTCCTTAATTATCTATCACTATAAAACCAATGCAGAACACTAAAACAACAATAAGCTATGAGCAATAGAATAGCAGCCAGAAACAGATTAACAATCGAAAACCTGGGAATATAAAAAAGGCCTGTGCCTGGTATGAGAAAGATAGCATAGTAGGTACAAGGTACATGCAAAGTTCCTTCCCCTACCTTTGTTGTATCTTGGTTTCCATCTAAGGTGAGAGGGGAACTGGGATCATCTAGTGTTGGAGGGAAGAAGAATGTGCATGCAGAGCTTCTTAAAGGAGAATCCTGCTGGCATAATCCATTTCCGGACAACTGCTGCTGAAGTATAGACTGTAATGGGAAAGAAATATTCAGAACTGACAAACTGAATGCATTTCTCAAAAGAAAATTTGAACCACGGTAAAAGCAAAAAAATCTCACAGTTGTTCCTCATATGCAAACTAGGAATGGAAAGAACTGTCCATTTCAGTTCTCTCCATTTCTCATTTTTCCAAACTTAAATTTAATTCTTCACATTTCTGCAGCAATTTGCTGCAATTTAAAAAAATTCTCATGAAAAATCTCCTGCATTTTAGTGTTAATTTCTCCTAATAAAGACACTTGTAGGCAGTTTTGGTTAATGTACATATTTTTGCAATCAATTTCTTGTCATATATTGCATTTTTGTATGTTAGTTTTCACTCATATATTCATTTTTATGCACACTTTCTCCCAACATGTGCATTTTTGTAAATATTGGTTGGTTGGTGAACTGCAATGCAAAATTTGAATAAGTGTGAATTTTGAAGGATGGCTGTGTTTCAGTTCTCATATTGTTTCGGAAAGTGCAAATTTGATAGATTCGGTTTGAAATGCGAACTGAATTGAATTTCTTGTCTATCCCTAATGCAAAGAGCTTTACTGTTTGAAAATACCAAGGTTCATAAACTCTTCCCTTGAGTGGAAAGCCTTTTTCTTACAATCTCTCAAAAAGAATGTTTTCCACTTAAAAGTTAAAACTGCATTCCTTTTATAAAACCTATCGAGTTCTTTGGAGAGTACATAGTAATATATCACACCTTAGTTCATTAAATATAGGGAAGGGTTGTGGCTCAGTGGTAAAGCACATGCTTTGCATGCAAAATGTATTAGGCTTGGTTCCCAGTGTTTCCAGGTAAGGGTGGGAGAGACCCATGCATGAAACCAACTACCTTCCTCCCAGTCTCTTCCTGACTTCGAAAACATAATTATTTCTTCTACTGTCTAACTTTTCATCCATCTAGCCCAGTGGTGCCTACTCTGATGGGCAGTGATCTCCAAGGTCTTTCTCAACTTTCTAACACAGACCTTTTTGCTGGAGATTTCAGGGATTCAGCCTGGGGTCTTATGCATGCAAAGTATGTGCTCTGTTGGCAGAACTGGCTCTGTCATTGGAATAGTTACATGGCTTACGCCATGTGAAATATTTGGTTGGATCATTAAAGAATGTGGGGGTACCACTGGATTGGATTGTCCCATCTTGCTGCCTCTGCCTATGGGGCTTCTCAAGAAGCTGTGCTTCTGCCCATGTGCAGGACACATAAATCTCTAAAACAGCGTAGAATCTTAGACAAGGTAGGGCAGATCTGAAGATGGCAAATTGTTCTGACATATCATTGGCCTTCATTACTGCTTCTATTATGCTCTAAGAAACCCATGATATGAGAATTCCCGCTCCGCGCTCCCGGCAAGACCTGGGACAGCGGGGTGTGTTTGCGGCCCGGGATTGAAGTCCTGGCCGCTATTGATGAGGCCAGCTGACATGGCCAGGCCAGGCACTTGTGTGCCATGTGTGGGCAAGGGGGAGGCGGGGTGATGGAGTGGATTTAAGCTCACACCGCTCACGAGCCTCCCTTTTTGGCTTGTGACACCCGTTCCCCTCTCCCCTTGCTATGGTGCTTTTAGCTGGTCGCTTCGGGGCCGAGTAGGAATTTTTGCCCTGCTCACCCATGTTGGTGGGCAGATTTTTTGCCTATTCCACACTGTGGTAGTGGGATGGAATGGAGTTAGAGGGTGTCCTTGTTTAATAGGTTATTTTGGCTAATTTGGCTAATTTGATGTACCTAATTTGATGTACAACTGGATGGTTGTATTCTGTTGTAGTTGGTCACTTTGGCAGGAAGGTGTGGGAAGGGAAGCTGGTAAGGATAGCTAGGTGGCACCGTTAGGCACCTTTGGGAGTGATTGGTGGATCTGGAGGCCTGCCCTTCTGAGCTGTATGGCTTGGGGGGTAGGATATGGGCTGACTTTGGGGACAACTTACCTCATCCACCCGTAGTTGTATGACCTCAGGGGGTGGTGATGCGAGAAGGCCCCCCTACTCACCTTTGGGGTGGGACAGGGGTAAGGGGTAAGCAGAATGACTTGTCCTTGTCCTGGCAAGGGTGGTCTCCCAATATCTGTAATTAGATACATCAATTATAACCTAGATCCTGCGCCTATGTTTTACCTCTGCAGGTAATTTTAAGGGTTAAATTTAAAGTTCAATAAAGTGGCCCTTAGTTCAACCCAGCCTTCGTGTCTATGTGTTTATTTTCAACCCTCGGCCGCAATTCCATATCACACACAGCCTACTTGGATCAGATGACATAGTCTGAAAACAAGCCATTTAGATCCTTGGTCTTTTCAGGTTCACTTGCTTCATGTTTCCCGTTAGGGCTTATGCTGCACAGCTCAATTGTTCCTAATGCTTTTCCAGTGTCACATCTCACAATGCTGTGGAGAAATGAAATTGAAGTTTGGCTTCTTTTTTCATATCTAAGAGCAGTCTGGAGATTTTGTGATTTGATCCTTTGGGTTATGATGCTCACTGAACCATAGCTCTATTTTCCCAACATCCTCAGTGAGGTTTATAGCAAGGCCCCAAATATTAGTTGAAAAATTATATCCTGAAACTAGAAGGAGGGGTGGGAGGTGGAAAGGAACATCAAACAAACAAAATCCACTATTTCTTTACTCTAACATGTAATTTTAGCCTACAAATCCAAGACACCAGTATAGGGCCAGGTAATTTTGGTTCATTCATATACTTGTAACAATATCACATGGATGTTAAGTGTATATATCAGAATTTTCATGTCAGTATTTACTACTTTGTTATTGTTTTCTGAAAAAAATAACACAAAGGGATATTAACAAAAGCATAGTTATAAAAAGAACTGTTATCTGATCAATTTGTCAATATCGATATTTTCATAATGATAAACTGAGAAGTAAGTCTTTTGGCTGGCCAACATAGAAGACAATTGTAGAGACCCAAATGGCCAACATCTTCCATCAGCTCAGCGCTATCAACTGATCAAAACTGAGTCCAAAAGTGATGTGGCTGAGCAGTATGAGGAAGGCAATATTTTTCATCATGTATCAGAAGGTCTCCAGAATTCTTCTATGCATTCCTAGAATAAACCTCAGGGTTGTCCAGATGCAGCAAATTATGTGACTTTAGTGGGTTTTATGAGGTTAACCACCAAGTTAGAGATGCAGGTCAAATCGCTGATAGCTTCTGGTGACAGGTTATGAAAAAGTGCTGCATTAAAGTGTTGTGTTTAACTTTTGATATGAACACTACTTTTTGGGGGGAGGGACAGTGTTTCACAGTGTGTGAAAGATTCTATAAAATGGCTCCCAGTGGGCTGAAGAAATGTGTGAAAGAGTAGGATGGGATTCCTATTGTTTCACATGTTTTCATGTGTTTTTTGTAGCCTTGGTTCCTGATCAGCTTCTGCCTTTGGTACCATTTTTTTAAAAATTGAACAACTGAGATTGCACAATGAAGAAGTCATATCAGCATTATGGGTCACACAGTGAACATAATTATATTCCCATACCACATAGCAAATCAGACTTAGCTATATGATACCTCCTCTACCATGAACCTGGAGTTTGTTTTGCAGTGGGTGTTGGCGACGATGGGCCACGGCTCCTCGCAGGACTCAGTGGACTCCAACATGGGCCACTCCAGCTTCATCTTGTGCTGCCACCTGGAGATTGCCTTCCATGCCCCGCACTTCTACCTATGCTGCCTTGGCAAGAACAGCATCCTTGTTGATGGTGCCTTCCAGCGCAGGGGCGGCCCAGACCTCCAGCTGCCCCCGCATCCTTTTGTTCACCGTTTTGCGGGATCCCCTGGGAAGCTTGTGAGACGTTGGGGGCGATTTGTGTGTGTTGGACCCTGCATGAGAGTCAGTGTGGATAGCTGGAGTCCTGGGTGAGAGCCAGGAGGTTGAGAAATGTTGAGTGGAGAAGTGCAAGGCAATTGTTTTAATATTTATTTGTTAATTTGTATGATGTATGCATTTATATTGTGGTTTTATTATAATAATACTAATAAAATAATAAAATTTTATTTGTGAGTCACCTATCTGGCCGACTGAACAGCCACTCTAGGCGACGTACATTGCCAGAATAAAATACAATATAAAACCCAAAATACAATAAACTAAAATTAAACAACATTAAACTAAACAACATTAAAAACTGACCCACCCCCGGAGACCCTATAGGCCTGCCTGAATAGCCAGGTCTTCAAGGCCCGGCGGAAACCTGTCAGGGAGGGGGTATGGCGAAGGTCGAAAGGAAGGGAATTCCAGAGGGTGGGGGCCACAATAGAAAATGCCCCCTCTCTGGTCCGCACCAGCCTAGCTGTTTTAGCTGATGGGACCAAGAGAAGGTCTTGTGTGGCTGATCTTGTCAGGTGGCATAATTGGTGATGCTGGAGGCGCTCCTTCAGATAAACTGGGCCGGAACCGTATAGGGCTTTAAAGATCAACACCAACACCTTGAATTGGGCCCGGTAGACAACTGGTAACCTGTGTAGATCTACTAACACCGGGGTTATATGATCACGGCGACGGCTGTTCCTAATCAAGCACGCCGCCGCATTTTGTATCAGCTGTAATTTCCGGACTGTCTTCAAGGGTAACCCCACATAGAGCGCATTACAGTAGTCTAAGCGAGAGGAAACCAGGGCATGTATCACCTGTGGAAGCAGATGAACAGGAAGGTAGGGTTGCAGCCTCCGTATCAGATGTAATTGATACCAAGCCGCCCGGCTCACTGCCGAGACCTGAGCCTCCATGGACAGCTGGGAGTCAAGAATGACCCCAAGGCTGCGGACCTGGTCTTTCAGGGGTAATCTTACCCCATTAAACACCAGGTCTATGTCTCCCAAACTTCTCTTATCTCCCACGAGCAACATCTCGGTCTTGTCGGGGTTCAGTTTCAGCCTATTCCTTTCCATCCATTAACTTACGGAATCCAGGCACTTGGACATGGTATCCACAGCCAACTCTGGTGAGGACTTGAACGAGAGATAGAGCTGAGTGTCATCCGCATATTGGTGACACTGCAGCCCAAATCTCCTGATGATGGCTCCCAGTGGCTTTACATAGATGTTGAATAGCATGGGGGAGAGGATAGATTCCTGTGGCAATCCACAATTGAGAGGCCAAGGGTCTGAAACCTCATCCCCCAATGCCACCCGTTGATGTCTGTCTGAGAGATAGGAACAGAGCCATCATAAACAGTGCCCCCAATTCCCAATCCCCCCAGACGATCTAAAAGGATACCGTGGTTGACGGTATCAAAAGCCGCTGAGAGATCCAGGAGGATGAGGAAGGTATATTCTCCTCTATCCAACGCCCTCCTCATATCATCCACCAGGGCGACCAAGGCTGTTTCAGTTCCATGTCCAGTCCTGAAGCCCGATTGGAATGGATCTAGATAATCTGCTTCATCCAAGTGTGTCTGTAGCTGTTAGGCCACCATGAGCTCAATCACCTTGCCCAAAAATGGCAAATTAGAGACTGGGCGAAAGTTGTTTAACTCTTGGGGATCCAAGGAAGGCTTTTTCAAGATGGGTTTTATTACTGCCTCCTTGAGGGCTGTTGGCATTGCACCCTCTTCCAAGGATGCATTTACCACTGCCCTGATCCCTTCGTATATTGTATATTTTTATAATATTTGCTGTTTTTTATCTTCTGTACACTTCTTAGAGATTTTTTTATATATTAAGCAGTATAGAAATGGCTTAAATAAATAAATATAATATCACATAGGCAAAAGGAGCCTTCTCATTGCTTTGAAAGGAAGGAGAGGGGATGCAACTCAAACAACTAGGCCAACACTGTCCTGCCAAGCAACTGTCTTCCTATGCTGCTCTGGTGGTTTCATTGCCCACTACTGTTGCACAGCTAGATTTTCACCTACGTGACTGGATGGGGATGTACGCTTGGATATGCATCCTGTTGAAAGTAAATTAATGTGATCAACAACATTTGTATTCAGTTGTCTATGATTTCAATGGAATGTGCAATTCAGATGAGCATCTGCACATATTCTGTCCAACTAGTCAGTTATGTGCAACTGGATCAGGCATAAGGGTTCCTTGACAGCAAAATCTTATCCCCCCCTTTTCCTGAAAACTGGTTCTGAAACAGTTTTATCAACATTTGCAAAAAGTTCTGAAAAACTGCAGGAAGGAGAATATTGTGTGTTTGTATTTGCATTGTATCTGTATACAGTGTACATGAAAATGAAGAAATACATCCCCACCACAATCAAATGAGGTGGTGGCTACCTATATTTATGGCTTCAGAACTTGTAATATTTTTCATACTATTCAAATTCTAAATACTCAAAATGGTAGCAATAGCAGTAGATCTAACATGCTACAGAATTAGTCCCAAAGCGCTTACCTTGATCTGACTTCTGTAATCATGTTGTCTGAAAAGGTAATTCTTTGGGGCTATGACAGGGACTGGGTATTATGAGTTGGTTTCTATAAAAACTTAGGCATGAGTTTGGGTTAAATTATATTGTAGTCTACATGGCTGCAACTTGTTAAGATTGCTAGGAACACAGAAAAGGCAATAAAGGTTTCTTACTGATTCTTTTACATTTCAAAACCAATTTAACCTGCCCATCCACCATTTCCTCATTATCTACCTTGACCAATATTTGCTGCATAGATTCAGCCCTAGGAAAGTGTTTTCTACCCACCTTGATGGGCTGATCCGAAGCCAGTTTCATGGTGTGAAAGAATATTCTGTCCCAGCAATAAAGTACTGTAAGAAATTAAATGATAGAAACCAGTGTGTATTGGAAAGTCTGGAATGGAGAAAGAGGCCAAACACTGAAGGTGCCCTCAAAGTTTCAAAACATTTTTGAGCATTGGTTGATGCCTATTATTTCAGAAGGCATAACTACTAAGCTTGAAGATACCAACTGGGAATATGAATGTGCTTTTGAAGGACCAGCTGTCATATTACAAATGTGCTCCTTGAAAATGATCTTTAAATGACCTTTGGAACTTAAACTGGGATAATCCTATCATCACAAACACTTGATGACAACATGGCTGGCATTATTCTAGCAAACAAAAGAAATAAACATTGTCATCTCACTTTCATGAAATATACAAATGATTTTAAAAAAATGAAAATTAGAAACAAAGAGAAAAAGTCATGGGAAGTCAGAAAAATCATACTTGTTATTTTTGTTCCTAGACCTTACCCAATATTATTAAAACCTTGAAAGAATCAACTTATTGCAAATACATCATGGTTAGGTCAGGCTGTGAACACACTTGTCACCTGCAGCAAAGCATTTCCATTGGCCACACCTGGAGAGATAATGGGTTGATCTGCTGATCAGTTGCAAAATCTGTTCGAAGCTGATTTTTTAAAAACTGCACTGAAATTGATCCCACCAGGTTTTACAGTAAAAAGGGGTGGGGCTTCACACGCACTGTCTGCCCCAGTTTTCAGAAAAGAGAAGTAAGGATGCATTGGAACTGACAGAACAGTAAGTGTGTCTCTACTCTTAGATTCACTAGTCATTTCACACACACACACGCACACTTGACATTAAAGCTATTTGTTTCTTTAAACATATCATGATTAAGGTCACTGACAGAACAGACTTCAGATATGGGTGTTTCAAATGTTTGTATCAGTTACTCAAACATTAAGCAGAAATTTTCAAGCCATACTAAGTATTCTCTAATTTCACACTGAAATTAGACTGTTTAACATAGCTGAATCAATTATTGAAAAGCTGAATGTTCACATTGCTGTTGACCCCACTTTTGTGCCCTGCTTCCTGAAACTATTTTTATTTGTCCTCAATGTCCTCAGCCTCGTTTACCCTTATTGCTATTTTCTGAATGGCTGTAGTGACCCATGTGATTTTTTTTGATGGGCATTTGTGCACCAGTCTGTTAGTATCAAAGCAATGCAAACATATTTGCCGTAGCTGTCCAATAATAACTGAAAATAGAAGATGTCGTAGCTCATCCTTGCTTACAGGCCTTAATTGGCAAGCCTACATTTTTAAATTATTAGTTGGTTTCGTGATTTTTTAAAAAAGAATGTTCATGAGGCAAGGACTTCTCTCTCTAATCAGTTGGATTCACAATTAGTTATTTACTTTATTTAACAGCATTTCTAAGCCACTAATGTTTTAAAAATCCCAAAGCACTGTACACTATGTACAATATAGAAATGTCATCAGTTAAGAGAAAAATACGAGTTAAACCCAATAAAACAATATAAAAGCTAGTAAAACAGACATTCAGGGGATTCATACACATAAATCAGGGTCCAGTCTTATAGGTCAGGGAAAGCCTCGTGCGTGTTTCATCCTTGGGGCATTCATGAGGTTTTTTGGTTTCTCAAGTTAGGAGGACTCAGGAACCAGGGTATTATTGTCTATAAAGTCAGGAACCAGGGTATTATTCTCTATAATACATACCATTTTGAATCGTACAAGTCAGTTTCAGCAGTTAGTGAGCATGCATCAATATATACAACATGCAACATGCAGCTGCTCTTTTCAACACCTATTCTGCAGAATGTAGGCTGTGCATATACAAAGCTTTGGATACTTTTATTGTTGTTTTTAACTATGTTTTTATCGGATTTTAATTCAATCATGCTTTTGCATGTGGCAATGCTGCTTTGATATGCTTTTATGAAAAGAGTGGCTTATAAATAAAATATTTAATAGAATAAGTAAAGTTGGCATATATAATAGCAGTAGAAGACTGCTTTCAAGGGTAATAGAGATTTCTTCAAAATACATTTGTGTATTCTAAGCTGGAAGAATTAGTATTCTCTGCCTGATATTTTTGAACTTTCATGGCATTAGTATTTTTCACAAGATCTTGCTCTATATTTATCTTTCCATGTGATAACAGAAGAGTACTCATGTAAATCTGCAAACAAGACATTTTAATTAATTTTTTCCTCTTTTCACAGACTGAAATTTTCAGACCAATTGCACATTAAATACTATGAGAGATTAAGTAATTCCTTTGTATCCACTCTAAAACAGTAATGGCTTCCCTTGCAGGAAAACCACTGTAATAATCCTTCTGAAATTTTGCAGGACACATGCTTTGGAAACTTTTACTTTGCCTGCCATTTTTTTCCCATTTTGCATCCAATTTTTTTAAAATAAAAAATCCCTTTAAAAAATAAATAAATTGAACTTTAAAGGTTCCAAGCTTAAAAGCCACTAATCCTATTTGCCTATAATTTGGCAGACTTGACCTACTATGGAGGAGCTAGTATACTTGCAAATTTCATCCACTTATGTCAAAAGGGAACAAAAGGTATAACTTTTTTAAAAAATTCTCAATAGTGAATCGGGGAAACCAAGTTGACTGACATGGTCACAAATCTGAATTGAGAAGCCTACAAAGCGTCTTGGACTGAGGAACACTGTTCTCTAAAGTACCCAACTGCACTTTAAACTGCATTGTTTGATTGGTTGCACACCCCTAACATGGGCAACCAAAACATTTTTAAATTGTTATACTTTTTATTGTAAACTCATAGAACTGTATAAAATATTAATGAATGCACAGAGAAAATGCTTCTTTATTATTGCATTCTTTCCTACTAGAGAATGATGATAGTTTATATATATAGGTTTTCCTTTTCTCAATAATCAAGACAATAATTTTAATAATCAAGACTATGTCAGCATCAAAACTTGAGATCAGTGACATTAATCATAATAAAAATATCATGGAAGGCTTCAGCAGCTCTTTGTACTGTAGACAGTTTGAAGAGACAAGCTGTTGACAGTGATTCATGGCTGCAAATTCAGAGCCATCTGCTATTTTGCAGAGTTCCCCAGCCAAGGTGACAAGGTGAAATGTAGCAGCTGCATCATCCTTGCTTTTTAAAATCTAGCTAAAACTGGCCACTCTGGTGAGCAACATCCTGGTCCCAATAAGATTATGGCAAGCAAAGTCCTCCATATGCCCCAGTATCAATGAGATCTCATGGAACAATCAACCTAAGTATTGTCATGGCTTTCCTGTTTTGTTGAAATGACATATAAGCCTTTCACTCTTTCTGAAGCTTTGCAATAATAGCTTCCTTGTTATCCAACATAATTTGTAATTCATATGTCCCTTTGATTGAAATCCTGGAAGCAACATGCATGCAATTTTCTCCCACGAGGCTATGGATTTCTGTTGCCATATCAAATTCTGTTACATCTATTTGAATTTGCTTGTTATAATACTATTAACTATGTTGTTGTAACTATGATGTGTTTTTCCTCGGTTGCGGGACACTGACAGCCTGGCGGGCCAGATCCTGAGCTTCCCTACCCCCAGCAGGCCACTTTGACAGGTCCCACCAGTCAGTCATCTGATGTCACCCTGATCTCAGATGATCCATTTTTCCTTTTCAGTGCAGCTTGAGTTCTAGCCATGCTGCAAAGGAAGATCCCAGCCAATCCAAATGGAGTTTGAAATCAGCACCGATAAGCTGATCAGCAGTGATTTGGATCACTTCCTGAATTTCTGATTGGACACTTTGGAGTGTGGCCAACTCCAGCAGGGCTTGAAGTTACTGCTAATCTGCTAATTAACACTGTCTTCATGTGCCACTTTTGATAGAGGTCAACTACACTTCAGAGTTCCTGACGGGAAACTCTGGAGTAAAGCTGATCCCAGTGGGGCTTGAAGCCACTGCCAGTCAGCTGATTGGTGGTGACGTCAAGCCTCACTTTCAGAAGGGATTGGGTCCACTTGGGAGCTTCAGTTGGAGGACACAAGGCTCTTCATTGTTTTTGCTGCAACATGGCTATCAGGTCGGAAACATCCCAGCTGCATTCTGAAATGGAACAGTCCTGGAATTCAGCCACTTCAGTTTACCACTTCACTTGCATAATATGAAAAGGTTCTTGGCTCCGCTGAGATCAGCAAGCCTTGATTCTGATGAAGCACATTTAGGGTTAGGCTGTAATAAATTATTTGCTTTTTCCAATGCAGTTGTTCGAGGTGTCACAAAGGCCAACAGAAGTAAAAGAATATCAAGGCACAAAGGTGGTTGGTTTATTTTATCAAATAGTTTGTAAACACTCAGGACTGGGAATGTAGTGGGGGGAAATTAAGTTACAATGTGCTGAGGAATGATGGGAAACTTTATTCCCCTATACGTATTTATAGTGGGACCCACAATTTAGCAGAAATAATTGAAGTTAATTAAGTGGTAATTTCACTAAAAGAAGAGTCTTTAAAACATATTTTATTTAGCTGTCCACCCCTACAGGTAGCCAGTAGTTTTTGTAAACTGCTTAGAGGTTTTATTACAAAGCAAGCGGTATATAGATTTTGTTAAATAAAATAAAATAAATGCTCTGGTTACATCCAGTCTATTAGACTACTGTAATCTGCTTTATGCAGACCTTCCTTTAAAGACAGGTCAGAAACTTCATCTAGAACAGAATACAGCTGCTGGGAAGCCAGGGGAGAGTAAGAGAGAGAGTGCACAATCCTAAGCATGTTTACTCAGAAGTAAGTCCAATTTAGTTGAATGGGACTTATTATTAAGTGTCTATAGAGTAGCAGTATAAATAAATACAAAGTCCTTGACTTGGAAGGAACAGATTTCCTTTCTAAGGGGCCAATATGGGGAGAAGTGGGAGGAGAGTGTTTCCAAGTACTTTTAGTAACCTTGCTTCTCCTTAAGTACTTCTGATATGCTACTGTCACAGTTCACTCATTCTGCATAAACTATTTCCTTCCCGGTCATTTCTTCAGCAGTTGCTTTCACTTAACCACATTGAATAATTCTTCTCCTGAAGGCTTGTGAGATCATATTCATTAATAGAGGGTTTTATCCAATGGGATCATGTGTACCTGAAGCAACCTTTAAGTCTCAACATCCTAAACCAGGGGTAAGAGACCTGCCCACCTAGAAGTTCTTAGTCTCCAACTCCCATCAGCCCCAGTCAGCATGGCCAATGATCAACGATGATGGGAGCTGAAATCCAGCAACATCTAGAGGACCAGAGATTTTCCCATCCCTGTTGTAAGCCTTTTCCCCAAGCTTCATACCTGCTTTAAGCCAAGCTCAGGCCATACAAGCTTAATTAATCTTGGGAAGATACATATTTAAGCAGAAGATACATATTTGAGCTCCAGCAATTGAAAGTTCTTTGATCCAGCAAAGGCTTCTGTGAGCAGAAAGAGTGGAAGCCAACTTTGCTTAATTCCTCTTCCCTCTGCAAATCTACCCCAGAGGCTGGAGGAACAGCATGGCAGGTGATGCAAGGGGCTGCAGGAGAAAGGGGGAATGTGCAAAAATCACTTCCCCCACTTTCTTCTGATAGAAGCATCCACTGTATCAATGAGGATTCCATTAGTGGAGGGACACATCTGGCTATAACCCTGAGGCTGCAAACCTGTGCACACTCACCTAGAGTAAGTCCCAGGTAAGTAACTGAGTTTTGAGTAGACATATGGACAATAGCACCGTGCATTTTTTAATCACTTCAGTTTGTGACGTACTGGGCTCTACTCTAACTATCCAGGATTCTTGGTTATATTCATGTGACCCAACCAACATTTCTTTACAGTTTCAGTTCATAAGAACATAAAAAAAAAAACCCTGTCGGATCAGGCCAAAGGCCCATCTAGTCCAGCATCCTATTCTCACAGTGGTGAATCATTATGGGAAGCTCACAAGCAGGTCTTGAGTGCAATAGTGCTCTCCTCACTTGTGATTCCCAGTAACTGGTATAAATAAATGGACATGGCTTATTTTTAAATGCACCATTGAGAAAACATATAGACCATTCCTCCTAAGGATTAATTTTAGAGGCACCATGTGCTAGGCATTATAGGGTTCTGGACATACACTAATTCTTCCTTAGGACCTATGCCGGAGGCTCTTTTGTTGCAATTGCTTTCCAACCTATAAAATGATAAACAGATTTTACCAAAGGAAAGTGGATCTGAAAAAGGTCTTCACCACTGCTTTGGAAAGAAGCACTGAAACAGAATTGAAACTGAACTGCTATTATTTGCTTGCTTTTCTTTCTTTTTTTAAAGAGGAAGCTTACATTGAGATAATAAAGATTGTTAACCGAGGAAAGAAAAGCAAATGTGAATAGAGGGCAGTATGGAATATAAGCATGGAAGTGTGAAAGACAGAAGACTTTGAAAAGTTAAACGGAAAGAATAGTCTAATGAGAGGCAGAACAATTGTGCTGGATCTATAAACTTTCCTATTCAGTTCAAGTTCTTCTTAATTACCCTTTTCAGTGTCTTAAAGATTGAAAGTTTTGATTCTTCTTCCTCTTAGAAGGCATGTCACTTCAAGAGATCAATGAAATGTCTCTAGCTCTTCTCTTGACTCTTCCCTGGATATTAGTTATGCACATCTAGGTCAGCCTCCACAATTCCTCTGCTCTTTCATTCCCTACATTAACTAGGGCTGTACTAAATATTTTCCTGTTTTGATTCTCAAAATGAAAAAAGTGTGATGAGGAATAGAGATGGGATCCATTGGTCGGTGCTGGTTTGAAAACATTCCATCAATCTAACAGGCCAGTATCAATGCAACTTCGTCCTTTGTCCACTAGCCCAGATTTTACTAATCCATTTTTCCCCTTGCAAAAAATATTGATATTAATATCGATATTTTTGAAAGAAACATCATAATTTTAAAGGAAATATTGATATTTTGAAAGGAAACATCAATAAATGATATATATATATATATATATATATATATATACACACAAAAGATCCTGGATGTAGAATACAGCCATTATGATTGGTATCCATTGTCTAATTCCTTTTAAAGCCATCCAGGTTGGTGGCTATCACTATATCTTGTGGTAGCACATTCTACAGTTTAACTATTTGCTGTGTGAAGAAGTACTTTCTTTTGTCTATCCTGAATCTTCCAACATTTGACTTCATTGGATCACCCTGGGTTCTAGCATTATGAGTGTACCCACACCATGCATTTGCCCCTGCAGCCCAGAAGGGACCCTCCTAAGCTGGGAGGGTGGAGTTCTCACTCCATGATCCACACTACCATTGGGTGGTGGGGCCAATGACCCAATACTGTCATAAATCATGCAATGGGAACTCCACCCTTCTAGGAAACACCCTGCATTCAGGCAGTATGGGCTTAAATAGGCCCACCCACCCCACCTACCTCCTGCATCACCATGGCAGCACACTGTATGTGCACACCTGCCATTATCCAAAAGGGGGGCATTCCTAAAGACACAACAACACAGGAGGTAGGTGACCTGGGTAGTCCTATTTAAGCCCACACCACCTGCGTCGGGAGGGAGTGTTGGGAAACTTGACAAAGTGAACCCAGGGCATTCTGGTGCCCAGGGACCCAGTCATGCTTGGTGCTAGCCCTGCATTTGTTTCTATCCCCCTTGTTCACCCTTTTTTCTAAACTAAGAAGCTTCAAGAGCTATAATCTTTCCTCATAGAGGAGGTTCTGATCAGGGCACTTTATAATCACTTTAACATTGCAAAATAGGTCTTTGTTTAGAACCATGACATGAGCTGTATGTGGAGCTTATATTAAGGCTACTACAGACTTCTAGATGGACTACACACATATCAAGTTAATGAAACAAGAACACACATTGAACTATTTTTCTTTCCATTTTAGTGCCCATCCAGCTGTCATGGCTTCAGGGCACCCATGCCACAGACAGCTTTTTCATTTACTGTTTCTGGCTTATGGCTTTTCAAGGCTGTTTTTGTTTCTAACTTCTTTGTGCCAGCTTCTAACCTGGAAACTGAAGAGAGCCAATTCTGATAAAGGTTGACAGTTGAGGGATGCATTTGGTTGACAACTTAATGTTTTCACCTCAGACTGGTGTCAGCTTACTTCTTTTGAAAATGTATTTGTTTTCTGCTGAAGGTAGGGTACAGAGAATGAGATGTCATATTTATATCCACAAGTGATTTAAGTGGAACTTACTTCTGAGTAAATGCTTTCAGGATTGAGATGTCAAAATTATTGATTGTCTCATATAAAACAATTACAGAAAAATCTCTGAAGAGTTGTCTTATGTTTCTATTGGTAGTTCTGCCATCCTCAGAAGAATAGGAAATGGTGGGCCAGGTGAGGGGTTTCTAAATTGTCAAATTCTCTCCCCACCAAGGTGTCTCTAGCTAGCATCTTCATTGTATGGCTTCTGTTGTGTGCTGAAGACACCTCTTTACCTCTTTAGTACTTTGACAGTTAAGATATTTTTGTGGGGCTCACTACTTCTGTTTCATTTCATCTCTTCTTGCTGCTTTTGTTTTGAATGTTGAATTTTTTAAATAATTGTATTAATTGTTTTACTTGAATTAATAGTATGTTTATATTGTTGTCACCTGTCCTGGGACCTTACAGTGAAGGCCAGGTAAGAAATCTTAATTAATTAATTAAGTACAGCAATTGTGCAGCTAACAATGTACATCATGGGATTTTGCATTGTAGAAAATGCACTTACACATCTTCCCATTCCCAACTAAGGAAGGTCATTCTGTATGTGAGCAACCTGCACTGGATAATAGGGTGCATTCTGGCCAACTTCTTCAAACAGGTAATTTCCTCAGTAAAGCATTTCACTTTTGTACCGCTTGTTGTACTGCCACTTAAAGAGTAACATATTGCTGCTCATCACTAGTGTTCTTAGGCTGAGAAGACCATTTCATGCTTTATCTACAAACTCTATAGCAGTAGAAGCAAATTCACATCTCAAAAAGGATTTTATGGAGTTGGAAAAGGTGCAGAAAAGGGAAACTCTCCATCTATAAACAGTTACAAAATGCAAGGCTTTTTAGCTTACAAAAATATAACTAAGAAAAACATAACTAAATGTATATGATAGAAGTTTTTAAAAGCATGTAAGGTGTGGAGAAAGTGGAGATATGTTTTTTCTCCATCTCTGACAATGCTAAACTCTGGGTAATGCAGTGAAACTGATTGGCAGGAGATTCAGGAGTGGCAAAAGGAAGTACTTCTTGAGGCAACGTGTAATTAATTTATGGGATTTACTGTCAGAACCTACGGTGATGGCCACTAGCTTAGATGGCTTTAAAAGGGAGCAAGAGCAGGAAAGGGCTATTGCCTTCATGTCGTGCTTGTGGGCTTCCCAGAGGCATCTGGACAGCCACTGTGGGAAGCATATGTTGATTAGATGGACCTTTGGTCTGATCCTGCATTGCTTTTCTTAATCAGCAGGAGTTTTAGCATGAGTTGCCAGCAGTAAACTGCTAGCAACAATGCACCCAGGCGTATTTCTCTAGAAAGAGGTGCAGAAGGGGAGCTCACAACCCTTTCCTGCCCCCCCAGTCTCTGCAAATTCTATACTATTTAACTAGCCAGGGGGCATTGCCATCATTCTGCTTAGCCTGTGAATTTGTCAGGCCATGCAGGGATGATTATGGCCTTGCTTGGTCTGGGAGGGAAGCAGCAGTAGACCACTTGCTCTAACCCATCCTAAAATAAGAGTGCTTGCCAAGGACTAATGACTGAGTAGGGATGAGTGACTCAAATAGAGTAAACAGGCCATAGAAGTAAGTAGGAGGCTCCAGCTTCCAGACCTTGGCTAAGATCCTAAAGCTAACATAAATAAATTATCTCGGATTTGGTGCTGGTTGGTTTGCACCCCTCAATATTTGTTTTCAAAGGTGGACTATGTTCGCTTATTATTAATTCCCTAATTAACCTCCCAAAGCAATTATACTTCCCAAATGCACCACAAGCCAACCCAAATAAAAAGTTGTTACAATGCTGAAAGAAATGGTTATAACTTGTGGAGCATTCTGAATGCCAGAGCCTGTAGAACACCACAAATCATCATCAGCAACACCTTATAATCCTGCCATTCAGTCCCAGGCAGGTTGCATATAGTACAAGAATAAAAACAGTAAATAAAATTTAAAAAACTACCAGTAAAAATTCAAAAGCAGCAAGCAATAAAAGTAAACAACTGACATATCCAATCACTCCTCCCAAAGAACAACTCCAAATTATTCCACTTAAAAAGGCTCAGGCTGTCCAAATCAAGTGGCATGGATGCAGCAGTTATTGGGCCAGTTTACGAACTGTTGAGAAAGTCAGCTACCACTTTAAGAAAAATGCTATGATGGATTGGAATAATCTGATTTCTTTTCTATAGCTGTGGTAGGTTCCCAAACTTTTCCCCACAGACCACTGTAAAATTGCTGAAGGTCTTGGCAGACCACTTAATGATTTTTCTGCCTGTTGTAGCAATTCCAATGAACTCTGCTAGGTGCTGTATGATTTTTAATTGTATTTTGATGTCATGGGTCCCACAGAGGATGCATGGCAAAGCAAGCAGGAGGAAGATGAAGACTGGGATCCTAGGGAGGAACCTAGTGGGTTGCAGAAAAAGGGGGCTGAGACTGCATAGGACAGTATAAGAAATAAAAGAAGCAGCAAACATACAATTAAAAATCATTGTACTTAATGCAATGGATTAGCCATCTCCTGTCTTCAAGCACAAATCCACAGAAACACCGCAGACTACCTAAATGAAGTTTGTGGACTGCCGGTGGTCCATGGAGCACAGTTTGGGAACCCCTGTTCTATAGCATCCTTCAATACAAAGATCATCAGGGCAATTACAGTATACTGTATATACTGTATGTTCATGTTACAGTATGGAACTGATTCTAGTCGTACATAGCCAGCAGAGCTAGGCTGGTTTAGAGCAGACTCTTATTAGGCACTGCAGATAAAAGTGCTTTAATCTGCCTCACATTTATATGAACAACATAACAGGGATCACAAAAACATCAAAAGATGCCAGGTGCTCTCTTTGGGTCCAAGCCCTTAAGAGTATCCTAAATTGTGTCTTCCACATGAAATTATAGGACTATAATATGTTCCTGGACACACACACCCCTGGAGGAGTAGGCCATTGCTCTTTGCACCAGACTCTAGCTTTTAAAGGGCAGCTTTAGTGGTGGAGTCTTACAGGCATTTCTTTTTTTCTTTGTTGGAAAGCTTTCAGATGAAAGACCCATCTGTTAAATGGTGATGAAGTCTGAAGGAATCTATTTCCTCTCCCCTCTGGTTTTTCTGATAGACTTGTTGCATTACAGTTGCTAGATATTTAAAGAGCCTCAGCGACATCTAAGCTTTATTGAAAAAATTGGCTTTTCAGTTAACATTTATTCTAGGCATAGCATAATGAAAAAACAATACAGTTCAACCCATACACAGTGACCTTAATCTCAGCTTTCTTGGTCAAGGAACTGGGGGTGCAGTATGAACTTTCAAAGAAGATACGATTAGATCATTGTTTGATTAAGGTGGATTTGCACTATAATAGTTTCTTCTTTTGAAATATGTGTTTCCTGTAGCCAGAATGACATTTACAGGAAGTATTTCTCTTTTAGAACCCCAAAAGTATTTCCTGAAAACATTTCTTTTAGTTAATAGGGAAAGTTGAAGACTCCTTCAGTGTCCTTAGAAGACAATCATTAGCCACTTACCTACTATAATAAAAGAAATTTCAGTGACAGTAATGACTGAATCAGGGGTGGGGAAACAGTGTCCTGTGGGGCCTCCCCATCTCACCACTAACATCCCTTTCTCACTGCCTCCATTGCCTCCACAGCTGTTATGGTTGAAAAATGCCTCTTATTGGCTCCAATGGGAGACTTTTTCAAGCCTAAGCATGGCGCGGGGGAGATGGAGTGCTCTGTGTATGTGTGGGTGTGTGTGATAGCATGGAAGGGAAGACTTAACCATGCCCTGTCGCCCATGTGCTGTAACTATTTTACAAAAAGAAAATCCCCTGTGGCAATTAGGTTTGAAAGCAGTCTTCTATTGATGCAGATGGAAACAGTTTTCAACCCTAATTGCTGTGCAAGGGAAGATCTTTGTGGATTATATGAGTTCTTAGAATACTCCCCACTGTTTCTTATGGCTGCCATTTCCCCTGCAGCAGATCTGATTCATCATACATGCCACCCGATGTCCCAAAATGGCCCTAGGTCTGGAGCATTCTGGAGGATAAAAAATGGTGGCCATGCTGCCAAGACAACTGCCGCCACTAGTGGCAGAGGAAAAACAATACCCCTAAGGAGGAAAGAAAGAAGCTATTCAACTGCCATTGGTGGCCCCATTCCCAAGAATATTTGATGAAATGGTCTCTGCAGTTTGGCCACCCATGAATACGGTGGAGAATTTCAGGTGATCGCTTTGCACATTTTTAAAAAAACCAACAATATGAAAGAATGATTACTGTGGCTGCTATGCTGATGATATTGCAGCATTTGTTGTTTGAATGAACCTGATTTGTGATAGAGATGTATTCTTTGTATGCTTAACAGCCTTTCTTGTCTTTATACTTCTCTTCATCTTGGAATACTGGGTAAGCAGATTATGCCTCCTTTTCAACAACCTAATTCTCACAATAGTTGTAGTGGAAATGCTACAAGCAGAAGAACAGAGTTGTTTCCATCGGAGCACGTTACTAGTCCACAGTATGATTTGTGAGACCGTACATAGGCATTAGTGTTGTCTTTGGTCATTATACATTGTATTTTTCTAAATGAGTTACTTTAAACTGCTGTTGTTTTTCACTTTATAAATGACATGTTTTGTATGTATTTTTTTAAAAAAGTTTAATATTTTTAATTACATTTGAAAACTGCCCTGAGAGGGCTTTGCCCTGAAAGGTGGAATATAAAATTATTAAATACATAGCATCACTTTTTACTATTCCCCTTGTATGCCCATCTGCCTTATCACAAAAATAGACTGCTAAAAACATTGTTCCTACGCAAATTTTATTTTTAGAATGCTGTTGTGTAAAATGCACAGGATTATGGCATTGCTTGGACCTTTGGTACAGGCAGGAAAATTCATCAAAATGTAGAGACCTTGCCTAAAAAGAATCTCAGGGATCCAGAGGACGTATGAGCTACCTAGCACCAATGAAACTGTTGCCTAGCAACAAAGCCAGCTCACAATAATAACCTGAGTGAAATTACAGTCACTGTTAATAACAAGCCCCCTTCTCCAACATCCAAATGTAATTTATCTCTTCTCCTCCCCCAAGTCAAGCAACTCCTGTTTCATTAAGAACAGAGCAACATACAGATTCTCAGTGAGAATGAACTCAGGGCAGGTGTTACTAAGGTGAGGGGCAGAATCAAAGCAAGGCACGTTTGCCTCTTTGTGCTCTGTTCTGTTCTTGAGCTATTGTCATTTAAAAAGAGATCACAGCTGTTGCAGGGGTTGGAGAGAACACTGTATTGTCATTTCCCATTGAATCAAGAGAATATTAGATCTAACCCCAGCCAGCCAGGTAATTAGAGCTGCAGCAAAAAGCTGTACTCCAATCCCTGGCATTGTGGGGAATTGGGTCATTTGGGATTTGTACTTAATATCTGCAGGAAGAAATTAAAGCTTGAGTGGAAAAGGAGAGACAGGCGAACCAGTCCTGCTGAGACATTAATAGCTTAAAATATGGCCTGTGCCACTACAGCAGGTAAACAACCTCCTTTCACATTGGGGTGTGGGGAGAAAAGGATCAGTCACAGAGTAGGATCTTTCATGCCTGAGAGGGAACACTCCATTCAATATTACCAAAAGGTAATATTTGTGGTCTAGAGCCTGCTGAAGCAGGCAGGGATAAAATGATAAATTTCCAGCTCCCTTCATATCTGTCAGATAATCACGGGTACCCAGGTACAATGGTTTGTGAATACACTTGCTACGTTCAACAGCAATTGTAAGCATTTACTAATTTGGTCATGATGCATTCTGAGGTTGTTTGTCATTATTTATCCCATTTAGCTTTTTACTCCTTTTCAACACAGAGACAAGGCCCTCTCTCTTTGAAGCATTTGTGTTTCTGAAACTAAGAAGGTCTGGACCTAGCCAACACCTTAATGAAAGATAGCTTGGCACCTCCATATTCCTCAGAAAGAAGAGTAGATAAACTAATGTTTATACTCACCATTTCAGTATCTTGTTTCACTGTCCGTTTTCTTGCTACACTAATCACTGAGCTGGTGGATATATTTTTTATCTCCAAGTGCTGGCAATTGTCGACAAGCCCAGTTGCAAATACCACCCCCTTTTTTTGGAGTAGTTAATTGAGAGGTTGTGGCAAGATGGTTGCAAGCACTCTGGGTTGCAACTGATTGTCCTGACCCATTTCAGTCTGGGTTTGGGCCTGGTTGTGGGACTACATCAGCCTTGCTTGCCTTTATCAAGAAGGCAGGTGGAGTGCAACCTAATAATTCTTTCTTGATATCTCAGCTGCTTTTGATACCATTTGTTGCCAACCAGCCAAACAACTCTGTGAGATGGGTATTGGGGCACTCTTTTACAATGGTTCTGATCCTACCTCTGAGATCAGTTTCAGAGAACAGCATTGGGTGATTATCTTTTGTTTTCCTGGCACAGAGTACCATCCTGTTCCCAATGCAGCACTAGGGGACTAAAGAAGACCTGCCCTGGGAAGGAGTATCTGAGCATCTGGGTGCTTGCTGCTTGCTCCTTTGGGGTGCTGTCTCTCAAAATAGCTGAAGTCCCTGGTAAGTGCTGCAAGGACTGGGATCCCCTGCCTGACCCTGGCTCCACAGAGAGTCTGCAGTTACTCTTGCAGCCTCTTGCATCAGTTGCTGGCTGGGTCAGGAGGCATAAAAGCCCAGCTGCCCTTGGGTGGCGGGTCTGCCGCCAGTGAGATTGCCCCTTGGGGAGCCCCTTAGGGAGTCCCGAGGGCAAGGGCACTACACCCCTTCTATTACTTTTCTTTTTTGTTTGTTTTAATTTTCTGTTAAACCAATCTAGAGGAGATTGGTGGTGGGGAGGGCATGTGGTGCATGTGTAGTTCCTGTGCAGGGTGAGAGCCAGTGCAGTGAACTGAATGGTAGGAGAAAGTTGTCAGATGACTTCACAGTGAGAGTCTGTAACTGGCAGAAGTCTGGCCCTCCCTGGGTGTGAGACAGGAAGGGGAGTAGATGGGCCCTGTGTGAAAAAGTTTGAATGGGTATGACTGTTCCCAATTCTCGCAGATGCCTTCTGGGATAATTGGCTCCGGCAGACTTTGTTGGTGAGCTTGTGTTGGGCCCATATCAGGTGTTTAGGAGGAGTCTTAGTACACAGGAACATGGGTGATGCCACTCCAATTTGTAATCACAGATAGAGGGAAATATAGCCATGGGGATGTGGTGAATTACCATAGAAAATGAGGGCAAAGCTATCTGCGCCTTGCTCCTTGCTACCACTCCTTTCATGGATGGGTTCCTTGTTACTCATCTGCTGTGCCCACTGGCCTGTGTGTGTTGTTGTTTAACGCCAGATCAGTACACAATAAGACCACTCTCATCCATGACTTGATTGTGGATGTAGGTGCCAATTTGGTGTGTATTACTGAGACCTGGGTGGGTGAGCTGGGAGGAGTTGATCTGACCCAGTTTTGCCCACCTGGATACTTGGTGCAACAACAGCACAGGCTGCAGGGATGGGGGGAGTAGACACTGTGGTCTACAGAACTTCCATCTCTGTCACCAGGAAACCACTCTGTCTTGGAGCTGGCTGTGAGGGCCTGCACCTAGTGTTGGGCCAAGGAGACAGTAAACTGGGGTTGCTGCTGGTGTACCGTCCACCCTGCTGCCCAGCAGCTTCTCTGACTGAGCTGGCAGAGGCCATCTCAGCTATGGTGTTGCAGGATCCCAGAATGATAGTGCTGGATGATTTCAATGTCCATGCTAAGGCTGCCTCTAGTGTTCCGGCTTAGGACTTCATGTCCTCCATGATGACCATGGGGTTGTCTCAAGTCATCACTGGCCCGACACATAGAGTAGGGCACACCCTCGACTTTTTTTTGCTCCAGATGGAGGAAGGGGTGGTCTGGAGATAGGGGGGTGGATGTTGCCCCATTGTCATGGTCAGACCACTTTCTGGTGAAGTTTAGACTTATGGCTCCGATCCTTCCCTGCAGGGGTGGTGGGCAGTTTAAGATGGTCTGCCCCTAGAACCTAATGGAATCCACTGGATTCCTGAATGCCCTGGGGGAGTTACCAGTAGATAGAGCAGGTGACCCTGTTGAAGCCCTTGTCACACTGTGGAACAGTGAGGCACACTGGGCTCTTAACACGGTTGCCCCCGAGCGCCCTCTTCGGCATTGTGGGCCCGGTCTGCAACTTGGTACACCAGGCTGGATGACGGCTAGAGCACAAGTGGCAAAATGTGCTGTGAGGCTGACCAGGCAAGAGTAAAACATCATAACCATGCTTGCTGTGTGGTGGTGAGGGCAGCAAAGAAGGCCCACTTCTCTGCCTCCATCGCATCCTCAAGTAGCCTTCCGGTGGAGCTTTTCCATATTGTCAGAAATCTGTTGACATCAACTCCAGGAAATGGAGTTTTAGACCCTTCGGAGGCCCATTGTAAATTGTTTCCAAGGCACTTTGAGGGTGAAGTTGCTCACCTTCACAGCAGTCTTGCTGCCCCCTCTGCATCTACTGTAGTCCCCAATGAGGTGTCCAGTGCAACATCTGCTACAACTTCTTTGGAACGGTTTCAGTTGATGCGGCCTAACGATGTAGACAAAGTGCTTGCAATAATGCGGCCAGCAACGTGTCCTCTCGACTCTTGCACTTCTTGGCTTATTAAAGCTTGCCGAGGGGGTTAGACCGAGTGGATCCAGGGTGTGGTCAACGCATCATTGCATGAGGGAGTGATTCCAACCACCTTGAAAGAGGCTGTGATCCAACCATTCCTGAAAAAGCCCACCCTGGACCCATTGGTTTGTGACAACTACCGACCGGTTGCAAATACCTCCTTTTTAGGGAAGGTGATTGAGAGGGTTGTGGCGCAGCAATTGCAAGTACTCTTGGATGAAACAGATTATCTTGACCCATTCCAGTCTGGCTTCAGGCCTGGTTATGGGACTGAATCAGCCTTGTTCACCCTGATGGATGACCTTTATCGGGAGAAGGACAGGGGGAGTGTGACCCTGTTATTCTTACTTGATCTCTCAGTGGCTTTTGATACCATTGACCATGGTATCCTTCTGGGCCAACTTGGTGAGCTGGGTATTGGGGAAACTGTTTCACAATTATTTTGATCCTATCTCCAAGGTCGCTCTCAGATAATAGCATTGGGTGACTGTCTTTCGGCCCTCTGGCAGTTGTGCTGTGGGGTGCCGCAGGTTACCATCTTGTCCCCATGCTGTTTAACATCTATATGAAGCCCTTGGGAGCAGACATCGGGAGATTTGGGGTGAGGTGTCAGCAGTATGCTGACGATATCCAGCTCTATTTCTCCATATCATCTGAATTGGGAGAGGCCATGCAAGCCCTGGACTGCTGCCTGGACTCGGTGGTGGGCTGGATGAGGGCCAATAAACTGAGTCTGAATCCTAGCAAGACAGAGGCACTGTGGGTTGGTGGTTCCCGAGTTTGGGTAATTGGTCAGTTGCCTGCTTTGGATGGGGTTGTACTCCCTCTGAAAGAGCAGGTCCATAGTCTGGAGGTGCTCCTGGATCCATCTTTGTCCCTAGAGGTCCAGGTGACCTCCACGGCTAGGAATGCCTTTTACCAGCTTCAGCTGATAAGACAGCTGTAGCCGTTTCTGGACTGGGATAGCCTGACCACTGTTGTCCACGCTCTGGTAACCTTCAGGCTGCATTACTATAATGCCCTCTATGTGGGACTGCCCCTGAGTTTGGTCCGGCAGCTGGTGCAAAATGTGGCGGCAAGACTGCTCACCGGGGCAGGGTATCGCCAACATGTCACCCCGCTGCTGAAAGAATTTCACTGGCTTCCCATTTGCTACTGGGCCAAGTTCAAGGTTCTAGTTTTGGTGTACAAAGCCCTATACAACTTGGGACCGGGACACCTGAAAGACCGTTTTACCCCTTGTATGCCCAGTCGATCACTGCATTCTGCAAGTGAGGGCCTCCTGCAGATACCATCTTATCAGGAGGTTTGTTCTGCACAATATAGGAAATGAACCTTTAGTGCGGTGGCACCTACCATATGGAATTCCCTCCCCTTATATATTAGTCAGACGCCATCTCTGCTATCTTTTCAGTGCATTTTGAAGACTTTCCTCTTTCAACAAGCCTTTTAGGTTGAGACCTATCCCAGTCTGCGTCTGTGTTAGAATTGCTTTTAATATGTTTTCTTTAATAATATGTTTTCAACCCTTTTTTAAAAAAAGATATTTTTAAAGCTTTTTTTAAAAAATGTTTTTAACGTTTTGTTTTAATGTATTTTAAGGTCTTCTTATGATGTGTTTTTAGCATTTCTGTTTGCCGTCCTGGGCTCCTGCTGGGAGGAAGGGCGGGATATAAATAAAATACTACTAAATACTACTACTACTAATAATAATAATAATAATAATACTAATAATACTAATAATACTAATAATACTAATAATACTAATAATACTAATAATACTAATAATACTAATAATACTAATAATACTAATAATAATAATAATAATAATAATAATAAGGGAGTGACTCCCTTATGAGGAAAGGTTGCAGCATTTGAGGCTTTTTAGTTTAGAGAAAAGGCGGGTCAGAGGAGACATGATAGAAGTGTATAAAATTATGCATGGCATTGAGAAAGTGGATAGAGAAAAGTTCTTCTCCCTCTCTCATAATACTAGAACTCGTGGACATTCAAAGAAGCTGAATGTTGGAAGATTCAGGACAGACAAAAGGAAGTACTTCTTTACTCAGCGCATAGTTAAACTATGGAATTTGCTCCCACAAGATGCAGTAATGGCCACCAGCTTGGATGGCTTTAAAAGAAGATTAAACAAATTCATGGAGGACAGGGCTATCAATGGCTACTAGCCATGATGGCTGTGCTCTGCCACCCTTTGTCAGAGGCAGCATGCTTCTGAAAACCAGTTGCCGGAAGCCTCAGGAGGGGAGAGTGTTCTTGCACTCAGGTCTTGCTTGCGGGCTTCCCTCAGTCATCTGGTTGGACACTGTGAGAACAGGATGCTGGACTAGATGGGCCACTGGCCTGATCCAGCAGGCTCTTCTTATGTTCTTATGTTCGTATGTTCTGTTGCCTGGCTGCGACAATGGACTGGATGAGAACTAACAAACTGAGACTCAATCCTGACAAGACTGAGATGCTGTTGGTGGATGGTTTCTCTGATCGGATGGTGGATATATACCCTGTCCTGGATGGGGTTACACTCCCCCTAAAGGAACAGGTGCGTAGTCTGGGAGTCATCTTAGACTCTTCCCTCACACTTGAGGCTCATGTAGCCTCCGTGGCCCGGAATGCGTTCTACCAACTTCGGTTGGTAGCCCAGCTACGTCCCTATCTGAGTAAGGAGGACCTCTCATCAGTGGTACATGCTATGGTAACCTCGCGTCTGGACTACTGCAATGCGCTTTACGTAGGGCTACCTTTGAAGACGATTCGGAAGCTACAGCTAGTGCAAAATGCGGCGGCCAGACTGCTAACAAGAACTAAGCGGTCTGAGCATATAACACCTGTGCTAGCCCGTTTGCACTGGCTTCCAATATGCTTCCGGGCCAGATTCAAAGTGTTGGTACTTACCTATAAAGCCTTATATGGCGCGAGACCACAATATCTGTCGGAACGCTTCTCCCGATATGAACCGGCCTGTACACTACGGTCTACTACGAAGGCCCTCCTCCGGGTTCCGACTCATAGGGAAGCCCGGAGAGTGGTGACAAGATCTAGGGCCTTCTCAGTGGTGGCCCCCGAACTATGGAATGGTCTCCCCGAGGAGGTGCACCTGGCGCCGACACTATCATCTTTTCGGCGCCAGGTTAAAACCTTTCTCTTCTCTGAGGCATTTTAATTCCTGTTAATTCTAAATTATTATATTTTGATTTTAGACTGTACAGTTTTGTGTACAATTTTGTGTTATTTTTATTGTATTTTTAATGTTCACCGCCCAGAGAGCTGTTGCTAGTCGGGCGGTATATAAGCTTAATTAAATAAATAAATAAAATAAATAAAATAATAATGCTATTTATTCCCATCTGCACAAAGCTGTTGGGGGTTATAATTAGAATTTTGGGGTTGTGTCATTGGAAGATACTCAGCTCTATTTTTCTGTAGAATCTAAATCATGACAGGTTGTGCAAGCCCAGGATGTGGGCCAACAAACTGAGTCTGAATCATGGAAAGATGGAAGTGTTGTAGGTGAGTCATTCCCAAGTTCAGAATATTGGTCAATTCCTGCTTTGGATGGAGCCATACCTCCTTGAAGGAGCAGGTTCATAGTCTGGGGGTGCTCCTGGTTCCATATCTAGAGGATGGTGACCTCAGTGGCTAGAAGTGCCTTTCAGCTGGTATGAAAGTTATGGCCATTTCTGGAGCAGACTAGCCTGACCAGTGTCGCCCATGCACATCAATGATACTGCTTCCCATACATTTCAGTGTCAGATTTGGGAGGGTTGGCAAGAAAGCTGGAGGGTGGAAAATCCCCTACAACTTTTCAAGCTAAAATTAATCTGATGTCAAGTTAAATGCATGTCTTCAACAAATAGAACAATAAGAACTCTCTTTATAGAATGAAACAGTGATGTACTTATTCATAATGGCTGTTCTAGAACATTAAGTATCTGTGCACAATCTCATTACTAGCACTACCCCTTGTAATGTTTCATCTGCTGGAGGAGACACCATTAGTGAGAAGGCTGACTAAAGTAATATCCTTTCTGTGTACTGAGACTGAGTTCTTAGTGTTCTTTAGCTTCATAAATTCCATTTATGAGCTATGCCATGTACTTGTGATGTTACCAAAAAGCAGAAACATTTTCAGGGTTCATCAAAGGCGGGTTTATGAAAGTGTGTTTTTATAACTGCCTTAGAATGATTCCAGATATTCTATTTACTAGAGGTGTGCAGCAACCTCAAGATTCATCTTGTATCTGTATCTGTAGCATTTGAAAGCAACCGAATTTGTTTCATATCCTCTCTGTGTCATTCTGATTTGATTCATTCTTTGGGTCCAAAACTGATCTGTTAAATCTGAAGCTCTATTTCACCACAATGGCTATAATGAGGAATCTAAAAATAACTATAAGGTTTTTTTCCCTTTGACATAAGTGGATGAAATTTGCAGGCAAAGGAGCCTCATAAGAGTGTTTTTGTTTCAAAAAATAAGTCTCTTTTATATTTTCTGCCAGAATTTGATGCAAATTTCAGACTTTGTTGACCCATCTGAAGGGATGAAGCCTGACAAATTTAAGAAAGGTAGCTACAGCAGTAGAAATAGAAAGCACATATTCTTCCCTAGTTTTGTGTGGACAATCGAATTGAAAACTGGGGACAAGAGGAAGATGTACAAACCTGCCAAAGTTCAGACAAACAGGTCCAGGGCTATCATGCTAGGTGATTTTACCTTTGTTGTACAAACTGAAATGCTAGAATCACAGAATGAAGTCATAGAAAGAAGTCACTGTTTTTTCCTCACTGATTCCTCCTTCCTGGAGGTACCCTCAAGAAAAAGAGGGGGAGAGCTATTATTTTTAATTGTTTCTTAAGAAAAAAGAATGATTAGGAAAGAAGTAGGCCACCCCAGTGGACCAATTCACTACTTACACTCTGGCCTTGAAAAATTATTAACTAGACCTTTCAGTTGAAATTAAAGACACCCCCCCTTCTCTAACATCTCCCCTCATGAGTGCTGGGCATTTCCCCAGTCAGTTTGGTTTTGCTTCTTGGGGCAGAGGGAGACAGACAGTCATTTTTTGGAAAATGGAAACTACAGAACCATTTGGAAGTTTAGGGAGTCCCTGATGTGCCTCAAGATGATTTGTTAACATCACAACCCAACTCAGAAATATGAGAACCATCTCTGAATCACTTTGATTTGTCTTCTTGTTTGTGGTACACACAGAACCAATGAACACTCCTAGTAAATATTACAGATGTGGCCAGTTACAAAAATATTGCTGATATTGTGTTAATGGGTTGGCTCTAAGTCTAAGTTGTGATATTTCTCCATGCAGCTAATTACGCAGAGTCTTTTTGAAGTTTTTAAAATTTCTATTTCCCCCCAATACACTAGAAAACAAATGTAGTAATGAGAAACATCAGAGTCTGATAGATTTTTTTCCAACTAAAAATCAGAAACTCAGTGTGATCAGCAAGAAAAAGTACAAAGAAGGTTCAAAGGGACTAGCCTTATTCCAACTGCCAGCTCATACATTATCTAAAACTGAATGATAGCCTGCAAAATGCAAGAAACTCAGAGAATCATGGGCTGCATGTTTCTGAGTGAACAAAAATAATCAAGAAGAACTAAGCAAGAAAAAAATGATTGCACAGGTTATTTCCCCCACCCCCAACTCAACTGAAGAAGCCTGGCTCATAAATAAGGTTCCCTTTTAGGCCACAAAGCAAAATTATGCCAGGGAACAATTAAAAGTGGTATTTTCCCTATCACAGTTAAACACAATGCCCTGTTTCTAAAGTGTAGGTGGCCCTATACATGAAAAATCATGTATAGTATCTTGTATCAGATATATTAGGGTTCATCACTAATAGGGGCTCAGCAGAATGTTCTAAAAAGGCCCCACTGAAAGCCATTCAACAAATCATGCTGTTGCAGGCTTCCCTTTGCCAAAGATATGGAAGAGGTCCAGTGCTATAACAGATGGTGCTTTACAGTACGTGTATACAAAGATAAATTTTACATTACAAAAGGATGCCTTAAGACTATTGCTGTGATGAGGACTAGCTTACATATGCATATTCAGATTTGAATACTTGGCATCTGAATCCTCACTATTAGGCTGGTTCACACATGCCATGTTCATCCTTTGCTAATGGCAATTAGGAATGGGCAAATTAGTCTCTTTCCAGACTGTGTCACTTTTGTATGCGTTCATCCATAAGTCTGATCTTTCTAGTTTTTGCATTAATCTGTGATTTATTTATCTTTAAAAAAAAAAAAGCCACATTTAAATGTGTTCTCTCAAAATACTCATTTTGATACATTTTTTGAGTCAAGGACTCCATCAGAACAATCAAGATATGTGAAAGGCAATGGATAAGTAAATTCTGATCTGCACATTGGACTAAGAAGTACTGATCAGGCTAGTTTGTATCACAATTCACAAAGATTTCATTCCCTGGGCCTGCAGTATCAAGTGACAACTCGCATAATATGTGAATGAGTTGTCACACAGGAAAAAAACAACACAGATGTTGTCTGGCCACAGTAAAGTGTTTACCTGGAATCATATAATCATAGAATAGTAGAATTGGAAGGGGCCTAAAAGGCCATAGCATCCAACTCCCTGCCCAATGGAGGAACCCAAGTTAAAGCATACCAAATAGATGGCTGTCCAGCTGCCTTTTGAATCCTCCAACGCTGGAGAGACCACCATCTCCCTAGGTAATTGGTTCCATTGTCGTACTGCTCTAACAGTTAGGAAGTTTTTTCCTGATGTTCAGCTGAAATCTAGCTTCCTGTAACTTGAGCCCATTATTCTGCATCCTGCAGTCTGGGACTACCTGTTTATGTGGTATATGGTATGAAAAGGGTTAAAAGGAGATTGGCTGCAACCACTGCTCTTCCTATGACTCAGTGGGTGGGATTTATGTTGTGTGTGTGTTTAAACCCCCTACCAATTCAGTTCTGTGTAAACTGTCCTCCGAGGTAGTCCTGCTTATCATCTGTTTGATAAAATAACTGTTCTGCTATTCCCTGGGAGTCTGCTCAGCCCTGTAGTCAGCCTTCCTTGTTAGATGGGGCAGCCACATTTCTTGATGGGGCATTGTCGGAGGAGATAGACAGTGACAGGCAATCCCCCCTGCTCACTGGTGGATAGGATTGCCAGGTCTCAGGTTTTCACCTGGAGACTCAGATTTTTGGGGTCCTCTCTGGATCTCTGGGAGAGCTACCCCAATCTGCAGACTCTCAGCTTTCATTTTTTAAAAAAAGTAAGGTTCTAGGTAGCCTGGTTCAAGAGACATACACCAAAATGTCAGGGGTCCCCTGCAACCTATTTTAAATTAGCTCGTAGCTGGCTGCTCTAATCCCACCCTTTCAGGTTTGTAGCCAATAAGTGAAGTCAGGTTGTAATTGACAAGGGATTTGTTGACCTCCAGGCAATCCTCTGCAAGTCCAGAAAACTGTTGCCTTTTCCTGCTTGTCTCAAAATCTTATAAATTGAGTAAGTTTATACCTTTCACCAGTAGGAAAAGTCCCTTTCTCTGTGTGTGCAAGATCTTGGGAGGCCTGCATAGTAAACTATTTCAGTTATGATTATAATAAAAGTGTATATTCAGGGTTTTTTAAATTACTTGAAAAATAGCATATATATTTTATCTTTCAAATAATTTTTGAACAGAATTTTTTAAAAAGTGTACATGCAGCTTATGGTGCCATTACAATGTGTTATACTTTTCTAATTATGAGGAATTAAACAAATTGAAGAGGGCAGTTTACTTGTCTAATTCATAGCCTGTTTTGGAAACCTTCCCAATATGAAGCTTTTAATTCTATACTTGCTTTTCTGGGAGTAAAGCTGCAATGCTAATCCCACATTCTACGAGTAATCCCCATTGAATTCAATAGGACTTACTTTTGAATAGACATGGTTAGGACTGTGCTGTAAATCAGACTTTTGAGTGAACATAGCAAAGGATTGTGTTTGTGTTGAAAATCTTTCTCTCCCTCTCCAATCCTATTTTTTTAAAGCAGTTAGGTAGGGCTTAGTTAGGTTCACTGCTTTTATTTGGTAGGAAACTAATACTGATTTTATTTTTTTTAAAAAAAACACTAGTGAGAAGAGTAAATAGTAATTTAATGTAGATATGTTTTCAGATTGCTTTAGGTTACCTCTTTATTTCATCCTTTAGCAATAAGCACCCAGTCCTGCTCTACTCATCATCATAACTGTAGAAGAAATACTCTTATTTCTTACTGTAAACAGGCAAACATGCTTCTTTATTGCTGGCTGGGTAGAGAACAGAACTGAAACTGAAAAGCAGAGCAAAAGAAAGTCCAAGGGCCATGTCATTATACAGGCTTTTCAGGATCACTTAAGTAATTATAGGGTGACTGTGATCATGAAAAAGTGAACCTCAGTCCGGGAAAGTGTTGAGTGAGCAGACTTTTGAGGGCTTTTACAGATGGGGCTTTTGTTGTGGATTCAGGGGGTCAGAGGATCCTATTGTTAAATTGCTCCTGTTCTTAAAACAAGCTGTTATTCTTTATGTGGAGGCTGTCATTGTCTGTCATGTCACAAACTAAAAAGACAATTTTCCAACAAAAAAAGAAATCCTTCTGGGAGGGGACCAAAGCACAGCTCTGGGAGGGGGGCAATGCACCCCTTTGCCCCATCCTGGCTACACATTTGAGTTTACTGTGGTGCATTGTCAAGAGGGATGTGTGCAACTGTGTGAGTAGATGCACAAGGGACCAAGTTCAGAATATTACAGTAAACATTCCATTTGCACCCCATCATGTTTAAGTCTTCATACTACATTCACTTGTCCAGTGCTGGCTCCAGGTTTTCGAGAGTCCTTATACAAAGATTACCTCATTGTGCTCCCATTTGTTTGGCCTTTTGTTATGGGCCCAGCTTGCACAATCACCCAAACAGACAGCGTGAGGCAAGTGGAGGATTCTCCCCTTTCCTCTCTTTCTTTACATGCTTGAAGACTGAACAGGCAGTAATAGCAAGGGGAAAGGAGGCAAGCCAAGGCCAGGAGGCTCTGGGGTCTAGCAGAAATAAGCCTGCTCGTGAGCCTTAGCAGGTACCTGCAGTTGCTGACTGTGATGTTCCTATATTAATGTATATATGGTAAGTGTTGGTTGTTTAGAAGATACATGGTAAGTGGAGTGAAAGAGGAGGGGGAGTGAATGGGCGGTAGAATGCTAGATGATTGGCTGAGTGTTTAAAATGGCTGAACGTATAAAAGGAAGAGTGAGAGTGGAATCTGGGGGGAGAAGAGAAAGAGTGGGTTGTTTGGTGGGTTTGAGAGAGTGGTTTGCCAGGAGAGAGTGGAGAAGGAGGGGGGTGGAGTTCGGATTAGTATTGAGTAAAACCATATGCTTATGTGCCTTAAGAAGAAATCTTGTTAATCTTGTTAGCTTTGTTATCTTTAATAAATACTTAATTTGGTTTACCAAAGGCCTGATCCTTGGCTGGGGTTTCACAGACCAGAAGGGTCTGCCTTGCCTTGTCTCAGTTTTAATTCTGTGGGCCTGGTTCATACATGCATATTCGTCACTTGATATGGATAGCCTCAAGTTATGACTTGCATCTATGATCAGAGATCAAACTTTAATTATCACCATGCATGTTTTCCAATGGCCCATTCAGCTGCCAGTCAACAAAAACACAGTACCAAGCAGAGGCTGAAGGGAAACTGTAACAAATGGTGGCAGCGGTGAAGAGAATAACAATACCAGTATTCAGAGTCTCTGGGAATACTAGTATTAGGACGTGACTGGTGGTTGCCTAGCAGGGGGATCTGTTGAGATCTGTGCTAGAGCGGGGAGAGAAACAATAAAAAAGGACAGTCCGGACTGGTGGAGTCCCTGGTGGTGCCTAGTGACAGGCAGTAGCCACGCGCAGGTAGGAACCTGACAGGGAGATCCAGGGAAGGGCGTTACACTGACCCTTACTGCCAGTCCTGCGCTGGCCCATTTATATGTCATTTTAATACAACTGATAGAAGGCATATTAAAGCTACAACTGAATGGGCCAGTGCACCCTCATGTGAACCATCCCCAAAATGTCCAAGTGCAATGCCTTTGGATAATATGTAACTCCTTTGTATTTCTCATGAAGGCTGCAGCATATTTCTCATCTGCCTGAAAATAAAACACATTATTGTCCTACTTTCCAAAGGCCCTGTTTTTCCACAATTGCCTGTTTTACATGCCTTGAGACAATATGAGACCATTTCAGGCTAAACTCATTGTTCAGCTCCTATGTTGAAAGCTGTTGTGTCACCTGTGTGCCAAGGGTGTCCCTTCATGACCCACTGAATAACTGTTACCCTTCAGGGACGTGAAGTTTTGTTTGTGGCCTGTCATCATCTCTGCCCCATCTGCCTTGCCTTGTCTCAGTTTTAATTCTGTGGGCCTGGTTCATACATGCATATTCGTCACTTGATATGGATAGCCTCAAGTTATGACTTGCATCTATGATCAGAGATCAAACTTTAATTATCACCATGCATGTTTTCCAATGGCCCATTCAGCTGCCAGTCAACAAAAACACAGTACCAAGCAGAGGCAAATCAAGCTAATGTGCATGAATGTGTGATCTTGATCTGAATTTGTGTGAGTTTCTGTAACGGTCACTGAAGTATTTTTCAAAAAGATGTTAGAAGACTCAGAAGTTGTTTTAATGAGATTTTTAAAGATATAGTGATTTTTCACAGCAGAGACAGCATCCATGAAACTGCTGAGGCTAATGTCTTATGTTCAATTTATTCCATGTCACTGAATTTTGTTTCACATTTTTCTCTGTGGTGCATATGTGACCTGTGTATTTAGACATTTCTCTGAACAAAATCAAACCATTTATAATCAAAATGATAGAGTCTGGTCTTCTAGTCTTTTGCTCTAAATGAGGGATAGGGAACCAGTGGCCCTCCAGATATTGTGGGACTACATTTCCCATTCTTGACCATTGGACATATGGGCCGGGACTGATGGAAGTGGGAGTTCAACAACTTCTGGAGGGCTATAGGTTCCCACTCCTGCTCTAAAGAGTGCCAGTCTCAACTAGGTGATCATCAACTTTCACAGTTAAAGGCATTTGCATTTAAGCTAACTTTTGTTTTTAGTGCTATGACTGACAAACATGGAGTTTGAAAGGTTGCTTGTAGTTTTAAAACTAGTTAATCTTGTTTTCTGAGAAAGAGTGAACTATAGAAGTGATATAGGAGGTTGTGTGCATTTGCATTAGTTACAGGAAGCAGTTAATGTGGTTTGCCATTATAATTCAACAACTGAAGCATTATTGATCTTTTTTATTGAGCATAATTTAACATCTGGTCTTGGCTGTGGTCCCATTTGCTTAGGGTTCCTGGTTACGGAAAGAATATAATGCGATGCATTGTTGCATCTAGTTTTCTATAGCCTCCACCTCTGATTCATTAATTTCTTAGAAGACAAGCTATTTCATTCTTTTTTGCCATGCACGCCTCCCTGATCCATCACCTCTTGTGCACGCATATCGCAGAGAGTGATGTCAACGAAGCACACTCTCATTTTGTGAGTACTGAACAGCTGTATGAAGGAAAGGAATAGTTATAAGGCTCAATAGAAATGTTTTCTTTTCCACCTTCCACCAACTTTCAGCAAGGGCTCCACAGTGTACCCACTATGGGAAGCCAGTATGCACTTCACATATGTAATCAACCTGCCCATTTCTCCTCAGTTCTGCATGCACAGGCTGCTCCTGCTTCAGTGAGAAAAGGATGGATCATGTCCATGTTTTGGGAGGAAATGTCCTTTGTGGTCCCTTCATAATTTAATACGAATTAAAACTTGGAAGTTTGAATTAGATATCAGTCAGCTAGCAAATGGTAGATGACTGTTGAAACAAAAATACACAGTTTTATCGATAATATTTTAATTACCTATAGCAAAACAGTGACGACTGCATAAATAAAGCAATTGATGCATGTGCATTTTGAGACCACACATCCAAATGAACACCAATTTCATGTGAGCACGTGCACAAAGAGGCAACTCATTTTGGGTGAAACGATAGCACACAAAAGATTTATTGTGTGACTTCAATGAAAATTAAATTCATGTTAAAATATTTATGTAGATGTGGCTGAAACATTCTGTTGTGAGATATATCAGGTAGGCCTTTGGTATTTTGCAGACATATAATTCAGCTCTTCTTCGTCGTCTTCAAATTTAGTGCTTAGAAGATGTTAAAGGCAGTTCGGATTTGAGGACAGTCTCCACAGAGATTTTGGCTCAGCAGGTGGTAAGGATTTGCATCCATATTTCATATATATTTCTATCTCATTACTGGTTTCTTATTTCTTTGTGATTTGTATCTCTATAAAATTCCAACTTGTGCAATGGGGATTGAGGTTTCAAAAAAGGCAAATTCTGCATAAAGTGGACATTTATCACTCAATTTTTTAAACTTTTTTTCTTGAGTGAGCAAGATGGGATGAAAAGACATGCTTGACACGCTCATACACACATTTAAAAGTATGTGTTTTTTTAAACCTAAACTTCAAGCACACTAAGATAGTTTTTTTAAACACACACACAAATACCCCGGGCATAGAAGGTACTCTAATCTGAGATGGCACTCCTTAGTAAGTGGCAAGATTATTTGCCCTGTTATTTTCCTTTAACTGAACTGTGATCTTCAAATAATATATGTATATTGGGAGTAGGTTTGTTCGGGTAACTGTTAATTTGTAAGAGTTGTAATCAGTACAAAATTCAGTAAGTGCTTTTTATAATAGGCCTGAACATAATGAATCAATTTGGTATTCATGCAGATGTCACATGTAATTTCAGAGCTGTTATACTATAATTTTGGAGCACTTAATAGAGATTATGGTGGTGGCAATTTTGTCATTCTAGAGTAGGGGCTTTTCCATCATACATTTCTAGCTTCTCACATTTTGAATGCTTATTGTATAGCCCAAATAAAACTTCTGTGATTGGATGAAACCACAGTATAAACAGCCTTTCTCCAGGAGCAGAACTGAACCAATCCAACATGAACAGGATTTTAAAAGAACAGTATTTGGAAAGTAAAAATCAAATGAAATCTCACCTCCACCCCAAAATCAAAATATGGAACCTCTAACATCCTCCCTAAGGGAACAGGAGAATAAGCTTAAAGTTGTCCTGATAAGTAGGCTGATTGGAAAATGAACTACCAAATTTGCTATGGGGAAGCAGTTTATGAAATCCAGACATCTAGCAATTTCTCACTATGCATGAGACTGCTGGAAAGGTACCCTATATTTTAAAAACCTGAAGTGGAGAACAAGTTAATTTATAAGCAGGAGATCCTGAGCAGATTTTTTAAAAATCCACCAGTACCTAGTAGTGGGTTGTGTGGAACTGCAGAGCCACCTTCTTGATACTGGCATTGCTGCTGCTTACCTAAATAAGACTGAACTAAGGCAGGGTGGTCAGGGCTGCATGGGTGCACCACGGGGATTGCCAGATGGGCTCCGCTGGTGCACTCATGCAGCCCCTACCTCGCCACTCCCCTGCTTTACTCCAGCCCCATTCAGGTAAGCAGCACCAACACTGCTGTTGGGAGGGTGGTGCTACTTTACTGCCAGTACCAAAGAAGTAGAAAGTGTTTCAAGTATGACATCCTGATATGTAACCATTTCTCCCGACTCAACAGATACCTTAAAATGTACTTTATCTTGTTTTGCTAACTTCTACAGTAGAGAACAAGCTAGTCTGTACACCAGAAATTGTGATTAAGTAGAGCATTTTGAAAGCCAGCTATTATGTTTGCTGAGCTTTGATCAGAGAAGCAAATATGATATTGTTAAACGGTATTTACTTTTTTGTGAGATGTTTGAGACACAAACAGCTGCAGCACTAGGGGGACTGAAGAAGACCTGCCCTGGGAGGGAGTATCTGAGCATCTGGCTGCTGGCTGCTGGCTGCTTGCTCCTTTGGGGTGCTGTCTCTCGAGACAGCTGAAGTCCCTGGTAAGTGCTGCAAGGACTGGGAACCTCTGCCTGGTCGTGGCTCCAGAGAGAGGTTGCAGTTGATCTTGCCGCCTCTTGCATCAGCTCCTGGCTGGGTCATGAGGCATAAAAGCCCAGCTGCCCTTAGGCGGCAGGTTTGCTGCCTACGGGGTCACCACCAAGGGTAAGGGCACTGCCCTCTTCTATTTCTTTCTTTTGTTTTTCTAACCAATCTGGAGGAGATTGAGTAGTGGGGAGGGCGTATGGCTCATATGTAGTTCCTGCACAGGGTCAGAGCCTGTGCAGTGAACTGAATGATAGGATAAAGTCACCAGATGCCTTCAGAGTGAGAGTCTGTAACTGATTGAAGGCTGGCCCTCCCTGGGTATGAAACACAAGGGGAGTAGATGTGCCCAGTGTGAAAAATATTGAATTTGTCTTACTGTTCCTAATTCTCGCAGAGGCCTACTGGGATAATTGGCTCAGGTAGGTTTTGGTGGTGGGCTCTTGTTGGGTCCATATCAGGTGTTTAGGAGGAGTCTTGGTAAGGAGTGACATGGGTGATGCCACCCCAATTTTGGAGATCACGGGTAGAGGGAAGTATAGTCATGGGGAGTGGTGAATTACCATAGAAGTCGAGGGCAGGGCTATCTTCACCTTGTTCCTTGCTGCCACTCCTCTCATGGATGGGTTCCTCATTGCTCATCTGCTGTGCCTATTGGCCTGTGTGTGTTGTTGTTTAATGCCAGATCAGTACACAATAAGACCACTCTCATCCATGATTTGATTGTGGATAAAGGAGCCAGTTTGGTGTGCATTAATGAGACCTGGGTGGGTGAGCTGGGAGGAGTTGATCTGACCCAGCTTTGCCCACCTGGATACTTGGTGCAACACCAGCACAGGCTGCAGGGATGGGGGGAGGAGGAGTTGCTGTGGTCTACAGAACTTCCATCTCTGTCACCACTCTGTCTTGGAGCTGGTTGTGAGGGCCTGTACCTGGTGTCGGGCCAAGAAGTCAGTAAACTAGGGTTGCTGATGGTGTATCATCCACCCTGCTCCCCACAGCTTCTCTGACCAAGCTGGCGTAGAGCAACATGTTTTTTGCTCCAGATGGAGGAAGGGGTGGTCTGGAGATAGGGGGGTGGTCATTGCCCCATTGTCATGGTCAGAACAATTCCTGTGAAGTTTAGACTTATGGCTCTGATTCTTCCCTGCAGGGGTGGTGGACAGATTAAGATGGTCTGCCCCCGGAGCTTAATGGAATCCATTGGATTCCTGAATGCCCTGGGGGAGTTACAAGTAGATAGAGCAGGTGACCCTGTTGAAGCCCTTGTCACACTGTGAAACAGCGAGGTGTGTCAGGCTCTGAACACGGTTGCTGCCGAGAACCCTCTCTGGCACTGTGGACCCCGGCTTGCACCTTGGTACACCAGTGAGCTTAGGGCAATGAAACAGGCTGGACGACGGCTAGAGCACAAGTGGTGAAAGACGTGCTGTGAGGCTGACCGGGCAAGAGTAAAACATCATAACCGTGCCTACTGTGTGGTGGTGAGGGCGGCGAAGAAGGCCCACTTCTCTGCCTCCATCACATCCTCAAATAGCCTTCCAGTGGAGTTTTTCCATATTGTCAGGAGTCTGTTGACATCAACTCCAGGAAATGGAGTCTGTGAATTGTTTGCAAGGCACTTTGAGGGTAAAGTTGCTCCGTAGCAGTCTCCATGCCCCATCCACATCTACTGTAGTCCCCAATGAGGTGTCCAGTGCAACGTCTGCTGCAACTGCTTGGGAACAGTTTCAGTTGATGCTGCCTGATGACATGGACAAGGTACTTGCGATGATGCGGGCAGCAACGTCTCCTCTTGACCCTTGCACTTCTTGGCTTATTAAAGCTTGCTGAGAGGGTTTGACCGAGTGGATCCAGGGTGTGGTCAATGCATCATTGCAGGAGGGAGTGGTTCCAGCCACCTTGAAAGAGGCTGTGATCCAACCACTCCTGAAAAAGCCCACCCTGGACCCATTGGTTTGTGACAACTACTGACCGGTTGCAAATTATCTTATCAGGAGGTCCATTCCATACAACATAGGAAATGGACCTTAAGTGTGGCAGCACCTGCCCTGTGAAATTCCCTCCCCTTAAATATTAGACAGGCACCATCTCTGTTATCTTTTTGGCACCTATTTGAAGACCTTCCTCTTTCAAGAAGCCTTTTAAGTTGAGACCTTATCCCAGTCTGTACCTGTGTTGGAATTGCTTTTTAATATGTTTTTAAACCTTTTTTTTTAAAAAAAAATTAACCTTTTTTTAGATGTCTTGAAAGCTTTTGTTAAAGACTTTTTTAAAGTTGTTTTGTTTTAATGTATTTTAAAGTCTGTTTTTATTATGTTTTAAAATGTTTTTAGTGCTTTTGTTTGCCGCCCTGGGCTCCTGCTTGGAGGAAGGGCAGGATATAAATCAAATAATAAATAAATAAATAAATAAAAGGTGATTCATAAATTAAATACTATATAAAATGACAATAATCAGTGCTTTGTTGCTGCTTATAGCTTGATAAAAGTGCTATGGGTGCCAGCACCCAATGGTTGCCATGGGCAGTCAAAAAAGAGGTGCCAGTAGTCTGTACCGATGAGTACCATCACATAAAAAGCCCTGATAATAATAATAATCCAGATAATGCACCCTAAGAAGTAGATTGTCATTCCATCAGAGTACCATGAATGAAAATTTAATTTCTAAAGGATTAAATCATTTTATGTTTGCATAAAAGGTAATAAAAATGACCTCGGAACACATTAAAGTTTAAATGTTCTACTGTGGTAGCATGAATGAACCCCAGGACTGGCCCAAGATATTGCTTCTTGAGGCAAAGGACAATATAGCATTCCCTTTCATTCCACAATCAGAAGTCAAAAGAACTGGCAGGTGAGTCTTAGTTCAAAATAACGATAGGAGAGCCCTCCATTACATCTGTCCTGAGGGCGGCAGGCTAGCTTAGGGGCACAAGACAGGCAGTATGGCACACATAGCATCATCCTCCAACACATTGCTGCTGCTGCTGCTGCTCTGCTAGGGGTATGCACATGCCCTAAGATTTGCCTAGTATCTGTTTCCGAGTCATTCTGTGCACTTTCTGCTTTGACCTGTGTTTCGAGTTCCATGCTGCTCGGTAAAAAAATCAACCCCTGTGTTTCCTCATTCATTGTAATGGGAAATCTAAAAATGTCTATAACATTTCCCCCCTTTGGCCAAAGTATTTGAAATTTACATGTAGATGAGTCCCTCTAGGGTAGATTAAGCCCGACAAATGGGTCCATGATGTTTCCGAGGAAGAAGTAAAAGCGATTCACTTTCTTCTGTAACCTTGAATGGGGATTTGCCTCTTTCCTATCTTAAAATAATTAAGGGCACAATACAACTCATATTTACACCGGGCTGAGGGGAGTTGGATATGACGGACCCCGGTTAAGCCGGCAAGGAGATGCTTACCTAACCTCTTGACAGATGAACCACTGCTGATTACTAGGAAAGGAAAGGGAGAGTGGCATGGTCCAAAAGCACCATCAGGAGCACTGGATTGGTGCCATGCCAACCTTGCCACCACCTTACCCCTTCCCTCCAGGTAAGCAACAGCGACTCACTAGCCAGGAGGTCAGGTAGGTGCTTCCACCCCACCATGCTATCCAGTACTGCTGTAAACAAACTAGTGTGGATTGCTTTGTCACAGCAAATCACACTGAAAGGGAGTGATGGCAAATAAGACCATCCCATTAGGGGAAGGGGCTGTAGCTTAGTGGTAGAGCATCTGCCTTGCACGCAGAAGGTCCCAGGTTCAATCCCCGGCATAACCTCAGGTCTGAGAATGTGTCCTCCTGAAGCACTGGAGAGCTGCTGCCAGTCAGTGCAGACAGCACTGAGCTCGATAGATTAATAGGTCACCAAATTCTTCCAAGCTACACAGGAAGTGGATTGGACTGTGAAAGACCAACCCAAATTGTATTTGCATTTTGACAAATTTATAGGTCAGTACAATATCTCAGAGGGGAGGTCAGGTGTCCTGCTCCCCTGGTGCATTCATTATAGCTGCCCAATTTCCCTGCTTTTTAAGTTTGATAGAAATATCTGTTGGCTGTAGGTACGTTCTTAAACCTCAAGGGTTTTGCCTATTCGTGAATATTTGTACAGGTAGCTTTAGCTCATGTTTTCCCACTAACCATAACAGGATGTTGCCTTATGTCTAGTTTATTTTGGGTTTTCTGGTTCCTTTCTCATTTATCCTTTTTAAGCCTAAAAGGAGCACTTTAGCAAAATCCAGCTCTTTATATTACAAGCAAATACTTAGCCAGTTCTACCCTTGGGCAAGTCAATCAGATGGAAGCCAATCAAAGGGGGGTTGGGGGTGTCACACTTCATAGAAGGATGCTACTTTTGTGTGGGGGATCCCAGAGGCATTGGACGTATTGAACATGGTATCTGGTAGGCGCTTCTCTTCAATGCCCCTGCATTGTTCTTTTAAAATAGTTTTTAAAGGGGGATGCTGGCAGCAGCTATAATGGATCCTCTGGGGCCCCGGCATATTCTCAACCAGCCCTCTTAGCTTTGTTTGTTTCCTGTTCCTTTTCCCATACTTATCCTAAAATGCAGTACAGGCTTCATTTACAAATGAACCTGTCAGGCTGTGATCTAGCAGGAGTCAGTAGGTAATGATATTATCTGCTAACATGAGTAGAAATGCTTGCATTCATTATTCATCCCTCTCCAGGGCTTCCCCATCACTCAGACTTAACTGCCATCTTTTATTAATTATCTGGAAATTTGGAGTCACATCTGGTAATGAAAAACAAAACGGCTTCTGTTTGTTGTTGCCAGGAGCATGTTGTTGCCAGGAGACTTAACTTTGTGGCCATTGAGGTCAATGGAGGCATCCCGCCCATATAAACCAAATTCAGTCAAGACAAAATATTTGACATGAATATCGAACAATCTGCGGATTGCTGTTGTGCAGTCGGCTAATGTGGTCTGAAATGCAACCATCCATTCATCCCTACAGAGCAATAATATCTAACTGGTGAGAAGTGGACTTGATCAGTGGCAAAGAACTGAAATTATATGGACAAATAGAAAAAAAGTTTGTTCTTTGCCTAATGCAGCCTTCCACTCATTAGTGAACCCTGTACCACATGGGAAGGACTGTAGTGCAGAGGCAGAGCATCCACCTTGCATGAAGAAGGTCCCAGGTTCAATCTTTGATGTCTCCAGTAGGGCTGGGGAAAACTCTGCCTGAAATCTGAAAGCTGCTACCAGTCATAGTAGACAGTACTGAGCGAGGTGGACCAATGGTTTGACGGAGTATAACACAACTTCCTATGTTTCTAAACGGTTTAACAACTTCCAAAGCTGTAGCTGAGTTAGCATCTTAAACCAAAAAAGAACAAGAGTCCCAAGTGGAATAAAGGAGCACATCATTTAGAGAACCAATATATGCTTTCTAATATCAGTTTTACAGTACTTCCGCAATTCCACCATTTCCAGAGAAGTAACCATGTTAGTCTGTTACAGCAAAATGCAACAAAGCCATGAGACACAAGTGAAACAAGAATTACACTCTTTGGTTTCAAACATTTTCTTTTATTATACTGAATTTCCCTGGCTTTTATGCTTTCTGACAAATACAGGTATGTAATAAAACCCACTGTTGTTTTACTAAAGAGTGGAATCAGATATCAGAGACATAGTTTGACATCCTGGGTCTCAGATTTAATTTTAATACAAGTTTCTAGCCCTCCGGGAAAACAGTTTAGAAATACATAGGCAAGCTTCTGCTAAAGGCAGAGGCAAGACAGGTTCGAGGCATGAGGTAAGGCTCCAGGACCCCACTGGCCCTCTATGATTATGACCAGCTTTGTTGTTGTTATGTGCCTTCAAGTCGATTACAACTTATGGCGACCCTATGAATCAGCAACCTCCAGTAGCCTCTGTCGTGAACCACCCTGTTCAGATCTTGTAACTTCAGGTCTGTGGCTTCCTTTATGGAATCAATCCATTTCTTGTTTGGTCTTCCTCTTTTTGTACTCCCTTCTGTTTTTCCCAGCATTATTATTTGTCACCCATATATTTCCCACCCAATTATTTGTCTTTTTTGTGGTCCATGATATGCGCGAAGCTCTCCTCCAACACCACATTTCAAATGAGTTGATCCTTCTCTTATCTGCTTTTTTACTGTCCAACTTTCACATCCATACATAGAGATCGGGAATACCATGGTCTGAATGATCCTGACTTTAGTGTTCAGTGATACATCTTTACATTTGAGGACCTTTTCTAGTTCTCTTACAGCTGCCCTACCCAGTCCAAGCCTTCTTCTGATTTCTTGACTATTGTCTCCATTTTGGTTAAGGACTGTGCTGAGGTATTGATAATCCTTGACAAGTTCAATGTCCTCATTATCAACCATAAAGTTACATAAATCTGTTGTCATTACTTTAGTCTTTTTGACGTTTAGCTGTAGTCCTACTTTTGTGCTTTCCTCTTGAACTTTCATCAGCATTTGTTTCAAATCATTACTGGTTTCTGCTAGTAGTATGGTATCGTCTGCATATCTTAAATTATTGATATATCTCCCTCCAATTTTCACACCTCCATCATCTTGGTCCAATCCTGCTTTCCGTATAAATAAATAGGGTGATAAAATACACCCCTGTCTCACACCCTTTCCGATGGGGAACCAATCGGTTTCTCCATATTCTGTCCTTACAGTAGCCTCTTGTGCAGAGTATAGGTTGCACATCAGGACAATCAGATGCTGTGGCACCCCCATTTCTTTTAAAGCATTCCATAGTCATATAAAGATCAAATAAGGAACAGGTTTGAGGCTTTAAACTTAGTTGACAGAGAACCAGAAGAACTATGGAATGAAGTCAGAGACATAATCAGGGAAGAATGCAAAAAGACAATACCTCTAGTTAAAAAGAGAGAAAGACCTCAATGGATGACTGAAGAAACTCTTCAAATGGTTAAAGAGAGAAGGAAAGCAAAAGCAAAAGGAGATAGAAACACAGTCAGAACCCTAAATGCCACTATACAGCGACTAGTACTTAGGGACAAAGAGAACTATTACAATAGTTACTGTATAGAAATAGAAGAGGACAACAAAAATTGTAGAACAAGAGCCCTGTTCCAAAAGATTAGAGAAATGAAAGGGAAATTTAAACCAAGAGTAGGGATGTTGAATAATCAACAGGGTAACACACTGACTGACCGAGATGAAATAAAAGGAAGATGGAAGCAATACACTGAAGAACTCTATAAAAGAGATGACAGGATGACAGATTCATTCACGGAGGAACCGTATGTTGAAGAACCAGAAATACGAGGTGAAAGCTGCTCTTAAAATACTTGGAAGAAACAAATCACCAGGAATAGATGGCATACCAATAGAGTTGCAGCAAGCTACTGAGACTGAATCTGTCCAAATTTTGACAAAAATCTGTCAAGAAATATGGAAAACTAAACAATGGCCTACAGACTGGAAGAGTTCAATATACATCCCAATTCCAAAGAAAGGGGATCCCAGGGAATGCAGTAACAATTGAACTATTGCCTTAATATCCCATGCAAATAAAGTAATGCTCAAGATTCTACAACAAAGGCTCTTACGAGAAATGCCAGATGTCCAAGCTGGATTTAGAAAGGGAAGAGGTACCAGAGATCATATCGCAAACATATGTTGGATAATGGAACAGACCAAAGAATTTGAGAAGAAAATCACCCTGTGCTTTATAGATTACAGCAAAGCCTTTGACTCCTCTTTTGGACTGATTTACTATTTTTTGCATTAAATATAAATAAAATAGACAGATATTGATATAAACACTTATTTATCAAATGTATAGATATAGTCTGGGGAATTATTTAAATGCAATCATGAAATACAATATTCCTAAACAATATCCTATCATTTTTTATGACTGATAAAGCTTCACAAATTAATTTACTCCATCCAGCATTAAAGTATAACTTGGCTATATTCAGGCTCCATGTCCTTCCCTCCAACCATGGCTTCTGCTACCTGAGTCCTTGCCAAAGTATTTCATTTCTTTTGATAACGTGGATCATGGAAACAGAGTCAATATCATAAAATAACCCAATCTCATTTGCAATTTATTCCAAGTACAGAATTTTGATTTAAAAGGGGGGGAAAGCAGAGTACAGATATGGTTGATTATCTTGAAATAGTAGTATTTCATGCACTATGTAATGAACTCACTGCTACAGGATGGTTGAGCCAAATGCTAAAGAATCTTATATACTTCAGCACATGATAAGTCCCAGAAGACAAAGCAGGCCACTTTTATGTTGGGCTGGCCAACAGCTAAATGAGAAATAGAAGCCAGCAGCATAATGGTTGTTAGTTGACAAAATGGAAGCAAGTAAAACATTTTTTAAAATAATATTAATAATTAATGAACGCACAAATGTGCCTTATTCAAATCAGACCATCAGTCTAGCTTGTCCATTTCAACTGGAATTGGCTCTTCACTGTCTCAGTCAGAGGTTTTTCCCATTTCTGGTATCTGATAATATCTAACTTGAGATGGTAAGTGTTAAATCTGGGATGGAAGATGGCTACCTAACAAGATGCTTTCCTGAAGCTCTTCACCATAATAGTAAGAAACAACTGTACTGTATACATTATTTTGCTCTAGTTCAGTGCTAGACTAGTTTTCACCTGCCCAGCAATGCACCTAAGAATTTAAGAAGTTATTTAAGCTCCTATGCCCCAGAACGGAGCCCTTCCTGACAAGCAAACATCGTTAACTCCAGCGGAGCTTTTCGGCTATCTCTTTCTAACAACTCTTCATTACCTTGAACATGAGAGGGCCTGTTGGCAAGCTTGTATCCAGCTGGCAAGAGAATTAGAAACTACTCCTATATCTATACACTGAACTTGCATGGGACTTTAACTATGTTAATGACAAAGGCTGTAGGAAGCCGAACATAATTTGATGCACTGGACCAGCAGGTTTAAAGAGGCAGAACTGAATCTCACCTAATTAACCCCTGAGCTGCCAATTTGAAGTACTTTAGAAACTTAACAGCAAATGAGATGGTGCTTACCAGGGAGGGATACAAACAACTTGGACTGATCCCTATAAAGGAGAATACCTCAGTAGTGGGCAGAAGACATAACCAGTGTAAGATCACAGACTTCTACCGCGCAAACCTGAATGCCCAATCTGATCCAAACCCCCTGGATGTGAGGTTGCCAGAAGAAAATGGAACCTGTTTAGATTGGTCCTTGGGACCATACTGCCCAATGGAACCTCCGATTGGGGTTTCTACAAGGGCTGGGGTGTGTGCTCTGGCAGAAGAATTAGAGCATGCCAATTTTACAACTATAGACTCTGGTCAGATTTGTTATCCTGCTCAGCTGCAGATATGCGGGAATTCCGTGAATACTTCTTTGCCCTATCCTGCAGAGAATGAGAAAGTAAACAATATAGCCAATTGCTCTTCTGTTTCATCACAACCTCCTCTGCCTCCACCCAACCATTTCTTAAAGTATATGGGAGTTCTTTGTGATGAAGACTCTGAGTCGGATACGGTGGCTAAACGTCTTAACACACAGCTTGAGCTAATTAAAAAATCTATTTACAAACTGGGCAAAAGACTTGTCACAAATCAAGAACCTCCTTATGGAATATATGGACCAACTGTCACTTCTTATGGCCACCGTCCAGTTGAATTCGGGTAGACCTGCTCAGGTTCCCTCCACTGATATGTCTAATTTCAACTCGGTGCCCAAGCCTCGGGTGGTTAGGGACCTTGGTCCCCAGCGAGAATTTAACCCTACCACAGAGCTCTTGATAGGTGAAACACAACAGCTGGAAGTAAGGTGCCCTAGCACGGCAAGTTCGCATTGTCTACATGCTGAATATGATAAAAAAGTTGTAGCATCTTTAAAAAAGGGCCCTAAACAGAAGTCCACCAAGATTCAAACAAAGTCCCAAACAAACTTAAAAAAGAAAACAAAAAATATTAAAGCTACTGTCCGCACCAGGAAGGGTTCTAAAATGAACTTCAATAAACTCTTTAAGGTGCTGGACATGAAAGAGAATGAACAAGTAGCATTGGACACGTTACAACAAGTAATTAAAAATAATAATACATCTCCATCCAAGAAGACAGAACAAAGACAGATCCTTATGATGCGAAGCCCTGAAGCCATGCGCCCGGATGATGCAGTAACAGCCCCTCAGGAACACCAGATAAATTCCAAATTGCCGATCAGGGGTGCTGTCCCCTTGATTGGAGTTGAGGCCTGTAAGAGCCCAGGGAACTTCAGGCTAGCTTCCGCGGACAAAAAAATGTGGTGTCTCCGGTTAGAAGACAGGAGCTTAGTACCTACCAATTACGCTAAACAGACCGGTTGGCTGACCCAGAGGGATCATAAAATTCATCTACTGAAGTTATTACCAGCCGCTATCCAGCCCACACTGGATTTTGATTCAATTGAGAAGATTGAATATTTCTTTTACAATACAATAGCGGCTCGAGCTTTGGTGTCCTTTACTTCTGCCTCAGCTGTGAACCTAGTTTACTCCCACAAGGAGGGACTTCACTACAGAGGCATTGTGGTGAAAAGATACTTTACAGACTATTCTCCCCCTCTCCCCTTGATCACACAAGGCTTGGGGAAACGTCTCGTACCCCCAATCAGGGAGAAGAAGAAAGTCCCAACTGAAATGTCTGTCAATCGCTCTAACTTTCCCGCAAACCCAACAGCTGGAGTTTGGAGTCAGCTAACCCAGAGATAACATCTATAGCAGGCAGTGCTGTCCAGGTGAACGCTGCCCAGAACGGGCAGGCTCCGGCTACCGGGGATTATTGTCCTGAAGAAGTCCTACTTATAAACAGCTTTGGATCGTTACCCGATCAGGAACAACATGAGATTTTGCTCCTCTTGGCATCGTTGAAAGACACCCTTATGAATCTATATAATCGCAATCGTGAGACCAAACAGAACACTTCTGACCGGTCTGTGTCCAATCCCAGGATTATTTCGAGTACCACTCCAGCTGAGAATGTATTGGTGTACAAAATATGGTCTCCAAGAGTAAACCAACATAGCGGTATGGCCAGGAAGGACTATTCTCCCCCTAAACATCACCCAACCTCTCTGTTGGGTCAGCGAGTGCTAAGCCCAGAGATAACAGTAATACAACCGCTAGAAGGAACGAAGCTACCGATGCCTCCTCAATCGCCTTTATTTATGAGGAAGGAGGACATACAACATCCCACAACCTATTACGATTATGCAAATGCTGAACTGAAATCTTTTGATCGGCTGGCCGTACAGTGTTTGGAGCCCCATGAATACAGTCCTTCAATCCACAAGGATAACGACTTGGCATTTCCGGATCAACCTCTGTCTACTTGCGCTCCCTCTGGAAACTGTTGTGTTCTGAAGGCCCCACTTGATGCATTTGATATTATCGAAGAGGCAGATTGACTATCCTTGTCAACCGATCCATGCTCTGTGAAAAATCCACACAGACCTGATCAAACTTCTGTTCTGACTTGGAATGTTGCTGGCTGGACAAATAAGGCCCGGGACCCTGAAGTTCAGGGATTCATACAGGGACATGATATTATACTCCTCCAAGAAACTTGGCTCAGAGACGATCTATTCCTAAATAACTTTGTGGTACATTAGCTTGCGGCCGCCCCTAGCACCAAGGGCGGCCGCCCAAAAGGGGGGCTATCTACTTTAGTCACAACTAAACTTGATATCTGTATTAAGAGAATTGGGGTTTTGGACAATTTAGCGCTGGCTCTGTTACTCAAATTTCCTCATGTTACCATGCTGTTGATAAATGTGTATATCCCTCCTATGTGTAGGAAGATAGAGATCAGAAACACTTGGAAAAAGTTGGAGGGGTTTATTAGTCAGCTTTTGAATGATTACCCAGAAGCTCTAACTCTGATTGCCGGAGATTTAAATGCTAGAACTGGCGCTAGTGATGCAAAGCTGTATTCGCGCTATCAGCTTCTCCCCCCGGAAGCAGATTTGGAACATCCCCTCCCCCTGAGACAATCTGAAGACCAAAAGTGTAACTTTGCTGGGCTATGTTTAATCCAATTGTCTAACTCCCTAGACTTAGTGATTTTGAATGGGACCGTAAAGGGTGATACTCAGGGGGAATTCACATTTCTATCCAACCGGGGGGCTTCCACCATTGATTACTTTATAATCTCATACGTGTTTCTTAATAGGGTGCTCCAATGTGAGGTGGGGATGAGATGTGACAATGATCATTTACCATTGCTTGTATCGCTTAATCTGGAAGCCCAGGCAAGTTACTTGGAATGTGTGCCCATGATGAATTCCCTGGTGGAGTATGGTCCCGCCCGTATGAAATGGTCCCCGAAATTGAGTGACACCATGCTAAAATTCCTTCAATCCAAGGAAGGCTATTGTTTACGTGAATCTATACTAACTGTGCAAACTCCAGATATACCCTTGGAGCTCTTTCAGAAACTCATCACCTCTATTTGCCAGTCATTAGCCCCAAAAATTACCAGAAGGCTTGGAGCTCCTTACTCTAACTCCAAATCATGGTATGACCATGAATGTGTCACCCTTAAGAATCTCCTTTTGTCTAAATATAAAACTTATAGATCTGTAGATTCACCCTCTCTCCCTGACGAATACCTTGAACTGAAGAGGAGCTATAAAGCCCTAATTAAAACAAAAAAACAGCAGGCTAGGAGGGAGGACTGGAAAAATTTGATCAATGCAGTTAGAACAAAGAATTCATTTGCCTTTTGGAGATTGGTGTCTAGGGGTGGACAGACTGCCACTTCAGCCGCGGATTTCCATATTCCACCTAATGTATGGGAATCCCACTTTAGGAGGGTATTCTCCAAGCCCCTTAGTAAAGATTGTGTATACGAAAAGACCACTCAATTGGAAATGCTCCCGAAATGGCCTACAGTTTCTGTCTCTGAGATTATCTCCCTTGTTGGCAGACTGAATACGGACAAGGGTCCGGGAAGCGACAATATCCCGGCAGAACTCCTCAAGGAGAATGTGGACTGGTGGGCTCGGCTTTTGGCAGTGCTCTTCACAAATATAGATCGAACGGCACGTTTCCCAGAGGATTGGAGGTTGGCTATAGTAATCCCAATTTTTAAGAAAGGGAAACGCTCCAACCCCGCCAACTACCGTCCAATTAGCCTGTTAAGCACCATCAGCAAGCTCTATGCTTCCCATCTTCTTGATAAGCTCCAGGAGTGGCTGGATACTGAGAAAATCCTAGATGATTAACAGGCTGGTTTCAGGGTGGGACGATTCACCCTTGACCAGGGACTGGTCTTACAACATCTTGTGGAGAAGTATATGTCTCCCTCGGGTGGAACTCTATATGCAGCGTTCATTGATTTTAAATCAGCTTTCGATCTGATTCCCAGGAACAGACTATGGGAAAAACTGAGGGAACATAATATAGATGAGCGACTTCTCCTATTAATTCAAGGCCTACACGCGAACACCTACCTACAGGTTAGGTGTAACCGTGCGGGACAGCTAACTGCACCCATCCCGACTTACAATGTTGTTAAACAGGGCTGTGTTCTCACGCCATCACTATTCAACTTTTACATTAACCCACTAATTAAACATCTTGCTAGGGAAAATGCTCACCCGCCTATATTGGCGGGAAGGCCATTGTCGTCCCTTTTGTATGCGGAGGATGCCGCCCTCCTGTCCCTATCCTGTGTGGGTCTACGTCGCCTTCTGAGAGCACTTAGTTGCTTCTGCAAGACAGAGCTCCTTACAATTAACTACGAAAAATCTAAGATCGTAGTATTTACACGGAAGAAACTCAAACATCGTTGGAGGCTGAATAATCATCCAATTGAACAAGTCCCCCTTTTCAGATATTTGGGGATTATTTTTCACTCGTCGGGCTCCTGGAATTTCCACCTAAGAAACTCAGCCGAAAGTGCACAGAGAAGTATTAGGGCTCTTCTCTCTTTTTTCTTCTCTAAGGGGGGCCAATACATCCCAGCAGCAATGTTAGTCTTTAACTCCAAAGTTGTACCCCAACTCCTACACGGTTCCCAATTGTGCACCCAGGGTGATTACACCCCCCTGGAACGTGCGCAATCTATATTTCTCAGGAACATTCTGGGCTTACCTTGCTGCATCTCAAATGTTGCACTACGCCAGGAGTTAGATACCTTGCTCGTTGAGACTAGGGCTTGGGTCTATCGGATAAACTTGTGGCTAAAGCTGATATTTTCCCCTGGGACTCGCTCCACTAACTCTTATTGACCCTTATCAATCACGCTGGAAACGTGCAGTAAATTCTAAATTGCTGTCTATGGGCTTCTCATGGGCAGCAGAATTACATATGGGATATTTTAAAGCCAAAGAGCTCATCTTGTTACGCGTCAGAGACACTGAACTACAGCATAACATGAGCCAACTGTCAGCATTCCCCAATATCAGGTTCAGCGTAAAAGCTCCTGATCTCGCAACTTATTTAACTTCTTTGAGCATTCCCAAATATAGAAAGGCATTTTCTTTGGCCAGATTTAATGTTCTCCCCACTGCTGTATTAGAGGGGAGATATAAGAAAGTGCCTTTCAAGGAACGGTTTTGTCTTTGTGGCTCTGGAGCGGTGGAAGGGGTAGAACATGTTATATTACATTGTTCTCTATATACAGACCTCCGCACTCTGTTTATCTCCCCCTGTCTTTCTAGAAAATTTAGATCTTCCGAAGATAATCAGGTACAGATTTTACTTGACGACTGCGATCCATTTATTACGGGGACGGTAGCAAGATTCTGTGTTGCGGCCATGGCACGCAGAAAGTGTCTGGCCCAAACATTTTAATATTTGTTGTAATTACACTGTACCTGCTTATAAATGTATATAATTCTGCTATTTTAAATGTGCTGGTCTTGGACCAAAATAAATGAATTGATTGAAATCTGGGATGATGCAAGTCATGCATTCTAGCACTGTTGTGCTGCAGTTTTCCAACTCTTTACTTTCTGCTGCCTCCTATATGTTTATGGGAAGGGCAGTAGCTCAGTAATAGAGCATCTGCTCTGCATGCAGAAGATCTCAGGTTCAATCACCTTCTGTAAACAATACTGCACTAGATGGACTTTCGGTCAGATTCAGTATATGGTAGTTTCCTATGTTCCATCACTTTTCAGTCTTTTAATTCAGATCCTTTCTATGGCCTCTATACTCCCCGTTCTTTTCTTGCATGAGATCAGCAGATGCCATGGCCCATGAGTATGCAAGGCCCAGTTACCCATTTATTAGCCTCATGTCTGCATGCTGCTGAAACAGCAGCCCAGACCCTCTAGCTCCCTATGCCTTCTGGTAAGGGCAATGGTCCTTCATTCCCCATGGAGTTGTATGGACTGCATCAGTAGCTGTTTATTGGTATGTATTTTCAAAAAGGATGTTTAGTTTAGAAATGTCTCCAAAGAACCAACAGAAGTATTTACTGAAATGTAAGTTGCTACTAGGTGTATTGTTATTACAAGTGGTTCTTGTTATTTTATCTCACATTTATATACTGCTTAATCATTTGCATTTTGAAGTGGTGTACATAAAAATGAGCCATATATAAAATGAAACAATAAAAGAATTATAAAAACAAACGCTACCTTAAAATGCCTGTTGGAACAAAAAAGTCTTAGTGATGTGCCTGAAGTTCAACAAGGAGAGTGCTTGTCTCATCTCAGTTGGGAAGGAGTTCCACAGACTTAGGCCCACTACACTGAAAGCATGGCTTCTGGTTGTTACACACCATGCATCTGAGTCATGGGAGGATGGGACACCAACAGAGAGTCCTGCAAAGATCTCAGTGATCACACTGAGATATAAGAAATCAGGAGAACCTTAAGATAGCCTCAGGCAAAGTTGCGAAGGGCCTTGTAAATTAATATAAGAACCTTGAACCTGGCCTGGTAACATATGGGCAGCCAGCACAAGCTTTTAAGCACCGGAGTTATGTGCTAGCAATAGTTATGTGCTAGCAATAGTTTATCCCTATCAAAAGTTTAGCCACAGCATTTTACATCAGCTGGAGCTTCCGTATGAAGCACAAAGGTAGCCCCACATAGAGCACATTGCAGTAATCAAGTCTGAAGGTTACCAATGCATCATTCAATGCAACCAGGCTATCCCTGTCCAAGAATGGCCATAGTTGGCACACCAGCGAAACTGGTACAAGGCACACCTAGCCACCAAGCCTACCTGAACCTCAAGTGACAAAGATGAATCCAGGAACACCCCCCAAACTATGCACCTGTTCTTTCAGATGGAGAGTAACTCCATTGAGAACAGGCAAACGGCCAATCTCCTAAACACTGGAACCACCCACATCTTCTCAGGGTTCACATTCAGTTTATTAGGCTCTATCCATTCAACAACTGCATCCAGACAACATTCCAGACCATGCTCAGCCTCTCCTGACTCAGTTATAGAGAAACAGAGCTGTGTATAATCAGCATACTGATGACACTTTGCTCCAAAACTCCTAATGACCACTCCCAATGGCTTCATGTAGATGTTAAACAGCATTGGTAACAGGATTGTACCCTGTGGCATGCTGTAGCACAAAGACCAAGGGGCCAAGGCACACTCCCCCAATGCTATACTCTGGTCACAGCTCTGCAGGTGGGAATGGAACCACCATAAAATAGTGCCCATGTTTTCTAGTTACCAGTTGTTTACCAGGCCCAATTCAAGGTGTTGGTGTTAACCTTTAAAGCCCTACACGGTTTCGATCCAGTTTATCTAAAGGAGCGCCTCCAGCATCATCAAATATGCCGCCTGACGAGATCAGCCTCACAAGACCTTCTCTCGGTCCCGCCAGTTAAAACAGCTAGGCTGGTGCGGACCAGAGAGAGGGCATTTTCGATAGTGGCCCCCACCCTCTGGAATTCTCTGCCATGTGACCTTCGCCATGCCCCCTCCCTTGTAGGTTTCCGCCGAGAACTGAAGACCTGGCTGTTTAGGCGGGCCTATGGGTAAGATGTGGGTGGGTTTAGATTAAGTAGACTCTGAAGTTGTATTTTTATTTATCTGTTGTATTTTAATTTTCTGTACGTCGCCTAGAGTGGCCGTTGATTCGGCCAGATAGGCGACTTAGAAATAAAATTTTATTATTATTATTATTATTATTATTATTATTATCAGCATCACCATTATCACTTTGAAGTCTATGGGGGAAAAGAAAACCTTTCTTGAGAGTTCATAAAAGAGAAGCATGTTCAGAAACAAGCAGGGGTTTAAAATTTGCAAAATACAATTTTTCATCCTAAAACGTGATACCTATCAAAAATCCAAGCACTAAGCAAAGTGTATACCTGGCCTCCATAAATCAAAGTCATAATATAATAAACAAACACTGCATTGCTGTATGTGAATTGTGTAGCCATACTGCTTCAACATGAACCATTTTTAATATCTAACGTCTTGTCATATATAAAATAAATCAGTAACTTTTGCTTCCCCTTTGAAAGGTTTCATGGTACTGTAACTCAAATATAAATTACTATTTTATACCACATTTTGTTATTTGGTTCTCTGACTTTTCAGGTTAAAGTACCATGTAGGTTGTCTTGCTTCTTACTATATGAGGAACTCCAGGGGTTGTATCCAATGATGTTGCTCAGGTGATGGTAAAGTTTCCATCAGTGGAATGAGAAGGGAAGCAGTTCTCAGAGACTTTGGAGCATCCTAAATCCACTCTGGAGGCTCCTCTGATGAATGGGTGACTTACATAGGAGGGCATATAACAATTTCGAGCCTGTCATTGCAAGATTTCAGATCACCCCCGAGTGGCTTGCCCCCTCCCCCCAAAAATGGGGATAGGGATTAAGCACACATTTCCCCTTTCCCACTGCAGTAAGTGCAGACTTGTTCCAAAACTATTTATGGATGATCTGTATTGTATTACATTTGTAGCAGTGAAGCCTTTGACACCAATTCGGTGAGATGATGTGATGTTACGGAAAGGCCAGAAGCGCTCCACTTTCTCAGCAAACAAGAAAAAATAATGTTTCTAGTCTAATTTCTTTGAAAAATATGTTTGTTCGTGTGATCAACTCACCTCAGAGAGGTCCTATTAAAGGAAAAGGTGCCTGGTTTAAAATTATGAATTTCACCAGTTTGTAACTGTTACGAAGGGACCTTGAACTCCCTCATGAGCGTAGCTCACTAGAAATCCAAGTCCCCAAAAGAGAGCAGCAGGATCTTTTTGCTGGAGTTAGCCGCACATCACCCCCAGAGCATGTATAATTTTACCCTTAACCCAATAACACATACACTGAAAGTAAAATAAAGAGTGGTTTTATTAAGAGAAGGAACAAGGAAAAAAATATTGCAGTATACAGTTGCAGTTAACAATGAGCAGCTTTCTAACTATTATTCATTCATTCATTCAGCAACACTGGATAGACTAAAGCAAAGAGACTAGCCCTATAAACACTTTCACATTAAGCTCACCCACACAGAAAGAAAGAAAAAAGGAAAGGAAAAAGGCCCAAATAGTTGCATATACCTTTCCTGGAGAGTTGCTGCCAGCCTAAAGCTGAGAGAGAGAGACTTTCGTATCTAGCCCAATGAGCAAAAGCTCCGCCCTTTGTAACCAGCGCCAGATTTGAAAGTTCTCACCCAAATCCATAGCTCTGAAATTGTCCCAAAGATGCTAGCGTGCTTTGATAAGAAAAGCAGTTGTTGCAGCCCCCCAGAAGATGAACTGAACTCCCCTTCTCACTCCTCATGTTTTATACCTTTTCCTAACTAAACTGATCTCAAAGTAAACCCAGAGTAAATGTCTCCAGGAGGATGTGGACCCACTCATTTCCTGATAAGTTCCCAGATAATAGGTGTGATCTCCTGCTGTAGATTCCTGATGATTCCTCAAGGTTAAGATCATCATAATCCTTGTGTAAAACAGTTTATTTGCTTCTCCAAAGGCTTAGAAATGCACAACACCTCCTAGTTTGAAAGGAGCTATTCTGTTTCCTCGTGATGGCCTAGATTATCATAAACATTTCCTTTGTTTGAAAGGAGCGCCTATTCTTACTGGGTGACAAATCCCAAATTTCCATGAGACAGGAAGTCTATACCTTCAGGCATTGCAAGATATGTACTCAGAGGTCACAGAGGGGCTGTTTCCCAGGAATCTTTGCTGTTGTAGGCCTTTTCAAACTCTGGTTCACTGAGATGAATCAAAGATTAAAAATTCCAAATATTTGATACCTCATAACATAACCCTCACCTCAAAATGCAAATTATGTTGTAGTTATAAGGGGTAGCTAACATGGTTCCCGCCAAATGTTGGATTGCAGTTCCCTTCATCTGAGACTATTGGCTGTGCTGGCTGGGACTGATAGGAGTTGGAGTCCAGCACATAGAAGGTGGCACAATGACTATCTCTGGTAAAGTCCTTCCTTTTTGTTTTGAAATGGGCTCCTACTGGGAGAAAGGGCAGGATATAAACAAACAAACAAATAAACTATATTTTTCAGATTCCCGGCTCATACCTGAAAGAAATGAGACAAGCAAGTAGGTGGGTGGGAGAGAAAGAGAGGTGGTAAGGGTTGTGGAGACTTATCTGTGGAGCAGGGGTGGAACTAATATACTCTGTTGCATTGCAGTAATATCATTGGGAGTGCAGTGGCTCAAAATCTTGCTTAGAATAAACTATGCCGTTTTATAATTTGGGACAAAAATGGCTCAGTGACTGGAGAGGTTTGCCCCTTCATTAGTAACCAACTTGCCTTCTTCTGTATATTAGCTACATGTCTGAGAGAAGAAAATGAAGAGAGGCTTACCACACAGACTAGGTTTGAGTTTCCCTGCCCTCAACAGCAACAGGATTTTAAGAGAGTTGCTGCTGCACTAAGGTGCTGAGGAAAGGCTCTAGTGGTGAAAGGGGAAAAAATGAATGTGTGTTGGTGGTGAGGTCCTCATGTGTCTTTCAGTGGGGACAAATGGAAATGATGAACCATGGGAGTATGGGGTTCTTACCAAAACAGCCGGACTTGTATCAACCTGCCTGTAACTTTCTGCCATACAAGTGAATGGAACCGCTTCATGGCAAAACATGAACTAGTGCTATTGAGGACACTCTTGGAGTGGGAGCAGAACTTCCGCCCTGATTGCAATCCATCCAAGTATGTCTTTTGCTGAAAGCTGCTATTTATTTCTTTAGGTAAGGGCAAAGACAAAACAATGACTGTTTTAAACAGGTGCCTGGATCGAGTAGTGGGTTTAATGAGGGCCAACAAACTGAGGCTGAATCCTGGTAAAGAAGGAGACTCTGTGGATTAGCAGTTCCCAAGTCTCAGAGTTGAGGAGTTCACTGGTTCTGGATAGGGTTGCACTTGCTCTGAAGGAAAAGGTGCACAGTTTGAAGCCTCAGGTGACCTCTAGGTGAGGAGTGCCTATGAGCAGCTTATGTTGATATGCCAGATATGTTCTTTCCTGGATAGTGATAGCTTAGTCACTGTGTCACTGATTGGCATTGGTAATTCATGACTGGACTATAATGTGCTCTATGTGGTGCTTCCCTTGTGAATGGTTCAGTGGAGATGCAGTTGGTGCAGAAAGCAGTGGCTAGGTTGTCGAGTGGAACACCTGAACATGCACATATTATACCTGTGCTGAGGGAATTGCACTGGCAGCTGATCAGCTACGAGGCCATGCTCAAAGTCTAGTTGTTTACATATAAAGCCCTGAACAACTCTGGACTGGGTTACTTGAAAGACCACCTGTTTGATCATGTATATCATGTGGGGAAATTCTACTTGTGGGACCTACAGATTATCATAGGGGGTGACCCCAAAATGGACATTTTCTGTTTTGTGGCATACCCTTCCCCTTGTCATACATGAAGAAGCAACAATCAGTTGCTTCAAACATCTCGCAAAGACATATCTTTTTGCCCAAGCTTTCCCTGACCTATAAGATTGGACTATGGTTTATGTGTGTGAATCCTCTGAATTTCTCTTTTACTTGCTTTTATATATTTTTATATTGTCTTATTCGTTTGAGGTTGCATTTTTGTTTTACTGGATAATGTTTTTACTTTGTACATAGTGAACACTGCTTGGAGATTTTTTAAATAGTAAGTGGTTTAGAAATGCTTCAAAATAAATAAATAAATATTAGGAAGTTGGCATAACCTGTTGCTTTTTCCCTCACTCTTGGCAACATGGCCTCCTCTGTCAGGCATCCCACACCCCATAAGCACTCAATGCCAGTTGTCCCAAAGTGTATTTGATCTTCCTCTATTCCTTAGGCATCATAATGACAAGCTCTTCATTAGTATCAGCAGAGGTTGCTTAAAAGGTCCACACCTTGTCTAGAGTTTTTTAGAATTCAAGTATTTCACAGAGAACATAGCTACCAGTCATGATGGCTATGTGCTACCTCCAGCATCAGAATACCAGTTGCTGGGGGACCACAACTGAGTGAGTGTTATTGCACCCATGCCCTGCTGTTTATTTCCCACAGGCATGTGGTTAACCACTGTGGGAAATGGGGTGCTGGAACAGATGAGTCTTTGGTTTGATACAGTAGGACTCTTAACTATAATTCAGCCAACACTTACATCTTTTTGACTAGACAAGTCAAAGACAAAGACATGAGAGCCTACTATATCAGTTAGACATCAATGCCAACAGAAAAGTTTCCATTTAGAAGATAAAACAAACATTTTTCTCCAAAGGTTATCAAAAAGCATTTTATATGAGGCTGACACAACGTTTGATCCAGGAAAACACCATGCTATTTTGTCTTCATTATTATTTATTTTCAGATTTGAAAGTGAACCATATTGTGTATGATTCAGATCAGCACTTCTGAAAAGGTACAATGTACAGTAACGATAGATATGCTATTGTTTTTCACTTAACCAACTGGTAAGTAAACCATAAACCATTATTGCCTATTATCCTTTGTCTCAAGCTACCTTAAGTTTGGTGTGTGGATGAGAACAAGGGGAGGTCTTCCAACAGGTGACGGAATGAAACTAGGTTTCTTCATCTGAGAGCTTACTAAAAGAATTAAGAAACAGTTGAGAGTAGGGTTTGCTCCAAGTTTGCTTAGATTTTGCAGGTGCCTAACCTGATATTGCTGGGACACTGTTATCACTGCTTTTGCATCCTTGAGGTTCCTGCATCCTTGAGTCTATATTCACTAATAGGCAAAATCTTGCTGTTTAAGAATGTACCTGTTGCCAACAGATATTTCTATCAAAGTTTAAAAAGCAGGGAAATTGGGCAGCTATAGTGAATGCACCAGGGGATCAGGAGAACTGACCTCCTCTCTGAGATATTGTACTGGCCTACAAATTTGTCAAAATGCAAACACAATTTGCATTGGTCTTTCACAGTCCAATCCATTTCCTCTGTAGCTTGGAAGAATTTGGTAACATATGTCTCTGAACATATGGTGAGTGGTGGCAACACCTGCCATCTCCAAGATGGAGAATTACATCTTTGTATATTTGTTGGTGTTCTTACTTTGCTTCTTTTCTGTGTTACTACTGTTTCTACAGAGAATCTAATCTAGAAAATTATATTTCTCTCATTATTCTTCCTAGAAACCTGTGTCAAATTTATTTTTATTAATTTCAAAGACTTTTCATTGGTCAGTGTCATATGATGGTGAAGACAGCCTTTTGTGTTTCAAAGTGGAGGTTATGCTCCATTTCTCTTTTGAGTGCATTAATAGTTGAATCTGAAATTGCAGTTTGATGTAAAATCAGAGTGATTGCAATATGTTGCTAATTAAGCAATTACCCTAGCTGTTGGAAAGAACAAACTTGGCCTGCCCAAGTTGCATGTTTTCAGCCTGAAGGGAGGAGGAAGGGAGAGGAGAGGGAAAAGGCAGGACTGATCATTTGCATGCTTATTGAGTTCAGTGGGACTTACCCCTATGCAATCATGGCTAGGATAGGTAAAACTGGCCATGGGCGAGGGGGAGGGGAGAGTAAAGGGAAAGAGGAAGGGGGAAAGGGGAGCAGAAGGAGCGGGAGGGGGAAGGGAAGGGGCAAAAGGGAGGCGATGGGAGGGAGGAGGGCAGGGCAGGTTTGATCATTTGCATGCTTATTGAGTTCAATGGGATTTACTCTTGAGCAATCATGCTTGAAAATGAAATGGACTGCCTTCAAGTCAATTCCGACTTATGGCGACCCTATGAATAGGGTTTTCATAGTAAGCGGTATTCAGAGATGGTTTACTATTGCCTTCCTCCGAGGCTGAGAGGCAGTGACTGGCCCAAGGTCACCCAGTGTGCTTTATGGCTATGTAGGGATTTGAACCCTGGTCTCCTAGGTCATAGTCCTAGGATAGATAAAACTGACAGAGGGAGAGGGGAGAAGAGGAGAGGGAAGGAGGGGATGGGGGAGAGGAAAGGTGGGGTGAAGGAAGGGGAGGGAAGGGGTAAGAGAGAGGTGATAGGAGAGAGGAGGAGGGGAGGGCAGGTTTGATCATTTGCATGCTTTTGAGTTCAGTGGAATTTACTCCTGTGCAATCATGTTTAGGATAAGTGAGACTGACTTGGGGGATGGGCAGGGAGGGGAGGAGGAGGGCAGGGAGGGGAGGAGGAGGGAGGGAGTGGGAGGGGAGGAGATTGGATGGGTGGTACTGGGCAGAGGGAAAGCCCTTTTCCTTACCAAAAGGAAAACATTGTAAACAGTATGATTCTTTTTTAGGGTTTCCTCCACCTTTTTATTCCACAGCAGCCACATGTAGCCTCCCACCCAAATTTAAACCAAAGCTGTCCCTGACCACACCAGACCTTTATTTTCCTTTAGATAGTCATGGCTTCTTCCAAAGAATCCTGGGAAGTGTAGTTAGTGAAAGGTGCTGAGATTTCCTAAGAGATGCCCTGTTCCCCTCACAGATCTTCAATCAGAGCAGCTGACTGTTAAACCACTCTGTCCACTGGAGCTCTGTCAGTGGAATAGGAGCCTCCCCTCAGCGCCCTTCACAAGCTACACTTTCCAGGATTCTTTGGGGGAAGCCATGACTGTCTCAAGTAAAATAAAAGTTTGGTGGGTGTGGCCCCCTGATTAGGCAAGCCCAGCAGCTGTGAGTCTGGCTTTTAGAACACTGACAGTTGGTTCTTACTGAGCATGCCTGACATTATCATTGAGTTCAATGTAAAATTTCTTAACTTAAGTAGAAATCAGCCAGGCATTTTTTAAGAACATAAGAAGAGCCTGCTGGATCAGGCCAGTCGCCCATCTAGTCCAGCATCATGTTCTCACAGTGGCCAATCAGGTGCCTGGGGGAAGCCCGCAAGCAGGACCTGAGTGCAAGAACACTCTCCCCTCCTGAGGCTTCCAGCAACTGGTTTTCAGAAACATACTGCGTCTGACTAGGGTGACATTGCACAGACATCATGGCTAGTAGCCATGTTGGAGAATTTTGTACTTCTCCTGTGGGTTCTTTGCTGGGGGTCCCTTAAATAATAATCCTGAGACAGGCTTAAAGCAAAAAGATAGGCCTTTATTAAAAACAAGCAACTGCTTGGAGGAGTTACACAGAGAACAAGTCTCTGTGCAAGCCCCCCTTACATGATCCACACATCTTTCTTATATACTCTTTTCAAGGTAACATTGATTACACAATTGTCACATGATTATACATAAGCATATGTCAATCAATACAATAACCTACGTCAATATACTTTATTTGGCATAAGCATAAGCATTATTATATCTTCTAAAATATGCAGTCAAGATAACTTTTCCCTTCCTTTTCCATGAAACAACTACTCCAACCGCTTCCCTACATTTTCTTCATATCTCCTTTGATAAGTATTTGAGCTCTAAAGCAAGCATATATTTATAGCCTTTACTCGACTTCTCCTAGCTTTATAAGTGCAATTTCAGCAGTTCCACTAATACATTTTACTAATACATTTTGGGCCTAGCCACTTTGGAGAGCTCACGCAAACTTTGAACCAAAAGAATTACACAACAGCCATTGATAGCCCTGTTCTCCATTTAAACTTTTTTTTTACAATAATTTTTATTCACATTTTCATAAAACATACAAAACAAAATCATAAAACATTCAAAGACAAAAAACAAAACAAAACAAAAATGATTAAACAAAAATAAAATGTTGACTTCCCATTTGTCGCAGATCAAATCAGTTATAGGTCTACAATATATAACAATCCTGTCTCTTAAATTATATTATAAAATCACTTTCCTCCAGTAGTTATCTTAATTAATCATCAAATCTCATAAACATTACTTTATTCTTTCCACAAAAAGTCAAAGAGAGGTTTCAATTCTTTAAGAAATATATCTATCAATTTTTCTCCAAATAAACATGTCGATTAATCCATCTCGTTAATAATAATAATAATCTTATTGTCATAACCATAGTCCAAATAAACATATCGATTAATCCATCTCATCAAAATCTGTTAGGTCCAATAATTTCAATAGCCATTATTCCATTATCCCTATTAATTCCATCTTCCATCTTCAATAGTCCTGTTAAGTCCAGTAATTTCAGTGTCCAATCTTCCATTATCAGTATTCCATAATAATCTTGCTGTCATAGCCATAGTCATATAATAAGAGTCTGATGGGAATTTCCTCTATCCCAAATATTTTCTTGCCATCAATTCTGAATAAGTTGCTGAAATATTGTTGTAAAGTCATATCTCTGTTCTTCTTTTTTACAGAATGCACTGGCTCATCTCTTGAGAGTTTTTCCATTGTCACATGGCTGCAGTTAATTCCATAGATTTTCTCTATATCAAGCTCCATCACATCATTCCAGTCCAGAAGATTATGCAAGCCATTGATAACTTTATCTCTAATATCTTCATTAATTTCTTCAGAGATAACGTTAAATTCCAAACAGTAGATTTTATTTCTAATATCCATAAACTCCAGATCTTTTTCCAATTCCACATTTGTTCCAATCTCCAGGGCTTGTATCTTCCCTTTATTTTTTCTTTTCTCATCTCTGATCTCATTCTCCTCTCTCACAGGATCCCCTATTTCTTTAAGCTCCTGCGTCATTTTGCTCAGTTCAATTTTCAGCTCCTTACTACCCTGTCGCAGGGTTTGTTTCGTTATCTCAATCTCATCCATTATTTTCTGAAACATAATTACTTCCAGATTCTCAGCCACTTTCTTGATTGCCATTTTTAAAACCACGAAAACAAAACAAAACAAAAATAAAGAAGAACCACTTCTTATTTCAGCAACAATTGGGTTAATATTCCAGGCTTGATGACATCACAGTATAAACAGAGCAGCCTGCCTTATCTCTCTATGTTCAAGAACACAAAACAAATTTAGTTCCCAGCATCAAAACAGTTAGTGGCGTCGTGAAGAAGCAGATTCGTCAAAATAAAATAGACCAAAAAGAGAATAGTCCCAGACAATATAATGTTCCTCGGAATAGAAATCCCTCTTCTGTTTATATCTTTAGAATGCACTTCCAGGACAGCTTTTTGCAATAGAAACAGAGATAAGCTGTTAATTTCGTGAATAACAGAGAAGAGTTATAGCTCACCCAGAAGTTCTTTAAAGCTGATTCATTTGACAAATCTCTTTTTGCTGCAACAATTTAAACCAAGTAAAAAAAATAATAGAAAGAAGGGTGCTTGCCTGTTAGTCCGTTTTCTCTTTGAAGAAAAGATAAACGTATCGCATTAATCAGATAGAGCTTGTTCGGAAGTCCGTCCGGCATTGCTGGCTGGACCTTTTCTCATAAATTAATGAAATCCAGTCCTCCCAACAAAAACAAGCTTTTGAGGTTGATCTCTACGTTTCTCCCTGCCTGGGAGAAATTTCATCAGTCAAAAAAAAAATGTTCTGACTGATTTATATCTGAATAAACTTCTTCTGCGGCGGGAGCCCGTCTCAAAAGCAGGCACAAGCGAAGTCCCCCTTCCCGGAAGTCTCCATTTAAACTTTTAAACTGCAGAAGATGAAGGTCAGAGTATGGGGCAAGGTCAGTAATAGGATTACAGGTACTCTGTGAACATGGCTGATTTTTAATTAATTTAATTTATAAGAACTCTGACAGAAAAAAGTCCAAAAGCGGTCTGGTTTTCTCTCTCTTTTTTTTTACACTTTGAACTCTCGACTCTCTCTGACAAAACAGTCTCTGACAAAACAGTGTATCGCCATGAAAATTTAGAGTTGTTAAGCAAGCATTTCTGAGTTCAGGACTATAAGTTTTGTAACGTTTTATTTTGAAATGAGCTTAGGGGAAGCATCATAATGGCAGGGGGGGTATTTCTGATTTAACATTGCGGAACGTAAAACTATGCTGTATAATACAGTATATCTGTCTAACACATTTCAAAGCAGCCATAGACCTCCAGTGCTCTGTAATCTGAAGAAAACTGGTTCCATAAAAGTTGCTCTGGGCTTCACATTTCTCAGGGAAAGAGGAAAAAAGCTAGTCTTTAAAACTGCATGAAATGCAGTGATTGTTGTTGCTAATTATATTGATATTGTGCCTCTCTTCCTGAGAGCTCAGACCTGCATGTGTCAGACTCTCACATCTATACCATGATAAGTCTCATATCTTTTCTGTTCCGCACAATATTCTGCCTGATAGACCTCCATAATGAGAAGTAACAAGATAAAAGTGTGAAGCATTCACTGGAAGCACAAAGAGGAGGTCAAAGACCAGAATACTGAAAAGATGTAGCTTTATTCTGTGCACAGAGGCACCATAGATTTCTTGTATATAAAAAAATTCTTGTATAAAATATGTTAAAGCCCAACGCGTTTCAGCTTGTGCAGTCAAGCCTTCATCAGGGGCTAAAATACAAAATATTGATTTTTTTTTTTTTTTAAACTTACTAACAACTTAAACACACACATTCATTTCTGGAAGAACACAGTTACAGAAATGTTGCAGCCAAATGTTGCTTTCATTAATCTCAGAATATAGTTACAAAACTCTAACAACTTAAATACATACTAACAACTTAAACACACACATTTTCATTTCTGGAAAAACACAGTTACAGAAATGTTGCTTTCATTAATCTCAGAATATAGTTGCAAAACTCTGACAACTTAAATGCATATCTAATTATAAAAACAATTACAATTACAAAAATAATATTGCAGTCAATATTGCTTCAATATTTTCAAAATATACTTACAAAATTAAACTCTTCAAAAAAATATTAAAACAAACTTTCTGGTATCTTCCTTATCGCTGTTGTCATGTGAAGCAAACTGAAACCAAATTCAAAGAAATATAGAACTCTGCAAAATGCAATGAATTGAACCTGCTTGATAATTACTTCACCACACCTGACTTAAGTTGACTGTGTTTGTTCTGAATTAGAGTAGAGGTAATGAATGTGTGTGTTTGTTAGTAAGTTTTTTTAAAAAAAATTCAATATTTTGTATTTTAGCCCCTGATGAAGGCTTGACTGCACAAGCTGAAACGCGTTGGGCTTTAACATATTTTATACAAGAATTTTTTTATATACAAGAAATCTATGGTGCCTCTGTGCACAGAATAAAGCTACATCTTTTCAGCATTCTGGTCTTTGACCTCCTATTTGTGCCTCCATAATGAGAAACCTGGTTTCTGAAAGAGTCTTATATGAAGACAGCAGGAATTGAACCAAGGACCTTCTGCATTCAAAGCATGTGTTCTGCATGGAGCCAAATACTTTCTTGGTGGGTTACATTCAGTTTGGTGGATCACCAGCTCTGCAGGCCTGGGATATGCCAGTCTATCACTGATTCACTCCTCCCAGAGCATTTTCCATGTATTGTATTAATGGTACTAGAGATTACTATTTATGAAACTCAGCATTGAGATTGTTCTCTGATAATGATTATTAGATTTATTAGTTGCTTGATTGACAAGGGTTTCCAAGCAGCGTACAATGTTAAAACAAAAACAAATACATCATAGTAAAAAATAAATAAAACAGCATTATCTTCATGCCTTAACAGCATACTAATACCATCATATAATCTCAGTTTATCAAATGCCTGGGGAAAAGATTTGTCTTTACCTGGTGGCAAAAAGGTGTCAATGAAGGTGCCAGGCAGACCTCATTGGGGAGTATATGCTACAGATGGGGAGCCACAACTGAAAAAGCCTTCTCCCTTGTCACCACCCTCTGAGCCTCCCTTGGAGAGGGGACCTGGAAGCCGCAGAAGAAGATCTAAGGGTTCAGGTAGGTTTATTTTGGGATAGGTGTTCCAGAAGATATTGGGATCCTGAGCTGTAAAGAGCTTCTACATAATGAAGAAATTTTTATTCCCCAGAGAGCCATACATCCAGCAGAATAAGAAGGGGGGAAAGCATGATGAGTATCACTGTTTAAGGTGTATGATCTGGTAAATTCCTGTAGAGGCCATAGAATTTTGGATAACTGAACCTGAAGTCTAGGAGAGTGGGAATTGGCATAAAAAAGGCCCCTAAAAGCAGAACAGTACTTTAGAATGGATCAGTTTGTAGCTAATATCACATCATTTTTCTTCATATGCATGTTTGTTTGTTACATTTATGCCCTGATTTTACTCTGTGTAAGTCAGAGCAGCTGTTACATATGTTCGCACACATTCTCCTGCAAGGATAGTTTTGGTAGAACCTGCGTCAAAGCCTAAAATACCATTGTAATGTCAAAAGTGTAGCTGAGTTCTCTGAAAGTTCTCAACAATAATAATCCTATGAACGTTCACACATGTAGCGCCAACACAAGATGGTATCAAACCATGGGAAAACCTGAAATCAATATAAAATGCATTTTGTTAGAGATCTCCAAGTACAGGTTATCAGTTACATTCAGAATCAGAGGAACAGTTCATACATGAAGTGCTTCCCCCACCTCAGCCCCTCACATGGTTGCCTTGTGAGAGCATAGCACTGCTACAGGCATGTGCTTTTATGGAGATATGTGAAAACTGGGGCTTCAAAATGAATAGGGTTTTTTCCATGTTTGCTTTAATTTCCATGAGGACAGTTTTGAACCACCAAAATAGTTGCATTTATTTATTTATTTATTTATTTATTTATTTATGGGCCACCCTTCACCAAGAGATCACATACATACCATAAAAACAAACACTATAAAATCTCACAGTAATAAAATACAGATCAATAATTCCCTTGGGGTCAAGCAGAAATCCCTCACTGCTACGCTGTGAAAACAGCCCTGGAGGTAGAAGCCAAAAAACTGCAATCTGGTGCCCCCAGTTCACAACTGACTGAGCCACTATCAGTGGTATCAAAAGCTGCTGGATGGTCAAGGAGAATTAACAGGGTTGGGCTCTTTTCCCACAAAAGTAATATTTTGTTGACTCACCTTGTTCTAAAGCAGTGGCATCACTAGGGTTGGTGTCACCCAGTGTGGTAACTCATGGTGTCACCCCCATGGACCTCCTCCCGTACCAGACCATACAGAATCCTTAGTAATGTTTTTTGTACTAATGTTACTCGTAAATTGTAATTCCCATATATCACTGAATGTAATAGCACACACACACAGAACCAGCTTTGGGATCGTCATACAAACAACCTAGAACATTTTTTCCCTTTCACAAGGACATGCAAAAGATTGAACCCAGGACCTTCTGCATGCAAAGCACATGCTCAGCCTACCACTGAGATATAGGGTAGAAAAGCACTCACTGTTCTGCTGGCCTGGGGATAATTCTGAGGGCCAGTTAGAGAGGCTTGGAAGGCCACATTTGGTCTCTGGGCCTGAGCTATACTCCCCCCCCCGCATTCTAATGAGCAGCCACAAGTGAAGCAGGCCAGGGGGTGCAGAAATCCTGATTCAATAGTTCCCCTTCCCAAGTCTGCACAGTTTTGTTTTGGCTTCAGAGGATCTCCAAATCAAGGATTACAGGGACAGAAGAGGCAATGTCATTTCCACACAGAATTGAACTGAAACCTATCTTTTTTTGAGAAATTAAGCACTGGGGATCATATTGCACCAAGTCTAACAGCAATGGTAAATTTCTAAAAAAAAAAAAAAAGTGCCAAAGCTCACAGGCGCTTGCTAGCTCTGTACCCCTAAACCAAGGGATGTAGTCATCCATTGGTCTGGGGGGATTAGACCCGTTGATTTTTGGAAGCAGGGTCCCCGCAGGGTCCCTATGTCTCCAGCACCCTACAAGCCAATCAGCCTGAAAGGAGTGTAAATTACTGAGAAGTGTCTCCTAACATGCTTCCTTGTCTTTTCCTGCTGATTGGAGCCAAGCAGAGTGAAATGAGATGAGTCAGCCACTGAGAAGTAAGTCCCATTAATAAATGGCGGACTGGAACCTTAATGGGGTAGTAATTCACAACATTTCTAAGCAACTATTCACTGGAACTCTGAATTTTCATTGGAAAGAAAATGCAATTTAAGCAAATCAAAGTTGCATGGGAGCTCTTAAGACACAATTCTGCAACAGTTTTAATTCAGCAGCTAATTTTCAATGGTTTAGTTAGTCCATGCTATTTAAAATTATGAATTGAGAATGGGCAGAGAGAAAAAGCAAGCAAACTGTGTGTTCTTGTATACAGTTTTATTCCTGGACAGCACACAGCCACAAGCACTGAGTCTTGAAAAGACCACATGTAGGATATACAGGGTTATTTTTTAATAAAAAAGAAATCTAGGTTTGCTCTATACTTAACTGATTCTACTTACTATTATAGACTATCGCAATGCCATCAAAACTCTCTAATAAGTATATAAAATTCAACGTTTAGATTGTGACTTTAGGTTCTTATTATTACTTTGGTTTGTCTCCTTGGCCGCTGTGCTTAGAAGTTTTATAATAGATATTGTAAGATATCTTGTTAAGCAAGAAATAAAGAACTCATCTCTTTAAAAGCAAGCAAACAAGCAAGCAAGACCTGCAATCACTGCAAAGGAGTAGTTTGGGATTCCAAAAGGCACTGAAGAAACATCAGCGGCATTTAGCAGGTGAGCCAGAGAGGGAGGGGAAGGGTCAGATCCTGAGCAAACTTCCAGTGAGCAAAGCTTCAGTTTCTAGGGTTTTGTCACCAAGAGCGAAGGAGACAAAAAGTAAACAATCTCATCCAGCCTCTGCCCCATCCCCCCACCACCGCCGTGTGAGCCGCCCATGTTTTAAGCCCCCAGAGTCACACTCTCTCTGTAAGGGAGCAGCGACTACAAAGCAGCCGGAGCAGGTGCTCTGGTCTCAGGCAGTCATAGGGCATAAGCCACACAAGGGCACTGGCCTAGGAGAAGCTCGTCCCCAGAGCTCCCCAAACCACCACCCCCACACATACAGATGCCCGCCTCGCTTGCCCAATGCAACAGGCAGTCGGGGCGGCCGCTTCCCTTTTGAGAAACCTCCTCCGGCCGAGTCAGCCCAACCACAGGATCTCACCACTTCTTGCACTCCTGCAGTGAAGTGGGGGACAGCAGGTCTGCAAGAGAGGTGGAGAGGCTCCGTTTCATTTTTTTAAAAACCCACCAAACTCTTCCTCGCTCTTTTCTCTTTCTTAAAATGTCCGCCTGCCCCACTTCCTGGTGCCTAGGTGCGGCTCTGGGTGTCACTCCCCTCTCATGGTGTCACCTGGTGCGGTCCACACCCGCCGCACCTGCCTAGTGACACCGCTGTTCTAAAGTAATATTTGGAGTGATCATATGTACACCATCCAAGTGGCAGTACAAATTCATAGAAATAACATCTTCATGTCAGCCTGACTTAGAAGCAAAAATAAATTTGGGACTGTGTGGGGATTATGCTGCTCTGGGCTTCTTCTGGGAGGAAGGGCAGGGTAGAAATTTAATAAATGAATAAAAATACATAAACTTGTGAACATGCAGTCAGTTCTATGCCTAAACCAAACATGCTGAAATGAACAATCAGCAGTTCCACAACCTTTTCCAAAAAAGAAAAGGAAGAAGAGGAGGAGGAAAACTATGTTTGATTCCGACTGAAAATGGTTTATAAGTACAATAATAAACTGGACACAGTATCTCAAACTTTGAGCTGGATTGGAATCCCCATGGTGAATCTCATGCTCCCATGTTGTCATTGTTGTTACCATACATAGCCTTGCAATGAAGAGATAAGACACCAAAGCTTTGGTTTAAATTGGCAACAGCTTTAACTTGAAAGGATCTGCAATGGGTTCCTCCATCCCGCTAGTTCAGGTACCATTTGGCTTGAGGTGGTGGATAATTTTGCTTTCTCATCAAACTTTCTTCTGGATTAAGTTCCCTGGCTTGGGCCCCACAAGTGATTGTCTCACTACCCATGCCTCCTCATGTTTATGGCATTTCCATCAGGGCCTCATCTTGTGCCTAATCCCTAGAGCCTCACAACTTTGAGGTCAAGGTGTGAAAAAGCCTCCTTCCACCTTTTAATGATACTTCCTTGTGCTCACCAGAATTAGTTATTCCCCCTTTTTCAGTGTAGAGCAGTTGGGGGACATGCAGTTGTGGGGGAAATCCAAATCTTGACTTAAAACAGGAGGGGAAACAATGGCCCACAGCCCAATAACCTGTCAGCCAGCAAAGCCCACACTGCAGCAAGAGATGGGTGGGTGCCAAATATTGAAGAACTGTCCAAAAATTGTTTAGCTGGGGTCTGTTATGGAAATATGTATGTGTATATATATATATATATATATATATATGCAGAAATCCTCAGCAGTCTGAGCTGCATGTATGCCAGTGTGTGTATTTGTGTGGTAGGAGCATGTTGCACCCCCTTCAGCAACGGGAATAACACAACCAGACACAGGTTTATGGGTGAAATAAGGCCACAACTTTATTGGTAAGAGCAAGTAAAGCAGGTTTGGCATGGCAGTAGGGCAAGGATCCGCTGCATTCCGGCAGCCCATGCTGGAGGAATGCTGAATCAACCAACAAGCATTTGGGAACTACCCTTGGGAGTTGGTCTGCTTTAGACCCAAGTGGGGTGTGAACCCAAGGCACCTGTGATCCCATTGACCAACCAGTGGGAGGGGTTGTGAGCTGGATGAAGAGGTGCCCCTCTCGAGCTAGGGGCATGGCCATTGTGTACCCCCACTGGATTCCTTATGGGAGTCCCCCTTATTATTGATCCTGCCCAATGCCATTTCCGCTTAAAGTTGTGACAGAAGTGAGTGAATGCCTAACAATTGCACAGCAAACCACTGAGGGATAGGCGAAAAAACCATGGGGCCAGATTCATTGAGAGGAAAAATTCCTATATGGCCCTGTCAACCAGCAACCCAGTTAAGCACAGCTCAGTGACGCCCTAAGACCGAGGGAGGGTGGCTGGGAAAGCCGGCACACGAAGAAAGAGGCCGGCTCACAGGAGACTGGGGCCTTTAAAGGCTCAGGTCTGGCTCCACCCCTTGGCTGCTCTCGCGAGACTGCCCAGGATTGTGGGTGATCTCAAGAGAGCCAGGTCATAGATAGGAGGATTCTAACTCCTCCCTCCCATCACTGCCTGGGGTGCACTCCACCCCACAATTAGCACCCCGTGCAGAGGCTCAAGGCTTGTCTTGTGTGGTAGGAGCATGTTGCGCCCCCTTTAGCAACAAGAATAACACAGCCAGACATAGGTTTATGGTTGAAGTAAGGCCACAACTTTATTGGTAAGAGCAAGTAAAGTGGGGTTGGCATGGCACTAGGGCAAGGATCAGCTTCATTCCGGCAGCCGAGCAGGCTTTTACCTTGCATTTAGATCACTGAGACTTAAGACTTAGTAAAACAAGAAAAACTACTTTATTTATAGAAATACATAGTAGATAGGAAAGGCATATCTAGGTGTAACTAACTAAGTTGGAGGCGCAATGCCCAGACTTGGGTATTGCCCTCATGGCTCAGGAAAGAAAGCAAAGACAAAGATGTCTCCTCTCTCCTCGGACAGTCAAAGAAGAAGATGAAGGAGGGGCAGGTCAGCTTGCTGAGCATTTCAGTTTACAACAGAAGGAAGTGAGGTAGAGAAGAGCACAAGTAAAGGTAGGCAAGCCTAGCCAGCTGGAGGACCCTACCTCTATCTTCCTTCTGGAATACAAACAAAAAGAACCCAAATAGGAGTTGCTCTTGCCCCACTTCCAACAGGGTCAGAGGGAAGACCACTGATGCTTGTGGCAACTGTGACACAGTAAATTCCAACTCTAATTAGTCACTACTACGACCATTTGGAGATACTGCATGGATATTCTTATGTGAATGAAAATGTATTTAGCAGTAAGCTATCAGGCTGAAAGGAACTTCTAAGAAAAAAAAGTTCCCAAATATAGTGGGACATCATACAAATTACTATGTTGCATCAATAGATCAGAACAATGTCCTTTCTCACTATTTTAGCATGGCACAAACCTAAAGAGAAATACTTCCATGTCTAAATTTTGAATAAAAGCAACTTCAACACTTCAAAATATCCCCTGGTCTAATCCATATCATTTCAATAATTACAGCCTGCCCAATTTAGCTGCTTTAATTTATATTTTCCTTTCATCACCATGCTGATGAAGTGATTTTGTCAACGAGAAAAGGACACTGCTGTCAAAATACTCCCTTCCCTGCACACCCATCCGCAAGCCTTAATTCCTTTAAACATTGCTGATATTTGTCAACTCAATATTCATTTATATTTATGCAAAGGCTGCGGTGCAGGATTCACAGAAGCTTATATCCAAGTTATAATTTCATTCAGTCAAGGAAAGAAAGGAAACAGGCTTAGCAATCTTACCTGGTTAGGGGAAAGAGAATCAAAGGCAGATGAACCCCTAAATACAAAGCCCTTCCAGGCTTGTGCAGGCAGGGGGTAAGGTGGGGGTTCTACCTTTTTTCCTGCCTTCCAGAAAAGGTGAAGGGTAGTCTTTTGTTTTGACAGACAGTTCTAGCTTTTAATAAGAGTGCATTATTCTCTCAGGGTACTCCAATCACAGGGGTTTGGGGGAAGGATTAAAAATGGTTAGATTTTCATATGGATCTATGCCTTCCCCTAGGCAAGTAGAATAAGAGATCTTTGTTGTATCCCTATAAATCTGTGGGAGACAGAAGCCCATCCTACAGCAACAACTGTGATAAAAAGACTCTGTTGGGAATGGCATTTATCCCTCCCCAGTTTTGCTGGGGATTTGTGTTTTTTTCACACAGAGACACACACATACCCTTCACTTACGCAAGTCAAAAGAGAAAGATCGGTCTCTCAGGGAGAAGAGGATATATTCCCAAAAATCTATTTGAGAGGGGGACAGAAGCCTACTCCACACTAATGACCATGGGAACAATAGGGTCCTTGCTGGGACCCTCATTTTCCCTACCCCAGCCTTTCCTGGGGTTCAGTGATCTTTTGTCCACCCCCACCCCCCATGCTGCTACCATTCTGAAATCTGCCCCACCGTAGCTATTGTTCTGAAATTTGGCAGGCTTCATCCTGTCAGAAGAGACGACCATTTCTGCAGATTGCATCCACATTCTAGATGTAATTTCATTTGTTTAAAATTCAGTCTTTAAAAGTGCCCTGCATGAAAATTCCTGGATGTACCTGTCTCAAATTTGGCAGGCTTAATCCACTCCTGCACCTATAAGGGGCTTCTACGCCTATAAAGTTCTTTGACCAAAAGGGGGAAAAATTATGGCCATGTTTAGATTTCGGAAATATGAAGGGGAGAAACCAGGATGCTAGAAAAATATGTTTTATTTGTAATCCAAACCCGATGCATTTCAGCCTTGTATATTTAGGCTTTCATCAGGGGCTGCAGATAAAAAGGCAGCGACAAATTTCACTCAGTGAACATATAAAACAACATCATACATATAAAATCTATCTATAAAACATCTTTTCACTTACAGTAAAGGCTGATGTACAATATCTTCCAATGAGCAAAACTGCTTTCACCAATACAAACACCTCAGAAAAGAGTTTGTTAGGCTTGTACATATATATAACCACAGATCATGATGCCAGTAAAACCACTCAAAAATTATATGATGACAAATACCTGAATGAAGAGAACCTGCAAGGGATCCTGGATATCTTCTAAGCTTCATCAGAGAGGAAGAAATTCTAGCTCCTCATTAAGACCACTAGGGGTCATCGTTTTTAAATCCATGACATCTCTCTCCTTAGTAAGACATGATTACTCTCCCCATTTACTTTTTCTAAAACCCAAAACTTGAAATCAGCAGTGGAATGGTGACAACTAATAAAATGATCCACTAAAGGGGATCTTAAGATGCTCAGAGGCACATGTTACCAACTTCTTCCAAGCTACACAGGAAGTGAATGGGACTGTGAAAGACCAACGCAAATTGTGTTTACATTTTGATAAATTTGTAGGGCAGTACAATATCTTAGAGAGGAGGTCAGGTCTCCTGCTCCCCTGGTGCATTCACTATAGCTGCCCAATTTCCCTGCTTTTTAAAGTTTGATAAAAAATATCTGTGGGCTATAGGTACGTTCTTAAATGCACGTTTTTTTGCTTATTAGTGAATATATAGTAGACGGAGAACACAGTGCTTCATTTTCACAGAGCAGTGTGGAACATGGAACAAAGTGGAGAGAGCACTGACTGACTCAAAAACAGATTGGATCTTTTTTTAAAAAAAAAAATCCACATACAGAAACAGATACAGGCATACCCCGCTTAACGTCGCTTCACTTAACGTCGCCTCGCTATAACGTACATGCTCCATACTCCACCATACCCCACTTTAACCTATGTGCTTCGCAATAACGGACACTGAGGGAACTTGTGTTCCATGTGCCACGTGCGTTGCGAAGCGTCGGAGCGATCTGAGTGGAGCGATCTAGCGATCTGAGCGGAGCAATTCTGAGTGGAGCGATCTAGTGATCTGAGTGGAACGATTCTGAGTGGAGCAATCTAGCGATCTGAGCGGCTACTGCCTTGGAGACTTTTACAGTATGGTACATAATCATTTAAAGATACTGTATTTTATTTTACATTTAAGTACTTTACTTTACAGTACTGTAAAGAGCGATTGGAGCTCTGCCTGCCCCAGCCTAGGTCGGTGGCGGCAGTGTGTGTGTGTGGGGGGCACCTCGTGCTCTTTAGATCCCCCTGATTTCATTTTACTGTCCCACTTTATACCTCTCCATTGTCCCATCTGCTTTAATGTAATTGTTTGTGATAAAAAAAATTTTTTTTTAAATCTTTAGATCCACCTGATTTCATTTTAGTGTCCCATTTTATACCTCTCCATTGTCCCATCTTCCTTTCCTGCTTTTTCTCTCTGTCTCTGTCCATCATTAGTTCTGGCTTTTGCCACTGCTGGCTTGTGACTCCCATTAGCGTGTGTGTGGGGGGTGTGTGTGTGTATTGGTATTGTTTTCCCTTGCCTTCAGTATTGTACAGTACAGTACTGTACAGTATTACAGTACAGTACATAATGGCAGATACAAAGAAAAGTCGTAAATCTATCACCTTAGATATGAAGCTTAAAATGATTAAACTGTCTGATGAAGGTGTTTCTCAAGCTGAGATAGGCCGAAGGCTAGGCTTCACTTGAACGACACTTAGCACAGTCATGAGGAACAAAGAAAAAATTCTTGCAGAAGTTAAGAGTGCTACGCCAGTGAACACAACAAAAATTAGAAAAAGGGATAGCCTTGTTGCAGACATGGAGAGACTTAATACTTTGGATAGAAAATCAGACTGCACGCCAGGTTCCTGTAAGCCAGGCAATGATTCAAAGTAAGGCCTTGAGCCTATTCAATGACCTGAAGGCTAAGAAAGGTGAGGCAGCGAATAGGGTTGCCAGGTCTCCGGTTTTCTGCCGGAGTCTCCGGCAAAAGGGGGCCATCTCCGGCCTCCGGCTATACTTTATTTAAAAAGGTGGATCTCCGGCTTTTCATTGGCCCCCTCAGCCACGCATGCGTGATTGACACATGCATATGTTGGGCTGTGGCTGGCTGCCTTCCCGCCCTTTCTCAGGCAGGCAGCCACAGGCAGGGACTAGAGACGAGGACTTGAGCAGCGCCGCCCCTGCAGGGACCCCTCCAGCAGCAGCCCCTGCCCGCTCCTGCCACCCACAGAAGTACAGGTGAGGGTGATGGGTGGAGGCGAGTGGTGGCAGTGGAGGCCAGGCTGGGCCAGCTCCTTCTTAGCCCCGGTCTGGATGGAGCCAGTTCCCCTGGGGCTCAGCAGTCTCTGGCTGGGGGAAAGGACGGCCGGCCGCTTCACCCCTCCTGCTGTGGGTGCCGCTGGGTGGCAGCGGCCGTGATGGGGCTCAGTCAGCAGTCTCTGGCTGGGGGGCCCATCGCGGCCGCTGCCGCCCAGCAGCGCCCACAGCAGGAGGGGTGAAGCCACAGGCCATCCTTTCCTGAGCAGGGGAACTGGCTCTGGGGCTAAGAAGGAGCCAGCCCTGGCCGGGCTCCACTCCTGCTGAGGCTGCCAGGCTGCGTGGGCCCCATCTCCTAGCAACTGCTGCCGAGACGGGGCCCACGGGGCCTGGCAGCCTCAGCAGGAGCCGTGGAGCGCAGGCCGGGCTGGCTCCTTCTTAGCCCCGGAGCTCCTGCTCTGGAAAGGATGGCTGGCCACTTCACTCCTCCTGCTGTGGGCGCCGCTGGGCGACAGCAGCCACGATGGGGCTCAGCAGTCTCTGGCTGGGGGGGCCCATTGCAGCCGCTGCCACCCAGCGGCACCCACAGCAGGAGGGGTGAAGCCGCCATCCGTCCTTTCCGGAGCAGGAGCTCTGGGGCTAAGAAGGAGCCGGCCTGGCCTGTCCTCCACTCCTGCTGAGACTGCCAGGCCGCATGGGCCCCGTCAACTAGCAACCGCTGCAATGGCTTAGTAGTTAAGCTGAAACATGAAGCCCTTTGAACATTCACAGGCCTAAATACTTTTGTTTATGACTGAGTCTGAAGCATTGCTCTGTCAGTGGCATCATCCATAGAAAACCCAAATATTCAGATTGATCCTTCAACCTTTTATCCTTCCCTCCTTTTATTAAATACATTTTGTTTCTTAAACACTAAGTAATCCTGTAAGATGTCGTGGGTGCTCAACCTCAAACACATACAGTGTTTCCTTGTATGGGAATCCATTTTTGTCCCAGAGGAAACATTTGAGGAGATGAGACTGAGGGGATTTGTGAAGGAAAAGAGGGGGCCCTGCCTGGAATGGAAAAGCCAAGAAGAGATGGTCAGAGAGGAGCTGTGAAGGGAAAGGGGTGCCTCAGTTACATGCTTCTGAGCAAGAGCAGAGTGCCTTTCCTATAGGAATAAAAGGTCCCACAGTGTTCCTTCAGGCATGTGCAGAGTGCTCCCTCCCCCAAAAGGGTCCAAGGTGGCCATGCAGAGAAAGTTTTGAGTGGGAAGTTCACAGTGGTTCACTGCTGTTTTCTCTCTGTGTGCTTGATTTTCCCTCAAATGGCACGTAGTGTTTGATCCTGCTGTCTCTCAGTTGTGAGTGGCAGCAGAGACTCAGTTCTCAGTTCAGATCTTGTAAGTTCAGGTCTGTGGCTTCCTTTATGGAATCAATCCATCTCTTGTTTGGCCTTCCTGTTTTTCTACTTCCTTCTGTTTTTCCCAGCATTATTGCCTTTTCTAGTGAATCATGTCTTCTCATTATGTGTCCAAAGTGTGATAACTTCAGTACCATCATTTTAGCTTCTAGTGATAGTTTTGGTTTAATTTGTTCTGAGACCCAATTATTTGTCTGTTTTGCCTAGAATGCCCTCCCTTGTCCTTAACATGGCTGCAACCATATCTACTCAAAAGTAAGTCCTATTGAGTTCTATGGGGCTTAGTTCCTTAATAAGCATGTTTACAGTTGCTGCCTTCTGGGGCATCCATCTGTGCTCCCATCTAACATCTCTGCAACACTAAGCTCCTTTTTTCCAATAATGGCCTGGCCTGAGGGCACGTAAACCCTTCTTGCCAGAAGCAAGTAAGCTAGATTAAATGTTCCCTAAAGGCGTTGAACTGTGACCTGGGAGACCAGGGTTTGAATCCCCACACAGCCATGAAGCTCACTGAGTGACCTTGGGCCAGTCACTGCCTCTCAGACTCAGAGGAAGGCAATAGTAAACCACCTCTGTCTGAATACTGCTTACCATGAAGACCCTATCTGGGATCAACTGGAAGGCAGTCCATTTCCATTTTGCATCACCATAAGCTTGTGAGAAAGAATGACCTTGTCATTTCAGATGGACCTAGGAACACCCTATTTTAGGTAAGATTTCTATTTTAATCTCCAGAGAATTTCTTTTGAATGGTATGCTCCAAGCAACTGTGGTTGATACAATGTATCATGTTTAATGATGTCACTAGGGCCTGCCCCGTGATGTCACTAGGGCACGCCCCCATTTTCTCAGGTATTTGAATGGTCCCGACCTGGCAACCCTAGCAGCGAAGGATGCCGAATTTGTTGCAAGCCGTGGATGGTTTGACAGGTTCAAGAAGAGGTCTAACCTACATAACATCAGAGTGCAAGGAGAGGCAGCTGCTGCAGATACTGAGGCTGCAGAAAGCTATCCACGCAAGCTTGCCAAAATTATTGAAGAGGGAGGCTACTCCAAAGAACAAATTTTTAATGTGGATGAGACTGGGCTGTTCTGGAAAAAGATGCCTGCAAGAACCTTCATCGCCAGAGAGGAGAAAACAATGCCAGTCTACAAGCCAGCTAAAGAAAGAATAACCCTTCTGTTAGGTGGCAATGCCTCTGGTACCTTGAAACTAAAGCCTATGCTAATTTATCGTTGGGAAAACCCTAGAGCTTTAAAGAACTACGTTAAAACTAGACTTCCAGTGCGTTGGAGGTCTAATAGAAAAGCATGGATGACTGCAGCCGTTTTTGAAGATTGGTTTGACACCTGCTTTGTACCAGAGGTGAAAGCCTATTGTAGGGACAACAATATCCCTTTTAAAATTTTGCTCCTTGTAGACAATGCTCCTGGCCACCCTCAAACATTAGCTGAACTGAACCCTAACATTCGAGTGGAATTCCTACCACCGAATACCACCTCACTCATGCAGCCCATGGATCAATGTGTCATAGCCTCCTTCAAGTTGAACTACTTGAAAAGAACCTTCAGCAAGTATATTGCAGCAATAGAAAATGAAGAGGGGACAGGGCAAGAAGTCCTAAAGAAATTCTGGAAAAGCTACAACATCTTGGATTGCATCAAAACTATAAGAGATGCTTGGAATGACATCAAGGAAACAACAATGAAAGGGGCCTGGAAAAAATTATGCCCACAGTTATTTGATGATGTCGAAGCCTTTGAAGATCCTGTAGCTGATGTTACTGAAAATATTGTAGAGATGGCAAGGCAGTTAGAGCTGGAAGTGGAGGCAGAAGATGTTGCTGAACTTATGGCGTCCCATACTGAACCCCTCAGCAATGAAGATCTTCTTGAACTTGAAGAGGAGAGAGAGGAAGAAAATGTGCCAGATGAGGATGAGACCATGGAACAGCCTGAAGGCCTAACTTCAAAAGTTCTCTTGGAAGCTTTCCGTTATCTTGATAGCACCATGGCTCTTTTTGAAAAGCATGATAGGGACTTTGAACGAAGTTCCAAAGTCAATGCAAACATTTCGGAGGCTTATGCCTGTTACAAAGAAATCTACAGGGAAAAGAAAAGAGCTACAGTTCAAACCTCCATAGACATCTACTTTCTCAAAAGGCCAGCAGCAGCACCCAGTCAATCTCCCAGACCATCAACATCCACTGAAAGTCCATCTCTAGCATCGACATCAGCCCCAAGCCCTACTCCTACTTCAGGTAGTCCATCCAAATTGCCAGCAAGAAAGCATCTAGCCCTTGATGACTCGACTTATGAAGTAGAAGATATGCCCTCTCCTTCATCCTTCCTGCAATACATGTAAATTTTCGTTCATCCATTTTGCATCTGCCAGCTGACATTAAAGGTAAGCTTACTTTATTTTATGTTTATTTTAGTTATAAATGTGTTATTTACATCAGTTATGCCCATATATGACGATTGCAGTCCAGTACATGCATTGATAAGTGAAAAAAAAGTAGTGCTTCACTTTAAGTACATTTTCACTTTACATACACGCTCCGGTCCCATTGCATATGTTAAAGCGGGGCATGCCTGTATAAGGTGGCTCTTTAGGGCTGTGCACACCTCTAGATGTTACTACCACTGTAATATAGGAGATCCTGTGAAGCATAGACTGGAAAGACCCAACTACAAATTCCTGCCCAGCCAGGAAGGTTACTGAGTGACATTGGGCCAGTTTCTACACTGCAATTTAACTTAGCTGGGGGGGGGGACCTTGTTGTGACAATAAAATTGAGGGGTGAGCCATGTGTTTTACTCAGCTCTTTGAAGGAAAGGGGATACAAATGTATAAATAAATAATATATGCCCCTCTGGAGCAAGGGCTAATGTCTGAAAGCAGCTGTGCTGTGGGGGTTTTTTTGGGAGGGGGGGAACACGGGAAGCCATCAGGGCCTATCTACATTCTGCCTGCACATTCTGCCAGAAAAGGATTGTGTACTGACTGTATTAAGCACACACCCTGACTTCCCCATATGAAGGGTAGCTATAGAGATGATGGCGCAAATGTGTGATGTTCTTATTAATCCCATTGGAAAAGGAGGAAAGTATAACATTGATATATCATTCTTTTGACCGCAAAGTCTATGCATACAAGTGTATGCAAAAAGGGCCTGATTTTCACAAACCATCCCACTGGGTTTCATAACAATATGCCATCAATTTTAAAGTTTAATATGATTAGTAAGCATTGTGCATCTCTCCTGTGGCTCGCTGCCAAGTGATCAATAATGTTTTAATTTAGACTTGAAGCTGAAGTATAGCACGATCACACATCCATCACACACAACACTTTGAAATTTCCATGGACTTGCAATTTATTAGAGTTTTACCCAGAATTTGTGGATCTCCTGTTTTTTCTGTTTGTCACCTGGAAACAAATTCCAGCGTTTAGCAGATTGCTTTCCACGTGACTGTAGGAAAATGTTCATACTTTGTTACCACAGTTATTGTTAGTGCCATGACGAATACTGTCGTCTATGTAGAATGTTTTTGGATTATCCAGGAATGTTCATTTTGTGTGATGAAAACTATGACCGTAGTATCCTCTTATCCTAAATAAATCTTATAAAAGAATTGCTCTCTACAGGCACAATTTCTTTAAATCCAGATTATGGATCTTTGACTTAAGGCTGAACAAAGCAGCATTTAGAGAGAATTTCTTCATGGACATTTGTTTTAACAGTAATTACTGCTCTGAACAAAAAATGAGCAACCCTTCCATCGGTTACCTTAGCCAAAGCCTTCATTTTGTGGCATTAGTGTGAATCTGACATGTGCATCAGTGTGCTCTGCAAGTATAATATAGCTCTGATTAGAAGCTGGGATAATTTAGCTTTTGGGAAGAAGATTGGAATGTAGAGTATTTCATCTCATGACTTTTCAGTATTATTCTATTTTACAGTGGCCTAACATCAGGACAAGACAATGAAAATCGGCTTGTTGGAGGGGTAAAACAGGCTTGCGCATGCATTACATGAAAACTATTTATTTTGGAATGTGTATGTGTGAGGGCCATGGGGCTTGTTGGTCCTTTCTTGCCACCTTGCCCTTTAAATAGGCCTCAATCCATGCCACCAGGCCAGAGCTTGGAAAAGTTACTTTTTTGAACTACAACTCCCATCAGCCCCAGACATCACGGCCACTGGATTGGGCTGATGGGAGTTGTAGTTCATAAAAGTAACTTTTCCAAGCTCTGCACCAGGCACCAACCAGGCAATGGCTCCTGAGGAGACCATATTTGGATATTGCCTGAAGGCTCCACCTGGGGGAGAAGCGCAAGGTGGGGCACTCTCAATTATTTGGCTGATGGAAGGGGAACAGCTGTAGGGCCTCAGCCAGAATGAAGGGTGGGGAAACCTAGAGGTTATAAGAATGCTCAAAGAGGGGGAAGAAGAACAGTGAAAGAGAACAGGCTAGAATGACTAGATCTCTAAACCAGAAGGGAGACTTGGCTCCCCTGCCAAAAGTGAGCTTCAGGCTCTCCCCCTAAGCCACTTTGGGTGGGACCAAAGAAGGAATAGCTACAATCCAGCTGCTCCCTTCCTTTATAAGAAGACATAGGAATCCTGGACATAAGCCTACCAAGGCCAATAGCATTGAACCAGACATCCCAGGACAGGAGGCCTACATAAGGACTGTACTTACTGTTGAGAGCATCCTGTGAAGCAACAGACCTAAAATAAAGCCATACTTGGAGCAGACCAAATATGAATCAGTGCTTTCTTTGACTCCATAGTCAGGCAAGGGCCCATGTAAGACATGGAACTCTCCTCGTTTGATGTGCCCCTTCACTGAGTGTACAGCATAGCATGCATCTCTGTGTATTCAATTTTTTTGTTCAGAGATTGTGGGCTTACAACCTGATTGACAGAACAAAACTTTCAGATAACGTTAAGCCTGTACACTTACTTCAGAGTAAGCCGTATTGAAATCAATAGAACAAATATGCCTAGGATTTCATAGCAGAGTGCTGCCCTAAACCAGTTAGACAAAAGATGTAATGGAGTGATTGAAAAGAAGAACAGCAATTATGCTCTGCAGGATTTCAATGAGCTTCCTGTACCTTAATGAGGTCCTGAAAATTCTGCCAATAAGTGTAGTTGTGCTAAACTGCTAGTAGTACTATGCTTTTATTTAAAATCCTTTCTGGTTCATGTTTCTACCTTTTCATTCCATATCTTTTAAGGAAATCTCATACAGAAAAACAGAGTAAGACAGAAATTCTATTTTCTATTATAGTTAATGAAGTGCTTAAGCAAACCAAACACAGATTCTCAAGAAGTCGTAATGAAATATCACAAGAAAATATTAGATCTCCACCTACAGTTTATCTAGCAAACTATATTATTGAGAATTCATTAAACACCAACATATTTTGGTTTAATGTTTGCTTGGGTATTTTTCTCAGAAGGTAATTTTAGAGAGACAAAGCTCTGAAGAATGACGTCTTGTATCTTTCTTCTAGATCTTTGCAGAGACTAATCACCTATCACCTCCCAGCACTATTCTTTGCTGGCAGTGGTGTTAGGAGTTGATCTGAAGGAACCCACTTTGAAATCCATTTGTGCCTAAGAACCCCATATTCTATACTAGTCTGTGGTGGTTTAACTACCAGACTAGTCCAGAGAATTAAATATCCCCACTCAGTCGTGAAGTCCACTAAGTTGTTGTAAGGATGATAGGCAGGATCCCTGTTTATCTTCCTGAGCTCCTTGGAGGAAGAATGGGATTTAAAAATGCAATTAAATAAATATTCTTGGTCTTGCTAAAAGGGCAAGGCCTTGGCAAAAAATACCACATGACTCCTCAGCAGAATGGGACTAAAAGTTTTACATACAGAGAGAAAGGGGTCGTATGCAAGCGAGCAATTGCTCCCAATTAGGAATGGGACTCGCTTTTTTGGTTCTGGTCCATGTTTTGGTTTTTGCAACTAGCTTGTGGTGCCAATCCGCAACATTTTCCCCTCTGATTTTTTTTTTTTTTTTTTGCTATTTCCAATCTGCTTGTAATAGCTAACAATATTGCTGATGCTGTTGGCGATCTTTCTACCGATGGTCTCCTGGGTTTTCTATTTAAATTTAAATTAGGCAGACCATCACCTGTCAATTCTGCCTCTTGCCTCAGGTTACTGAGGTGCTTACCAAATATGTTAATGGCAATTGTTATCACCTCATTGAGACAGAACTTCAAAGGAATACACATTGCAGCTCTTCAGAGCAAAGCTGTTTATGTTAATAATTATGTCAAATTAGCTGTAGATTTGTTTTTTGTTTTTAAAGCCAGTGTCGCTAACAATCACAAGCATTAGTCAAACCCGATCCAAAGACATACAAGATTTACGGATTCTGACAGAATTTGGTAACAAATCCGAAAATGCTGAAATTCACTCCCATTTCTACTCCCAATACATTTACATGACCCAGAAAGACAAGACACATTTTGAAGACTGCATTTAAGAAAGAATGATACACACTTGGTGTCACTTGTTTATATGCAATAATGCTTTGACCTGAGCAATTACATGCAGATCAAACATGCATACTGACCATATGTATCTAAGAAACTTCTTAGTTCTTCCATATAGGTGGAGAAACAGCATTTCTAGGTCAACACACACACACTGTTCTCAGGACACTATTGTCATCATTATTATTTATTATTATTTTTAATTACATTTCTGTTCCATCTTTCCTCCCAAAAGAACCCAGAATGGTAAATGGCAAAGCAGAAAAGCAATACAATGAAATGAAATAAATTCAAACATATAAAACATTTAATACCATTATGAATGTCTTTTAAAAAATTTAAACAACCATGTATCCTCCCAGCTAATAAGTGGAAGTTTGCAGAGAAGCATGGAGGGGACTGAAGGCATGCTCTGATTGGTCCATCAGCTGATGGTAGATTAGACTGCACCTTCAAATACCTGTCTTTGATGGGGAATTTTGGATTGATTGATTGATTGATTGTACTTATAGCCGAAGCTCTCTGGGTGGTTTACAGTAACTAAAAACATTAAAACAAATTTAAAAACACATCTTTTAAAAACAATTTAAAAACAATTTAAAAAATTAAAACAATTTAGAACGCATGCTAAAATGCCTGGGAGAAGAGGAAAGTCTTGACCTGGCGCTGAAAAGATAACAGTGTTGGCACCAGGCGCACCTTGTCAGAGGTATCATTCCATAATTTGGAGGCCACCACTGAGAAGGCCCTCTCGCTTGTTGCCAGACTCCCAGCTTCCCTCCAAGTAGGCACACGGAGGAGGGCCTTTGATCTTGAACGTAGTGTATGGGTGGGTTCATATCGGGAGAGGCGTTCCATCAGGTATTGTGGTCCCAAGACGTGTAAGGCTTTATAGGTCAAAAACAGCACCTTGAATCGAGCTCGGAAACATACAGGCAGCCAATGCAAACAGGCCAGAATCAGTTTTATATGTTCAGACTGTCTGGTCCTTGTTACCAATCTGGCTGCTGCATTTTGCACAAGCTGCAGTTTCCAAACCGTCTTCAAAGGCAGCCCCACGTAGAATGCATTGTTGTTATAGAAACAACTTCTACATAGCTATTCCCTTAAGCAAGATGACCATTCATCATATGTTAATCATACAAGAACCTGTGACTGCTCAAGTCAGGGTTGTTGGGATTTCAAGGCAGAATGTACCTGTTGCTTCTTTATGATTTTCCTAATTCCTATATTTTTTATAATATCTCTTCTAACTTTATATATATATATATATATATGAGAAACATTTGAGAATAGGAATATATATGATCACTGCTTTAACAAGCCTAGCCAGCACATCTAGCTCTGGTAAATCTTCACTTACATGCTTACTTGCTCACAAACAATATACTCATTAATCAAAATTTAATCACACACAGGCCTGTTCGCTTCACTTCAGGAGTTCAGGAGTTCATACTGAACTTCACTTGCCCCTCTGAAGATGGTGAACATTGAATCTTAAGGGTCTCACAGACCTGTGGGCCTGTTGTTTTATTCCTTGTGATTGTCTTATAGTGTTAAGCATATACCTTCTAATATCTATGTTTATATAGATAAATAAAAATTCTCCATTATCTTCTCTAGTGATGTCTGCAGGTTAGTGTGGTTTGGGGAAAATTGAATTGAATTGAAACTTTATTTTTACACCGCCCTTTTTCTAAACTGGAACTCAGGGCGGCTTACAAATAAAACTACGTGTAGTTAAAAACACGGTGTGGGACCGCAATACCTTGTGGAACGCCTCTCCCGCTATGAACCTACCCGTTCACTTCATTCAGTATCTAAGGCCCTCCTCCGGGTACCAACTCACCAGGATGCCCGGAGGACTGTTACTAGATCTAGGGCCTTTTCTGTGGTGGCCCCCGAATTATGGAACAGCTTACCGGAGGAAATACGCCTGGCGCCTACGGTTCTTTCTTTTAGGCGCCAGGTTAAGACCTGGCTATACTCCCAGGCATTTTAATGTTTAATGCTTTATGTTTATGTTTTTAGTTTAATGTGTTCCTTTGTTACTGATTTTATTCTATATTGTATTTTAATCTTGTTTTGTACACCGCCCAGAGAGCTATTAGCTATGGGCGGTCTAGAAATGAAAATAAATAAATAAAATAAATAAATAAAAACATAGAAAAACATACAATTAAAATGCAATTAAACTATGCACAAATTTAAAACCATAAAAGGCACTTAAAAATCTAAAAACAATTTAAAATAATACAGATAATAATATAAAACATTAAAACAAGCCTTGTAATGCCCAATCCTAAACACCTTCTATCCCAAAAGCCTGTCGGGATAAAAAAGTCTTTACTTGCCAACGGAAGGATGGCAAGGAGGGGGCCATTCATGCCTCCCTAGGAAGGGAGTTCCAGAACTTAGGAGCAGCCACCGAGAAGGCCCTATCTTGTGTCCCGACCAATCGCACTTGTGAGGGTGTTGGGACTGAGAGAAGAGCCTCTCCTGAAGATCTCAGGGCCCGGGCAGGCTCGTATAGGGAGATATGGTCTGACAGATAGCCTGGACCTGGGCCATATAGGGCTTTAAAGGTCAAAACCAGCACTTTGAATTGTGACCAGAAACAAACTGGCAGCCAGTGGAGCTGTTGTAACAAGGGTGTTGTATGTTCCCTGTAACCAGACCCTGTTAATACTCTGGCTGCAGCTCTTTGTACCAGTTTAAGTTTCCGAACAGTCTTCAAAGGCAGTCCCACGTAGAGCGCGTTTCAGTAGTCTAAACGGGATGTAACTAAGGCATGCATCACCCTAGTCAAATCAGGCATTTCCAGGAACGGGCGCAGCTGGCGCACTAGTCTTAAATGGGCAAAGGCACTCCTGGCCACAACCAAGACCTGGGCCTCCAAGTTCAGAGCTGAGTCCAGGAGCACACCCAAACTGCGAACCTGTGTCTTCAGTGGGAGTGTAACCCCATCGAGCACAGGCTGAATCCCTATTCCCTGATCTGCCCTTTGACTGACCAGGAGCACCTCCATCTTGTCTGGATTTAGTTTCAATTTGTTCGCCCTCATCCAGTCCATCACTGATGCCAGGCACTGGTTCAGGACCAGGACAGCTTCCTTGGCTTTAGGTGGAAAGGAGAAATAGAGTTGGGTGTCATCCGCATACTGATGGCACCGAACCCCAAACCCCCGGACAACCTCTCCCAGCTGTTTCATATAGATGTTAAATAACATGGGGGACAAAACTGAACCCTGAGGGACCCCATAGGTCAATGGCCAAGGAGTCGAACAGGAGTCCCCCAGCACCACCTTCTGAGTTCGTCCCTCCAGAAAGGAATGGAGCCATCGTAACACGGTGCCCCCAAGTCCCGTCCCAGCAAGGCGGTCCAGAAGGATACCATGGTCGATGGTATCGAAAGCCACTGAGAGGTCCAGTAGAACTAACAGGGACACACTCCCCCTGTCCCAGCTCTCTGCGAAGGTCATCCACCAAGGCGACCAAAGCTGTCTCTGTCCCGTAACCAGGCCTGAAACCAGACTGAAATGGATCCAGATAATCCATTTCATCCAAGAATCTCTGGAGCTGGGCGGCCACCACACGCTCTATTACCTTGCCCAAAAATGGAATGTTGGAGACTGGCCGATAATTTCCCATTATGGAGGGATCCAGGCCTCACATGGCAAATTATACCCCTTGGTGGGCCATGATTGGCAAAGAGGCTGGAGGTTCCTAACCCCTAAACTATTCAATCTCTGCAAATGGACTAGGAATGGGGAAGAGAATTTCAGAAGGAATGTTAGTTAATATGTTAATCCTTCAGCCAACATTAAATTTTTAAATTTAAGAGCATGATGGGAATTTGGAGTGAACACCAAAACAATCCAAAAGATAGCCTTGAGAGTTCACCATGAAAACCCAGAAAAATGGAATAACAAGACTATGACTGGAATTGTAGTTTGTGATTTTTCTGCTAAAGAATAATGAAACTCAAAACTGAGCATGTCTGGGAATTTAATCCAGCTTTTTAGTATGGAGTGGTATGGAGGGGGTGGGGCTTGTCTATCACTAGCAATGATGCCAAAACAGTTTTGACAAGATTGGATGGGGAGAAATAGGCAAGTATTTCAATAAAGACCATGTCCTTAGAGCAGGGGTAGTCAATGTGATGCCACCCAGATGTCTCTGGGTTACATTTTCTATCATCCCAGACTGCTGGCTGGGGCTGATGGAATCCAACAATATCTGGAGGCCACCAAGTTGGCTACCCCTATGTCAGAGAGATGAGCCGAATATAATTTAACTACAGCCCAGTTATAAGCAATCAGAAGTTATTGGCTTCTTCCTCATAAAGACATTAAGTACAAGTCAGCTTCTGTGTTCTGTCATGATTAATATGCTGTTGATATAGTAACATACCATATTTCTCTTTGTGCATATTTGTAAGGTGCACGAAAAAGCAACATTCATGAAGTAAATTCCAAATTGCTCTTAGCTACCTTGGTCTCGTCATTTTTTTCCATGATTTTATTTATGACTGACTCCTTTCTAACAGTTCATATCACAAAATCTATTCTATGTTTTACCATTTCTACAAGGTTGTGATTCCAGTGCTTTCATCTTTCGCAGAACATAGTGGTAGGAACTAGGAACGTTTGCTTTTCCATTCCTTTTCATAATTAAAAACTTCATTCATTTTCTTATTTGTTCCCATTATTCCTATTCATGTTCCTTTCCATTCTAACTTCTGTATTTTCTGTCTAAACTGTGTGACATGAGCTTCGGCTATGGGGCGGTATATAAATACAATAAATACATAAATACATAAATATTCCACTACCCTTCCGAGGGATCAGACCCAGGAAATTTTTGTCAGATAGAAGAAAGGATTCCAGTTTTACAGAGAATTGTCATCCAGCCTAAATAGTTTCTAAAATGTGGTTTATTTTTAGTTCCAATACCAGACATCAATAGCTATTTGTACGGAAGAAATATAAGCTGCAATCCTAAGGGAGCTGAAATACAAAGGCGGTTCTACCATCGTATTCAGTGCCCTGCTGGGCTCAAAGTGGCAGGGCTGACTTGAGGGATTTTACCATTTCTCTTATTTAGTTATTTATTATTTATTAAATTTATCTCCTGCTCTTCCTCCCAGTTAGGAACCCAGGGCAGCAAACAAAAGCACTAGAAACATCCTAAAACATCTTAAAAACAGACTTCAAAATTTATTAAAACAAAACATCTTTAAAAACTTCTTTTTAAAAAAGCTTTAAAAACACCTTAAAAAGCAATTCCAACACAGATGCAGACTGGAATAAGGTATCTACTTAAAAGGCTTGTTGAAAGAGGAAGGTCTTCAGTAGGCACTGGAAAGATAACAGAGATGGTGCCTGTCTAATATTTAAGGGGAGGGAATTCCAAAGTATCAGTGCCACAACCCTAAAGGTCTGCTTCCTATGTTGTGTGGAATGAACCTCCAGATAAAATAGTATCTGCAGGAGGCCCTCACCTGCAGAGCATAGTGAATGACTGAGTATAAGTTTAGCATGACTAAATATATATCTTGGTTGATGCATGTGTCAGATGACTAATATGGGTTGGGAACCTTCAGATCCTGCCTGTTTCTTGGTATGCCCCCAGACACCCCCCCTTTTGGACCTTCTAATGTTGGCACACTGGCATCAGTTTGGTCAGGGCTTTTGAAGCAGCAGAGAGGTATGGAGGCTTTGACACTGGATCTCCCTCTGAGGTCAGGGCTCTGTAACCACTGTCCGAGGGGTAGATTCAGTTTATTTTGTGGCCCCTGAGAAGCCCAGTACTACAGGTTTGTACCTTAAAACCCGAGAAGGGTTTTTAAAGCTCTAGAGAGTGAGATCAATAGGCAAACACAGCAATCAAGCCTTGGGAGAATGAAGCTGTAAATCCATAATATCCACATTGCAATGCTTAATGGAAGTCATATTACTTGGCAACTAACTAAAATGAAAGTGTCTTACTTTGATTCGGAGGAGGTCCCTGCTGTCACTGTTGCTTCTCTACTGGAAGAAAAATTGTGTGGCCTCCACCTGTTCTGATTCTCTCCCTATCCTCCTTCTTTACAAAGAAACAGTCAACACTTAAGCATTCAGTTTTATTAGTACATTTTCACTTTTCGGTGGGGGTCTGGAATGTAACCCGCCCTATGAGTGGGGCCCTACTGTATGTAGCACCTAAGTGCATTACCTTGGTTCAGAAGGATTCCCTGCCGTTGCAATTTCCAATGCAAGTTCATGCCACAATAACTGTATGCTACTCAAAAGTAAGCCCCATTGGAATCTTGCTGGCAATGCTTGCTGGAGGATGCCTTACTGTTACTGCCTTAATCAATATCAGAATAAGGGTATTTACCTTCATTAGATATGGTAGAGGTTCTGGGGTATAATAAAGCTTGCACATGCCATTATACACATTAGTTTGTTTAGGAAATTATCTGTACAGGAGGTACTATGGAAGTGACATATTATGGGAACCTTTAGAGCTTTCTCTGATGGGAGTATACTTAGCTAGAACTATCACAGTTTTCTTTGCTTCCTTTAAAATGGCATTATACTCACTGCTCAGAGCAAAGCAAAACTAAACACACAGTTCCAGGACATGTGCAGAGTTCCAGCTGAACTAAACCTCTCTGTAACACAGGAAGTACGGTGGATATGAGCTAATAGAAAATAAGAAATATAAGTAATCATTAAAAGTTCATAACATTTTTCTAACAGCAACTAGATTGGATCCAGGCCATTTTGGAAGGATAACGCCTTGTGCAATTATATATTACCTAAAAATATCAGAAAACCTTCAGCAATAGCTCCTTATTTTTTCAATAATTGTTAATTGAAATCAATGGAAAGTCTCCCCTGAAAAGAGGAGGAAGAAGAAGAAATAGGAGGTGTGTTTAATCCTATTAAAGGATTCGTGGCTTGTTTTTGCTGTATTAGAAGAAAGCAAATGCATAACAAAGAGTAGGAGGGAAGCTTCTCCTATATGAAAGTATTATAAAGGCGAATTTTACATGTGAAATTCCTTTAAATCCAAAGAACAAATCAGATTAATAATGTTATGGTTCATTCTTGAGGAATCAGCATTTTGGAAGTGATGGATTTTGATCATGAAATATTCCTGTAAAAAGCATTCAGCCAAGTTACCATTTAGAAGCTCTTCAATAAACGTTTTAAAACATACTGTATAAAGATGCAGTGAGATTTATCCACTGCATGTTTGTTTTGTTTTCAGCTCTTTGGGGTGAGGTGCAGCGTGGTATAGCGCTCATAGAATCATAACATAGTAGAGTTGGAAGGAGCCTGTAATGTCATCACGTCCAACCCTCTGCTCAATGCAGGAATCCAAGTTAAAGCATACCCAACAGGTGGTTTGTATTTATTTGTATTAACAACATTTTACTACTAGGGCGCTTCTCTCGTTCTTTTTCTCCAAAGGGGATCAATATACCCCTTCGGCAATGCTGGTTTTTAACGCCAGAGTAATTCCCCAACTCTTATATGGAACACAGTTATGCCCTCAAGGCAACTATGCCCCTCTGGAACATGTTCAATCAAAATTCATTAGGAGCATTTTAGGCCTGCCGAGCTGCATACCAAACGTTGCCTTACGCCGAGAGGTAGACACCCTGTTGGTCGAGACCAGGGCGTGGGTTTATAGGATAAATTTGTGGCTTAAGCTGATTTTTGCCCCCCTGGGTCTTGCCCCATTAATCCTTACCGACCTTTTTCAATCTAGATGGAAACATATGGTGACCTCTAAGTTGTTGTCGTTAGGCTTCTCCCAGTCAGCTATATTACAACTGGGATATTTCAAAGCCAAAGAACTCAACATGCAACGTATTAGGGACATAGAACTTCAGTTTAATGAGTCAGTTGCCAGCATTTCCCTATATTAGGCCAAGCGCAAAGGTGCCCGCACTTGCGACTTACCTAACTACTTTGAGTCTTCCCAAGTACAGAAAGGCATTTTCCTGGGCCAGATTTAACACTCTTCCCTCGGCTGTACTTGATGGGAGGCATAAGAAAGTGTCCTATGCAGACAGGCACTGTATCTGTGATTCCGGAGCGGTGGAAGGGGTGGAGCACGTTATGTTACATTGTCACTTTTACTCTGATCTTCGCACTCTGTTCATCTATCCCTGCCTTCTTAAAAGGATCAGAACTTCCAAAGAAAATGAAGTCCATGTTTTACTTGAAGATCGAGATCCATTCATCATGGATATGGTTGCGAAATTCTGTGTTGCGGCCATGACTCGCAGAAAGAACTTGGTCCAATCATCTTAACTTTTATTTCAATTATTTTATCACCTGGTATCAGGCTTGGGTAAAATGTATTTTATATGTCTGTATTTATATTTGTGTCAAAACTGCTGGTCTTGGACCGAATTAAATAAATTCAATTCAATTCAATTCAATAGTAGTTTAATACTGGGGCTAATCTTTGAAGCAGGCCCATGCCGTTGTAGAGTTTGCACTTCACAAGGATCACATCACATTGTTCTGAGTGTTTCAGAGGACCCAAAGGGACTTTGTGACAAATTCTAGGGTCCAGAGTAAAGATTATTCCTGTCCTTTGGGACTGAAGTAGCATGCAATCTGATTAACGTCAGGGATGGGAAACCTATGAAATGTTGTTGGGTTCTATCAGCCCCAGCCAGCATGGCCAGTGGTGAAAGATGATGGGAGTTTTACCCAGCAGCATCTGGAGAGCAGCAGATTCCCCATCCCTGGAAGAAACATGCACACTGGAATTATTATTATTATTATTATTATTAATCTGACATCACTGCTTTGCAACTTGTGTAGTTTTCTGTGAATGCTACAGAAGTGAGGTAGTTAATACTCAGTTTACTGTAGAAGAAGAACTGGGAATTTAAACAACAACCCTTATACATAACAAGATGGGCACTATAACCCCTAAAACCCTAAAAACAAATCTAAAACAGACTCATTGTGAGAATACAAACACAGAAGTAGATTCAGTACATATAATGAGCAAAGCCTGTAGTCGCAGCGCTGGTCCAAGACATCTCACTGCCTGAGGAGGAGCATCAAATGGCATTTCCCTTCCCTTCGAGGCATGAAGTGCCCAATGCCATCCAAGTTATTTTGACATCAGAGGCAGAAAACTCCCTAAATCCCTTTTCCCCTCCCCAGTACAATAATAATACATTAAACACCATTTGCTGCCCTTTCATGACACCCAAAACCAGCTACCTGAGGTGGCTGCCTCACTTTGCCTTCTGGTAAGGGTGACCCAGTCTTGCACATGAAGTTCCAAAAGGGTTGACATTTGTCGGTCTCTTACAGCAAAAACAGCACAGGGTGATGTGATATTTTAGGAACCAACAACTGACAGAATAGTCTCATTATCCTCTGCCAGAGAAATCTAACATCATGTGTATCCAAGAATATGAGGATTTATGGCATCACCAGGCAAGACGTTATGGGGAGATGAGAAGTGGTGAATAAAAGTTTGGAGCTGGACTGAGAATAAATTGTATGCCATTTTAACCACCATCTTTCCAGTTCTATCAGCATAGGCCAACACAACCAAGACATGGTTCTAACCTGTCTGAAGGCATCACAACACAGTATATAATGGGTTGGACCTACTACGTCTGCATTGCAGAATGCTGTAGTTAACTATACATCAGCACACACCATCCTGTTAAGGCTCTGAAGTTACATCACTGAGATTATCCAAGCCCCATCTGTCCACAATCCCCTGCATAGCCTCTTTGATCGCTTTTGCTATCACAGACACAGGGCAAATTAGGCATTACAATAATCCCATAATTTGCCCCTGTGTGCAAGATTTTTCGATCACAAACAGTTAGGGCAACTCCAACTCAGGACTAGGGATGGAATGATCTGTCCATTTTGGTTCTCTCACTTTATTTTCTAATCTTCAATTCGGTTCTCCACATTTCTGCAACAATTTGACCCACTTGGGAAGTTGAAATGCTTACAATATAAATATATGTGACATAGAACTTAGTTTTCTTGAGATTCCTTTTTATACTCCATAATGTACATGGATTGGGAACAGCCAGGAGCGTGCCATAAAAATGGAGCTGAAGATGAACTCCAAACTAATCCAAGTGATGAGCTATACAATCAGCACCCATACAGCAGAAACTAATGTTTCCAGTTACTCATTTTCTAAGATGGTCTGTGCAATTCATTTCTCATAGTCAAGGTTTAAATTAGATTCTATTATGGGCAGTGACACTATGTACTGTCCTCTTCTGCATTCTGTAAGATCCTAATTCCCATGGTACATATATTTCACTCAGCAGCTCCTGCAGGTATATAGCTCTGCATTTACTTGTCTCTCTCTCTCCCCTTACTGCAGTTAACATCAACAAGGTAAATGATCTTTCAGATTTATTAAGACATAAACTCCTCAGGTGACATTTATACCATAGGCATTTAGATGAATGATAGCATATTTTATGATGACATGAATGCAGATTAAATGGGAAAGAAAAAGACATGTCCTGGCTGAACTGTCCTAGAACAGCCATGGTTTTTGTGCTTGTTGGACAATGAATGACATTCATTGCAAAGACGGTGGGCTGGTTCCTCATAAAAGAGAGAGGATAATAAAATGACCAGGGCAGAGCAAGGCATAAGAGCTTCGTCCGTTAGCAGTTGACCTGTAGGAAACTGTACGGTGAAACCAAATGTTGGAGCTCTCTGTTTTGAGCTCTCAGTGCATGTTATTCTTATTGTTTTGTAAAGCACCCACCAAGGTGCCCAAGTTGGATTAGGACTATGGCATGGAGGGGAAAACTTGCAGGTTTAAATCCCCCTTTGTATCTAATAGTGGGGGGAGAACACTGAGGCTTCTCATGGCTCCTTTTACAACAAGAAAAATGCATTTAGGGCTCAAATATGACATTCCAACATACCATGTAACTTAGACCTTCGTTACTTTCTTAACATTTTTTACTCTCCTCTCCCATATGGGATACTCCCCATGCCAAGCAATTATTTAGTCCCCTACATTCATTATCCATAGGAAGAGCTCCCCTTTGGTTGATAAGGAAAGCTCTTCAGTTGGTACGGGAAGGTGGTTATTCCCACTTTTGATACTGTTGACCATGGTATCCTCATGAAGAGGTCCTTGGGATGGGTATCAGGGATACTGTGTTACATTGGATGGTATTCTACAAAGGAGACCCCAGTTTGTATGGTGTGACTGTAGTGTCAGGCTATCAGAGTTTCCTGGGAAGAAGGACGGATTGTTAAACTATTCTGGGAATTGTAGCTCTGTAAGTGGAATAGGGGTCTCCTGACAGCTCTCTGCACCCTTCACAAACTACAGTTCCCAGGATTCTTTGGGAAAAGCCATGACTGTTAAAGTGGTCCAATAGTGCTTTAAATGTATGGTGCAGATGTGGCCTCAGTCACATCCAAGCATACATAGCCAGCCTGTGTCCTCCTTTGTTAAGCATAGTTACATTGTACTGGACAGGAATGGTGTATAATGATTATGACTTTTCGTTCCAGAGTATGCCAAACAATTGTGATGTTAAAAGAGTGACGGAATTCTGAAAACAATTCTATTGATGCACAAATACACAAGCTTCAGTCAACCCCTTTGAGCCTGACCTAAAGAATTTACCTTCACTGTCAAGCATTTGTTTGCAGTCTCATTTCTCCTTCAGAACCACCCAGTATAAATCTGGAACTTAGAAGATGATGGATAGGAAAATGCCAACCTGTGCCATTGTCTGTTTTGAGCTCCTTTAGAGCTGTAGGACCAGTTTCATGCAGTGTGAATGATTTGTTGGCTTCAACTTTCCTTAACTTATTCAATATCTCTGCCTCACTAGCCTGGAAGTCATCCGTGAGAGCAGATACAACAGGCGGCTTCAGATTGCACATTTTTAGTATTCTTTTGCTGTAAAGCATTTATTTAATGCTTCAGCTCATTTGCCGTCCTCTGTGACTTCATTTCCCATTCATTCCTATAATGTTTCCACTTCCCCTCTCACTGATTCCACAAGGAGCTAGTCAATCTTTAAAACATTTTTATCCATCATTTCTTCCCATCTCAACAACCCCAGTTCTTTTGCATTGTTCTGGTATAACTGTTATTAAACACATTCCTCATAATTAGGAATAATTGGCAAGAACATACAAGGGAGGAATATCATCAGCATATGGGAAACAGTTAATCAGTTAAAAAGTTTAAAAACCATATGTTTTAAGTATCTAGTGATAAAGGACTGTATTAATGCAGACAGTTAAGGTAAAAGCTCTTACCAAACTAAATTTTACAAAGTTCGCTAGTACAATGTTCTGATTATTCTTATGAGGATTGACTCCAGATCATATCTGGAGTATGGGTTGGTTTGTATACCCATTCCATGTTTTTGCTGCCAGGTTGTGTTTACAAAAAAAGTCAGAGGAGTTTTAAAAAAGGAAAATACTAAATAGTCTGAGCTTGGTTTAAACTGGAATTTGTTACTACTGGTTTTCCATGTTGTCAATTTTGCTTTTAATAAATATAAGTTCTGATGTTTATTAAAATATTTATCATATATTTATTGAATATTTGAATAGAGAAGAGAGCGGCATGTTTCACAGATAGGAAGAACAATTTGTTTGTTTCATTTTTCACAGCAGACGAACACATTCCAATGCTCCTGAACTTGCTTGCAGATAGGAACACAACTCGCAGCTGGATTATGTCTTCTCCAGATTTATTATGCATTTTCATTGTGCAAAAGGTGCACACAAATATGTGTATTTTATGTAAAAAAATCCATTATTTTACATTGAAAGGCTTTGGAAAATGCACATTTTACAGATAGTGTGTGCAAAAAGTATGCAAATTCATACAAAATGTGTACCATTTAAATGTGGATGTTTCCTGCTTTCATTTTAAGAAATCTGCACAAAGCCCAGTTTCTAGCAAAAAAATATGAAAGGAATTAGTCTGTTTAGTCCATCCTTATTCATAGATAATAAATAAAATACATTTTGAATAGCTCACCACCAATCCAATTAGAATAACTTATATGGATTGGGCTACTCAGAAGCAGAAGGAAGCACATCTGGATTTATGAATAGAACAGGATGTTTCCAAGTCCAGTGATAATGGACCTGATTATGTGAGCAGCACCATCCAATATGTCTTTATTAATTGGTCACCAGATTGCTGGCCATCATCAATGGAACCTAACACAGGCACAAAGATGTAATGGCAAAGATCAGTATTGCTTCAGGGAGTGAGATAGCAATTTAGGCATTAGAACAAAGACCCAAGAAACCTTAGTGAGTTCTTTGAGTAATATATTAAACCTTCCTTATTAAAATATCTTATCCCAAGGATGTAGTAATGGATGAGTGCTATCAGTGTTTTATTGTTATGGGTGGTGGGAGAACAGCCATTGTTAGGTCAATGGCTCACTAATAGTTAGAGATGATAAAATGAAATTCCCTCAGTGGGAGCTGATGTATTTGTGTGTGTGTGTGTGTGTGTGAGAGAGAGAGAGAGAGAGAGAGAGAGAGAAGAACAGTTTACAATAGGAGAGGTGGAGAACAAAAGATATAGAGGTAGCTGAAAGTTAACCTGGAGTTAGCTAAACTGAAACTCAACTTTAGGAGAGCTACAACAGGTGTTCTATGGGAATATAATGCAAGAAACAGTGGGTTTGCTGCTTACTCTGGGAGTGAGTGTTTGCTTCCACATGTGTATTTGTAAATAACTGTAAATAAAGCAGTTAATACAGTGACGTCTTCCAAGTGCTATACTGTAGTGCTGTCCCTGAAATTGCTTAGAAATGCAAAAGATTAAGCAGTATATAAATGTCTTAAATAAATACAGTCTTGCCACTACTAGGAATTGGGAATGTTTTACCTTCTGTGCTCTATTTTATAATTGTCTTAAAATGGGATGTTGGCATTTAAATGCTTTCTTCATAGGGAAAAATACAGCAATTGGTATGACTTCACTGCCATTTCAGTTTTCAATATTCTGATCAACAAGAATATCAAGCCATCTCTTCCAGGCCTGATGCTGTTTCAAGAGGGTAGGTGTGTGGCAGCAGAGATGGGTGTGATAGGTCAGTGAACAACCAACCAATCACCAGTACTTACCAAGAATTAAGGAGGCCAACATGTAGCAGCCTACCCCCAACAGCTTGCATGCAGCACTGCATTATCAGCTTCATTCTTATAATGACAGGTTTAGGGGGAACAGAAAAAATATTGCACAACATTAATCCCATTGTGTGGCAATGATGGTAATGAGAATGGGAACTGAGATTTAACCCGTTCTTGTTTTGCTTAGAGGTGTAATCTGATAAGCCTCTTTACATGATGGACTACTGGAAACTGGAAATAGCAACTTATGATGATATCATCAAAACTATTTAAGAGCGACTTCCGGGAAGGGTGACTTAGCCTGTGCCTGCTTTTGAGACGGGCTCCTGCCTCAAAAGAAGCTTATTCAGATATATCAGTCAGTTTTTTCTTTTTTTTTTGACTGATTAAACTTCTCCCGGGTAGGGAGAAACGAAGAGATTAACCTCAAAGCCTATTTTTGTTGGGACGACCAGATCTCATTAATTTATGGGACGAGGTCCAGCCGACGAAGGTGGGACGGATTTTCAACAGCAAGCTCTATCTGTTAAAGCGAACGTTCATCTTATCTTCTAAGAGAGAACGCACTAACAGGCAAGCACCCTTCTTTCTATATTTTTCTTTTACTTGACTTAAATTGTTGCTGTTTAAAAGAGATTTGCCAGATTGATCGGTTTTTGACATCTCACTGGGGAGCCATAACTTCTCTCTGCTACGCACTAATTAATAGCTTATCTCTGTTTTTGTTGCAAAAAGCTGTCCTGGATTTGCATTCTAAAGATATACACAGAAGAGGGATTTCTATTCCAGATTTTTATTTTGAAGAATATTATACTGTCTGAGACTACTCTCTTTTTGGTCTATTTTATTTTGACGAATCTGTTTCTTGACGACTGCCATTAATTGTTTCGATCCTGGGAACTGCATTTTGTTTACTTAACTATGGAGAGATAAGGCTGTCTGCTTTGTTTATACTGTGATGTCACCAAGTTTGGAGTATTAACCCAATTGTTGCTGAAATAAGAAGTGGTTTTCCTATATTTTTCTTTTAAAATGGCAATTAAGAAAGTGGCTGAGAAGCTGGAAATAACTATGTTTCAGAAAATAATGGATGAGATTGAGATAACGAAACAAAACCTGCGACAGGGTTGTAAGGAGCTGAAAGTTGAATTGAGTAAAATGAAGCAGGAGATTAAAGATATAGGGGTCCCTGTGAGAGAGGTGACCCTGGAAGGGGTCCCTGTGAGAGAGGAGACCCCGGAGATTGGAACAAACGTGGAACAGGAAAAAGATTTGGAGTCTATGGACTTTAGAAACAAAATCTATTGTTTGGAGACACAGGAGATTAAAGACATAGGGGTCCTTGTGAGAGAGGAGACCCTGGAGACTGGAACAGGGGTCCCTGTGAGAGAGGAGACCCTGGAGACTGGAACAGGGGTCCCTGTGAGAGAGGAGATCCCGGAGATTGGAACAAACGTGGAACAGGAACAAGATTTGGAGTCTATGGACTTTAGAAATAAAATCTATTGTTTGGAACTCAATGTTATCTCTGAAGAAATTAATGAAGATTCTAGAGATAAAGTTATTAATGGCATGGATAATCTCCTGGACTGGAATGATGTGATGGAGCCCAATATAGAGAAAATCTATGGAATTAACTGCAGCCATGTGACAATGGAAAAACTTTCAAGAGATGACCCAGTGTATTTTGAAAAAAAGAACAGAGATATGATTTTACAGCTGTATTTCAGCAACCTATTCAGAATGGATGGCAAGAAAATATTTGGGATAGAGGTAATTCCCATTAGACTCTTACTATATGACTATGGCTTTGACAGCAAGATTATTATGGAATACTGATAATGGAAGATTGGATACTGAAATTACTGGACTTAACAAGACTACTGAAGATGGAAGATGGAAAATGGAACTAATAGGGATAATAGAACAATGGCTACTGAAATTACTGAACCTAACAGATTCTGATGTGATGGATTAATTGAAATGTTTATTTTGACTATGGTTATGACAATAAGATTATCATAATTAGTAATGAGATGGATTAATCGATATGCTTATCTGGAAAAAAAAATTGATAGATATATTTCTTAAAGAATTGAAACCTCTCTTTGACTTTTTGTGGAAAGAATAAAGTAATGTTTATGAGATTTGATGATTAAGTAAGATAACTACTGGAGGAAAGTGATTTTATAATATGACTTAAGAGACAGGATTGTTATATATTATAGACTTATAACTGATTTGATCTTTGACAAATGGGAAGTCAATATTTTACTCTTTATTTTTTATTTTTGTTTTTTTTTTCTTTTTTTCTTTTTGTTTAACTATTTTTGATTTTGTTTTTTGTCTTTGAATGTTTCATGATTTTGTCTTGTATGTTTTATGAAAATTTGAATAAAAATTATTGAAAAAAAAAAAAAAAACTATTTAAGAGCATGAGTAGCATGTTGCATGTAACTATCAGCTCCCAGAGTGCAGGAAGGCTGAAATTATTTTAGATTAGACCAGTTACTGAAAGCTGTTGAAGCTCTAGTGCATACATGAGAGTCTGCAGAAACCCACACTGCACCACTTTCCCCCCCAATATCTATGCATGCATTCTCATTTTGCATGTAAGACATTCCCACATAGCACAGTTTAACAGCTATTCTGGCAATTATCAGAGTCAAGTGACTCTGCTTGCTAAAGACTGGATTAGTTGGTCAGATCAAGTTAGTGCAACAAACATTGACAAAAATTTATTGTATTCTATTATCTATTCCAGGTGCAAGCTCCCAGTTCTTCATCCGTTCCCCACCTCTGGAGATATTCAAAAGTACAATACTAATCTTCTTTGATATTAACTGTGTGAAACATATGTTATGTTCTCTATATTCACAGGCTGAAAAAAAGACTTCCTTTTGATAGTTTTTTTTGGGGTGGACCTTGTGAATAAGAGTGATGTGTTCACTTGGTGTCAGAGGTCATGGTGGCCCTAGTGGTGGTGATTACATTCGCTCTCACTGATTGGTGAAATTCTTTCCTCCTCCTTTGACAGGTTGAGGCATTGTCCTCAGTCTGATTTGGCTTCAAGGCAATGCAATATAGCCAATTAGATAACTGGTTTCTTGATAACATCACAAACACAAATCAGAGTAGGGGCAATGCTTCCTGCCTTCAACCTACTGTAGGGAAGTAAAATAAGAGTGCCAAGCTGCAGTCCCACTCATCTCCCTTCCAAAACTCTCCTTTTATGTGGCAGAGAAGCTTGATCCAGGAAAATGACAGCCCTCGCCATCTTGGTCTGATGAATGCCGACTGTAAAGGGGCAAAAGCCTTTGGCATGTTGACATCTCTTTAGTATGTGCAAATAGAGTGAAAGTTTCATGGTAAAACTACCTGACTTGTAGTATAACTCAATATTATGAGCAGTGACAATTTGTATTAATCTATGTCGGCAATATTAGTGGAAGATGCCCTATTGCTTCACCCTAGTTTATGCTCCTGAAAACTGAAACTGGAATCAGTCTGCCCATCAAACAATGGAGGGTTTGCACACCTTGTTCTCCTTTCTTTTTCTTTTTCCAAAACCGGCTGGTCCCTTCAGAGTTCCCTGAAGTGAGGCATCCACACAAAGTCAGTTACGTTTGTTACAAAATGTACTTCCATCGTGTTCGCTAATCTAGCATTTCATGCATCCATTTGTGTCCTTCTTCCCCATTGTGAAGCTGTTACTTAAATTATTACATGCACATGTACATCCCCCCCCCAAACAAAAACTTTGTCAAGTTTAATGTATAGGTTAGGGCATGAAGGGCAAAGAAATTGCTTTGAAATAATAATAAAAAAGACTGATAATAGTGATTTTTGAAGGGAGGGGAGTAAGAACATTGCTCCAAGCACAGAAGACCAGCTGTCAGTTGAATGTATAATTAGAAGGATTTTTCAATAGCAGTGAACAACAACAACAAATCTTGATGAAGATATTCAAGGAACATTTTGCTCTGCTATCAGGTTCTTCAAATATTTAAGCTTGTCCAAGGGGATTAAAAGGATGCTGTGTGCATAGCTTCTGAATTGGCAATGATTATTTCTTTTTTCTTCGAGACACAAGTTAACTGTCATACTGATTTGTTGGCCATGCTTATACTGATTTTTGTTTTTTTTAAAAAAATGCATTTATCACACATTTCACTGGTGGTACCTACACCTCAGACAGTTAGGAATCAGTGTGCCTATTCTGTCCTGGCATTAAAAGCTGTCTCCATTCAAAGAAGGATTAATAGTACAATCCCTATGCATAACTACTCAAAAGTAAGTGGGGACACTACTTCCATACAGCTAAGTGTTTCCATTGACCACACCTGGAGGGGCAACAAGTTGATCTGCCGATCAGTTGCAAAATCTATTTGAAGCTGATTCTTTAAAAAAAAAATGCACTCGAGCTGATCTCACCAGGTTTTACAGTAAAAAGGGGTGGGGTTTGACTAGTGTCATATGCCTCCATTTTCAGAAAAGAGAGGTGGAGACACACTGGAACCGGCAGGACAGTAAATGCATCTGTACCCTTTGATAAGTGTGTAGATCAGCTTCCCCAGCCTGGCACCCTCTAGAGGTTTAGTGCTACAACTTTTATCAGCCCTAATGAGCATGGTCAAAGATGATAAGAGTTGTAGTCCAAAACCTCTGGAGGACATCAAGGAATGCTGGTATATAAGATTGCAGCTCAAAATATGCAGCCACATGGGAGGAAAGAGAAAAAAATTGTCTGAGAATGTGACTACCATATGCTAGTGCAGGGGTGGGAAACATCTTTAGCCTGAAGGCCACATTCCCTTCTGAGTAACCTTCCAATGATCACATGGCAGTGGTGGGTGGCATCAGAGGCAAAAGAGGGTGGAGGAAGAAATGTAAATTTTACTTTTGTACTGTCGATTATTTTATACACACATGGCAGTCTGCTAGTAGTTAAAACTATGGTATTTGCTCCTACAGGAGGCAGTGATGACCATCAACTTGGATGGCTTTAAAAGAGGATTAAACAAATACATGGAGGATAAGGTTATAAATGACTACGAGCCATGATGGCTATGTTCTGCCCCAACTGTTGGAAGCAGTATGTTTCTGAGTACCAGTTCCTGGAAACTGCAGGAGTAGAGTGCTCTTGCGGATCATGTTCTTCTTGTGGGCTTCCCATGGGGATCTGGTTTGTCACTGTGAGGATGTTGGACAAGATGGGCCACCGGCCTGATCTAGCAGGCTGTTCTTTTGTTCTTATTCTATCTCTTTCTCCATCCAAGCAAACAAGAAGCATTATCAGGGTTTGGACACACTTAGGCAAAAATATTTGGGGTGCAAAGCAGAGCATGGGAGGGGTGTGGCTTGGGGAGAGTTCCAAGAGCCAGATAGGCCTGCAGGCCACATTTGGTCACTCGACATTAGGTTCTCCATCCCTGTTCTAGGGTTTGCTGGGCAATTCCACAAAACCATGACTTGCCAAATTTGGGGAGCCTCTACCTAAAAGTTGTTTTCAACATGGGTTTTCTCTGTACCCATTCCCTCACATGTGTGCATATACAAAGCTCTCCTTTGTATTTCAGCATTGGGCTGAAAACAACAGAATGAAATTCAACAGGGATAAATGCAAAGTTCTACACTTAGGAAAAAGAAACCAAATGCACAGTTATAAGATGGGGGATACTTGGCTCAGCAATACGACATGTGAGAAGGATCTTGGAATTGTCGCTGATCACAAGTTGAATATGAGCCAACAGTGTGATGTGGCTGCAGAAAAGGCAAATGCTATATTAGGCTGCATTAACAGAAGTATAATTTCCAAATCGCGTGAGTACTAGTTCCCCTCTATTCAGCACTGGTTAGGCCTCATCTTGAATACTGTGTCCAGTTCTGGTCTCCGCACTGGAAGGATGCAGACAAACTGGAACGGGTTCAGAGGAGGGCAACAAAGATGATCAGGGGACTGGAAACAAAGCCCTATGAGGAGAGACTGAAATAACTGGGTATGTTTAGCCTGGAGAAGAGAAGACTGAGGGGAGATATGACAGCACTCTTCAAGTACATGAAAGGTTGTCACATAGAGGAGGGCCGGGATCTCTTCTCGATTGTCCCAGAGTGCAGGACACAGAATAATGGGCTCAAGTTGCAGGAAGCCAGATTTTGACTGGACATCAGGAAATACTTCCTAACTGTTAGAGCCATACGAGAATGGAACCAATTACCTAGAGAGGTAGTGGGCTCTCCGACACTGGAGGCATCCAAGAGGCAGCTGGACACCCATCTGTCGGGAATGCTTTGATTTGGATTCCTGCATTGGGCAGGGGGTTGGACTCGATGGCCTTGTAGGCCCCTTCCAACTCTACTATTCTATGATTCCTAAACACACACTCTCCACATACACACAAGCTGCAGCAAGCAATATCTCACACTCTTCCTCTTTTCCTTGTCCTTCCTCTTGAAATAGCACACAGGGCTGGCGCCAGGAACACCCTGGGCCTGCGGTGCTGCAGCCCAACACCCCCTAATGCAGGCAGCATGGGACTAATAAGCCTGCCTGCACACCCAACCTATGTCTCCTGTCATGTGAATGATGTGTGTGTGTAGTGCACATGCCTGCCATCACCCAAGATGGCGGTAAGGGCGGCAGCCCCTTAAGGAAGCCCCCTCTGCCATCTTGGGTGATGGCAGGCATGCGCTCATAGCATTCACACTGATGGGAGAGGTAGGTGGGGCATGCATGCAGGCTTATTGAAGCCCACACTGTCTGAATTGGAGGGGGTGCCTGGGAGCTCCCTCTCCATGATCTGCAGCAGGGTCAGGTTGCAGAACCTGACGCTACCGCAGATGACAGGGCAGGAGTGCCACCCACTTTCAGGAGGGGCCCTTCAGGGGCTCCTCTGGGCTGCAGGGGCCCTCAGCCAAGGCCCAACCTGGCTGCCATCTGGTGCTAGTCATGATAGCACACATCTACTGGAGAACAGCCTGCCTTAAGAACTTTACAGAGGCATGGTTGGCATCCTGAGGCATCGATTAAGCTATAAGACAAATTGATTCCTAAAAGAGGTATCTGGCAACACTCCTGTGTAAACCTGTTGATAGGGACAAGCTTCAGAAAGATAAAATGGGTTTCATGTCAAGAAGAGAATTCAGACACTGCCCTCCCCCCCTTTCTACCTTATAGTGCAGATAGGAGGGCTTGTAATTCAGCTACAGTTCTTCAGGGGACACAACAGGATTAACGCAGAGCCTCAGATCTCCTTGCTGTCAAAAAGAGGAGGAAATGTAGGTTTACCCATTGGAGAATGTTGAAAAACAGGAAATAAACAAAGTAGGACAGTTATATCCTGATTATTCTGGTTAGTAGCCTCCATTCATGTTTTTAATCTGTACTGGAAAACATCTTTAGCGTTTTTTCCCCCGTTGAGAGTACCACACGTTAATAAATTCTCATGGTTCAGTTACTGGCAGCTTGGACATGCTCTCCCATTTGTTTGTTTGATGCTTCCTGCATGTTAACTTCACTGGAAGAAACCACATTTTTTCTAGGAAAGTAAGACTGCAATCCTATAACCTTTTGCCTGAGAGCAAGCCCCATTCATTTATGTTATTTCTTTACATTTATATCCCACCTTTCTTCCATCAAGGCACCCAAGGCAGTGTACATGTGGTTCTCAGGCTGTCACTCATGCAGGCACTGATCAGACCCAGGCCTGCTTAGCTTCAGCAGGATGGTGACTTCATGTGCCTTCAGACTGAATCTTGAGACAATGGGCCTTACTTCTGAATATATGTTATTTATTAATTAACCAAACCTTTAGACCATCCTTCTTTGCAAAATAATCACACAGCAGTTTCCAAAGTAATATCAAACAGCACATTATACAAAAACACAGCAATAAAATGTGCTGAAAAATATAAAGCCATTATAAAGCCATCAACAAGCAATAGCAGCAGTTCAAATACATCCTGAAACCTTGACTGGTGTAGGATTGCAGCTCTACAGTATCCTATTAGTTTTGTGCACACAGTTAAATACAATGCAAAGGACAATCAATACTGAACTCTAGAAAAGCTTTGTTAGAACTGGTTTGTAGAACTTGGTATTTCCCCCTTCCATTTAATCTACCAGAAAGACATATGTAAAAACATGGATATAGTATACTTCTGAATGTTTCTAAATATGATTTATAAACAATTGCTGAACTAAGTGCCAAATCTGCTGGGATGTAACGATCTGTTCTATAATCAGCTAGCTGTGGTTATAATTTGATGTCGCTCTCTTCACACAGCCAAATGTAAGATTTTTAGCTTTGGGCAAAAGAAATCCATTAAGCTTTTTAGTTCAGAGCAGCATTAAAGATATTCTTAAATATTCTTTATGCACTTGTGAATTTGATTCTCTTTGTAAAACAGCACAGCTGTAGACCAGTGGATTAACTGCTAACACACTTACTAGAGAACTTTGGTCTGTAGAAATACATTCAAAACAATTGACCTGAAATCATGCAAAACACCCCATTCATTCGCTTTGCATAGCTAACTAGGCACTAGACCTACTGTGACATCAGCTCTTCAGCCAATCAAAATTCTTCTTGACTGAGTTCAAGTTTAAGATAATGCTGGGCCAAATGTTTGAATATCTGAAAATCTGGACCAAATTAGGAGGGAGGAGGTTGAGGCAAAAAAGGGAGGAACTGCCTCCACACTTCTGCTTTTCAGAGTAGAAACTAATTTCAGGGAAGGGAGGAAGCCATACATTCTGTGGGTTCTTGGGGCCTCTTCGCTATCTGTGGTCACCATCTCTATCCTGAAAGCATTGTGCTGTAGTATTGCATAAAAATAACCCATATGGCCTCTTTACCATTATGGTCTACAAACGGGTGTCAATTTCAGATAACACTTAAATAGATTTCACATTCTAGTACTGATTTCAGTCATTTGTCTGATAATCATGGCTCAGACTGCGCACAGGGGCAGATATTGGTTTCAGGTTTGGCTTGGAAACTTGTACATTTGGGTTTAGGAACTGGGAATGTTTATCGGGATGGGAAAAATTTATCATTGACTAGTAGCCCTGTTCATGCATTCAAAAAGAATGCATGAGGGCTCAAACTGTATAAAGGCATGGGGAGTGCATGCATCAATCCCGCCTCTAATTTCCCCATGTGTGCTGGCCCCACCCCCTCTTCTCCCAGTCATTTGCATATGAACAGAATGGTCTGCCAGGAGAGTCTAACTGCTTTCAATTGAACATGGTTCCCCTTGCCAACCTTCATACTCAATACTTGAAAGTTTGAAGGGAAGGGGTGGGGTGGGACTAAGGACAGAATCCATTTTAAGAATAATGGTAAATTGGGCTCTTGATTCTACTGGCAAGGTTGACCTTAGAATGGACAAGCTCTCAAGTGGTACCCAGTTTTCTAGTTTTGAAAAGTGAGAATAATGAGCTGGATCATGGGCTTAGAAGGAACAGGCTGTGTCCCTGCACTACAACTGAGAAGTTTAAGCTTTGTTCATTTTCATTTTCTGAACCATCAGAGGTTGTAGTTCAGTGAAAATAATAATCCAAGCTTGGTCAAAAAAATTGGGTGAAAATGACATGGACACTTTTTTCTACTACAGATGATAGCAGCAAAATGCAAAGATCAAACACAGCAGTGGAATTTAGAAAACAGATCATGCTCAATCCATTCTGTCTAGCATACAACATAATAAATTGTAACAATATTGAGACTCAGCGAGTAAAGACTCTTGGCAGTTCATAATCCAATTAACAAGAACAGAAAATCTTTAAGGAAGAATTATTAGGGAGAAGGAGGATTTTAAATTAAAACAATGAAAAAGGGTGAGCTTGCGCTTGGGGAAAATATCACCCCTCAACAATGGAAGGTTTTTGCAGAAAGCGTTCTGCCATTATTTGATAATTCCACAGTAACCCTTCCCCTGAGAGTTACGTACTTTAAAAATCTCGTGGATTTCAGTGAAAGAGATTTGTACATGCTTAGTTCATGGAAATGAATGGGACTTCAAAGTGCTTACCTTGGAATGTTATTCCCCAAGAATAACAGTGCCCAGTGAGAAGCAGAATACAATCCACCCATTGGAAACAACTGTATAGTAACAGAAGTACTGAGGGCCAAACTTTAAAAGATAGTGGGATACCTGTGATAGGATATCTGTGATCTGCCATGGGATTTTAAAATACTGCAGAGAGCCATTGGGGGCATGGAGCTGAAGAATAAATGTCTAACCCACCCCCTCACCCAAGAATGTACACACACACACACACACACACACACATTTTTCCAATCCAAATCACCTCCCTACATGTCAAATAGCTACTCTGGTGGAAACATTCTAACTGGAAAAATCTAAATGGGGATCCAAGCAGCTGCATTTAGACTTGAAAGCACCTGTGGGAGATCCAGTCATGGATAAACGAAAGCTGCTGAATAAGCGATAAGAGACCACAACCAACAACTTTGCAATCAGAATTTATTTATTTATTTATAACATTTATATACTGCTTAATCATTTGCATTTCTAAGTGTACATAAGAATAAGCCTATGTGATGCATATCTATAACACAAATGTAAACTGGTTTGACAATGATTCCCAATTTGCTGAGAATCCTGTAAACTGTTGCTATGTAAACTATAGGTCTAGCACTCCAATGAAATTTTCAGCACAATAAGCTACCATTCCAGGATTCTTTGTGGGAAAGCAGGTAAAGGTAAAGGTATCCCCGCACTTGTAGTCCAAGTCGTTTCCGACTTAGGGTGACGTCTTGCGACGTTTACTAGGCAGACCGTATGTATGGGTTGGGATTGCCAGTTCCTTCCCTGGCCTTTCTTTACCCCCCAGTGTATATCAGGTGCTCATTTTACCGACCACGGATGGATGGAAGGCTGAGTGGACCTCGACCCCTTTTACCGGAGATTCGACTTCCTCCTTCCGTTGGAATTGAACTCCGGCCATGAGCAGAGCTTTGGCTGCGTTACCACTGC